>NC_083283.1:17500-709435 GCF_963506605.1 Zootoca vivipara
AAAGATTATTGCCAGTGGTTCTGAAATCACCTCTGCCAGTTCTTTTAATACTCTTGGATGTAGTTCATCTGGCCCTGGAGACTTGAATACATCTAAACTAGCCAAGTATTCTTGTACTACCTCCTTACTTATTCTGGGCTGTGTTTCCCCTGCTGAATCATCTACTCCATATTCTTCAGGTCGGGCGTTGTTTTCTTTCTTGGAGAAGACTGAGGCAAGTAGAAGGGACTTCTTGTTAAAACAGATATTTGCTGAACATACAGATTTTGCTGAACGTTCACAGTGGACGTGCTTTGAGAGGTAAGTGTGATAAAAAGTTTTGAAGATGTGTATGACACAGTTTCTAGTAAACAGATAGTTGTATATGGTCTTTCAATATAGAAGGAGACCCTTATGGTAGACAGATATTCCATAAAATATAAGGTCTCTTTTTGGTATCTTTTTGGAATCCAGTCCATGCACTAATTCAGGATATAAAGAATACACTTAGATATATTTTATATGGTTGCTTCATCTCCCCAATTTTTATTTCCCCCATTCCATGCACTGTGATGCAAACATGGTGTTAGACCCTTATTTGTTTCAGATTATTATTATTTACTGCACTTTCTGTCTCTTGTCTTTTGTGAAACACCTTCAGGGTGTCAAAGTCAAAGAGCAGGAGAAAAATCTCCTAAGTAAATACTATAAATAAATAAATGGGTGGGTTTTTTTGCTCATTGTGAGTAAAGCTAGCAAGTGTGAAAGGAGTGGGGGAGGTTTGGTTTGAAGACAGATCTGAACAATATGTGAGCCACTAAGTCAAATACAGCCCAACAGCCGGCTTAGGTTTCCAAAAATGGGCAAATCTGCAATACGTTCTCTGCTAAGTAGCTTGTGGTGTGAAGGTAATAAAATCCATTCTATGAAAACAATACTTCATATGTGGGTTCTCTCAGGTGGGTTGATTTTGTGTGGTGTGGGACATAGGGCTGATGTCCCCAAATCCAAACTCTGTATCAGATCCAGTAATTAATATATTATTTGTGACTTCCTCTTATTTCAGTGAAGGAGGTAAGCACATGACTAACTCTCTCCAACTAATAAAAATATCATCAATGTAACGTAGGTACTCTCTCTCCAACTAAAATCATCAGGTGCTAAAAGTATTGTCTTTAGTTGCCCTTCTGACCCTGACAGAGATGTTCTCTCTGTGTTCCAGCTGCCCCATTTATTTCTATGAAACTAATGAGTCCATGCACAAAGGATACAAGAGTGTGTGTGTGTGTGTGTGCGTGCGTGTACACACACCCACACACCCACACACCCCTGCCCTGAGCTGAATGGAGCAGTAGCTGTGATGCAGTGGCTACTGCACATTTGAAATCCTGCCATCGTCCTATATCTGCAGATTTTCAACCATTCTTAAAATGCAACTAGGATTATTTATTTTGTAAAATACAGAGCCATTTTGAGGAGATCAGACTTAAGAGGGGTTTTTTTAATAATAAAAAAGTCTGCTGATCTGAGGGACACAAGACTGATATTGGCACAGCAATTTGACAGGGGTTGTAACACTGTCACGCTTACAGGATTCTTCCCCAACCTGGTGCTCTCTAAATGTTGCAGGACTCCAGTGAAGAATATTTAATATATAGATTCTCTCTGAAATATGTGTGTTTGTGATGTGTGTTTGTGATGTGTGTTTGTGGTGTCTGGGTGGGTGTGGGTGTTATATGTGGGGGGGGGAGAGGGAGAGAGAGTTATGAACTATTCAGAGAGGGTTGTACGTCCATGACTATCTCTATCTCATAGAAATCACCAGCTCTTAAAGGTGCTTTACTATGGCTCTATCGACTTGTGCAGCTCCTGTACCAAGCTAAGCACACTGTATCTCTAAGTACCATTGCAAAAAGTAAAAAGAAAGAAAGAAAAGGGTTTGTTATCTGCTAAACTCACACTAGAGTCAACGAGGGTCTATCATTCATAACACTACTGTTCAGACCCCACCACTGACTACAGTCAAGAACCAGATTTCTTGGCGTTGTCTTGGTGTTGAACTCCAATTGCCTTCATCCCTGAAGGGTAAGTGGTGGTTGAAGTCCAATATGTGGAAAGCTCTAGTCTGAGAAAGACAAGTTTATAAACTCATAATATAATATAGATTAGGGTTGCCATATTTCAAACAGAAAAGTTGTTGAGTGGTTCACTAAAAAAAAGTTTAGTTTTGCCCAAATTTGTTGAGCTTAAAATGCAATTTCTGAGCTATTTTTATGGGAAATAGGCAAAAATGACACTGTCGACGTGGGCTACCATATGTCCGGATTTTCCAGGACTTTTTTGGGCTGATTTTTGCCCAGACATTGCTGACGACTACAGTATTCTAGATATGTCCAGGAAGTTCCAGACATTCGACAACCCTAATATAGATTGACAATAAAGCATGAAATCTGACCTGGAGCTACGTTTAAAATGATCACAAGGACCAAACTATAGTGATCCTTCCTTTTGAAAGAACAGCAAAATGACCCTCTCAATGTTTTAACCAGTAAGGAGGTCAGTCATTTGTTATCTAGTTTGGAGTGTTTGTTTGTCTGTCTGTCTGTTTGCTTGCTTGTTTGTTTTTGGACAGATAAATCTTTAAAGTGTTTAGAAATAAAACTGTAAATATTAGTGATATATAAAACACAGAATAAAATCTCTTATGTTGTGACCTGGGGAATCTATGCTTGTTTGGCATTAATGGATGCAGACACAATATCCAATACTCAGTAGAATGGAGGGAAAGTGTTATCTTCCTCAAAGATTTAGTAGGGAACACACATACTTTTTTCACCACTGTTCCTGCATAGTGCAAAGCAGTAAAATGCACCCTCCAAAGGCAAATGAAGAAAATAATAGGCTTTAGGGAAAAAATGTTCTCCATGCTTTCCTAATTACACAGAGCCAATTGAATTTCTTAATCTCCTATCAAATGTTAGTCAGTTTGCAGTACAACCTAATGCATGTTAATGTGTCACCTAAATTAGGTTAATCAACAAAAGCCTTACGTTTTGCCTTTCATTGATGGCCGGGACTTAGTCATGATGTCTACACATGAACTTTTAATTTGCTTTCCATTTATAACATTTCACAACAGACTGAGGAAATAACTAGAAGGGCTGGAATGTCCTACATGAGGTCCAATGATATTTGATATCACTTTTTATAGGTAACATGGAAGAATGGGGCAACACAACTGCAGTGACTGAGTTCGTTCTAATAGGCCTCTCCAGAAACCCCAAAGCGTGTGCTGTTTTGTTTATTCTCTTCTGGTTGCTGTAGCTGGGAATGGACTTATTGTGGTGCTCATTGTGATGGATTCGCACCTCCACACAGCCATGTATTTCTTCCTCAGCAACCTCTCCCTCATTGATGTCTGCTATGTCACCACCTCCGTCCCACAGATGCTGGCCCACTGCTTCACAGACAGGCCCACAATCCCCAAGGGAAGATGCTTTGCACAAATGAGCATTGCTATGTATTTGGCAGTGACCGAGGGCCTTTTGCTAGCAATGATGGCGTATGACCGTTTTGTGGCAATTATATGCTACCCTCTACGTTATAGCTTAATCATGAGCCAAAAGGTGTGTATCTCTCTGGCAGTCAGCCTGTGGTCTAGCTCTTTCCTCCTGACCATTGTTCCCTTTCTCAGTATGCAGGCACGCTTGTGTGGGCCCAATGTGGTGAATCATTTCAAATGTGAGCTCCAGGCAGTGTTGAAATTGGCCTGCTCTAATACCCAAGCCAGTGGAGTCAGCATGATTATAACCAGTGTCCTCGCTCTGCTGTTCCCCTTCTCCTTTGTTTTGGTGACCTATGGTCGCATTGGTGTCACTGTTCTGCGTATCCGCTCATCACAAGGGCGTAGTAAGGCCTTGTCAACCTGTGGTTCTCATCTGGCTGTGGTGGGAATTTTCTATGGCATAATGTTGGCCATGTACCTCAGGCCTCAAGCCAAGACATTCACCGACAAGGAAAAGGTAGTGGCTGTGTTTTATGGGGTCGTCACTCCCATGCTCAATCCCATGATCTACAGCTTGAGGAACAGGGATGTGAAAGGAGCCCTGTGGAGAGCAATTGGAAGGAAAGTGGAGGAATAAGGCACTTCAGAAATTAAATTCTATATTGATAGATATTTTATCAGCAGGACTACCTAAAGTGTTTTGTTATTCTGCAAATGGGTGGAGTTCAAAGTAGTGCTAAGGAGATGATTCCATCAGTGTAAGAATTTCTGCTTTTCTGAAGGGAATAAGTTTCACTCCCCCCCCCCCCTCGATGTGCTTCTCTGGAGGTTCTCTGGACCCCACAGAGCAGATTGGGGGGGGCGGGCAGACCCATTTCCACTAGCATGAGTCATGCTGGCTCCCACTACCACAACTATTTAATTGAATCTAGCCCAATATTTTTATTGCTGCTGGTGGTTATGGGGGTAATATAGCTTCTCAAAGTGAGTAAAGGAAAATATTTAGCTGCACCCCAAGCAGTTTACAATCTAACTATAGGCATGGGCTGGGGAACCTGTGGTCCTCCAGGTGTTTTTGGACTCCAACTATCATCAGTCCCAGCTAGCATTGCCAGTGTGATCAGGGAAGATGGGAGCTGTATTCCAGCAACATCAGGAGGCCCACAGGTTCTCCATCTTTGCTTCAGACAGGACTTGAGTAAAAGAGTAAAAGATGGGCAATAGAGGACTGGGAAAGGCAAGGATATTTATGATTTCTTCTCTGCAGATTTCTTGAAATCCTCTTTCCAAAAATTGTATGCTCTCAGAAGCAGTTTTATTTTTTCAATTGCAACTAGTAAGAGATCATTTTGGGGGGGGGGTTCCTCCTTCCTTCCTTCTTTTGGGGAGCATTGTTTCCTAGTTTGTCTTCAGAAATTCTGCATTAAAACATACTTTTTAGGCCAGCTAACCAAATGCTAAATATTTAAATCAGCATGTTGTAATATCATTTAAACTTGAGTGGTATTAATCTGTATTTTAATTAATTGTTTTATGTTTTATTGTAATTTTGTTGGTGTGAGCCGCCCTGAGCCCAGTTTTGACTGGGGAGGATGGGATATAAATAAAAATTTATTATTATTATTATTACATGATGTGCATAAAAATGTTTGTATGATTAAATCATATTAAACATCTTTCACAGAAAGCAAAGTCCAACTCTTCTGTTTACCATGTGAAATATCTACCACACAACCCTCAGAAGTACATTTTGGGTACCATTTTCAGCCATCAAATAAATCCTTTACATACTCAGAGTACAAACAATTTGCAAAAAGTCTATGTATTAAATAAATTTATTAAATATAAATATCTTCCTCTCCAAGTTTTAGAATTATTTCCCTTATTTTACCTTTAGCTGTGAACTAGCAAAGCAATTCCTTACTTCAGTTTCTGTTATTCAGCCAATTAAACTGTTTTTAATATTCGGTTGGAAACCGCCCAGAGTGGCTGGGGAAACCCAGCCAGATGGGCGGGGTATAAATAATAAATTACAATTATTATTATTATTATTATTATTATTATTATTATTATTATTATTATTGCTGTGGGGCTAAAAGAGTACCTGTTGATTATATAGAACAGGTATGCCCAACTTCAAGTAGGCTGTGACCCAGTATCAAAAACTGGCAGTGATCTACCACACTCTTCCACTGTCATTCTTCAACTTAAACATATTCTATTTGGCTGAGCTTATATTTGGCTTCCCCAAGGCCTTAGCGGAGGACCATGTCCAACCCTGCAAAACACCATTTTGCTTCCCACTGCAGGAAGATGAGCCCCCTTAATTTCCTGGGGTTGGGAAGCTGCCTTATACCAAGACAGGCTGTCCTGACACAGGTTGGCAGCTTCTCTCCAGGAACTACGGGCAGGAGAATCTTCCCAGCCCTGCCGGGGCTTCTCACAACCCCCCCACCAACCCCCTCCCAGGGCCCTTGGTGCACACGGGAAGCCAACATCCCCCCCCAAAAAATGTCCAATTTCTCCCTTTACCAGACAATGAGTTTCATGGGGACATGGGGGCGGCGGTGGCTTAGTAAACGCAGCTAGACTGGTCTGGAGCTGTAAAAGTGGGGAAAGTTCAGCGTCCACACAGAACTAGGAGCAGAAGGGCGGGAGGGGGGAGGGGGGGAGGGGGAGGGGTGTCACTCACCGTCTCTCTCCACGCGCTGCCTTCTCACAGCTCCCTCCGCAGCGCTACACCTCGTGTGGAGCCCACGTGCCTTGTCCTTGCTCCTCCCCCCGCCTCCCTGTTCTGGGCTGGGGCTTGCAGGTGTGGAGTCACGTGCCTTGCACCTTTCTGGGGCGGGCCAGCTGGCAGGGCATGGAAGGAGCAGGGGAGGGGAGAAGGGTGGCGATGAGCAAGCCCGGCTAAGCGGAGCCTCGACTGGTCGTGCTGCCTGAGGGGGGACATGTCGCTGAGGGTGCCCTGCCCAGCAGACCTATGTCCTGTTCTGCTCTCACAGGACTGCAGAATTATAAAATTATGCACGTCATGGAGAATGTGGGTAGTTCATTCTTCTGCTCTTATAATGCCCTCTAATACTCATGGGTATCCAGTGAAGCTGAATGTTGAAGAAGTGGGGAAAGATAAAAGAAAATACTGTTTCCTGCAGTGCTACGGAACTCATTCTCTTAGGAGGAAGTGATGTCCACCAACTCTAGATTGGTTTTCAATGGAAGAGAGTAAAACGCGGATCTACACGGATCCTCACGGATCCTCCACTTTTTTAAAAAGGAAGAAGGTAAAACGCGGATCTACACGGATCCTCATGGATTCTCCACTTTTTTAAAAACAACTCCAACAAATCCAGTGTCATATCACATCTGGAAGCCACGACTACAGACTGGACTATAAAAAACGTGGATCCAAAACGTTGCTGCCCTGCAGCACCACAAAAACCTGGTTCCGAGACACGGATCCTCATGAATTAATATGATTTTTTCATTCAAATTAAAAAACAACAACACCATGATACTGTAAACTATGTCTTAGTCTGTAGGCAGCACCAAAAAAATCACGCACCCACTGTTTCGTGGGGTCGCAATGGCGCAGAAACGTGATTTTGAAGCACGGGTCCTTGTGGAACCTCACGCTTATTGCATTGGGCCACCCATAACTCACCCTCAAATCACATATCATGCCCGGGGGTATAGCCTGCACCACAAAAATCAAGGATCCACAGCTTCCTGGCGACACCGTGGCCCAAAAACGTGGTTTTGTTTTGTTTTGTTTTTTAATAATTTTTATTAAATTTTATACAGATAAGACAAACAAGCAAATCATACAATATAAAATCTGTCCCCTCAATTACCCTCCACCCGCGAGTCCACCTCTGCCACCAGTAGTACCCGCGGCCGTTGAGAATCAAGGGGGTCCAGTATAAGGCTGGGTTTGACCTCCCCCTCCCCCCTCCCCCCTCATCCCCTCCCTGCCACTGAAAGGACAGGGATGGAGGGGCTCTGGGGATTGATTTCCCCTCATCTGCTCCTTTGACACAAACCTTAAACAAAACATAAACACAATACCTATACAACAACAACAAAAAAGAAAAAAATTAAAAATTTAAAAAATTCCCAATTCTTATTTTCTTGACATTATAATTGTGACTTCCTCACATCTCTTCTTCCTGGTTTTCCTAACTTTCTCTAATTGATTGTGGCGGATTTTCTACTCCAATTCCAAATCTTATTCTTATTATATTGACTTATTCCTCCTCCTTCTTCATGCTGCCCCCCCACAGGTCCCCTCCTGCCACAAGAGGAATCTGCAAGGCGCAGCACTTCAAAGGTTCCATTTTTGTGTCTGGGCTTCCCTCCACCCCCTCCTCTCTCCCCCAGAGCTCCTTCTGCCACCAGGTGCTTCTGAGCAAAGAGAGGGGGGAAGGCGGCCCTCCATCCAGACACTTATCTGAACACAAACATATTATTACAAATCCAAAAATTATTTCCCAAGCCATTCTTCTACTCCCCTCCAGAAAACTAAATTTTTATATCTATTGACTCTCCTTTCTCCTCCCGATGTCTTTTCCCCCCCTTGGATCAGCAGTCCTTTAACAAGCCAAGATTTCAGAAACTGTTAATCAATCACCAAAATACTTTTTAACTAAAATTTTTCACCCCACACCCGTTCTCTCCCACTTCCTTATCCAGGCCTCTGTTTCCCCCCCTCTCTCTGCCTTTCCTTTCCCTCAATTACCCATGCCCAATTTTTAGTCCCTCCAAGTCTTCTTTTCTTGAGTCTGTAATTCATTTTGTTGTTCTTGACAGCTGTCATTTTCCTTTTCAAGTCCTTGTTGTTCTTCCTCCAAGTCACATTTTTTATAATCCACCTCAGTTTTTGCAAAATCCACTTCTTGTTCTTTACTCTCAAATAGGCTTTCCACATTATCCTCTAAGTCCTGATCTTGAACCAAAGTCTCTGAACATGTTGAACTGGAGTGTTGCAGTGTCCTATGAATGTCCTTCAGAATCTCTAAATAGTTCAAAACTGTCTCTTGGAAGCTTGGTGAATACATTGTTTTCATTCCTTCTAACCACAGACTGGCAGGAGATTAGGAGACAGAGTACACTGGAAATTTCCATTCACTCACGCTTTCCTCCATCTTGCCTGTTCTTTCCATTGTCTTTGATTTTCCCACCATAGGACATCTCTTAATTCCAGATACTTCTCTTTTAATGTAATCTTACAGCCGGTTGAACTTTCAACAAATTTTTATGAATTTTCCTTGTCTTTTAGCAATTTTGACAGCTTTGACTTCTCCCCTTTGTGCACTTGCTGTTCCTCAGGAGGTATCGGCACCGGGGTTTGTAAAGGAGTATAAAATCTTTGTTTCTTTCGGGTGCCAAGAACAAAGTCTCTTTTTCGGCTTTGGAATGTTTAATGTGCCTCTTAATTGGCCATTAGGAAGAGATCGACTCCCGTTTTTAAATCTCTCCTAATTTTCCGAATTGTTAATTTTAAAGTCCAGAAATCCCAATGAAGATTTAACTTACTTTTTGAAAATCTCTTGTTTTCTTGGGAGAATCTGCCGCTGCCCGGTAGAAGATTCGGGGCTTCGCTTCTACGGAGGTAACGATGTCGACCAAAAATGGCTCCCGCAACTCCAACTCCGCTGACTCTCGGAGACTCTACTGTGTCTCCGGGCAGCAGAGGAATCGCCCGAAAACGGAGCCCGCTGGTCTCTGAGCCCTCGGGACGCTCTACCCGAGGTTCTTGCGGGGAATCCGCGCGCCCCGCGGAATTCCCCCCCTCCGCGATGCCGGGGACTGCGGAGCTCGGAGTCCCTGCGTCTTCTTTAGCCGGCGCGGCAGACCGGAAGCCCCAAAAACGTGGTTTTGAACCACGGATCCTCGCAAATCTTCACCTATTTGCATGCCCCCCCCAATTCACCCTCAAATCACATATCATGCCCAGGGGTACAGCCTGCACCACAAAAATCAAGGATCCACAACTTCCTGGCGACACCGTGGCCCAAAAACGTGGTTTTGAACCACGGATCATCGCGAATCTTCACCTATTTGCATGGGGGCCCCCCAAATTCACCCTCAAATCACATATCATGCCCAGGGGCACAGCCTGCACCACAAAAACCAAGGATCCACAGCTTCCTGGCGACACCGTGGCCCAAAAACGTAGTTTTGAAGCACGGATCCTCACGGATCCTCACGAATCTTCACCTTTTTGCATGCCCCGCCCCCCTAATTCACCCTCAAATCACATATCATGCCCAGGGCACAGCCTGCAACACAAAAACCAATGATTCACAGCTTCCTGGTTATACTAGGGCGCAAAAACATGAACGGCAGAAGATATTGACAGATCAAGTATGGATGTTGGTGATCTGACACTAAGTAAAAGTGAAACGAAAGAAGTGCCATGGTCAGATCACTACCTGGTGCAACTGGACTTCTCCACGACTCTTCCCCTCTCCAGGGAGATGGGACCAATTCGGACTTGGGGGTAATGTTTCTGCCGTTTTTAGAAACAGAGGCTGTGCATTTGTGAGGGAGCGTACTGGGCGAGTATTTTTGGTACGTCTGCAACGCAGCTAAGAATTTGTTCATAGGCAGATAGATTTCTCTGTTATCTTTCTGTCTCACAAAGCTGTGTTATCGATAATTAGCCAATTACGGGCTATTAATCTCAACACCCCACCACTTAATGGATCCAAATGGTCTCCAGAGAGTGGTAGGGGATGTTTTATCCCATGTTGATGGCCTTTCAGCCGATTCCCTGGTGGCCCGCTGGAATGTCGAGTTGACCAGGGCTGTTGACTGTTTGGCTTCGAAGCGCCCTCTACGATTGCATGGAGCCCGGACAGCCCCGTGGTTCTCCATGGATCTGAGGGCAATGAAACAATCGTTGAGATGGCTAGAGCGCCGGTGGCGGAAAACTCATTCTGAAGCTGACCAGACACGGGTTAGAGCTCAATGTCGAGCCTACCAAGTGGTGGTAGCGACGGCGAATAAGACTTTATTCACCGCCTCTATTGCATCTGCGGAAAACAGCAGCAGGAGACTTTTCAGGTGGTTCGCAGTTTAGTGAAACCACCTGCTCCATCGGGGCCCAGTACGGGCCGCATGATCTCCTGCAACGATTTTGCAAAGTTTTTTTGCAGATAAAGTCGCTCAGATTCGGGAAGAGGTAAACTCCACTGTGGGAGCAGGGCCGGGGCGGGGGAGCGCTGGAGGTCTGTCTAGTCCAGTTGTGTGGGATCAATTCCAACCTGTTACCTCCAAGGATGTGGACAGGCTGCTTGGATGAGTGAAACAAACCACCTGTCTCCTTGATGCTTGCCCATCCTGGCTTATAAAAGCTAGCCGGGAAGGGCTGGGCGATGGGTTTTGAGGGGTGGTGAATGCTTCTCTCTGTGAGGGAGCCTTCCCAGACCCGCTGAAAGAGGCGGTTATTAAACCGCTTCTTAAAAAACCATCTTTAGATGCGGCCAATATGGCTAACTATCGCCCAGTCTCAAATCTTCCATTCTTGGGCAAGGTGATTGAGCAAGTGGTTGCTGAACAATTCCAGGCACACCTGGAAGAAGCGGACCATTTGGATCCCTTCCAATCAGGATTCAGGCCTCATCATGGGACTGAAACTGCCTTGGTCGCGCTGGTCGATGATCTCCAGCGAGCTAGGGACAAAGGTGAGAGCTGTTTCCTAGTTCTGCTGGATCTCTCAGCGGCTTTTGACACCATCGACCATAACATCCTTCTGGACCGTCTAGAGGGGTTGGGAGCTGGGGGCACTGTCATACAGTGGTTCCGCTCCTTCCTCCTGGGCTGTGTTCAGAGAGTGGTGGTGGGGGATGAGTGTTCGGACCCCTGGGCTCTCACTTGTGGGGTGCCTCAGGGCTCTGTCCTCTCCCCCATGCTTTTTAACATCTACATGCAGCTGCTGGGGGAGATCATCAGGGGGTTTGGGCTGGGTGTTCATCAGTATGCGGATGATACCCAGCTCTACCTCTCTTTCAAATCAGAACCAGTGATGGCAGTGAAGGTCCTGTGTGAGTGCCTGGAGGCGGTTGGAGGATGGATGGTGGCTAACAGTTTGAGGTTGAATCCTGACAAGACAGAAGTACTGTTTGTGGGCTACAGGAGGCGGGCAGGTGTGGAGGACTCCCTGTCCTGAATGGGGTAACTGTGCCCCTGAAGGACAAGGTGCGCAGCCTGGGAGTCATTTTGGACTCACAGCTGTCCATGGAGGCACAGGTCAATTCTGTGTCCAGGGCAGCTGTTTATCAGCTCCATCTGGTACGCAGGCTGAAACCCTACCTGCCTGCAGACTGTCTCGCCAGAGTGGTACATGTTCTAGTTATCTCCTGCTTGGACTACTGCAATGCGCTCTACGTGGGGCTACCTTTGAAGGTGACCCGGAAACTACAACTAATCCAGAATGCGGCAGCTAGACTAGTGAGTGGGAGCGGCCGCTGAGACCACATAACACTGGTCTTGAAAGATCTACATTGGCTCCCAGTACGTTTCCGAGCACAATTCAAAGTGTTGGTGCTGACCTTTAAAGCCCTAAATGGCCTCGGTCCAGTATACCTGAAGGAGTGTCTCCACCCCCATCGTTCTGCCCAGACTTTGAGGTCCAGTACCGAGGGCCTTCTGGCGGTTCCCTCGTTGCGAGAAGCCAAGTTGCAGGAAACCAGGCAGAGGGCCTTCTCGGTGGTGGCGCCCACCCTGTGGAACGCCCTCCCATCAGATGTCAAAGAGAAAAACAGCTACCAGATTTTTAGTAGACATCTGAAGGCAGCCCTGTTTAGGGAGGCTTTTAATGTTTAATTGATTATTTTTATTTCATTTTTCTGTTGGAAGCCGCCCAGAGTGGCTGGGGAAACCCAGCCAGATGGGCGGGGTATAAATAATAAATTATTTATTATTATTATTATTATTATTATTATTATTATTATTATTATTATTTTATCATTATTATTAAGTACAGTGGTACCTCGCAAGACGAATGCCTCGCGCAACAAAAAAACTCGCAAGACGAAACCGTTTTCCTTTGCACGAGGGACTTGCAAGACGACGAGGTTTTCTATGATCACTGCTTCATCTTGCGAAGCGCAGCCATAGAAAGACGAAGCGGTGGCGAGCGGCAACAACAGGGGAACCAGCTGTAACATGGGAAGAAGGCAAAGGAAGATCAGCTGTCAGCGCGGGAAGCTGATCTTCCTTTGCCTTCTTCAGCTGGTTCTCCTTTGTGTTCCGCTGGTCTCTGCCAGTTGCCACGAGCGGTGAGGGGCAACCGGCAGAGACCAGCGTAATGCAAAGGGGAACCAGCTGTAGCGCAGCAAGAAGGCTGACAGCTGATCTTCTTTGCCTTTTTGCTGCGCTACAGCTGTCAAATCACTTATAATGCCCAGGGGCACAGCCAATTGGTACGTGGTCTCAGTGGCCACTCCCAGTCACCAGTCTAGCCAAGGGCCATCTTAAGCATATCCAGCGTCGTAGTGCAAAGATCCCTCCAGCGCCCCACCCCCTCTGTTTCCCAGAGTTGTCGACCCAATGGCATAGCAAGGTCAGGTGGTACCCGGTGCGGGTTTTTTTTGTCACCCCCCCCCCCCATTGAAATTATTAAAATAAGGAAAAATACGATACTTACAGTTGCAAGTGTTATTTTCTTGTGTTTTTTTTTACATTGTGAGCATAAGCACTTAAAACCCCCTTTTCCTAAAATCAAGATGCATATATTTTTAAGTTCTACTTATTATGAACATGTAAGAAATGGTGCTGAATTTCTAAAGCGACCTCTTTCGGTTTAAGCGCACCTATACATGCCTCTCCCAGAAGCCGTTCCCTTTAAGCTCAGATGTGCAGAGGCTGGTTGTAGCCGTTCAGCACTCTGCCCATGCACAAAGAAACTCTCATTCCTCATTCCTTCACATGTCCCAGGGTCAAACTCTGACACTGAAAAAAATGGTTCTGGCTGAGTCCTGAAGTCACATTAAATCCCAGTTCAAAGCAATGCCATTTGTCCAGAGGCGAGCAAGTCCGTTTTATAATAATAATAATAATAATAATAATAATAATAATAATAATAATAATAATAATTTTGGTTCTGGAGTAATTTACTGGAGTTGAAGTTCAGCATACAATTCTCATGTGAACTTTGGTAGAAATGGCTTCAGAAGCGGGGAGATCAGAAACATTCCCCTTTAAAAAAAAGCCAGTGATATTTAAAGACACTGAGCCTGTTTTATTTTGAGGGAGGTTTGTGTAGGGAAGAACTTCCAAAGAAGGTGTTAGACAGAAAGACCCCTTTCTGAATTGGAGACACTAAAGCATTCAGCATGTCCTGCATGGTAGCACTGCCTTCTCTTTGTGCCCTCTGTTGCCCTCCACCACTTCTGACAAATTTGTAATAGCATCATAGGCAAAGCCTAGAGTTGGGCCACAAGGCCAGCTGGCAGTGCTGGAAAAGGTCAGTTATGCCAGTGTTCCATCGCCATGGAAACAACCCACTTTCCAAGGATGCCAGGTGGTTGTCAGCCAACTGCAGCTGCCTGTCCATTTTCTACAGCCTCTCCTCTGCTCCTCACGGAGGTGCCAGGCAAGAGTTGGGGGATAAGAGAGGCAAACATAGCACCCAGGTTAGTGAGACATCCGGTGGTTTGCTGCATTTGTGGGAGTCACTCTATTTCCACACAATAACAACTGCAGTCCTGTTGCAAGCCAAAAAATGGCTTATCTTCTGAGTTAGCCCAATAAAACTCAGAGACAAGAGGAGTTAGGAGTCCATTATGTTTATTGCAAAGCAATAAGGTTACAGTCGAATCTTTTCACAAAATTGCAACCCCGCCCAACGTGGGGCAGAGGTATTTATAACATTTCAGACAAAGGATTTTGATTTAACCAATCACAGAAATCATTACATCATTGTATATTTAATATTCATCATTACCTCATTTCATATTTAATACTCATGCGCAATAAGCATCGCTAACTAAACTTTGATTCTTACCGTGATCTGTTACATATTGTTAGTTTACATGCATGGGAACCTGTGTTACGTGTAGATGTAACAATTTATGTTCTAGTTTATGAATTGCTTCTTTGTGATTGACGTATTAGCTGATCTTCTATCCCAGTAGGAACGGCTTCTTGCTGAATCGTCAGTTTCTTTAAAGCAACAGGTTACCATAACTCTTCTAATATAAGCATATTTCAGGATTTATAGGGATTTACATCATCACCTTAATTGGGGCCCTTTGGGCCCCTGCTACAGTCCTAGGCGGTCCACAGGAATCCTTTTGAACTCCAGCCCAACCATCAATTGTGAGATTGAAGACCATTAGACCTAGTGTTGCCTTCTCCTGTGGCGAGAGTGACAGTGAGCAAGGTTTTGACCTCTTTATGAGAACGGCCCTTCAAGTACCTGAAGGTTGTTCTCCTGCCTCCCCACCCCCACCCCCCAAGTCTACAGCAGACTAAAGAAAGCCAGTTTCCTCAACCTTTTCTAGTAGGTTTTGTACATCTTTGACCAACTTTCTTCTCCTTTTCTGAATCTGCTTCAGTTTATCTGTTACAACCCTACCTAAAGTGTGATGGTGCTTACAACCAAGCCCGGTCCTCCAGATTATGTCTGAATAGTGCAGAATAAAATGGAACTATTGCTAACTGTGAAACAGAAACTGCTTCTGCTGCTAGAGCTGGAGCTCCACTTTGCCTCTTTTCCCCATTCCTTTACACTGTTGATTAGGGACAGGGAGGGGGATGGAACTGTGGTCTAAACCACTGACCCTCTTGGGCTTGCCAATCAGAAGGTTGGCGGTTTGAATCCCCGATTCCAATAAAAGCGGGGGAAATGCATTTTGCCAAACCAATTTTTTAAAAAAGCTGTGCATGAATCCACAGTGAAAAAAAGTAAAAAGGTAAAGGACACCTGGATGGTTAAGTCCAGTCAAAGGCTACTATGGGGTTGTGGCGCTCAGTTCGCTTCAGGCCGAGGGAGCCAGCGTTTGTCTGCAGACAGCTTTCCGGGTCTGGTGCAACAGGACACCGTGACAGAAACCAGAGCACACGGAAATGTCATTTACCTTCCCGCCACAACGGTACCTATTTATCTACTTGCACTGGCATGCTTTTGACCTGCTAGGTTGGCAGGAGCTGGGACAGAGGAACGGGAACTCACCCCGTCGTGGGGATACGAACTGCCAACTTTCTGATCAGCAAGCCCAAGAGGCTCAGTGGTTTAGATTTCCATATAGTTAACTCATATAGTTCAGAAGAATATTCTCTGCTGAAAAAATTAGGTTTTTTTCTGAACAGTCATATTTATAAAATCCAGCACTTTCTCCCAAAATTAAGTATAGAGCACTGTATAAACCTATGTTTCAGGGAGGCATTGTTCTTAACGCATCTCCAGCATCAAGCAATCTTAACCAATAATTTTTTATACAGATTTTTTTAAATAAAATTTTTATTTTTATTACAACCACCAACATACAGAAATCACAACAAAAATACATACATAAGTCACAACGAAAGTACATACATACATACTAACGTATTAACATACATACATACATACAAACATACAACATTCAACTATACCATTACAGTACAAAATCCGTGTAAATATCATCCCAAATAATTCCTACTTCTTAACCATAATCTTGGTTCTTTAACTTCCCCATTTTATCTCTCCATTAAACTCAGATAATAAGATAAACAAAATATAAGACATAACATAGACTTCTAACATTTTTATTCTATTCATCCTAATATCATTTTTTTAGATTTTTATATTTCTATCGCTTTTCCTTATACAACAAGAATTATTTTATTGCAAAGGTTGAGTTGGTGTTGCATCCCTTTTTTAGATAATACAAAAACCTGTTCCATTCCTCAATGAAACTATTTCTCATATTGTCTTTATTTTTTCTGACAGGTAAGCCAGTTCCGTATATTCTAAGATTTTATAGAACCATTCTTTTTTATTAGGTGCTATTACATCTTTCCAGTGAGAAGCTATCAGTGTTCTTGCAGCAGCAGAAGCATATAGATTTTTTTTTTTTGCATTTTTTGGGGGTATATCCGGAGTGGTTATACCTATAAGATACGCTTCTGGTGTTTTGCGAAATTTGATTTTAAAGATCTATTCTACTTCTGCATGGATTTCACTCCAGAATTTTGCCATTTTATCACATTCCCACCAGATGTGATACCAGCTTCCCACCTCCTCACATCTACAGCATACATTGCTCACGTTCTTATACATTTTTGAGATCTTATATGGTGTAATATCTTACTGGCCCAGTGGTTTTTCCTACTTTCTTCAGTTTAAGCTGGAATTTTGCTATAAGAAACTGATGATCTGAGTTACAGTCAGCTCCAGGTCCCAGTAGTGATGTATGGAAGTGAGAGCTGGACCATAAAGAAGGCTGATCGCCAAAGAATTGATGCTTTTGAATTATGGTGCTGGAGGAGACTCTTGAGAGTCCCATGGACTGCAAGAAGATCAAACCTATCCATTCTGAAGGAAATTACCCCTGAGTGCTCACTGGAAGGACAGATCCTGAAGCTGAGGCTCCAATACTTTGGCCACCTCATGAGAAGAGAAGACTCCCTGGAAAAGACCCTGATGTTGGGAAAGATTGAGGGCACTAGGAGAAGGGGACGACAGAGGACGAGATGGTTGGACAGTGTTCTCGAAGCTACAAACATGAGTTTGACCAAACTGCGGGAGGCAGTGGAAGACAGGAGTGCCTGGCGTGCTATGGTCCATGGGGTCACGAAGAGTCGGACACGACTAAACGACTAAACAACAATAAAATGGAGTAATATGCCATCTGTAGAACATTTTTATGAAGTTCTCTTTAATAGATAAAAAACTCTGCAACCTTTCCAACCTACAGGCCACCAATCAAAACAAGATCAACAACATTGTCAATCTTTCACAGCAAACACTCAGCCCAGCTGAGGAATCCGTCCTTTCACGGGGGACTATCATTCTGCCCTGCCAAATCCCAACACATGATTCAGTTCTGCGGGGACCTGGAAGCATTTTTCCGCCGCTTACGCCTGAAGGAGTATTTTCATCACACCCAAGAACAAGACAAAGTAGAACTAACTACATCCCCACAACACAACACCTCTCAACTTACTGGGGAACAACCATCACCCTCCAAACGCATCAATGAACAGAACATTGACCACCAACTACCACCGAAAAGAAGCTACACAAAAAGGGACTCCACGTGGACCCCTCCTGATGGACGCAATACCACACTAGATCTGTACATTGAATGCTTCCGCCACAGAATCCAAACGGATGTGACCAGAAAACAGCATCGCTTACAACAAAATCTAAACCATGCTGAAAGGAGAGCCATAGAAAATCTCAGGAACAACCCAGACATTATAATTAAAGAGGCAGACAAGGGTGGAGCTGTCGTCATCATGAACAAAACTGATTACATCCAGGAGGCCCACAGACAACTTTCCAATACTGCCTTTTACATGAAATTGGACTCAGACCCCACACAAGCATACAAAAAAGAACTGAACAAGATTGTCAAGGAGCTACCCCTACACATCCAAGAACAGATCCTCACAAACACACCAGCGGAACCTCGGCCAGGAACTTTCTATCTTCTACCCAAAATACACAAACCAGGAAATCCAGGACGCCCCATCATCTCAGGTATTGGCACCATTACAGTGGGTGTTTCCGGCTATATGGACTCTGTTCTGAAACCATATGCTATCAGTGCTCCCAGCTACGTACGTGACACCACAGATTTTCTGAGGAAAATACAATCTTTGAACAATCTTCCTAACAATACTATACTAGCCACTATGGATGTGGAATCTTTATATACCAACATCCCACACAATGATGGTTTACAAGCCATAAGGAACACCATTTCAGATAAAACCACAGCGGACTTTGCTACCAAACTCTGCCACTTTGTCCTTACCCACAACTACTTCAAATTTGGTGATGACCTGTTCCTCCAGATCAGCGGCACAGCCATGGGCACCCGCATGGCCCCACAGTATGCCAACATCTTCATGGCAGATTTAGAACAACGTTTCCTAAACTCCTACCCACTCAAACCTCTCTTGTACCTGCGATACATTGACGATATTTTTATTATCTGGACACATGGACAACAGACCCTGGAAACCTTCCACCAGACATTCAATGACTTTCACCCCACCATCAACCTAACAATGAACCAATCTATGCAAGAAATACATTTTTTGGACACTACTATAAAAATACAGGATGGATGTATAGACACCACCTTATACAGAAAACCAACTGACCGACAAACATATCTACATGCTTCTAGCTACCATCCCAAACATACCAAACAATCCATCGTATACAGCCAGGCCCTACGTTACAACCGCATTTGTTCCAACTCTACAGACAGAGAATCTCACCTAAGAGATCTACAGCAAACCTTTTTAGAACTAAAATATCCACCTGATGAAGTTAAACAACAGATCAACAGAGCCAGACTGATACCTAGAGAGAACCTGCTGCAAGACAGACCCAAAAAAGAAAATAACAGAACACCACTAGTCATCACATACAGCTCCCAAGTTAAAACAGTACAACGCATCATCAGAGATCTACAGCCTCTCCTGGACAATGACAGCTCCCTTTCTCAAGCTCTGGGAGGAAGACCTTTCATTGCCTACAGACAGCCACCCAATCTTAAACAACTCCTCACCCACAATAACACAACCACTAGACTTAACATGGACACTGGTACCAGAGCCTGCAATAAACCCAGATGCCAACTTTGCTGCCACATACACCCGGACAACATCATTACTGGCCCCAACAACATCCAACATACCATCTCAGGACTATTTAATTGCTCATCTTCTAACATTGTGTATGCCATCAAATGCCAACAGTGCCCTTCAGCTCTCTATATTGGACAAACAGGCCAAACCCTACGCCAAAGGATAAATGGACATAAATCTGACATCAGGAACCAGAAGACAGAAAAACCAGTAGGAGAACACTTCAATCTCCCAGGACATTCTATACAAGATCTCAAAGTAGCTGTCTTACTACAAAAGAATTTCAGAAATAGACTGGAAAGAGAAGTTGCTGAATTACAACTTATCACCAAGCTCAAAGCCATGGAGGGACCTGGTTTGAACAGAGATATCGGATTCTTATCTCATTATACATGATAAGCGATCTTCAGCCATCTCAACCCTTGCTTTTTCATGCAAAACCATTTGCAGTCGTTTTCGGTCATCAACAGCTATCAGTCAGTCAATCACCCACTTCCACCACCCTTCTGAGTGATCTCCCCTCCCCATCCCCACCCCTCCCCACCCCTTCTCTACATAAGTGCCTGGGGACTTCTATTTCACTGTATCTGAAGAAGTGTGCATGCACACGAAAGCTCATACCAAAATAAAAACTTAGTTGGTCTTTAAGGTGCTACTGAAGGAATTTTTTTATTTTACTTCGACCCAGACCAACACTGCTACCTACCTGTAACCAACTCTTTAATAGAGTTACACGCCGTGAAGTCCCCACCAGAGGAACTTCCTTTGTCTAGGGTCCCTCCCTGTTACTGTCACCTCAGCACACAGGGCAACAATGTGGCACTCCTGAGCTTTTTCATCCCTTCACCCCTCTTTTGGCTGACTCCAGGACCTGACTTATTACCTTGTAAGTCTTAGTGTCCCTTTCTTCAAGTTTACCACCTTTTGAGCCCACCCGCCTTACTGGATCAAACAGTCGGCGATATTTCTTAGCACAACAAGAACTAGGCTTTATTTTTAATATAACATAACTGTTTCAGTATTTCATTTGTTTACAGTATGCTTTCTTCATTCAGGTGTATAACTGCAGTTCCTACTTGTTCTCTCCTAACCACCACTATCCTGGCCCCACACCCTCTCTCTTCCAGTCACCACTCTCCCCCGCCCTCTCCTCCTGACCAACAGGCTGCTCCCTCCTTTTAAAGAGCGGAATGTCCCGTCTCTCTGCAGCCAACTGCCACTCTAACGGAGTGTTGTTGTTTAGTCGTTTCCGACTCTTCGTGACCCCATGGACCGTAGCACGCCAGGCACTCCTGTCTTGCACTGCCTCCCGCAGTTTGGTCAAACTCATGTTCATAGCTTCGAGAACACTGTCCAACCATCTCGTCCTCTGTCGTCCCCTTCTCCTAGTGCCCTCAATCTTTCCCAACATCAGGGACTTTTCCAATGATTCTTCTCTTCTCATGAGGTGGCCAAAGTATTAGAGCCTCAGCTTCACGATCTGTCCTTCCAGTGAGCACTCAGGGCTGATTTCCTTAAGAATGGATAGGTTTGATCTCCTTGCAGTCCATGGGACTGTCAAGAGTCTCCTCCAGCACCATAATTCAAATAACTGCTGGCTTTTTGTTTCAAGTGAATTACTCAATTGCTCAGAATCACAGGTGTCTCAGAAACTGAGAAAGTTGATGGCCCAAACAGACTTCATAGAATCACAGAGTTGGAAGAGACCACAAGGGCCATCCCTCTTAGAATTTTGAAGTGTCAGGCATAGCTCTAGTGGCTTTAGCCCAAACGTAGCAGAGTTTTCCTACACAGCGCAGAAGCTAGTTGAGGTGGAAATGACTAGTCGGCTAGACACAGAATAACTATTTACAGGATTTATTAAAAGAAAACACCAGCAGAGTTTATGCATACAAAGCAAAGCAAAGCAAAATAAATTCTTACTCTCTCTCTCTCCAACCATATGCAGCACTCCTACTCCTAACACCCACAAGAAACAACTGTGCTAGCATTCCTAGATAACAGAGTTCAGTGCTGGTCATTAACCAATCAGAGAGTTGTTGCCAGGCCAGGCAGACCTTGGCTTTCTGCCAAGAGTAAAATGACACTGCCTTGAGTTAATTGTGTGAAGCAAAAATCTGTAAGTTTCCCATTAGAACCAATTATCAGAAACCGAACAATCCTGTCCAACCTCCTGCCAAGCAGGAAACACCATCAAAGCATTCCTAACAGACGGCTGTCAAGCCTCCGCTTAAAGACCTCCAAAGAAGGAGACTCCACCACACTCCTTGGTAGCAAATTCCACTGCCGAAAAGCTCTTACTGTCAGGAAGTTCTTCCTAATGTTTAGGTGGAATCTTCTTTCTTGTAGTTTGAATCCATTGCTCCGTGTCCGCTTCTCTGGAGCAATGGAAAACAACATTTCTCCCTCCTATATATGACATCCTTTTATATATTTGAACATGGCTATCATATCACCCCTTAACCTTCTCTTCTCCAGGCTAAACATACCCAGCTCCCTGAGCCGTTCCTCATAAGGCATCGTTTTCAGGCCTTTGACCATTTTGGTTGCCCTCTTCTGGACACGTTCCAGCTTGTCAGTATCCTTCTTGAACTGTGGTGCCCAGAACTGGACACAGTACTCCAGGTGAGGTCTGACCAGAGCAGAATACAGTGGTACTATTACTTCCCTAGATAATAATAATAACAATAATAATTTATTATTTATACCCCGCCCATCTGGCCGGGTTCCCCCAGCCACTCTGGGCGGCTTCCAAAAAAACAGAAATTCTAAAATACAGAAATCCATCAAACATTAAAAGCTTCCCTAAACAGGGCTGCCTTGAGATGCCTTCTAAAGGTCTGGTAATTGTTCTCTTTGACCTCTAGTGGGAGGGCGTTCCACAGGGCGGGCGCCAACACTGAGAAGGCCCTCTGCCTGGTTCCCTGTAACTTGGCTTCTCGTAATGAGGGAACCGCCAGAAGGCCCTCGGAGCTGGACCTCAGTGTCCGGGCAGAACGATGGGGGTGGAGACGCTCCTTCAGGTATACCGGACCGAGGCCGTTTAGGGCTTTAAAGGTCAACACCAACACTTTAAATTGTGCTCGGAAACGTACTGGGAGCCAATGTAGGTCTTTTAGGACCGGTGTTATGTGATCTCTTTTTTTTTTCATATAATTTTTTATTAATTTTATATACAATAACAAATCACCTAAAAAGGAAGAGAGAGCAATACCATACCCAAAAAGAAAAGTAATCCACAGGTATCCCTTTACAGCTTACATACCTCAAATAAAGTTATCATTTTATACAAATCGTCAACCTGGGTTTATATCTCAAATTGCAATATTTTCCTTCCTGATCCACATTTCCTTCTTCACCTCGTCTTCCCCCATTTGACCTCCCCCTCTCTCTCTTATGGTTTTATTTCCATCCGATTATTTTCGTCCCTATATGTTTTACCAGATACCCTTATCCATTTTATTCTTGGCTGTATATTTACGTCCTGGTTACATACCCTCTTGTTGCATTTTGTAATGGCCATTTACCGATTTTTCCTTCTTTTTTTTTCCCCATTTTGTTTTCTCCTTGGTCTTACTTTTACTAAATCTTACAGTAGTCTTTCCTATAAATTATAAATTTTTCCCATTCTTTTTGAAACTTTTGTTGTTTTTGGTCTCCAATTCTCCCCGTTAACCTCGCTAGCTCTGAGTATTCTATCAACTTCTCTCTCCAGTCTTCTATTGTTGGCACCTCCATTGTTCTCCATTTTTGCGCTAGAATAACCCTTGCGGCCGTGGTGGCGTACATGAAAAGTTTGTGATCTCCTTTCTTTATGCTTCTGCTTAAAATTCCTAGTAGCATTTCTTCAGGTCTTTTTGGGAACGTGTATCTTAACAATCTTTTTAGTTCATTGTATATTTGTTCCCAATAGATTTTTACCTTTTCACAGAGCCACCACATGTGGTAATAGTCTCCTTCTTTGATGTTACACTTCCAACATTTTTTATTACTAGACTTATTATTTTTTGCAAGTTTGACCGGCGTAAGATGCCATCTAAACATCATTTTCATGATGTTTTCTTTTAAAAGAGTGCAAGCTGTAAATTTGATTTGGTACTTCCATAGGTTTTGCCACTGATCAATACTGATATTATGACCTAGATCTAATGCCCATTTAATCATGCACTCTTTAGTAGCTTCATCTTTCGTATTCCAGTCTAGAAGGAGGTCATACATCTTGGTTAACAATATTTTCCAGTATTTCTAGTTGAAATTTAGATTTTTTACTCTCGAAACCGTGGTTTTTATTGTCTTTTTTGAACAAATCATATATCTGGTGATATTGTAGCCAACCTATACCCCTTTCTTTCAATTGTTCATAGGATAAGATTTTCCATCCCTCTTCAGTTTCTATAAGGAGATCTTCATAACAAAGCCAGTTTGTTTCCATGTTCGTTTTTTTGATTGTTAAAATTTCTGTTGGCGACAGCCACCTTGGGGTTCTCCTTTCTATTAGGCTTTTAATTCTGCTCCAAACTTCATACAGTGGCCTCCTAAACACATGTGATAGGAAGCCTCTGTGCGATTTTACTTTTTCATGCCAAAGGTAGCTGTGCCATGTGAACCTGTTGTTGAAACCTTCAAGGTCCAAAAGATCGGGATCACTTAAAGTTGCCCATTCTTTTAGCCATACCATGCATGAAGCCTCATAGTAAATCTTAAGGTCTGGCAATGAGAACCCCCCCCTCTCTTTTCTATCTGTTAAGATCTTATACCTTATTCGTGGGGGTTTCCCCTGCCATATGTACCTAGAGATTTCCTTCCTCCATTCCTCAAATATGCTGACACCTTTTACTACCGGAATCATTTGAAATAAAAATAAAAGCCTTGGTAATATATTCATTTTCACTGTGGCGATCCTACCCCACAGTGACAGGTATAGTTTTTTCCATGTTTCTAGGTCTTTTTTGATATCGCTCCAAGTTTTTATATAGTTGTCGTTAAACAGATTTATATTTCTTTCCGATAACCATATTCCTAGGTATTTTACTTTTTTCACTATTTCAATACCATAATTCCTTTGCAGATCTTCTCTTTCCTTCTTCATCAGATTTTTAACTATTATTTTGGTTTTATTTTTATTTAGTCTAAATCCTGCTACTGCTCCAAATGCGCCCATTTCCTTCATTAATTCTGCTAGACCAACGTCGGGATCTTCCAGGATTATCACCAGGTCGTCGGCGAAGGCCTTCTGCTTGTATTCTCTCTTTCCAATCTTTATCCCACTTATCCCCTTGTTCTCTCTTATTTTGTCCAACAATACTTCTAAAACTAAGATAAATAACAAAGGGGATAAGGGGCACCCTTGCCTTGTTCCTTTCCTGATATTTATCTCCTCTGATAATGTATTATTTATTATCAGTTTGGCCCTCTGCTTGGTGTATATTGCTTCAATGCTTTGTCTAAATTCCCTTCCCATGTCTCTTTTTTCTAATATCTTTTTCATAAACTCCCAGGATATATTGTCAAACGCCTTTTCGGCGTCGACAAATATCAAAGCTGCCTTTTTATCAATTCTTAACTCCAGGTATTCAATAATATCTACCACTGTTCTCACATTGTTTTTCATTTGGCGGCCTGGTAAAAATCCTGTCTGGTCTTTGTGTATAATTTCGGATAGCACTTTTTTAAGTCTAGTTCCCAGGATATCGGCAGTTTGTAATCTGAATTCAGAAGAGAAATCGGCCTATAGTTTCTGACATCCATCAATTCTGAATTTTCTTTCGGAATTAGGGTAATATAGGCCTCTTCCCAGGAATTTGGAATCTTTCCTTTTAACATAATTTCATTCATTAATTTAGTTAAGATAGGCGTCACCTCATCTTTCAATTCTTTGTAATACTTGGCCGTCAGCCCATCTGTGCCTGGCGCCTTTCCTATTTTCATTTTTTTTTATTCCCTCCTGTACTTCTTCTTCTGTTATATGGGCATTTAATAAGTTAGTTTGCTCTTCTGTTATTCTCCTTAATCTGCAATTTTCTAAATAGCTGTCTATTTCCTCTCCTTTTTCCTTCCCCTTCTGGTATAATTCCTTATAAAATTTTTGGAATGCATTCCTTATACTTTTAGGGTTTCCTGTCACCTTACCATCTTTTTGTATTTGACTAATATAGTTTTGTCTTTGTCTTTTTTTCAGTTGCCAGGCTAGAAGTTTACCACACTTATTTGCATGTTCAAAATTCTTTTGTTTAATCCATTTTAATTTCCATTCCACTTCTTGACTAAGCAGAGTGGAAAATTGAGCCCGCAACATCTTTATTTTTTGTTTTATATCTTTATTCCCTGGGTTCAAACTCAGTTGTCTTTCATTTTCTAGCAAATCTTTTGTTATTTGATCTTTCTTCTTTTCTCTTTCCCTTTTTTTTATACTATTTTGTTTTATTAGGAAACCCCTCATAAATGCTTTCCCTGCATCCCAGACCCAGTTAAGTTCTGATCCCTCTTTTAGATTAAATTTAAGGTATTCCTTGAATGCTTCCCGGGCTTTATCAACAATTCTTTGGTCCTGAAACAGGCCTTCATTCATTTTCCACCGAAAGGGGGAAGGTTGCTCATCTGACATTTCTAGATATACTGGATTATGATCTGAAAGTGTCCTGGGTGGAATATCTAATTTCAAAATTTTAGTGCTTAGTTCTCTCGATAGCCAAATGTAATCTATTCTTCCCGCACTTTGATTAGGTTCGGAAAAGAACGTGTATTGTTTAGATGTGGGATTTTTATGTCTCCAGCCATCGATCAGGTCCAGCCTTTCCACCATTTTAAAAAAAGAACTTGGTAATTTACCATCCTTACTGACTTTTTTCCTTTTCGTTCTATCTAGTAGTGGGTCCACCACCCCATTAAAATCTCCCATTAGGAGCATTTTTTCCTCTATATACTCTAATAACCTTTTCTCTAATTTTTTATAAAATATTGCTTTCCTCTGATTTGGAGCATATATTCCCACTACCAGCATCTTTTCCCCCTGTACCATGATTCGGGCTGCTATTACTCTCCCCTCTTCATCCTTAAAAGCCAATTCCGGTTTAAATTTTTCTTTAATATATAATACCACACCTCTCTTTTTCTTTTCGCTTAAAGATGTAAATTCCCTTCCTAATTTTTTATTCACCAGGACCCTTTCGTGTTTTTTTGAAATGTGTGTCTCCTGTAAACATATTAAATCTAATTTTTCTTTCGTCAGGACATATTCAAATTTGTTTCTTTTACTTTTATTATTTAGTCCATTCACGTTCCAAGATTTAATTTTCAATACCATGGTTTATTCCTTTAAATAGATTTTTATTAAGTTTATGAAAATACCAATTTTGGTCCTTTATGACTGTTCCTCTTTATCAATATCTATGTCTGAGTTTCTTTCTTCTTCATCAATGCTTTTCTCTTCTCTTTCCCCTAACATGTCTTCTTCATTATCATTTTCCTCCCCTCCTATTGCCCCTTCTTCACTACTTTTCTCCATTCCTAAGGCCTGTCCATACTTTCTTCTAAACTTTCCTATATCGTTCTGGTTTTTGACCGTAGTTCTTATGCCTTTATAATAGAAGGTGAGTCCAACCGGGTTTTCCCATCTAAAACCAATATCATTTCTCCTTAATACTTCAATGAACTCTCGAAATTTTTCTCTTTTGCGTAACAGTCTAGTAGGCACTTCTTTAAATATGATTATTTCCCTCCCATCGATTGCCAGTTTACTTATAAAGCTTTGTCTAAGGATTTCATTCCTTAGAAACATCGAATTAAATATTACCAAGCAGTCCCCCGGGAGTTTTCTCGCCTTTGCCTTCACTGACTTGACTTTGATTCTAAATGCATTTAGAATTGCCCCTTCTATCTCCTCTTTGGTACGTCCCAACCAGTTCGCTATTCCATTTGAAAGTTTTTCCTTTATATTCTCATCTTGCTCCTCAGGAAGGCCTCTAAATTTCAAATTTTGCTGCCTCTGTCTAAGTTCCATAAGAGCCATATTATCTAACATTTCTTCTTTTTCCTTCTTTAGTTTAGCTATCTCCTCCCTTAAACCCTCAGTTTCTTTCTTTATCTCTTTCACCTCTTTCTGCACTCTTTTAGTGTTTTCCTCCAAGCCTTTGGTTTTCCCTGCTACCTCTTTAATTTCTTGAGTCAATTCTCCCACCACCTTCTCAAATTTTAGATCTATTGAAGCCTGTATATCACCCAAATTTTTTTCGATATTCTGTTCACTTTGCTTAATTTCTTTTTTGATATCATTTAAGAGTCCCTCCCAGTCTTTACCTTCTTTACCTTCCTCCTGCCTGGAGGGGCGTCTATCAGATGGCGTTGCCATTGATTTTGCTCCTCTTTTCTCCCCCATTTTACCAACAATCCACCCCTCCCCTAACACTCCACTAGTTTTAACCTTTCCTTTCCCCCGAGGTCCCTTATTTGTTTAAATTTCCCCCCCGTGGGAGGGAATAGAGAAGATACAAAAAAAAAAGACACAACCCCCCCAAAAGAGGAGAAAGGAAACTCCCTACCCTCCCACCTTCCCCAAAGTCTCAGTGGGACGTTGTTACTGTTTTATTTACAGAGTTGGTATCTTTCTTCTTCTTTCTTCTTCTCCTTCTTCTTCCATTGTAACAATAGAGGTTCACTGCTGGGAGGTTCTTTACAGTCTATTAAAGTTCAATAGTCGTAGTAAAGCTCAATAGTTCCGTATTAGTTCTGTCCTTCTGGGATGATATTGACTCAGAAGCACTTATCTCAGAGGTTCACACCCCAATTAAGGGTAGAGAGTCCACTTAGCCTCCAATAATCCTGGGGTAGGGTAATCCTCATGTAACACAAAAGATAGCAAATTTATGTCTCACAGTACTTAGAGAGAGAACAACTTTGTGTCGCTGGGTATCTCCTTCAATAATACACTGGAGAAAAGAGAGGGTACGGCACGAAGTCACTGCACTGGAGACTCACACATCCGAGAAATTAGCGTGCTGTGGTTCCACCGTGCCCCAACAAAAAAGGTATCAGATATATTCCATTATAAGATAGACCATATATAATTTCCTTCCCCATATATCTCAAGTCAATCTAGCTAATAAGCTAGTTTGCGCAAACGGGGAGAATTCTCCTAAAATAAGCTCTTCTCCGTCTAGGCGAATCCAAGAACGCAAACCAAAGAGCAGTTTTACCTTTCCTCTCCCTTCTCGGGAGGGGGGGGAGGCGGGTCTTTAGATCTCTACCACAAAAGCAAAACGCCGTCCATTTAACCCCCTCAACCGATAGAATGTTTCTTCTTGCTGTGGTTAGATGTAGTCGGCGTTTTCCTGCAACCTTGTAACGGGCGCCATATTTAACTCCAAGCTGAGAGAGAGGTTCCGATAAGTCTTCCTATGCCTTCTAGCGCTCAGCAAACATCCCGGCTTGTAAATCTGCTTACCGAGATATCTGCCAAGACTGCTTTTATAAGTCTCGGAGATAAGCTGCTTGCCACGGGAGCCTGAGGCTGCGTGGGGCGTGGTAGGCGATGTACTCCCTCGCACCCGCCACTCAATCCCCCCCCGAGGCCACTAATTCAGGCCCCGAAAGGGAGGAGAGCGGCTTTGGGCGCCGCTGAGTACCTGCGACTTCAAGGTAAGTCCCCCTTGAATCTCGGGTCCGTTAGCCTTACAGAAACCCGGTAAATTCCACGCCTCAACCGGAGCGACCACAGAGCGGTTGCTGCGCGCTCCCTTCTGTGTCCGCAGCTCACCGGAAGTCGGTGTTATGTGATCTTGGCGGCCGCTCCCAGTCACCAGTCTAGCTGCCGCATTCTGGATTAGTTGTAGTTTCCGGGTCACCTTCAAAGGTAGCCCCACGTAGAGCGCATTGCAGTAGTCCAAGCGAGAGATAACTAGAGCATGCACCACTCTGGAGAGACAGTCAGTGGGCAGGTAGGGACTCAGCCTGCGTACCAGATGGAGCTGATAAACAGCTGCCCTGGACACGGAGTTGACCTGTGCCTCCATGGACAGCTGTGAGTCTAAAATGACTCCCAGGCTGCGCACCTGGTCTTTCAGGGGCACAGTTACCCCATTCAGGACCAGGGAGTCCTCCACACCCGCCCGCCTCCTGTCCCCCACAAACAGTACTTCTGTCTTGTCAGGATTCAATCTCAATCTGTTAGCCGCCATCCATCCTCCAACCGCCTCCAAGCACTCACACAGGACCTTCACCGCCTTCACTGGTTCTGATTTAAAAGAGAGGTAGAGCTGGGTATCATCAGCATACTGATGGACACCCAGCCCAAACCCCCTGATGATCTCTCCCAGCGGCTGCATATAGATGTTAAAAAGCATGGGGGAGAGGACAGAACCCTGAGGCACCCCACAAGTGAGCGCCCAGGGGTCTGAACACTCATCCCCCACCACCACTTTCTGAACACGGCCCAGGAGGAAGGAGCGGAACCACTGCATGACAGTGCCCCCAGCTCCCAAGCCCTCTAGACGGTGCAGAAGGATGTTATGGTCGATGGTGTCAAAAGCCGCTGAGAGATCCAGCAGAACAAGGAAACAGCTCTTACCTTTGTCCCTAGCCCGCCGGAGATCATCGACCAGTGCGACCAAGGCAGTTTCAGTCCCATGATGAGGCCTGAATCCTGACTGGAAGGGATCCAAATGGTCCGCTTCTTCCAGGCGTGCCTGGAGTTGTTCCGCAACCACTCGCTCAATCACCTTGCCCAAGAATGGAAGATTTGAGACTGGGCGATAGTTGGCCATATTGGCCGGATCTAAAGATGGTTTTTTAAGAAGCGGTTTAATAACCGCCTCTTTCAGCGGGTCTGGGAAGGCTCCCTCATGGAGAGAAGCATTTACCAACCCGCGAAGCCCAGCCCTTCCTGGCTAGCTTTTATAAGCCAGGATGGGCAAGGATCAAGGAGACAGGTGGTTGGTTTCATTCGTCTAAGCAGCCTGTCCACATCCTCGGAGGTAACAGATTGAAATTGATCCCACAAAACTTGACTAGACAGGACTCTAGCACTCCCCCGCCCTGGCCCTGCTCCCACGGTGGAGTCTACCTCTTCCCGAATCTGAGCGACTTTATCTGCAAAAAACTTTGCAAAATCATTGCAGGAGATCATGTGGCCCGTACTGGGCCCGGATGGAGCAGGTGGTTCCGCTAAATTGCGAACCACCTGGAAGAGTCTCCTGCTGCTGTTTTCTGCAGATGCGATGGAGACGGTGAAGAAGGTCCTCTTCGCCGTCGCCATTGCCACTTGGTAGGCTCGAACTTGAGCTCTAGCCCGTGTCCGGTCTGATTCAAAATGAGTTTTCCGCCACCGACGCTCTAGCCGTCTCAACGACTGTTTCATTGCCCTCAGCGCCGGGGAAAACCACGGGGCTGTCCGGGCTCCATGCAATCTGAGAGGGCGCTTCGGAGCCAGACAGTCAATAGCGCTGGTTAACTCCGCATTCCAGCGGGCCACCAGGGAATCAGCTGAAAGGCCATCGACATGGGATAAAACATCCCCTACCACTCTTTGGAAGCCAATTGGATCCATTAAGTAGCGGGGGCGGACCATCCGAATCGGTCCCACCTCCCTGCAGAGGGGAAGGGTTGCGGAGAAGTCCAGTTGCACCAGAAAGTGATCTGACCATGGCACTTCTTTTGTTTCGCTTTTACTTAATGTCAGATCACCAACATCCATAGAGGTAAACACCAAGTCCAAGGCATGTCCGCGGCTATGAGTTGGGCCAGACTTATTCAGGGACAGCCCCATGGTGGCCATGCTTTCCACGAAGTCCCGAGCGGCTCCTTGTAAGGTCGTGTCGGCATGGATGTTAAAATCCCCTAAGACAACCAAGCTAGGTGTCTCCAGGAGCACATCCGACACGACCTGAAGCAGCTCGGGCAGGGAATCCTTGGTGCAGCGGGGAGGTCGGTACACCAAAAGGAATCCTGTACTGCCTCTATTGCCCAACTTCCAGAACATGCACTCAGAGAACTGGGTCTTCCCAATAGGACGCCTGGTGCAAACTAATGACTTCCTAAAAATCACTGCAACCCCCCCTCCCCGCCCAGATGGCCTGGGTTGCTGTGCATAAGAGAAACCTGGTGGGCAAGCAGCGCCAAGAACGGGCCCATCGGCTTCCTCCAACCAGGTCTCTGTCACACATGCCAGGTCAAATCCTCCATCCACAATCAGGTCGTGAATGGCGGTGGTCTTATTCATCATCGACCTGGCATTGCACAGCAGCACCTTCAGGTCATGTGGGTATCCCTTGCCTATTCCAATATCCGTCCGGTCAGGACCAGACCTGGAGGCAGGGATAGTCCTCAGACACGACTAATTGATGCAGCCCAGAATTGCATTGGCTTTTTTAGCTGCTGCATCACACTGTTGACTCATGTCAAGTTTGTGGTCTACCAAGACTACTAGATCCTTTTCACATGTACTGCTCTCAAGCCAGGTGTCACCCATCCTGTATTTGTACCTTTCGTTTGTTTTTTTTGCCCAAGTGTAGTACTTTACATTTCTCCTTGTTAAAATTCATCTTGTTTGCTTTGGCCCAGTTGTCTAATCTGTTAAGGTCATTTTGAAGTGTGATTCTGTCCTCTGGGGTGTTAGCCACCCCTCCCAATTTGGTGTCATCTGAAGAAGAGCCATTGATGAGCACCCTTTGGGTTCGGTCAGTAAGCCAGTTACAAATCCACTGAATGGTAGCATTGTCTAGCCCACATTTTACCAGCTTCTTTACAAGAGTTCATTCTGTGCTTTAACTTTTCTGACTTTGTCTCTACACGTATACACATCCCTGACATATAACGCCACTCCTCCTCCTTTCCTGTTTGGTCTACTTCTACTACTGGATGGCCCTTGTGGTCTCTTCCAACTCTATGATTCTATGATTCTACCTGCTTCCATCCAGTTTTTCCACATTACCATATTTTTATCAGTTTTTAATATAGGGTTTCCCCACAATGTGAGTTTGGCATGCAAGTATGGATCAAATTTATTTTTATCTCCTTTATTGGCATTAAAAAGTGCCAGATTAACCTGGTGGTGCAGTTCAGCTTTTGATATTGCTTTCACTGTGGAGCAAAGGAACCAATTTCTAGGGGCCAAGGTCCCTTCAGTTCACTGTAAGATATTATAGGGAGCTGAATCCCCCCAAAGTTGATTGACATTGCCATTCAAATGCAGGGTTGCTATTATGTTATATATTTTGTGTTTTTATGTTGTAAACCACCCTGTGATCTTGGAATGAAGGGTGGTATATAATTTTAATTAATAATAAGAAAAAATAAGAAAAGTCTAAAGGGATGTATGTTGGGGGGAATCTTAATTTCACCCATAGGCTAATGGGGTCTGAACTGGCAGTAGTGAACCAAGAACAAGACCATGGGGGTCACAGCAGGTAGTTCCATGTATTTGTCTTTCCCTAGTGTGCATCCATGCTAGGGATCATTAGGAAAGGAATTGGAAGTAAAACTGCCAACATCATATTGCCATTATACAAATCTATGGTGCAACCATACTTTGACTACTGGTCACTCCCCTCGGAAATGATATTTTAGAGTTGGAAAAGGGAAAGCAATGTGATCAAGGGAACGGAACAACTCCCCTATGAGGCAAGATTAGTTTGGGGGGCTTTTTAGTTTAGTAAGAACTATTTGACATTTATAATAACAATAACAATAATCACATTTGGCAGTGTCTAGAACCCTCCCACTTAGCCCAAGATGCCACCAAAGAAGAAAAACACCAAACCAAAGAAGAAAGCCAAGAAGAAAGCAGCCAAGGATGCAGCCAAGGGGCAAACAAGTTCCTTGCCATACGTCAGCGAGAGGGAGATATACCTGCAGAAGGAATTTGAAACCTTGACAGAGCACATCAAAACATACACTCAGCGTGTGAGGAATTTTCAGTGGGAAAACGAGTTCCTGGACAAGGAAGCCCAAAAGATCAAAGATATCAACAAAGTCTACATCTCCTACATAAACAGACGCACCCTCCGCAACCAGAACGCCATCATTTCTCTGAATGACCAGAATCTCTCAGAATTAATCCAGATCCGGAAGGAGAGGGCAAAGCTGACCACTGAGTACCAGGAAAAGGAGAGAGAGGTGAGGCACCAGCTGATTGAGATGGAGACAAAGATCTCCCTCGTGAACAGGGAAATTGAAGCCCTGCAGCCTTACCAGGAGCTACAGCAGCAGCAGCTGGCGCGGATCCGGGACCTGGAGAAGGAGCTGCTGGTCATGAAAGTGCTGCACGCAGAGCAAATGCACAAGCTCAAGAGTGAGTATGTACAGCAGGTGACAGACTATGAGATGCAAGCTCAGCTGAAGATCCAGGCTCTGGCTAGGCTGGCTGAAAAGGAAGCAGTACGCAGCCTCATCCGGCACACGAAGCAGGTGAAAGCGGACAACTGGCGCCTGCGTCATGAGCTGGTGGATCTCATCAGAGAGGCCAAAGTGCTGAAATCCATTGTGTTTCACCTGAAAGCGCAGCAGCAGCTGCTCCTGCGAGAGCACCAGTACAGGCAAGACCTTGCACGCTTGCGCAGATGGCTTAGGCATCGAGGGGCTCGGCTGGTCATCCCCAGTGGCACCAGCTTCAGATGTACCACACCGATTAGGAGCAGAGTCATTGCCACGCAGGAAAGCAGCTCCAGGTTTCTCACAGCTGGGGAACAGGTCCCAAGGTTGCAGCCAGATGCCCAAGAGAGCTCGTCATCACTTAGGATTCCCAGTGCCTCACTCCCTACAAAGTACCAATGAACTGGAGCTAGAGATGACAGCTTCCTGTTTCTCCTACTTTCACTACCGAGGTATATGGATAATGTAACATGCCCCTTAAACATGTCCCAGGGTCCATCCTGTGCTGCAGGCAGTCCATTCATACAAGGTGCATCACATGCCAACCACGGCCCTCTTCCACATAGCCAGCTAAGCCCCAGGCCCTGTGCAGCTAATCATCCCTCACATTGCCCCTAGATGACACCCTTGGTCCCAGCACCTGTCCCCACTGAGTTGTCCCTCTGCTACCAGGCAAGCACCCTTGAGGTTTGTGGCTGCTGCTGATTCCTCTCAGAGAGGCAAGATGGCAACAGAAAGATGGGGCAGAAGCAGTTCTAGGCACACAGCCCTCCTGTCAGCATGACCAGCACCTCAGCAGGGGCTTGCAGCAACATCACTGGTCTTTCTGCAGTTTTAAATGTTTAGCTTGTTGGTTGTCTTAGTGTTATTTTTGTTCTTACTGTTTTGTTCTTGTTGTAAGTTGCCTTGGAAATTTTTGTGCTAAAGTGTGACATAGAAATATATAAAATAAATGTCGCTTTCCCAGCCTCTGTCTCCTTGGTGACACATTGATGGACGCATAGTCTGGTTAGCGAAAGGATTTCAGAAACAGCTTTGAATCAGTAGTGCTGGTGTGCAAGTGTGCATGCTCCCAAACACAGAGGCTTACTTCTGAGAGCACAAGCCAAGGCCTCTCTCCTTAAATGCAGGTGCCAATGTGCACAGAAGTGTGTTGTAGGATTGCAGCCTAAAGGTGCCAGGTGCAAGCCCTTCCAGGTCTCATTTTGACAGCCCCCCTCCCAATTTCCCAGTGCAGAGCTCCTTTCCTAAAGAGCCTGGCCTCAGCCCCAAGCAGGAGAAGCGCCTGGGTTAGTCAGGGGGTTGGGAGCAAGGCAGTGGCATCTGGGTCAGCCTGGGCTTAAGAAGACCGGGCCGGGGGGGGGGGGAGGGAGGTAACACCCAGATGCCAGTCTGAGCCCATCCCATGAGTGTGCAAAACACTTTGAGCACACTCAGTTTAGTTGAATTACTCGTACCTTGCTTTTCTATTAAAATAATAACCAAACAGCTAACAATTATAAAGAAAATTCAGTGTAATGACACTACGAATAGTTGAGGAGCAATTGATTTCCTGTGGGAAATTTGTGGTTCACTATTGGGGCATGTTTTTTCCTGGACATTGTTCCTCTGCACACACTCAAACAGTTCAGAATCGAGATGCAGCAACACCCAGAAATGCTGCAGGCGGGTGGGGGGCAGCTAGAGCAGAAATCAAAATTATTGTATTTATTCCATTCACTTCCCTCTACAGCAGATAACCAAGAAAGAGTCCTTTCTCATGGATTCTTTTAAAATGTTTTTAAAAGACTCATTTTATTAAAAACCCTTACAAGGATAAGTCCACAGGCTGTAGCCATGGACACAGAGAGGAGAGTGCAGAAAGGCGTTGGCAGGTGGCCCAAGACCCCAAAAGGCACACAGGGAGGTGGGTCAGGGGTCTCACCCAGCACTTTCTCTGTCTCTGGTGGTTCTTAGAGTGGTTTCACACCCAGGGCTTGAAATGGTGAAGAAAAGCAGGGGAGCAGAGACTGTGGTGCAGCAAGTGCACCCCGCTCAACTGTCGCCCGTCTTCCCTCCCTCTGCCTTTCAGGCCCTGGGCAGTTGCAGGATTGGCTCTGCAGTTTGGGAGCAGGTTGAGCTGGGCTAGGAAGGTCAAAGCTGCTGGGTGTTGTGGTCTATCGCCTGCTGGCAAGTGTCTGATACAGGCAGTTTCTGAAGAGCAGACTTGCAGATGGTCCCATAGGACTGGGAGTAACTGCCCAGGCAGGCCTTTGGGTCCCCAGCCATTCCCACGTTTGCTGTAGCCCGGAACATCTTCTTACTGGGCTTAAGAAATGAACGAGCTTCTCTGCTGTGGCTCTCGGAGCTCCCTGGATTCTGCAAAAGAGACAGGAGAGCTGTGGGGGCATCACAGATGGCAGCAGGAGCAGAGAAACTTGGTGGGAGAGGGAGCATCCCTCAACACACCATTTGGGACAACTTGAAAGGTCTGAGCTGAACCCAGCAGCTCCCAAGACTCAGCCCCTTTGCTTCCTGGCCAGTCTTGGACAGGAGAGCTGGGGCTGGCCAGACAGCTGCATCTTATAAGCAGCCCAGTCTCAGAGGCCGTAGTTCCAGACCCGTCAAACCAGTTGCTGCCTTCCCTCCCTCCGCCAGCTAGCTGCCTCCCTCCCCTGCCTTCCTGCCAGACCAGAGAAACCCAGTCCATCGCAACCCAGCCTCCCCACATAGAGGAGCATGGTCTGCCTTCTTCAGCTCCTCACCTCTGCCTGCTTTGCACAATGCTCTCCCAGCCTTAGAAGCCATCAGGAATCAACTTGCAGCCTTTCCCCAGGCCCACCTGTAGCCCACCCTGACTGCCCACTCCATCTGCAGCCCACCTGGCTGGTTGAGCTCCTGGTCTAGTGGCCCCTTTCACACAAAGGGGGGGGGCAGGAAAGAGGCACCATTTCACTCACCAGGCCAGCAGCTGCCTTCCTGGGGGAGCCCTCCTTCCTCACCAGGTGGTGGTGAAGAGCTGCCTCCTGGGCTTGAGCGCACAGTGAATGGGGCCTGGGGAAGGAGGCTGCCTGGCCTCTCCCCACCTCCAGGCGTTTGGGCACCTGCTGAAGCAAAACAAAGCAGTGTCTGAACCCTGCCTGACTCAAGAGTAGAGAAGGGGGAAGCAAAACAGCTGCAGCAACTGGGAGATTTCCCACAACAACGGCCATCACTGAGAAAGGATCCAGCTGCCCCTTGCCATCCATACACCCTTCATGACCCCCATGTTGCAGGTGGGGCTGTGTGCTGGGGCAGTAGCACAAGTGAGCAAGTCACCAAGGGGCTACTCCAAGGAGGGTTTCCTGACGCATCCAAGCTGCATCCCTCCTTCCAAGGGGAGGGATTGCGGATGGAGCACCAGAGCCAGTCCCCAGGAGGGAGCCCCAATCTACCTGCAGGAAGGAAATGGGCTGTCCTCAGCCTGGAGCTGGCCACAGCTGCCATTGCAACTCAGGGAAGATGTTTCAAATTCCAAAGCCACAGACCTGGATGGAGCAGAAGGGCTTTGGAGAAGAGGCAGAGACCTCATTGCATCTCTCTGGCCTCCCTAGCATGGTAGGGGTGGGGTGGGGTGGGGGAGGGAGGCAGTGAGGCAGGTGGGTTCATTCTGCAGCTGCTGGCGTTTCAGTGTTGCTGGAGAGCTGCTTTGTGTGTGGCTCCTGCAGCCGGCCAGCGCATGGGAAGAAGAGGAAGACAACAACCAAGGTACTCACAACATGGATAGTCTGAGGAGCTGCTGCAGGGGGTGGGCTGCTGGCTAGTACGGCGAGTGCCTGCTTCCCCACTTTCTGGCTGAGGGCAGCAGCCGGCTGCTGCAGGAGTGGTGCAGAGCGATTCCTGGCCATGTTGCTGGGAGCCAGGCTATGTGCTGAAATGAGAGAGCCTGAATCACAACACCCAGGAAGGAAAAGGCCACACAGGAGGCTCAGTGCCCCAGGCAGACTGGAATGACCCACTGAGGGCTGGGGGAGGCTCCTCTCTTGGTTCTCCACTGGGCACCACCTATGCTATTTTGGCAAAGGACAATGGCATCCAAGCCAGTTATTCTGAGCAAGCCTGAGCAAAGGTCCTTCCTGGACTGGCAGAGGAACCCCAAGACCTTTGTAAGGCAGATCAGGCAACCCAGAAAGCCAAGCCAGTGGGGAAATTATTACACTAAACAGAATAAAAGGACGAGATAAAGCCTGCCAATAAACTCATCACAAGTAAATACAAAAAACAGACCCCTGTGTTGCAATTCAAACGAGAATCAAAAACTCATCACAGCCTGTCCTGCCAGAACGCCCACCCCGAACTTCTCCTGGCACTAGGGATGCCAAGACAGGACAAGGGCAAGGCTTCCTGAGGTGCAGATGTTCCTTTTGCACCCCCCCAGGCACCCCCTGCTCCTGGTCTCCTCCTTCCAGTGAGCCTTTCCTGCCCTGGAAGGCAAGCCAATTGTGTCAGTTTGCATTTCTTAGTGCAGAAAGTATTGATCTCATTTGTAAAGATCTTTCCTATTCTTTTCTATTCCGATTAATTCTAGAAGCTACTAGAAGCTTCTGTGTGAGAGAAGCAGAGCCAGAAGGGTTAATGATTGTTTGGGTTATACCTTCAGAGCCGAGTACAGCTGCTTTGAATTAGTTATCTTCCAATTAAGGTCATGCTGACTATAAATATAGGCCAGAAGGAGCCTGGGTTTTACTCTTCTTTTTTATTTCTCTCTTCCTTCTGGTGTGGTGTTACTGTTTCTGTACATAGGATGCTTAGTGCTAAGGTTTAGTCTTATTATGAGTTAATTTTTTAAATGCTGCAACTGGATTTTGTATAGACTGAGCCAATCCTGATTGTATTGGATTTGATAACCATTACGCTACATTTGCCTTCAGCACAAGGAAAGCTCTGCTGAATGAAGTACTATTGCCTCTGGTCTATTTTGAGGAACTCTGCAGAACTCTGCAATGTGTTTAAGGTTTTCCTCCACAAGTATGACACACATATGACACACTGACAAATTCCTCCCTCAATAGCCTTTGACTAGTAGGAGTCCTGGGACACTGCTCAGCTGCCCTCCTCTATTTCCTGGCCTCACAGAAATCCAGGGGCTGGAGGCTTTTCAAGCACAACCTCGTGGTGGAAGCTGGCTGGGGATGGCTGGAGCCACCTCCACCTGTCCACCTGCCTCTCTCAGTGATCTCACAAGAGGCTGGCCAGCCTCACAAGCCAGAGGAAGGTGCTCTGGGACACTGGGTCCTTCCCATTCACCCCAGCCAAAGGCACAGTTGCAAGGGGACACCTACCGTGGCTGGTCATGTGGGTGATGGGACTGCACAGGGTGTGTGTGGTCCCTGGCCTGATGCGGCCAAGGCTCCTGGTCTCCTTCGCCCTCTGCTGGGAAGCTTCGCAAGGTGCCAACAACTGGGGGGAGCCCCTTGACGGGAGGGGCGGTGACACTCCTTGTGCCTCACAGCGCGTTTTGAGAGGGGGACTGGGCTGGAGGTTCTCATTTTGGGGCTGCTGATGCTTCTGAGGGTGGCGGTTCCTGGCCTTCATTTCCAAGATCATCTACAAAGAAGATCTGATCAGGTTTCAAATCACTAGTATGGCAAGAGCAGTTAAGAACTTTCTTTCACTGGATGGCAGGTACAGAAATGCATTGGCAGTGGGAATACTTAAGGAGAGAACAGGCAACCATTCCACTGAGCAGAGAGGGGACAGCCTGGATTACAGGAGAGCTGAGCTTGGGAGACACTCTGTAGGTTTTGTGGGTTTGTCTTTTGGGGGCTGTGTGAGAGAAGGTTTTTGGGGGGGCTGTGTGAGAGAAAGTTTGTGTTCTTATTTGTTTCCTTATTTGTGTGCTTGTGCTTGTTTTCTAGGGCTTCTGCCTCTTGGATTTTGTGTGTGTTTGTTTCTGGCTGGTGACCTTGGAAGTGAGAAGTGGGGCTTCTGGTGAGTCAGTTGACTAGCTGTTGACTAGTTAACGGCACGCGCAGTTTGGCCTATCTTTTAGATTTAGGGTACAAGTCTGACACATTTATTGGGGGGGCAAGGCCTCCTCTTCATTCCCCCTTGACTTCAAGCTTTTCAAGATGGAGGGGGAGGGAACAACTGTAGTCACCTGCCATTCCTGTGCAATGATCGTGTTCTTGCCAAAGGATGTAGGCAGCTACACCTGCAGCAATTGCAAGTTGGTTGCCTTACTAGAAGACAAGGTTGCCCTACTGGAAGGCAAGGTCCAGCAGCTTCAGGCCCATGTATCCACGCTCCAGGGAATTAAAGAGCTGGAGCCTTCCTTGGATGCAGCAGAGCGCACTGTCTGCACCAAGGAGGAGACAGGGGACATCCCTGAGGAGGAGGTCAGTTCCCCAACACAGGATCCAGATGTATGGAGGAACGTGACTCATAGAAGCAGAAGGCCCAGGGATCGCTCTGAGTGTTTAGAACTACACAATCGATTTGAAGTGCTCTCCCTTAACACCGAAGACGAGGAACAGACTCCATTTGAAGATCTCTCCCTCATCACAGTTGATCAGGAATATGAAGACGAGGAGCAAAGTCAGTCCTCCGGGAATATGCAGGTAACCTTGGAAGGGACAGCACATGGAAGAATCCTGACCAAGCCTATGAAGAGGCGTGTAGTGGTGATAGGGGATTCCCTACTGAGGGGTACAGAAGCAGTGATCTGTGGGCCTGACAAGACGTCTCGAGAGGTGTGCTGTCTCCCCGGGGCCAAGATCAAAGATGTAACAGAACGGCTGCAAGGAATCATAAAACCCACTGACAAATACCCCTTCCTTTTGGTCCAATCAGTGGCTGCCCCTCAACCCTTGGAACTCCTTTCTGCTGGAGACTCAGCAGAGGCTGTGCATGGCAGGAAAGCCATGCACAATGTTGGCATGCACAGTAGTTACCCACCCAAGTCCCTTTGGAGGATGCCGTGGTGACCACAGGTCAAGGGCACCAGCAGCCCATTCAGTCTTAGGGGTGCACGAGGAGTCTTACCTCATAGAGCTTATTGCGATACTCAGCCACAGAGAGCTGCACGTCATCATCCAGGGGGAGGACCACACTGTAGTCAAGAGCAGGCTCTTTGCCGGGGCAGTGGAACCTGCCAAGAGCACATAGAGTGAGACAAGATCCTTCAGCTGGCACCAAGGAGAGACGCTGGCCCTTGGCCAAGCACCAGGATCTGACCAGCTGGCCCCACCATGCCTGTCTGACCCTTCAGAAGATGGGCAACTCCCCACTCAGCACAGGCCAAGAAGCCTCCACTGCAACCCAGTCCTCAAGACATTCACCGTCGCATGTAGGGGTGCTCCAATGCCTCTTCCGCCGTCAGTCGCTTCTCGGGGTTGAATACCAGGAGCCGTTTCAGAAGGTCCAGGGCTTGGGTGGGGGTGGAGGTGGGCAGAAGCTCCTCAAAAGCCACCTGTGGCCTGCAGTTGGAGAAAAGGCACACAGCAGCTCCCCACCTGCAAGCAACAGACAGACCACCCCACCCAGCCCTGGAGGGTGTGTCCTCAGCAGGACCGTGAGCAACTGGCTGCTCAAGCCCCCCCCCCCGAATGGGAGGGAAGGACAAGACACTCACTGGCAGCTCAGTCGGCCGATAATGGAGGCTCTGTAGTCGGAGTGGAAGGCGGCCACATCTGCAACAGCAAGGCAGTCAGTCAACCTCACCAGGACGGGAGGCAGGCGCGTCAGCCAGGGAAGTGCCGCTCACTCATCCTCTGCTCTCTCTCTCCCTCCTTCCCAGCGGAACACACACATACAGTGCAGCAGCAGGAGGGCATGGCTGTAGAGGTGGGCCCTGGGAGTCAACCAGCCCCTCAGGACTGGGCCAATGACACAGATGTTGTAAAATTAGCATCACCAACTCATGGGATGACCATAGATGTTCCTGCATATGATCTCAGTGACTGAGCTGGGTTATAAGGGTTCAGGCGACGCCAGAGGCACCCTGGACCCAAGTACTTCAGGGACCTTGAATCTGTCTGGGTAGCAGATGGGCAGCCAGTGCAGCTCTTTTCAGGGCCGTCTTGAGCAGATCGTGCACCCTGGTGCTGAGGGGCGGAGATCGCTCCGCCACCCGCCCCGCCCTCGCAGGGCGCAAGCGCCCTCCTTGCCAGGCCGGCGCCCAGCTTGCCAGCCCCCCCCCCCCGTGGTGCACTGCGCCACCGGGGGTCTATGTAGAGCCGGCCCTGGCTCTTTTAACAAGTTCTCCACCAGATCTCCCCATCAGCAGTCTAGCCCTCACATTCTGCACCAGCAGCCCCAAGGGCAGTCCTGAAGCTCAGTTCTTTTGGTGCTGGCTTAAAAGTATAGTTCTGTAGCTGCAGCTGGAAAGGGGGCTGGGCACCTTTTCACCCCTTTACCACACTCTCTGCAGCACCCACAGAACTTCCAAAGGTCCCCCTTTCCTTGAGCTGGCTCTCCTCCTCCGCAAAACCTTCTCACCTTCTGGGGAGGGAGCAGGAACAACACGCAGGATCTGCTCTAGTTGGTTGACTGTGGACGTGCCAGGGAAGAGAGGCTTCCCCAGGAGCATCTCGCCCAAAATGCAGCCCAGGCTCCACATGTCCACACCCTTCGTGTAGCTGCAAGCAAGGAAGAAGACATCCATGTTGAGCCTCAAGTGTCAGACATCCATGGGGTGTCCTCAACACAGATAGCCAGATCTGAAGCCCTGAAGATGTGCTTGATCCTGCTTTCTTCCTTTCCCTTTCTTTCTTCCACATCACTCCTATTCCTATTTGTGTACTGGCAAAAAGTTGCTCACTTCAGGCCCCCACCAAACAAGGGCTACTTTGGGGCTAGATCTGGACCTGCCAGTGCCCCTTGGGACTGGCAACCCAATGCGAGCACCACCATCTGTGATGCCCCCAGAGGAAGAAATGTATTTCATTGTTTTCCTGGACCACCTTTCATCAGGGCAAAGCACAAAAGATCATGAAGCGACATACAAAATCAAAAGCAGTAAAACTGTTCAAGAATTAAAACAGTTCAGCTGCACTTTAATTGTAATGTTCCTTCCGCAGTCCTCACCCCAAAGCTGGTGTGAAGAAGAACACTTTCATTCACCTTCTAACAGATGGGAGGCGGGGGGGGGGTCACCATCTCCATGAGGGAGGGCACTGCAGAGAAGGCCCGGTCCACCACCACTGGGCACCAAGCCATGCCCGTTGATGGGACATCTGAATGGCCTCCCCCACCAACAGCAAGGCCTGGCTGGGCAAATGTGAGAACAGATTGACTTCTAGGGACATGGGTCCTCTTGCTTTGGGACTAACACACTCATGTGGAGCCAACAGCAAGTAGGCAGCCAGCTCAGCTCCCCAAGGGGAGGTGCCATGGCTCTGGATTGGCATGCCACCTGCAAAGCCAGTAACAGCACATTGCACCCAGCGCATGACAAGAGTGGCAAAGGCAGCTCAACAAGGGCAAATCCAGATCAAGGAGGACCGCCAAGCGACCACGCTGCTCCTTCAGGAGTGGGCAGCTCCATTGAGAACAGGCTGGCTCCCCAACTCCCTGACACAGGACCCCCACCCCCACTGCCTTGCCAAGTTTCAGCTTCTGTCTGTTGGCCCTCAGCCAGCCAGCCAGCCTGCCTATCGCTGCCTCCAGGCACCAGCCCAGTCCCTGCACAGCCTCACCTGTCTCAAAGGCGAGGAAGTGAGGATGGGAGGCTGTGAACAGCAAGCAGAGACTCAAGCTCCTCAGCCTCTCCAAGGCTCCTGGAGGCACCCTCCTTACCTGTGAGAGGAAAGCAGAATCTCAGGGGCCCGGTACCAGCGAGTAGCAACATACTCCGTCAGGGCAGGGCTGTCGTGATCCTGGTGGATCTGGCACAGGGAACGGGCCAGTCCAAAGTCACACAACTTGACAAAGCAGTCTGCATCCAGCAGGATGTTTGAAGGCTGCATGTGGAAAAGGTATCAGGGGAGTGAAAGAACAAAAGAAACAGCCATCCTGTCTGTGTGGTGGTTAGAGTCCTAGGTTACAAACAGGGACACCCAAGTTCAAACCCTGCTTCCCCAGGAAGTGCACTGGGTGATCCAGAGCCACTTACTCTCTCTCAAACCAACCTACGTCACAGGCAAAGAAAGAACCAAGTATGACTCCTGAGCTGTTTGGAAGGAGGTGTAGTAATGTAATAAAAGATCAAATGGAACGAGGGAGGCCCACCCATTGCAGCATTTCACCCCTCACTCTCCTTTAATTCAATGTATGGCTGGAGCCCAAGTCCTACCCACACATGTACCTTCTGGTCCCTATGAATGACGTTTCCTGAGTGGATGAATTTGGTGGCTTTTAACAGCTGATACAGGATGTAACACTTATGAATATCTTTCAGTAAATTTCCCTTCTTGATCACAGCATGCAAGTCGGTCTCTGAAATGGGGAACAGCAGAGAAGCAGTGGGTGCCTGGCCCTGCCTTGACCATACAGCCCAAGACCACAAACCCTGGCCCTTCTGCTAGACCGCCTCCAAACCCAGGCCGGCAACGATTACCCCAAAAGTTTCAGCCAAGAGGGTCACAAATATCTCAGAGCTTAACCCAGGACTCTGAATGACAACCTGTGAGCAGATTTAACAGCAAAATGGAGTTGGGTGTCATCAGTGTAGTGATGACTCTGTCCCCCAAACTTCTGCATGATTGCTCCCAACACCTTCATGAAGATGTTAAATAGCATTGGGGATAAAATAGTGCCACGTGGCATTGCACAGCTAAGGTGTTGGGAGGTAAACACACAATGCCCTAGACTAGCCATGCAGGTAGCAGTGCCTCCAGCTCTCAATCCAGGGAGGAATGCCAAGAGGTATTGCGGTCAATGGCACCAAAGGCCACTGAGAGATCCAACAGTGGCAACAGGGCCACACTCCCCCTCCTTCCCCCTTGAGAGAGGTCATACATTAGGACCCCCTGTAAACCATCCATGAGTCTCCCCCCACCCCAGGTATAACTTATGGATAACCAGTAACAGGATGTTCATGCCCCCTAACCATATTTACTCCAACAGCCCCCACCACGCTGCTACTATACTCGCACCGGATGTAGCTGTTTCCTAGCTATTCATGTGTGTAGTAAAGAGCCACTGATTGAAGTGCTCACCAGAGCGACAGCTCCCTCAGCCCCCACTCACAATGTGAGACTGAGTTGGGCACACAGACACTTAGCACAGACTCTGCGGTGCCTGCCTCCCACTCAGGAAAGACTCCTCCATGCTACGATCACAGAAGGCAGAGCCCCGCCATCACTATTTCCAAATGAGCCACCCAAAGGGGACCTTCCTTTTGGCAGCTCCCCCTTTGGCCTTGGTGGCCTGTTTGTTTACAGGCCTGTGGGCCAGCTGCTTTCAGCCTTCTCCGCTTCCCTCCCTTAGTAGCATTTACCCTGCACTCAAAATGTTCTGCTCAACATGCACTTTTACTCTGTCTTCCTGCTGCTCATTGTCAAGGCCCTCTCCACAAGAAGGAAGCCTAAGTTACAGTCAGGAAAAACTCACCCATAGACTCAAAAACCAGGTAGATGTCCTTGTCATTCTGAGCTCGGATGACATTCAAGAGTCTGATGATGTTTGGATGCTCTCCAAATTCCTACAGGAAGAAAGACTTGCCCATCAATGGCAGCTGCTCTTGAGGACTTTTCACAGAGCCTGCTGGCAGAGCCCAACATACTCTAAACAGAAAACCACCACTGGGACAGTGGGTTGAGTCGCTGTTTGCATGCAGGAAGACTCGTCTGGCGGCTGCAGAGAAAGAGCCTGGCACTGACTCACTGGTGTTCCCATGAGAAGGTGCCCTCCTCAAGTCTTGGTTACTCATCTGCAGCAAGATGGTTTTCTAACCCCAACTTTGGTGTAATAAATATTCTGCCAAAGTGAATGTGCTGACAATTGTAATGTGGCCTTTCCCAACCTGGTGCCCACCAGATGTTGTTGAACTCCAGCTCCCAGCAACCACAGCAGCCAGCCCGGGAAATGATCAGGGATGATGAAAGGAGTTTGGAGTCCAACAACATCTGGAGGGCACCAGTTTGGGAAAAGCTACAATAGAGTGTGTTTCAGACACCTTACTGAGAATACCATGTCCAATTCTGGGCACCACAATTTAAGAAGGATGTTGCAAACTGGAACATGTGCAGAGGAGGGCAGCCAAGATGCTCAAGGATCTAGAAGCCAAGCCTTATGAGGAACAGTTGAAGGAGCTGGGTTTGTTTAACCTGGAAAGAGGACACTGAGAAGAGATATGACAGCCATTTTCAAATATCTTAAGGGCTTTCACATGGAAGAGGGAACATGCTTGTTTTCTCCTGCTCTGGAGGGTAGGACTCAAACCAATGGCTTCAAGTTACAAGAAAGGAGATTCTGACTAAACATTTGGAAATACTTTCCGACAGTAAGCTTCTCAGCAGTGGAACAGACTCCCACGAGAGGCGGTGGACTCCCTTCCTTGGAGGTTTTTAAACAGAGGTTGGATGATGATCTGTCATGGATGCTTTAGGTAAGGTTCCTGTATTGCAGGAGGTTGGACTAGATGACCCTTGGGTTCCTTCCAACTAAGATTCTATGATTGTATATTGCTTTAATTACAACTCAATCATGTACTCGTTTAACATTAAAGTTAGTTCAAAAGCATAAAAAGCTTGGTAATACAGATACCAAATTATCAGTAGGGGCAACAAGTCTGTATATCAGGCATCCCCAAACTGCGGCCCTCCAGATGTTTTGGCCTACAACTCCCATGATCCCGAGCTAACAGGACCAGTGGTCAGGAATGATGGGAATTATAGTCCAAAACATCTGGAGGGCCGAAGTTTGGGGATGCCTGCTGTATATACTTGTTACTGCCCCCAAGCAGCTTTTTCAGCAGCTACTGCAAAGGAGTCAGTACACAGACAATGCAGCCATGTGGCTTCCTAGCACCAAATTCTCTCTCTAACAATTGCCAGTTATTCAGCACAACTGAAGGGAAGTTTGCTCTGGAGTTATTCATTGCTGTGTGGGTATGTGAGAGAGGAAGGGGAGAAGAAAAACCAAAAGGAAAGTGGGGAGGGGGAATGTGACATATATGGATGTCACCGCACAGACTGAGCTAAGAGACGGAGCAGCTGTCTTGCATTCTCAAGAGTTCAACCCCCAGCACCTCCAGTTAAAAGGGTGTTAAGAGGACCAGGCTGGAAAAGATGTCTGCCTTGGAACTTAGCTAGTCACTACCGGTTGGAACAAATGGCCTGACTCAGCAGAAAGCAGCTTCATATTCTCACCAGTAAACAAGCAGCCACTGAAGTTGAAGCATTGGAATCCAACTTGTTCCCTCCCACCTGGGGCATGAAGCCAAACTATTATGCAACAAGGAGTCCATGGAGCACCCCACAATTGCCTAACCTAGACTCCTTAAGGTTCAGGTCGGGATCACAAGCAAGAGATGTGAGCCAGGAGATAGAAGCAAAACAGCAGCCAGTAGGCCTGACTTCTCACTAACGCAAAGATGAAGCAGCCAGAAGCCCCAATCAATGGGTTACATCAGTATTTCAATGTTTTCCAAAGTTTCCCATAATACATCTCAGGCTGCATCAAGGCATCATAGATATGTCACATCAGGCATGCCCCTGTCACTCAAATATAGCCTTTCACACTCACTCCATCACAGTACAAAGGAAAGTATTTAGTGTTTCCTGGTCCCTGAGTCAAGTCAAATACACCCCCTTGTCTTGTCCGCTTCATCCCACTATGGGGTGGGTAGGCACTGTAATTGAGATGGCTATCTGTCTGACACTCTTGGGGCAGGATATCACCAGTCAACTCATTTGGAAGGCCCTGCAGACATGACTGTACATCTCAGGGATTATGGTGGGCTCACTCACTCCTCCCCTTATTCCTCACTTCCCTGGGTCCTAAATGTTATTTGTACTGAGAAGATTATACAAGTGATTTCTTATGAATTTCTAAAGTTTTCCCATTGAGCCAGTACATAGATACATATTTCAGCAAATTGCTGCATTTGGTATTGACACTTTCCCTGTTTTCCTTTGTTGGAGACCTGGGGCTCAGCCGGGAGTCGCAGGCTCCTTCTGCAAACTGAGCTGAGCTCCCCTGGCGGATGCAATGACTTTGCAGATACGTTGCTGTGATTTTCTCTTGACACTAGGATTTGGTTTGACAGGTGAAAGGCAGGGAAATATATCTGTGTGGTACCTGTGTGAGTGAAAATTTGTGTAGCGAAGACTCTTTGTCTTTGGTGTGGAGAGGCAAGGCTCATGAGGGGGGGGGAGTCTCTCATCCCCCTTCCAATTTTCCTGTAACAAATACACGTGTAGCCATAGAAATCCAGTGATGCCCCCAGTGACAGGCAGGCAAAAGACATTCTAGGAGAAGCAGAAGCACGGGCCAAAAGGCAAGAGACAGTCATTGCTTACCTGAAGGAACATAATCTCCCGGAAGGTTCTCTGAAAATAAACACATACCATTGGCTGAGGACGGAGTAGCCTCTCAGGGTCCCAGTAAAGCCATGCAATAAGCACATCAGCGTTCTACAATGCCCCACATATTCTATGCCCTGCAGCCATATTTGGATCCTATAGTGTAAGGTGCCAAGCTGGGGATTATTATTATCACTTAGTAATAATAACCATGATTCTATATACAATAGTAACTGCAAAAATAATTATATAGCCATTTATTTTTTGAGCCTTGGGATTCTTACAAAGAGCTCTAAAACTGTTATTCCCATCCCTACTGGACTCCCTCAGGTCACTTTCGGTCAGAGGGTGGTTTGTTTCCCAGGCAAAAATACACCCCTCTTCCAGCCCAGATAAAGTGCTTGAAGGCATGCAGAAGCCACACCTAACAGGGACCTGCATTTGGCCCCCTCAAAGCCTCAGGCAACCGTTCCCTTAAAGCTCCTTCCTATCTCTATGGCGAGAAGTTTCTCCCTCTCTCTCTAGGCTGAAAAGAATAACAGAATCCGGAAGGGACCGCCGGGGGCCATCTAGTCGAACCCCTGCTGCGCCTCCATCCATTGTGGGCTTCACCTGAGCGTCGGTCCGGTTCCGGAAGGCGTCGAAGATTTTCTTGACGGCCACGACGGCGCCCGTCTTGCGATCGACGGCCTTCCAGACGATCCCGTAGGCCTGCGGGGGGAGGGGAGGAGCGAGGGGGCGTCAGGGGCGCGGCCAAAGGGGGCAGCGTCCCCCTCAAGTGAATCGATAGAAAGACTTGGGCCTCCACCCGCGCTGAGAAGGGTTTGTCCTCCAGGCAGCGAGCCCCCCCGACCCCCCTCGCCCCACGCACCCCCTTGCCGAGGCGCCGCTTGATCTCGTAGCGCCGCGCCACCTGCTCCTCCACTTCGGCGGCGGCGCTCATTTTCGGTGCGGCCCGTTGGCTGCAGCTACCATGGAAACGCCGAGGCAGGAGAGCGCAGGCGCGGGTCCTTCCCCGCCCCCTCGCCCTCTGACCCCGAGCGGGCGCCAATCGCCGAGGCGCCGCCGGAGCCCCTCCAGGGCGCCTCGCGCGCGTGCGCTGTGGATGCGGCGAGGCGCTAGCTCTCTCCCTGCCCCCCCCCCCGTTCTGACGCTGCTCGTTAGCCGCGCTGGCATCCTCTTGTCCCCCTCTAGCCTCGACATGCCGCTGACTGAGCGTCTACTGTTGTGGTTGTGAACACCACTCCCCCCCCGCCCCGCCCGCATTCTGCGGAGACCTGTACATAAAGGAGCCCTATGGGACGCGGGTGGCGCTGTGGTCTAAACCACAGAGCCTCGGGCTTGCCGATCAGAAGGTCGGCGGTTCGAATCCCTGCGACGGGGTGAGCTCCCCTTGTTCGGTCCCAGCTCCTGCCAACCTAGAAGTTCGAAAGCACGTCAAAGTGCAAGTAGATAAATAGGTACCGCTCCGGCGGGAAAATAAATACCAGAAGCGGGCCACATGACCCGAAAAAACTGCGGACAAATGCCGGCTCCCTCGGCCTTAAGAGTGAGATGAGCACGCAACCCCCAAGTCGTCTGCAGCTGGACCTAATGGTCAGGGGCCCCTTTAACTTTACCTTTAAAGGACCCCTGGGCGGTTAAGTCCAATTGAATTCGACTATGGGGTGCAGAGCTCATCTCCGCTTTCAGGCCAATGGAACCGGCCGTTGTCTGCAGAGCGCCTTCTGCGTCATGGGGCCAGCAGGACTGAAGTGCTTCTGGTGCAACGGGACACCGCAGCAGTGCCTATCTCCTGGCGCTGGGATGCTTTTGAGCTGCTAGTTTGGCAGGAGCTGGGACAAAGCGACAGGATTCGAACTGCTGACCTTACAATCAGCAAGCTCCAGAGGCTCGGTGGTTAAGCCCACAGCGCCACCCGTGTTCCATACAGAATAGCCTGCAGCTGGATCAGGCTAAAGGAGGCCCATCTAATCCAGCATGCTGTTCTCACAGTAGCCAAAAACCCACAAGCAGGACCAAGTGCATGAGAAACTGTCCCCTCTTGCAGTTTCCTGGGACTGGCTTGCCTTTCACCTTCTGATTTTTGAGAAGTTTCCTCTTCTGAAGTAAAGTCTGTTTGGACTTCCTTGCCAGTTGTCTAAGTAAGTACTTGTTGAATTGGATTGCATTGTGGCTGTTTTGAATCCCTCCAACTGCTTCTCACCCCAGTCCCAGGCACCACAGTTGCTTCCAGGGCAATGTCCTTGAGGATGGCTGGGAATTTTGCCATGAGCAGAACACACATTTGCCACAACTCTTCTTCCTTTGACTGCCTCCTTGATTTCATTCTCCATAATCTGATTTCTTATAGTTGGACATGAAATGTTAAGGAACTGGTTGAAGTGGAGACAAATCTCTATTGAATCCTGTCTTCTGCAATTGGGGGGGGGGGCGCCACTGGCATGTGAGGCTAGCCAAGGTCTCGGAGGAGCTTGGAGGTGGGGTGGGGTGGGCAGTCATGAGTGAAAGCTTTGGGGGAGTATAAAAGCTCATTTGTTCAGGATGGCTATCAGTGGCTCTCACTGGAGTGCAAGGGAAACATGCATTAGGTGGCCTTTGCAGGTGGAGACCCTTTCGCAGCAATGCAGCCTCCCACCCTCCCATTTCACCTAGCCAGGGAGCCTGTGGCCCTCCAGACATTGCCTGAACTACGGTCCTCATCATCCCTGGCCAGACAGACTCAGGCTGATGGGAGCTGGAATGCTCTGGAGGACAGGACTCAGAACAATGGCTTACAAGAAAGGAGATTCCGACTAAGTATTCGGAAAAATGTTCTGACAGCAAGAGCTGTTCAACAGTGGAACCGTATCCCCCTCCTTCCTTGGAGGTTTTTAAGCAGAGGTTGGATGGCTATCTGTCATGGATGCTTCAGCTGAGATCCTGCATTACAGGGGTTGGACTAGATGACCCTTAGATTCCTTCCAGTTCTATGAAGACTCAAACCATGCTTGCAGGACCACAGTCATCCCCTACCCTATTCCTGAGCCACACAACTCTTCCCATTACTTGTTTCCAAAAGACAATGCAAGCTTCGGAGCCCTTGTTCTTCTGTTACTGCAATCTAAATATATGACAGACTCCAGAATTGTATGTACATTTGCATAGTTTATTCCAGTCACAGAACTTATTATTGCTTTTAGTGCAGAATGTCAACCCTCCTGATACAGTATTTCTGTGCCCCCTCCCCTCTGCTGTGGCTTTGGCTGGGTGGCCTCTGCCTGTCACCTGCTCCAATTGCCAGTGCCGTGGGGCCTGCTCCAGAAGTAGCTTCTACATTTCAGTGGACTGCTGAATGCTACCCAATTGACACTTTAAGCAATTTACACTATTTCAATTGATGCAGCAAACAGAAAGGGGCAAACTGTGCTTCAGGACTAGCAGATGCTTGTGGCTCTGCACAGGAAGCCAAAGGGTCACGCAGGAGAGTCCCCCTGACAGCTTGGGCCTGTCTGCAGTCATTCATGGTCCCCTCTGCTCTTCAGTGCAATATTCCCAGCCTTCCATCATCTACTTTGATTCTTTCGTTTCTTCTCTTCTCAAGACATTCACAACCCAAACCAATTAGCATCTGGCACAAGGCAATGAGGTCCAGAAGAGGCAGAGAACCCTGCAGCTGAACTGGAGCACAGGAGGGCCCTTCAGTCCAGCCCTGGGTTCCTTTCAGAGGCCCAGCAGATGCTCCTGGGAAGCCCACAAGCAGAACATGAGCACAACAGCTTCTCCGTGTGGCAACCCCTCGCGACTGGTGTTCTTGGAGGCAGGACACAGTCCTCATGACTGGCAGTCACCTTACTCTCCTCCATGAATTTGTAAGTTCATACAATTGAAACCATGAGAAATGCTCCAGCCTGGTGGCTGCCCATGCTTGCGGGTAGCATCTCCCTCACCCTGAGATTTGAGGAGAGGCCACCTTATGTTTGGGGAAGCAGCAATGGCTTGGAGTGACAGCTCCCAAAAGGGACATGGCAGTGCTCCTTTGCATGCTGTGCTTCCTCGCCAACAGAATCTGTCTTTCAAAGGCAGCATGCAGAGAGCCAACACAAGGAGGAAAGGGAGGGACATCAAGTTCTCCCCGCTGGCTGCCAGCTTCTAACAACCTGCATGGGTTTTGCTCTCACCCTGAAAACCATCCTCATAAAGCAGTGGTGGTTTACATGCCTACTGGTTTACTTCCAGGGATATAAATAGTTGCCTCTCTTAAATGCTCCTGGTCCAACATGTGTGGACAATGGTTTCCACTGCTGCACGGGGGTGGGGTGGAATTCCTGGCCAAGACCTGGCTTGAGTCCCCTGCTTGAACCACAGCCATTAAACATTATTTGTGTGTCTGCTCCCCTTCTGTCCATGACCCAATTCGCCTCTCCTCTTTCTCCAAAGCCTTTCCTGGCTGTGCTGCTCACTGAGACTGGTCTAACGGGAGGCACCAGGAACCTTTGCTGCCCTGGGGCTTCCTACGCACAACAGCAGCCCTCTTCCACTCAACCGCAGTTCCTGCCAGCCGCATCTTGGCTGCTGCTGTTCAGAATGGAGGTCAAAGGAGTGGATGCTCCTCCCAGGGAAAGGGTTCCCTGCACATAGACAACGAGCATTTCAGGAAGACTAAGCCAGCAAGCCATTTTCTATGTGGAAGGAAGAACGTTTACTTATGAAGGAGCATTCTGTCACATGAGCTCCACCTGCAGTCTGAAATGGAGCAGCCCACCTTAGTCTGCACACCTCCAAACTCATGGGGGCGATTCATACCGTAAATTCAGATTTGCACAATTCAAGTGATTTAAACCCCTCTCTGTCACCCCAGCACCACAAAGCCACTTAAAAGAAAAAGCAGCCTTTGGGCAGTTAGGAAAAGGGATAGGGAAACACACTGAAAAGTGTGGGATGAATGAATGATGAGCAGCAAGATGTCTAAACCAACCAAGATGGATGCTCATTATTGTACAACCTCCCAGCAAGCAAATAAGAACAAATGCCCAGTGAAGGCTGGATGCAGCCTTGTTGCCTGTGCAGGAGCTTTGTGGAAGCAAGTCAGGATGGAGGATGCTCAATAAATAGGGTGCCTGGAGGAGCCCTGAGTGACAGTGGAGGGTATCAGGACTGGGGCGGGAGGGGAGGGTGGTGCAGAAGAAGTTCCCTATGGGATGTCAAAGCCCCTGTCCTTCAGCAGAGCAGAACTGTCGTCTCCTCTTCCTATCCTCAACCTGCCCAGCAGGGTTGTTTCTTCCTTCCTGCCAGCGCCTGGAGGAAGACTTGTCTGTCTTGCAATGGCGACATGTGCTGTGGTGGAAGTCAGCACGCAGCCAGCTCTGCCCACCACCTAAGTCTCAGCCTCCCCTGCAATTGCAAATGCTGCTGTTTACACAGATCCCCTTGGCAACCCCAGCCCCTCAAGTGCCTTGTCCACTCTCACCCCCCTGCCCCCCCTCCCACACACACAGAGAGAAAGATCTGGTGGGTCCTCAGTGCTGGTCAAGGAGGCATCTTCTGGTGCTGAGCAGACCGCTGTAGAGGGGCCAGCGATGCTTTCGCTGAGGTGGGCACTAAGCCAGAATAGTCATATTGGACAAGAAAGGCTGGATCTTAACCCAAAAAGCAGCTCCGCATCCGCCAACTCCTGACACAGAAGCAGAAAGTTTGTCACAGAAAGCTGTTTGACAGATGGTTAGAGGACTCCATGTCAGCTGGGCTCCCCCTCCCCCTAACACAGTCTTTGGTTTGAAGCAGCGCCTTCCGATGCCCCTTTGGTCCCCCCTGCCACCTGCCCAGCCACCTGCTCAGCCCATTCCACAGCCGGGGTCAACGCAGCTGTCCTGACAGGAGGGCTTCCCACCAGCATTTCTCCCAGGCAAAGCGGTTCTGGACCAGAGAGGTGAAGGTGGGCAGCAACATCAGAGTCACTTTTTTGTTTTGAATGTGCCCAGGAGCTTGGGCATGAATTTGCCCACCTTCTTGTCTTTGGCATCGGGCTCACCTTCCTCTTCGCCATGCTCATCCTTCTTGCAGAAGACCTCAAACCGGCTGTAAACCCGCTTCTCCTTTCTCATGCTCTCCATCCTTTTCAGGAGGGAGTCCCTGTCCTCCGAAGGGTCCCTCTGCAGATTTCGCCGGTGGCTGCCAAAGCTCTCCGACCGGAGGATCCCGGTGCTTCTCTCCTCAGTTCTGTGGTCCAGGCTGGTGGCTGACTTGGACAGCTCTGGGTTGCTGGAGCTCGGCAGCTGCCTGGCCAACTCCGCTCGGTTCTTCTGGCTGTTAGCAGAAATCTGCTCAAGAATGACCTTTGTGTCATCCCGGAGGTTGCTGCTGTAGAGGACATTGGCTGTGGATGAGGGAAACCGAGGCTGAGGGGACTGGCTGCCTTTGGGGACAAGGGTGGAAGGAGCCAGCTTTGGAGACTTCTCTTCCTCTATTGCCTCCTGGAAGTCACCTTTGGACAATCGCTTGACGCCTCCCACACTCTGCTTCTCTGGCTTCCAGCTCTCAGGGGTGGCATCTTCTTCTGGCTTCTTCTCCCCTTTGGGGCTCAGCAGCTGCTTTAGCCTGAGAGATCCTTTCCTGAAAAACTCCCGTGGGCTCTGCTCCTGCTTACAGCCGTCTTCCTCTGGCTTATTGAGGGAGCTGTTGGAGCCGTGAGCCTTGGAGGGAACTTCCACAGCCTGGGCTTGTTCTGCTTTCTTGAATTCTGTCTCGGACAGATTCTGAGCTTCCCCTTTGAAGCCAAGCTTCTCCTTCCTTTCTGCAAGAGCTCGTTTCTGAGTTTCTCCAACAAATATGAGGCTCTCCTCTGGAAGACTGGGCTTGTTCTCTATTGGGTAGAACCGAGAAGAGAGCTTGTCCGTTTTACTGCTCATCTGTGCAATGGGATCCTTGCCAAGCACATCAGTGAGCTGACCGGCAGAGGTGGACTCTCCAAATGCCCTCTCTGACTCCAAGTGCAACTTGTAGCTGCCAAGAGAGTCTTTGGAGTCTGACACATGGCTCTCCAAGATCTTGTACTGCACTGACTTGGTGCACTTCCTCTCTGCATTCTGGGACTCTTCCTGCAGGAAAGAGGACATGGCCTTTGTGTGACTGACAGTCGTACTTTCTGAGTCTTTGCCCACTGTCTTATACTTCTCAAGTAGCTCAGCTACTTTGGAGGCAGTGGTGGTCTTGACTGTCTCGCTGTCCTTTGTCACCTCGTTGGATGTCTGCTCTTTTTGAATCATCTGGACTTTCTCAGCCGACGTGTTCTGCTGGTCCAATTTGGCAGCACTAAAAATAAGGGACGACCTGAGTCGTGAGCTCCTCTGAATCAAGGGGTTGATCCTGCTCCTGAAGGGATCCTGCTTCACCAAAGAGGCCTCCTCAGCTTGTCTCTCAGCTCCTGAAAGTGGCAGTGGGGGTTTGAAAGAGGGGAGGAGGTCACTGGGGAACCTTGGGACGGGCTCTGTGGGGCCAAGCACCTCGTTGTAGGCCTCTGACTCCATGGGCGTCGGGAGACCCTCCTCTCCTGGGTCAGACTGGTACCCACTCAGGTACGAGGAAATTCTCCAGTTACGCAGGCCAGCCCGGTTCTCTTGCCCTTTCTTGCCTTGATCTGCATCCTGGTCTTGGTCCTGCAGGAACAGCCTTTGTTCCAGGCTCTGCTTCTGGGTTGGGGACGTCTGGCACATGAACTTTTGCCCCATGTTCTGTGTCCGGAATGAGGGCAGCCCAAGAGGGCCATTCCCGGCCACATTCACTTGGTCAGAGCCATGCCTTACTTCCCTGGAGGAATTGGAAGGCACATAGTCCAGCCGTAGAGGGTAGCCCTCCTGGGGGAAACCGGATTCTACCTCTGGGCACCGGAAGCCATCGGTGTAATCCTCCGCTTCATTGAACCCAGGCCTGCCTCCCCTTATTCTCTCGAAGATCCCCTGGGGCCTGCCTGCACCGTGGGGATGCTCAAACTGATACTGAAAGAACTGGTCTTTCTGAAAATGGCTGGACTGAATTTTAAAATCATCCAAATTGTTCATGAACATCTGCCTGGAAAACTGCTTTGAAGAAGCAAAATTCTCAAAGGTCCCTTCTGCAAAGCTATGCCTTTTGAAGGAGTCCATCTCCAGCTGCTTTGAGCGGAGAAAGCCACGGGCGGGGTCCAGCTGGGAGTTCTCCATCTCCACCTTCTTGGAATACATCCGCATTGCTGACCCTTCCAAGGTGTGGCGCAGCATGTCGTCTCTTCTGAAGGAGGACAGGAAGTACCTGTCTGGGTCAACCCTGTCCATCAGCGGTGAGAACAGGTTGTCTTCCCTGGGGAAGAGCAGGGGGTGCTTCTTGGGGAAGAGGGGCAGGTTGCTGCTGTAGGGCGGCATGCCAAAGGGTGCCATGAGGGTCTCTGCCGCCTTCATCAGGACATTGGCAGGAGGAACCAGCGGGTCTGACTGGGCAAAGAGGATGCGGAACTCCTCGTCAAAGCTGGCCACCAACTCTCCCTGGAAGATGTGAGCGATGCTCCGGTGGATCTTCTCAAACGACCACATGAAGCTGTGGAGAAGCAGGCAAGAGAAGGGCACGTTACTGCTGTGAGGGGCCACTCTGCCTCGCAGGGCATGCGCAAGATGCCTCCTCCTCCTCCTCCACCTCCCTGTACCCACAGGATACTGTGGGCACCTCTACCGGAGGGTGACATCCCCTTTGTGGAACTCCCTCCCCAGAGATATCTGGTGCCAGGTTAAAATAACTCTGCCTGTGCCTTCAATGGCCTGGAATTGGGGGGAGGGCTCCTTATTGCTGCTGTTTCCCTTTAATATCTTCTTCCAGAGGGCCTTGAGTTAGTGCCTGCTTTGAAGCAGAATAATGCCTACTTGTTAGTGATCTTGTATTAATGCTGAAATCCCCTTGGGTGGTCTTTCAAATTAAAAGGCAGAATGTAACTCTTCCACATAAGACTGTACAAAGCCAGAGCCTTATAATCTAAGAAGAATTACAGTTGGGACAGGTTGTTTGTGCGAGTCACATCCAAGCCCAAGGCCTCGCAATGAGAACTGGAGTCCTGGAACAGCAAAAGGCAGACCTACTTCTGCTGTTTCTCTTATGAAACCCCCCCCCCCCATCCTCCATAAGGTCTCTGTGGGAACTGGACAGGGCCTCCCCACTAACCCAAAGAGCTCTGGCCCAGCAAGGGGAATGGGAAATGCCAGACTCCTGCTCTGCCTTGAGAGATTCTACCTGGACAGGACAGCCAGAGTTTGCTGCAAGGCCCAGTTGTTCCAAGAGTGGATGGATTTCTGCTTGCCCTGACTTAGGATCCTGGCCAGCTTCTCCACCCATGGCTGGCTCCTCCTTTGGGGCAGCTGGGTGGTCATTTGCACTGCCTCCTCCCTCCCAAGGTTCATCACAGCCCTCAGTTGCCCAGGCAGCCATCTCAGCTGAAGTCTGATGCAGCAGGAAGGAGTCAAGCCACCTGTGGCTTCTCCCAGCTCCCCTGCCCTCCACTCACCTGTAACTCCCGCTCAGCACAACCATGCAATCCACCAGCAGGAACTTCTCTTTCACATGCCCTTTGAAGGACTTCCCGGTGCGACAGTAGTAGGTGGGGCCGGAAACTGTTCTCACCCGGAGGAACTGCAAGGCAAGAGAGGTATCAGGCATCAAAATCCCCACGGCCGCCACTGCTCCCCCCCAACCCAGGCCATTTAGCTTCAGGCTCCCAAGAGGCAGATCATACAACCAGAGTTGGAAGGGATCCCTAGGCTCCTCTAATCCAACCCACTGCAATGCAGGAATCAATGCAGGATGGGTGTGTGTGTGTGTGTTGCTGCATGGTTTCCTCCACTCTCTCATAGAGCTACTACTCATGGACACCCCGTGAAGCTGAATGTTGGAAGATTCAGGACAAAAAGAAGTCCTTCTTCCTGCAAAGCATTGTTAAAACTGTGGAACTCCCACAGGGAGCAGGGATAGCCTCCAACCTAGATGGCTTTAAACAAGGAACGGACAAACTCCTGGAGGAGGAGGAGAGGGCAACGGATGGCTACTAGCTGTCGCAGGAAAGATGGAACAAGCTTGTTTCCTGCTGCTCCAGAGGTCAGGACCCGTGCGGATGGATTCACACCACAAGAAAGGAGATGGCAACTAAACCTCATGAAGAACTTTTTGACAGTGGAATGGACTCCCTCAGAAGGTGGGGGATTCTTCTTCATTGGAGGTTTTTAAGCAGAGGTTGTGTGGCCACCTGTGAGGGATGTTTTAGCTGAGATGCCTGCATTGCAGGGGGATAGTCTGGATGACCCCTGGGGTCCTTCTATCTCTGCAGTTCAACCATTCTGTGATTCTAGAGCCACAGCGGCTCAGCTAGGCCTCCATAGCCGGAGGCAGCAATGCTTCTGAATGCGAGTTACTGGAGACCCCAGGAAGGGAGTGCGGCTGTGCTCGGGTCTCCCTTGTGGTCAGCCACTGTGAGAACAGGATGCTGGACCCAATGAGCTCCCCTGGGCCTGATCCAGCAGCCAGACTCACCTGGTGTTCTCAGAGATGCCTGCGCTGTTTGGGGGGCTCGAGTCTTGGGGTACCAAAGGGGCACAAAATTGCACCCTGTGTTTTAGTGTCACATTGGCCCATGCCCAGCCCCTGCCCTCTCCTGCTGTGCTTACTTCCACGTAGTTGAGGTTGACTCTGCACTTGGCTGCCATGTCCAGGAAGAGCTGGGAATTCATCTCATCCAGCAGGATGTACACAGGAACCCTGCGGGCTGCAGCATCAAGCACTTCGCCCAGCAGGTCCACATCAGTGAATATGTCCATCACGATGGCAACCACCTGGAGGGGAGGCAAAAGGGCAGGTTAACACCTCTCATGACTCTCTTTCCATCTTGGGAACCCAGAGGACGGACCTCCTGGGAGCAGCCTCAGGTGCCCTGGCGGGGCTCAGTCCCCTCTCTCCCGGCACCTGCCCTTTGAAGGAGCTGCCAGCCCTTGGCCTCCCATTCCCTAGCCAGAGCCAGTCAAACAAAGATGTCTGTGCTCGCAGGAAGCAGTGTAAATAAAAGTCAAGACACCCTATGGGGGCCTTCTCTGCTGGGCCCCTGGGGTGTGGAAAGCTTCTTTTTTGGAAATGTCAACAACAAAACGTTAATAACAAAAGAAGGATCTACTGATAGCAGTCTATACATGGAAGGAATGAATAACTGATGAGATTCGACAGTAGCACCAAAGCTGACAGCTTTGTGCATAGCAGCCTGCCCCCCCCCCGGCCAAAACCTCAATTTATACCTAGACTGAAAAGGCCAGGAAGTCCCCCTCACAGTTCTCATATATGTATCTATATAATCACATTCCTATCTTGCTCTTCCTTCCAAAGAAGCCCAGGCAGCAAGCAAGAAATGATAGCAAATAAATGTATCTCAAGAACAACTCTAATACAGTTGCAGGCTAGGAAGAATCTCAATGTGAAAGGCTTGTTGGAAGGAGGAGGTCTTTGGTAGGTGCTGAAAAGGAGCCTGTTTTGGTCTCCAAGTCGAGGGAATTCCAAGGGCTGGGAGAGCCACCACAGCAAAGGCCCAACTTCTGCATTGTGTGGAACTGACCTCCGGACAAGACAGAATCTGCACCAGAGACGTGGCAGACAGTGGAATCCGTAGGAGAGCTCCTGGGGTGGTTGGGTGATTGGGTGGGTGAGGCAGGCAGGCAGGCAGGCAGGCAGGCAGGAAGAGGGACCCCCCCACAGGGCATCCCTCTAGATGAGCACCCCCCCGGTGGCCCATAACTAACAAGCCCAGCTTTATTACTATTATTTATTATGATGATTAGATTTCTTACCTTCCCTTCATCACATGGTCCCAGGGTGGGTTACAACAATATAAAAATGCAATGTTAACATCAGTTGAAACCATTTACAATGGATCCTTTCCTCTAGCTAGCTAGCCAGCCCCATATCTTCCTTTACCTCAGAAGCCCTTGCTTAGCACCCTCCAAATATCTGGAAGCCCCGTGTCCATGTTCCGTCTCTCTGCTTTGTAGCCTCAAGAGGTAAAATCCCTTCCTGTACAGTATTTCTGCTTTTTTGCAAATCTTCCATTGTGGAGTGTTCCCTCAGCCTCCCCTCCCCTCCCCTTGGGAGTCCTCTGGGCAGCTCCTGCTGCCCCCCTGGTCTCTGAGCAGCCCCCCCAGCCCCAAAGAGGTGCCTCCTCACACTGCCCCCCAGGGGCCTGGGAAGCACCCCCTGGCCAGCCCCAGAGGCACCATTCACCTGGGGAGCGTGTAGCCAGGGCTGCTGCAACAAACAACTGTGCAAGCCTTTGGGAGGCAGAGACAAGAGACGGCATCAGAGGGAGGGAGGGAAGGAAAGAGGGACAGAGGCCAGTGTTGCCTGTGGCACCCCTAGCCATTATTCAAGGACCCCAGGGTTTCATGGCACACTGGCTGGAAACTACTGGGGTAAGTGCATCTGTGCCCTGCCGGGCATGAGCCGACTTTGGGACGTGAGGATCTGCTCTGCTTACTACTAGAAGACCAAGATGGGGGGGGGGGGGAGAGAGTCAGCCTGGGGAATCTCAGGTGCAACAGATCACACAACTTTTTTCAGATGTTGTTGTTAATTTTCAGTGGCTACCAGGGTCAGAAACCTCTGAATGCCGCCTGCTAAGGAGCCCAGCAAGGAGGAGTGCTACTGCTGCTGCTGCTTTTTCCTCTGCTTAATGGACATGAAAGGACAGGCATGTACAACATGAGAGTAAGGCGGTGTCGACTCTTCCATTACAACACTCCTCCATAACGTTCCTCCTTTATTTATTTCTTTAATTATTTTTGCAAAAGGTGCACATAACAGTCTTGGAACAGATCTCTGTTCCAATCTCGAATTTCACCAATAAGCTTTTAAAAGGGAAAGTGTGAGGCTTGGGAAGCATTCCCCCCCCCAAATATTGTTTTTTATTTCCTACTAGCTGACCTGTCCACGCGTTGCTGTGGTTCTTTCCTGTGATTCCCCCCACTCTGTCCAGACACATGACTTGTCCTGCTGCCTCCCCCCCCCCCATCCCCGGCTCATCCCTGTGACTGCCCCCATCCTGTCCCGACCCATGAGCTATCAAGCCCCCTTTCCCCCCCACCCCCACAGCACATCCATGTGACTTGCCCTACTCTGTCCCGACCCATGAGGTATCAAGTCCCCTTGTGTTGTTTGTAACTTTTTTTCTTTTTATGGTTTTTATTGTGGATATAATTGAGGAGTATTTGGTGTCGAGGAAAGTTGGGGAGAGGTCTGTTTGGGCAAAGAGAAGGATCGGGGGTGATGATGCGTCCCGGGACCCAGAGAACTACTTTAAAAAACCCGACCGGGGGGGGGGGGGGAACGACGACGACAAATAGCGAAGCCCCACAGCCCCATAGCAGCAGAAGGCATATTCCGAAGCGCCCAAGCTGTTTGGTTCCATAAAAAACCCAGGAAGTGGCAAGGGGAAGGTAGGGGATTGTAAATCAAGGGGTGGGGGGAATTGAAGCCTAGGTTAAAAGCTGCACGACTGCCCTTACTTAAAATGGCTGCCAGAGCCTCGCATGTGACACAACGCCCACTAAATTAAAAAGCAGAAACCCCTCGGCATGCCCCCAAGTGCGTGTTAGGGGAAAGGATGAATGACTGACCCATTACTTATCCCTGCCCCCTTTTAGCCCCCACATCCCCCCCCAGGCAGGCCCCTACCTCCACTTGGTGTGGAAGCTGCCTAGTCTGTTGCGGCCTATTCATTCTGCTGGGAAATGTTGGGCCTTGTTGCTGCAAAAGGCCTGTTTTCAGTTGGTTGCGTGGAACTGGACGTATTAGGATGATTGAGGGAGTTTGAGAGGGAAAGATATAGAAGATTTTTGGAGGCTGGTAGGAGGTAAAGATGCTGGTGTCGTTTGTCTCCATTGAGGTCTTCGACACCTCTGCCGGATGGATATATGTGAGTGGTGGATCTCATGGTGGAAGCGGGGTTTGTGGGTGTGGTGTAGATTTCAGAGGAAGGGAGGGGGTGTACTGTGGGAGGAATTGCACTTGAGGACGCTGTTTTACTTTGTGGGAAAACAGGTTTTTACCTGCGGATGTGTGAGATGTGAGGGATTTTTTTTCTTCTAACAACACTCGGGGAGTGGCCTGGATCGTTGTGTCAAAATTTCAGGACGATCGGTCAAGCAGTTACGGAGAAAAGTGGAGCCCGCACTTTCATGATTTTTACATTTTTCTATATATAGATAACGCTTTGGTGTGGATTTGTATACATTTGTAAAAAGTGGAAATTTTTAATTAAAAAGTGGCCTTTGATTACACATTTTTATAACTATCCAATTTGTCTCAGTGTGTGAGCTGCCTCTGAAGAGGTTGTTGTTAATCCTGTGTGTTTACTCGAGAGCAGGAGTCCTCCTGAGATGCACGTAAGGATGGGAGTCCGTTGATTTAGTTAGGACTCCAGCAAGCCTGTCCTGCGCATGTCCGATCAGAAGCAAGTTCCACGGAGTTGTGAGCATGCATGAAGTTGCAGCCTTAAGGTGGAAGGGGACAGATGAAGGCAGACAATGAGTGTGGGAGGAGGGAGGCCGGATGCAAGGAGAGCGGGGGACTCCTGCAACTTCCTTTAATCACTGCATAGAAGAGGGAACTGCTGTGGCTTGTGGGGGGGTGGGGCAGCTTGATGCAACTCCCTCTCACTTGAAATCCGACAGGCACCATCCCTGCTATGTTAAAACTGTTTTATTTGAGAAAGTCTTTGCACCATGGATGCTGTTCTGATGTTTATCTATGGTGTCAATTTATGTTTTAAATTTTGTAGACTCTATGTTTCCATTTTGAAAACTGCTTTGAGCCCCAGATTCAATGAAAAGCAGGCTATAATATTTTTAAAGTAAAAACACAAGTTTTTGGAAGTGTAGCTGATCCTGCCATCTGCATATCTGAAACGCCCTCTTCCACCACTAAAGCACAGCAGCCCCCTCCTCTTTGGCATCTGGCCACCTGGGGAAAAGAGGGATATTCATTCAACACATAGTACAACCCTGTGCAGCTTCGCTCAAAAGCAAGTTCCACTGCGCCCAGGCTCTTGGGCAAGTTACATGTCTCTGAGTCACACCACTTTGCCTTCTGTGAAATGGGCTTTGACAACTGGTTCATCACAGCAGCGAATGCCGCTAGCTTTTCCCACCGTTACCCCTGGTCTTGCTTACCCCCAGCTGCTGCCACGTCTGCTGCCTGGCCAGACCCATAAAGCATTCAGTGCCACTGTCTGAACTGGGAGCCAAGGCAGCTCCTTCTTAAGGACTGGCAGCAGGGACGTCCTGGAACCCCCAAAGGCTCAGGGCGGAGAGAGTTTTCAGGGCAGCAGTTATGTCAGAAACTGCTGGATCCTGCCTACCTTCCCCTTCCTCCCCCCCCCCGCCTGCCTTTGGGCTCCTGCCAGCGTCCTTCTACCATAGCCCCCTTCCTGTTCTCTTACCTGCTGTGCCGCCCGGATCATCCTGCGCGCTTCCTCCTTGATGCTGGGGTTGTCTGGGGGTGGGGGCTGCACCAGAGTGGTCACCTCCGTCCCTCGAAACCCAAAGACCATGGGCCAGCCCAGGTCCAGCTCTGGAACGGCCAGGTCAGAGTTCATGGGCCAGTAAGTGCCCGAGGAGCCGTCCATGTCTGTGTCGTGGGGGCCGGAGTCTGTGCTGCCAGCCCCACCCTCCTGATGGGCATACTGGGGCTTCTGGATGTGCTGGGTGATGTGCTCCACCTCAGAGGGACAGAGGAAGTCTGGGGCGCCCTCCTCGGCCAGGAAGCGCTGGTAGTTCTCTTCCCCGTCCTCGGCCAGTGTGTCCAGAGCGAGGCGGTAGTACTCTTTGTAGTGGGGCGGGAGGTAGTTGGGGTCCAGGGGGTTGTCGCCCTGCGAAGAACTCTGAGACCGCCGAGCCATGGCGACAGATGGGGGCACTGCAAAGGGAAGAGGCAGCCGTGTCACAGCAGAGCAGGCCAAGGGCGACTATTCACAAAATGGGCCCCCATCCCCTCCCTCTGGCCTGAACGCCAGGGGGAACGAAGCCCCCCTCTTGACAGCATTGCCAGCCCTCCCCCCCCAGCCCAAGGCTCCAATGCACATGGGAATGCAGGACAAGAGGAGCCTCCCATTGTTCCCAGCGGGAAGGAAACAGTTTGGTTAAAAAAGCAGCCCAAGAGCCAAGGGTGGAGAAGGCTGAGGTCTCGTCCTCTGCTCTTTTGCTCCGTCTGCAGGAGACCAGCAAAGTGCTGGATGTGACACGTGAACCACATTTTGCCCCCCCCCCAAGCCTTAGGGTGGGATCTAAGAGCAGGAAGAAGAATTCTGAAATGGGTCCTTATCTGCTTTTTAGGTAACTATAATTTTGGAATGATTCCTGTGGGATGGAACACTGGGGCAGACAAGTCACAACAGTTCCTAGAGTGTCCACTAACAGGAACTCACCTGGAGGGACACCTGACTACAGGTCAGTTCCTGTCCCCTCCTGATATGCAGATGAGATTAGCTGATTTGAGCCCTAGCCTGCAATCACTCGCTCTCTTAGCTACTTCCTCCTTCGATGGGAACACATCTTCAGAGAATCTCTAGTTAGGATGGTTCTCACTCTTGGCCTGCAGCCAAGAGTGAGACCAAATGGAGTCTTACTTTACTAAGTAGTCTCTACATGTATATATTTGTAACTTTTCTAAGCAAGCCTGCCTTTCTGAATTATGCTGTAACTCAGGATGAAACTGTAAGTAAACTCTATCTTATTTTATAAACACTGTGTTGTGTATTTCTTTTAAGAGGGACAAAGGGGACCTTTGCCAGGAAGTGTAATATTGAAGTATAAAGTGTAATATTGTTATAGAGATTCTAGCGAATCTAACGCACATGCTTTGCTGCGCACAAAAGGGGAATGTCACTCTGCTGATATTGGAAGCTTGCTAACACAAGCTTGGATAGGATCTATCTAATAATATATCCTAATCCACATCCCTAACATTCCCACAATTCCATGAGTCAGATATTTTACTCACAGAAAGGATGACCCTCAGTCCCCTAATCAATGACTTAGCTACTGTTTCTAAACATTGTTTGCAAAACTCAACAGGGAGTGCATCTGACCACAAGTACATCCCCGTTCAGCTCCCTGGCAATACATTAATGCTATTTTTAAGATCTGTATCCCAATTTTCTTCATAAAATAAACTCATAAAGTACATAAATGCACCTTATGCATACAATACACAGAGTTCCAAATTACTAAAATCATAAGTACCAAGAGCAATATAAAAATATTCAGTATAAAATGGGGATACAGCTTGATAGGAGCATTGCAGGAAGTTGGACTTTATGCCCCCTGGGGGTCCCTTCAAACTCTAATGTTCTATGATTTTATTATTCTATCCTGGATGGTGTGGAGGGCAGAGAGCACATCTCTCTCCCTCTCCTAATCCAGCACCCGGCAGGATCACACATGATGGAACCTCCCAGCAGGGGGGAGAGAGCTTCCTCCAATGTAGCCAGCCCAGGAAGAGCAGAGGGGCAGACGCAGGTCTCACCTGACATAGGGGCTCTTCCTGACTATTGTACATATAAGCAAAACCACACAAAGCTAGAATGGTCCTCCATGGGAGGTAGAAGAAGCTCTGCAACCGAACTTGAGTCGAGCATGGATATTAAATAAATAATTTTAGGTCTTAAAAGGAAAATATTAGATATGAAAAAAGTTATGAATGACAATGCAAAACTAATTGATGAGAAACTTAATAGAATGGGAAGCAAAATTGATCAAAATGCCAAAATTATTGTGGAACTATCAAGTCAGGTGGACGATTTGGTAACAAAAAACATGGAATTAACAAAAACAGTCCAAGACCTTAAATGCAAATACCAAAATCTAGAAGAGGCAGCTAAGAGGAGGCAGAATGAGAGTAAGGACGTGACAAGATAAAAGAGACCGCAGAACTGAAACGCAGGAAGCAGCACTGGACGCAATAGCAACATTACAGATGCAAAGGAGAGGGAGGATTTAAAGATTCAGAGGTGTCCCAGAAGAGCAGATTGAGGAGAAAATTACGAAAGAGTTGGCCAAGTGGTTAGATTTGGATGAACAGGTGATGTCTCAAGGTATAGAAAAAATATTCAGAATTAGATCAAGTGAAGCCAGAGCTAATAAGTGGCCTGGTGACTGCCTGGTGTCCTTTACATCAATTGACATCAGACAAAGTGCTGCAAATGAACAATAAAAGGAAACTGAGAATAGATGAAAGAGACATTATCATTCTTAAGGAAATCCCTGTTAGGCTTCTGAAAAAAAGAGACAGCTACAAACTTCTTGCCGAAGCCCTAAAGACAAACTCTATAGTTTACAGATGAGAGTTCCCAAAGGGTATCTCCTTCTTTTTTAAAGGAAAGAGACGAAGGTATATGATGGCGGAAGACACCAACAAATTCTGGAGGAAGTATTGGAAGAAAATGGGAGGGGGGAAAACAACTAGTGGGAGGAGTGGACGACACGGATCCGGCAACGGCAATGGAAGGAAATTAAAGAGAGAGATTGGATAAAAGGAGTGATTTAAGCATCACTCGAGGGCGTTAATAAGTTGTTTATATTGTGTATTTACTGTTTTTATTTCTGTGAAGTGAAGATACATTAATGTATGAACTTAAAAGATTGTCACCTGGAATGTAAATGGACTTAATGATAAAGCTAAAGCCAAGAGAAACAGAGTAGAACATATCCTAACTAAACAAAAATGGGACGTAATATGTCTGCAAGGGACGCACGTTGCGAGAAAGCATAAAAGAGTGTTGTCCAACAAGAGACTAGGATCAGACTTCGTGTCATCGGATGAATAAAAAAAGAGAGGCATAGTTATTTATGCAAAACCACAATTTGAGCCAAAGTTACTATACAAGGATGTGGAAGGAAGAATAGTTTAGAAATGTTGGCTCAAGGTGAGAAAGTAATAGCCATAGGAATATATGCCCCCAATGAGAAAAAAAGCTGAATTTTACCAATTCCGAGAGGACAAGACAACGGAGTATCTAGGAGAGAAGATTATCTTTCTAGGTGATCTAAATGGGGTCACCTCACCAGAGTTAGATAGGGCAGCAAAGAAAGCAGAGAGCAAACAATAAAAGCTGCCACATCCATTATTTTGATTGGTATAAATCTTAAATATAAACGATGTATGGAGAACTAAGAACCCCACCAGGAAAGAATTTACATATTTTTCTGAACCCAACAACTCTGCTGGTCGAATTAATGCTATTTCGGTATTGAAGGAACTGTTACTAAACGTAAGCAAAGCTGAAATTCAACTGAGGACCAGTACGGTTTAAAAAAGACGAGAGGAAAGTAAAGAGATGTAGATTAAACAAAGGTTTGTTAAACGACGGAACAGTTCTGCAAAAAGCCAAGAAAACCTTAAAAGAGTTTTTCGACCTCAAATCAGGGGACTGACATTAAGACAGTATGGGATACGAGCAAAGCCATCCTAAGAGGGTTCTTCATACAATAGAACACAATCAAAAAGAAAATCAAAAAGAAGAAAAGATGGAAATCTGGGAAGAAAATGGGAAAAATGAAAAAGAATTATTTAATAACCTGACCAGTGAACTAATCAAACAAAATATTAAAATGCTCCAGACACAATTCTCAATTATTAACCAAGAGATTGAATGGAAAATCAAGTTGCAAAAACATGGAAGCTTTAAGTTTGCAAATAAAGCTGGCAAACTATTAGCATGGCAACTTAAAAAAACACACACCAGAATGAAAGGATCATAAACAAAATTAAAATCAAAGAAAAGATTACAGATGACCCAAAGGAAAGAGAGCTATACAGGGAAGGAACAGAAAATCACAACAAAATTGAAGGAATACCTAAAGCAGAACAACTTACCGAAGATCCTAAAGGAGAAAATCAGCCTCCTAAATTCTCCTATTACCGCATTAGAAGTTCAACAAGCAATTAAAAAGTGAAATCAGGCAAGGCCCTGGGCCCAGATGGCTACCCACAAGCTATTACAAAAAGCCAGAAGAACCCCTATTCCAACCATTAAAGGATATAATGAACAACATAGTAAAAACTGCCGGAATCATGGACAGAAAGTTATATAAAACAGTGGTACCTCTACTTACGAATTTAATGCGTTCCAAACACACATTTGTAAGTCGAAAAAATTTGTAAGTCGAATCCCATAGGAATGCATTGGGAGAAAAAAATCGTAAGTCGAAGCAACCCTATCTAAAAATTCGTAAGTAGAAAAAATCCTATCTAAACCGCATCCAAGATGGCGGACGGAGCTCCATTCGTAAGTAGAAAAATTCGTAAGTAACTGTAACCCTATTTCCTAAGCAGGGAACTGATCTAACAATTGTCTCAAACTACCGGCCAATTTCCCTTTTAAACAATGATTACAAATTATTTGCTGACATACTTTCGGAAAGACTGAGAACGATTCTTAAATACACATAGAACCATAGAATCATAGAGTTGGAAGAGACCACAAGGGCCATCCAGTCCAACCCCCTGCCAAGCAGGAAACACCATCAAAGCATTCCAGACATATGCCTGTCAAGCCTCTGCTTAAAGACCTCCAAAGGAGACTCCACCACACTCCTTGGTATCAAATTCCACTGCCGAACAGCTCTTACTGTCAGGAAGTTCTTCCTTTTTTAAAATTTTAAAATAAGCTTTATTATAATTCAAATCATAACATAACAAATCAAAACAAAATAAACAGCTCAGAACAAAAACATAAACGAACATAAACATAAACAAATCATGAAAATCATAAAAATCATTGTTACTCCAAATAATACTAAAAACCAAATAATAACCAAACCATTTTGGTTGCCCTCTTCTGGCCACGTTCCAGCTTGTCAGCTTGTCACAACAGTGTGATGCAGCAGCTAAAAAAACCAATGCAATTCTGGGCTGCATCGATAGGAGTATAGCATCTAGATCAAGGGAAGTAATAGTACCACTGTATTCTGCTCTGGTCAGACCTCACCTGGAATGCTAAATTGGTAGCATGAGAAACCATCAGATTACTTCTTCACACAATCAACTCTGGGACAAGCAATTAATACTGGGCAGAAAGCCAAGGTCTGCCTCAGCCGTAGCAACTGCTCTCTCATTGAAGATTAGCACTGAGTCCTGTTATCTGAGAAACCTAGCACAGTATGTGGTGTGGTGAGTGTAGGAGGAAAAGTGCTGTATCGGTTGTGAGACAGGCAGAGAGGAAAGGATTTGTTGTACTTTGTTTTTGAGTTCTAAAGTTGTACATAGAAACTCTGGATTTCTTTTATTTAAGAAATCCTGTAAATAGTTATTCTGCGTCCAGACGTCTAGTCATTACTACCGCTAGAAGCTTCCGGATTGCGCAACACTCTGCTACGTTCAGGCTGAAGTCACACCTGACACTGGGCACCACAGTTCAAGAAGGATACTGACAAGCTGGGACGTGTCCAGAAGAGGACAACCAAAATGGTCAAAGGCCTGGAAATGATGCCTTATGAGGAACGGCTTAGGGAGCTGGGCATGTTTAGCCTGGAGAAGAGAAGGTTAAGGAGTGATATGATAGCCATGTTCAAATATATGAAAGGATGTCATATGGAGGAGGGAGAAAGATTGTTTTCTGCTGCTCCAGAGAAGCGGACACGGAGCAATGGATTCAAACTACAAGAAAGAAGATTCCACCTCAACATTAGGAAGAACTTCCTGACAGTAAGAGCTGTTCGGCAGTGGAATTTGCTACCAAGGAGTGTGGTGGAGTCTCCTCCTTTGGAGGTCTTTAAGCGGAGGCTTGACAGGCATATGTCAGGAATGCTTTGATGGCGCTTCCTGCTTGGCAGGGGGTTGGACTGGATGGCCCTTGTGGTCTCTTCCAACTCTATGATTATATGACTCTACATCAGTCACGAAGACCAGGCCGGCTTTCTCCCTGGACGCCAGATGCAAAATATCATCAGAAATGTTATCAAATCAGAATTGACAAACCAGCAGTATTAATGCTGGTCGACATAGAGAAAGCCTTAGATAATATCTCCTGGAGATTCTTGAAAAGAATGATGCAACTAATGGAGTTTGGAGAACAGTTTTGTAAAGGAATTGAGGCTATATACTCTGAGGCCAAGATTATTACCGTGTTTCCCCCTTTTTAAGACACCGTCTTATAACTTTTTTCCCTCAAAAAAACACGGGGTGTCTTATTTTCGGTGGGGTGTCTTAATTTTGCCCGACTTCATTCTGCATCCCTCCACACTGCCCACGATTCTTCTGCCCTGGGGTCAACTCACAAACCCCCCAGCTTCTCTTCTGCCTTCATCCAGGAGTCTTTTCCAACGCTCCAAGCTGCAGCCGCCAGTTCCGGGCGGCGGGGAGGCAGACCTCCTTGACCGGACCAGACGGAGGCCGCTGGCTCAGGCGTTCCGCCCGGCCCGACAGGGCGCTCCAAGCGCTCGGCGCTGCGGAGTGCTTGGTGCGCTTGGCGCTGCAGCCGCCAGTTCCGGGCGGCGAGGAGGCAGGCCTCCAAGACTGGGCCAGGCAGAGGCCGCTGGCTCAGGCGCTCCGCCCAGCCCGACAGGGCGCTCCAAGCGCTCAGCACTGCAGCCTCCAGTTCCGGGCGGCGGGGAGGCAGACCTCCTTGGCCGAGCCAGGCGGAGGCTGCTGGCTCAGGCGTTCCGCCCGGCCCGACAGGGCGCTCCAAGCGCTTGGCGCTGCGGAGCGCTTGGTGTGCTCGGTGCTGCAGCCGCCAGTTCCGGGCGGCGGGGAGGCAGACCTCCTTGGCCGGGCCAGGTGGAGGCTGCTGGCTCAGGCACTCCGCCTGGCCCGAACGGCGCTGCGTAGCGCTCGGCATGCTCCACGCGTAGGGAGAACGAGGAGCTTTCGGCTTGGCTTTCCGTCTCGGAAAACTTCACCAGGGAGTGGGGAACTGGCAGCGAGGAGCCTTCCCAGACGCAAACGCCAGAGGGAAACGGAGCTTCCCTGTTTCTCTGCGCTACTGCTGCTGCTGTGGTCGCCGTCTCCTCCTCCTCCCGCTTCAGCAGCCCTCGCCGCGGCTTCCCACCTTGGCGCGCACTGGCCTCGCCAGCAGCCACGCACGCACGCACGCTACCATCCCTCCGCACGTTTTCCCGGTCTCAGCCTCGGTGCTGGAATTCCCCCGTCTTCGCCCAGTGAACTGCCGGAGCAGCAGCAGCTGTTCCCATTAACGGGCTGCTCCCCCATTCCGGCCGCAAGCAACGAGCTTCTCTCTCTTTCCTCCTGCTGCTTGTGCCCTTGGTGCTCCGTGCGGCACTGCTGCACGCTTTATCAGTGCTGCAGCAGCCGCCGCCGCTTCCGGGCACCGACCCGACCCGGCAGGCTTCCTCCTGTTGCGGCCGGTGTGCTGGGTCCCGCTAGCTGGCTGGGGTGCTCGGTGGTCTTGCTCCGCGCGGCGCGGAAGTATGGCTTATTTTCGGGGTATGTCTTATAGTTCTCAAATGCTTAAAAACCCTGCCATGTCTTACTTTATGACTACGTATTAAAAAGGGGGAAACACGGTACCAATTCCAACATTACAGAAGACTCTGTAATAAGAAAAGGGACAAGGGAAAGCTGTCCGCTATCCCCACTAATATTCATTCTGGTAATGGAAGTGCTGAACAAAAAAATAAGGGAAGACCAAAACAGAAAAGGAATAACATTAGGAGAGAAAGCATATAAACTAAAGGTGTTTGCCGGTGACCTTATTATCATAACAGAGAACCAAAAAGAAAGTTTATTAAAGGTATTAGAAATAATCAAGAATTTTGGGCAGGTAGTGGGGTTCAAATTAAACAGTTCTAAAACAAATCTCTTGGTCAAGACTCAAACTAAGCAGGAAAGAGATGATCTAGAACAGGCATGACCAAAGTCCATTTTGGGGGCCTAATCCGGCCCACCGGTCGATTCAATCCGACCCCTGTAACTCTGGGGTTTAAAAGGCTCAACAACTTTTCTTTCTTTTTAACTTCAATAAAGCATAAAAAGAAGTTAATGGTTTCCACAAATGCAAAGACATTCTAAGACATAATGATAGTAATAATAATAATAATCATCATCATCATCATCATCATCAACAACAACCAGAATGTGAAGGCAGCGGCAAGTGGCACAATCATCCCACTCATGAGGCCCCTGGCACAGCAGGTCCCAAGGTTGAGCTTTCTTTCCTCCTTGTTCCTGATGGAGATCTTCCTTCACCCTTCTTCCCTGGCAGCGAAGGGGGCACCATTTTGTGGTCCACCTCAGGTGCTAAAATGTATTGGGCCAGCCCTGCCCATTGGGCCATGCTGCCATCTGTGCCCACCAGGGGAATGGGTAGGCTGCATGAGGACTCCTGCAAGCTCTCAGTCAGCCCTTCTGGACAGGAGTGGGGGGGGTTCTTGCTCTCCCGACCCTTTAAATGTATTATTTTAATTTTCTGCATAAAGCTGTCATTGTGTACGAAAAACCAGCATAAGGTGAGATCTAGCTGTATGTGACTTACAAGAGAGAACTCTGGTACGAGGACATTATTAGCCCCAAAATGGAAGACCCAGGACTTACCGACAATTGGAGACTGGCAGACAAAGATGATTGAATATGCAGAACTAGCGAGACTGACTAGCAGGATCCGAAACCAGAGGGAGACAAAGTTTCTAAGGGATTGGAGTAAATTTGTGGATTATATGGAAATGAACTGTAAAGGTTTGAAGACACTTGCAGGCGTGAAATAAATCCTACGAATTGATTCTAAAGATTAGATACAAAGGAACTGCGAGATAAGAATTGATTAGAAAACCTTTTGAAGGGAGGGAGGGAAGTCAAGCTCGGCGGAGCATGTTTTTTTGGTTAAGTATAATAAGATTGGTAAAAAGAGTGATGTATGTATTTTGAATGTTTGTTTGTTTGTTTGTTTTGTATAATGTCTTAAATGTGTATATTTGGAAAACTTAATAAATAATTATATAAAAAAAAACAAGAGAGAACTCTGGTTGGCGTGTGAATCACTGGGGGCAGGGTGCTATGGGTGAGGGTGGTGTCCGGCAGGGGGGCCACACCACCAGCTCTCCTCCTAAATTGGTGCCTCAGTGACATATTTCTCTTCTGATTCGGTTAAGAGTTCTGCCCCTCCTGCCCCATTTCAGAGAGAGGGCTATTTGGTGTTATTGCATGCAGATGCTGCCGTCCCCAGCCATATACCAGGTGGGGTGTGTGAAAGCCCCTCAAGGCCAGCGTCCTGTCCTGGTCCATACATCTCAGAGCCACACTTCTGACAGTTCGTGTGGCTCCAAGGCTTCCCAGACTGGAAGATGCAAGGCAAACTGGTTCCCTGGCTGCTCCATGGAGCAATGGCGGGGCCCATTTGGACGTCACAACACTGGGACAAGCACAGCACAATTTTTTAACTGGAAAGTTAGGGGAGCTGAGATGGAGTCCAAGTCTGCAGCAAGTCACCTTTTATCAGCTGAAGACAGCTCTCCATTTGCTTTCCATCGCTCTTGGCTCTATTGGCCTCTGAGCACACGAGGAGGGCCCTTGAGCAGGGCAGGCAACTTTGCTCCACACCACGTCTATTATTATTATTACTATTACTATTATTACTATTACTATTATTTCTCTTTGTTGTTGTTGTTGTTTAGTCATTTAGTCGTGTCCGACTCTTCGTGACCCCATGGACCATAGCACGCCAGGCACTCCTGTCTTGCACTGCCTCCCGCAATTTGGTCAAACTCATGTTCGTAGCTTCGAGAACACTGTCCAACCATCTTGTCCTCTGTCGTCCCCTTCTCCTAGTGCCCTCAATCTTTCCCAACATCAGGGTCTTTTCCAAGGATTCTTCTCTTCTCATGAGGTGGCCAAAGTATTGGAGCCTCAGCTTCACGATCTATCCTTCCAGGGAGCACTCAGGGCTGATTTCCTTAAGAATGGATAGGTTTGATCTTCTTGCAGTCCATGGGACTCTCAAGAGTCTCCTCCAGCACCATAATTCAAAAGCATCAATTCTTCGGCGATCAGCCTTCTTTATGGTCCAGCTCTCACTTCCATACATCACTACTGGGAAAACCATAGCTTTAACTATACGGACCTTTGTAGGCAAGGTGATGTCTCTGCCTACCACCCTTCATCTGAGGATCTCAGGGCGGTTTACAATACTTTTGATTCTGAACGGCTCAGGGAGAGACGGGTATATGATGTTGACATACAAATGATCCGGGGGCTGTTCCAAGAGGGTACAGAAAGTTTTCCACGTTCTTCCAGCGAAAGTGCCCCCACCTGTCTCTTATCTGCTCACGCCAGCTGAGGTGGCTCTTGACCAGAGTCCACATGCAAAGACAAATGTTCCAGATCCTGCCCTGATGTGACATGGTTGGGGGGCTTGCTTTTTTCTAGCTAGAGCCACACCTGTTAGGCTTGCCATTAGCTAAAGGAAGCCACATCCCTCACACTTGCACCACCTGCCCCTTGCCAATTGTCTCCTGCTAGGATGGGCTGCCCTGTGCCTTGCCCACCTGGAGCCCAAATGATGCTGACTTGACTGAGGGGAGGGGAGAATGTGCTCTGGAGAATATTCTCCACAAACTGTAAATTTGTAAACAGTGTAAACAGTAGGGTTTTTGGTTTTTTTACAGAAAGTAGCTTTAATGCTTTATACACTTAAAGTACCTAGGTCTATAAAATTATGTGTAACAGCATGTGAGATGGCCCTTGATTTAAACAGTTGACATTTCTATATTTTTATTTAGTGCCAGTAACTGGTTTTTGCAGTGCCATTCAATGGTACATGGTGCCATTTACCAGATACTGACATACCGATAATATATTTAATGTTAATGGCTTTTTTATATATGTATGCATATAGTTTTGTTTATCAAGCTGTGTTTTAGTCACCAAAACAGTTATTAAGTGTTAGAGCTATCAGAAGCACAAGATAGCCCATTACTGAATTTACTTGTATCAAACCTTAACATGCCAATTGTATTTTTTGACTTGTCCTATAACATGTACATGTTCTAATGGAAGAATAAAATATGATTTCACTACTGAGTTTCCTCATACCAAACCTTAACATGACAATTACTGGCGCTATCACCTTATTATATCATTTTCAATGCATTAAAATGAATATTCCCCTATTTTAAATGAAAATTCTCTAATATTCTCATTAATTGAGAATATTCTCCAAAAGATTATTCTCAAGAATTTAACATCACTAGACTTGACCAACAGCCCATTGCTCATGGCCTGCCTTCCTTGGCCATGCACTGGCCAGCTGCCCCCCAAAAACTCCTCCATTTTTGGACCCCCTTTTCTGTGTTCCCAGAAGCCTCTCAGGCCTTGCCATCTCCAGTGCAGCTCCAGGTTTTCCTCAATGCCCAGTGTTGCTGGCACTCAATGTACACCCAGTGAGAAAGGAGGGGCATCAGGGTAGGGTGGGGACACACAAAGCGCAGCCCCTCCTGATTCTGGCTGCTCACCTTCCAGCTTGCAAGAACAAGAGGAAGCTGCTCAGCTCCAGGCTCTTGGCGGAGCCAAGCCAACTCCGAGCGTTAAAGGAAAGCTCCAGAGGTGCCCTTTGCCAACCGGAGGGGACCCGCCTGGCTTTGCTGATTGGGGTCAAGCTGGCATTTGTGCTTCAGGACTCTGCTTCCCTCCAGCAGAAAGTCTCCTTCCGCCCCTGGCTTGGCTACCTGCTCTGGCAAGGGATGGCCATGCACTGGGCTCAGCTCTGGCAGCCCCCTCCGCCAGCCCAGCAGAGCCTGGGCTCTTGGCAGGCTCTGCTCCGGTCTTGCCAGGGCCTTGTCCCCGGGCTCTGGAGCTGCTCCTTCCTGTCCCGGCCTGTACCAGCAAGGCCTGTTGCTACGTGCTGCAGCTGCTGTGGCTGGTTCCCAGCACCACCGGGTGCTTCCTTGCGAAACTGGCTTGGCAGCTTCAGACACACCCAGCTGCATGGAAACTGAGAGAGGGAGGGTGGGGGGAGGCAGCCCTTTGCTCAGCCAGCAAAAGGATGGCCTCCCCTCACACCTGCCTCTAGGGGTGCGGTTTGGCCTCAGCAGGTGGGGGGAATCTTCTGACCCAGCAAGTCAATACAGGCTGCGGCTGCCTTGGAAAGGCCAACTTTCCAGCAAATGCCACTGTCCCACAGAACACAGGTGGGCACCTGGTGGCTGGAAACCTCCCAGTCCCAGCACAGCACCAAAATACCCCTCTCTCTGCCCCACTCCCAGGTGAGGGTGGTCCTGCTTGGGGCTTATGCTGAGAGGCCTGGTGGACATCAGAACATCAGACCAGTGGCCCATTTAGTCCACCACCCTGTTCTCACAGTGGCCAACCAGATGCCCATGAGAAGCCAGCCTTCTGCCCTTGGGCTAGGGACATGGTAGGGAGGGGCTGCCTCGCCATCCTTCCAGCAATACATGTGCCATGGCTGCCCCTGGGAGTGCGAAATGGCAGAGGGAGGATTCAGCTCTCTGCTCTTCCTCCAAGGCAGGAGGCCAGGGAAGCATGTCTGCCTTGCTCTGACCAGGAGCCTCATGGAGCACCCCCCCCCCCGCTGGGTGTTTCCCCCACAAACACAGCCCTGCATTCCTCTGGGGGCTACTTCCTGTGCAGCCACATGCTCTTATACCCCTCTTAGAAATTCACCCAAAGAGTGCCAGAGCCCCACTTCCCACCAAGCAGGGGGCGTGATAGGCGAAGGGGTAGTGGGACTGCCACAGGACTGTTCCAGACACTTACAGGACGTCTTGGGGAAGCAGATGGTGGCCAGCCAGACACTCACCCACACCCGTGGGACAAGCAGGCCCCTCTCTGCCTTCCTCACACACGAAATGAGCTCGCCCAGCACCTCTAAAGCCAATGGCATAAGTGGGCAGAGAGAGAAAAGAATTATCCCAATGCCACATTAACCAGTTTCCAGGCAGCCATTACTTTAGAGGCCTCCACCTACATTCTGTGGACACATTTGAGGCTTCACATTTCAAAGGCTGATGCAGAATTTAGCACCTTAACCACCTCAGCTTTAGGTATAACGCAGCAAGTTGCTAGCCCCCAAGGAAACGCAGGCTCTTATGAACAGGGGTGCACACTTCCCCTGTTCTGGGGACGAAGGGGCACAGTCTTGTTCACCCACCAGGCCACGCACACCCAGGCTCCAACTCACACTGGCTCCTCCCACCCAACTGACTGAGAGCAGGATAAGAGCAGCCTCATGGTGGGTGGTGGGCAAGGAGAAGGGTGCCAGACCTTGGTGGGAGCCCTTGGCAAGGGGCCTCTCCCATGGCTACTGTTCCCTGTAGTGGTAGGATGTCCCTCCTTTCAGCTCCTGTTGCAACCAAGAACCTGGGCAGCAAATAAATAAAGCCACAGAGGACCCTGAAGAGGAAGCAGCGCTCACAAAAGTGGATTGCCCAGAGAACTCCACATCTTGATTCTATGATTCTTTCTCACAAACAGCAGATGAGGCAGCCAACCTGCCTTTGCCTCGGTTGTCCGGCTTCAGACTGGGGGGGGGGGGTGAGGGTGAGGGTGAGAAAAGCTCTTATAAGACAAGACAGATCGGCTCCTCTATGCCAATAAACAAATACAGCCATCTGGAGAGCTATAAATGGGGGGGGGGGGAGAGACTCCCTCATGTGCAACTGGAGGTGGGCTGCTAGCAGGACCAGAACGCAGCCCTGTTGTGATTCCCAACAACTGGCCTCCTCCTCTGTGAATTTGTGTCACCCTCTTGTAAAGCCATCCAAGTTGGTGGCCAAAGCTACACCTTGCAGGAACCAATTCAATACTGTGGTGCAAAAAGTACCTCCTTTCAAACGTCCAGAACTCTGCCAACATTTTGCTGCACTGGGCAACTCCAAGCTCCAGTTTTAAAACAGATGAAGACCTCTCCCTATTCACTTCCTCCCAATGCACATAATTTATACCCCTTGTTCAAGTCTATCACTACTCCCCTTTCGCTAGAAAGTCCCAAATATTGTAACCTTTCTTCTTAGGGGACTTGCTCCACCCCCACCCCACCCCCACTCTTTTCTTCTCTTTTTGAATAATTTTTATTAAGTTTTCAATTTTACATTTCAAAATAAACATTTTACAAACTTTAAAATATCCAAAGACTTCCCTTCTTCTCCTTGCATAGTTCATTTTACGTATCACACGTTCCTGCATATTTTATTATAACTATTGAAATCTATTTTCCATTTTTACATCCATCAAATATTATATACACTGTTGAGTTTCTCTTAATGCTGCCTGCGTTTTCTGCTGTGTAGTTATTTCCCATATATTCAATAAAGGTTTCCCACTCTTCTTTAAATATATGTCCTTCTGGCTCTCCTATTCTATGTGATAAATCTGCAAGTTCTGCATATTCTATCCTCTTAAACTGCCAGTCCTCTTAGTTGGGACCTTGCTCACTTTCCATTTTTAGGCTTACAAAACATGGGCCACGGTTGTTGCACACATAAATAACCTTTTCTGACACCTAGGAATTTCTGTCTGGATTATTCCCAGTAAAAAGGACACATTTTTTTGGGGGGGGGGATAATCTTAAACATTTTTTCAGCTCATTATAAATCATTTACCAATATACTTTTACCGCTTTACATGTCCACCACATATTAAAGAAGGTTCCCTCTCAACCCACTCTTTTCTGAAACTTTTCCAGTTCCACAAAATATCCCTTTGACTACCTCACAACACAATCCTAAAGTGTTATTTTTTAAAACTGAAATTTAAAACCAAGCATAAAACAAAATCATCACACATGTATGAAATACTGGAGTGGCGCATAGACAAAAAGGTGGCCAAATAGATCTGGAATATATTCTAGACTTTGTGTATACAGTGGTACCTCGGTTTAAGAACAGTCCAATTTAAGAACAATTTGGTTTACAAACTCCGCAAAACCGGAAATAGTGTCCCCGTTTACCTTGGTCTAAAAACGGAATCCGAATGGTGGAAGGGACTGGCGGCAGGGGAGGCTTCATTAGGGAAATCGTGCCTCGGTTTAAGAATGGTTTTGGTTTAAGAACAGCCTTCCGGAACGGATTAAGTTCGTAAACTGAGGTAGCACTCTACTAGAAATTATAACTGAAAAAGTTTTAAAGCCCACTGTTTTCTAATCTGGCTACACAGGAGATGGCAACTGGCTCCCAAAGAAAGGGGCACAAATGCAATGGGGCAGAATGGTACCTTCCAACCCATCAGCTCAGGTTGGCTCCAAAGTGTGCAACTTGTGCATTTTGCAGCTCTCACCATTAGACAGAAAGCTGGTGTTAACTTCAGGCAACAGCTCTTCTTGCGTGAATCTCACCCTGCCCTTGATATTCTCTGTGGCAGTCCTGCTTTTCTTATTGTTTTGTGATTGTTTATTGATCATTATACCCATTTGTTTCAATTCAAAAATTAAATTGGGGGAGGCAGAAATACACTCAGACACCACTAAGGTGGGCCCTGTTCATCTGGCTACTGAATTAAAAGTTAGCCAGAGCAAAATGAAGCGGTGGGGGGGGGGGGAAACAGGTGAGGGGGCTTCAAAGGTCCCTGCAGGGGGCAGCCCCCCCCCACTTCTTGCCTCCTCCTCCGTCTTGGGAGACAGACCCACCATTCTCCCACTTCTCTGAAGCTGAAGGCCAGATAGTGTGTGTGTGTGTTTGTGTGGGGGGTTGTTCAGAGGAGCACTGGCTTGCAAATGTTTTTTGGGGGCCCTCGCAAGTAGAGGGGGGTCCGAAGTGGGCCCACCTGCCCTCCTCCCGGGACAGCTCCTGGAAGAGCGGAGGCCAGGAAGGAAGGAAGGAAGGAAGGAAGGAAGGAAGGAAGGAAGGAAGGAAGGAAGGAAGGAAGGAAGGAAGGAAGGAAGGAAGGAAGGAATCAAGCAAGCAAGCAAGCAAGCAAGCAAGCAAGCAAGCAAGCAGCTCCTCCTCTGGATCCATAGAATCGTGGAGTTGGAAGGGAGCCCAAAGGTCATCCAGCTGAACCCCCTTGTCCTGCAGGAATCACAACTCCAGCATCTCGGACAGGTGGCCCTCCAACCTCCACTTTCCGAAGTGCCGCTTGACCTGAAGTCGCCGGAGACTTCTCGGCGGAGAGAGGAAGGCGTTGCGCGGAGGGCGCGCTGCGCGGAGTCCCGGCCGGGAAAGCTTTGCGGCAGCTCAAGGGGAGGGCAGACGGGGCGGCGGCGAGCTTTGCCGAGGCGCGGCCGCACCCAGTTCGCCGGGCCGCGCACCCGCTGCGCGCAAGGCTCCGCGGTGGCCGGGGCCCGGATGGGCGAGCGAGCGCTGGCCTGCCCCGGCACGCCGAACGGCGGAGCGGAGCGAGCTAGGACGCCGGCACGTGTCTGGGCAGGAGTCGGCATTCCCAGCCGGCGGCCGCCCCGTCTCTCGCGCGGGCCGGGAGCCTGGCGCCCCTCCGGCCTCCAGGGACCCGTCGCGTTGCGCCCGGCCGGCCGGCGGCGGAGGAGCCCCGACAGACCCCAGGAGTCGCAGCCCCGCGGCAGCCAGACGCTTCTCGGCCCTGCCCAGCCCCCACCCGGGAACAGGCTCGTTCCCTCGGCGGCCCGGGGAGCGGACACCCCCACGCCGCGCCCACCTCCGCTACCTGCTTTGGCCTCTTGAGAGCACTTCCAGTCCGCCACGGACCTCTGCCCGTCCCCCGACGGCAAAGGGAGACGCCGCGCGCGAAAGAGGGATCCCGGGGCCAGGCCCTTCCCGGCTGCCAGGGCGGGGGTGAGGGGCCGGCCGCTCAGGCCGCGACCCCACCGGGCGAGCCCCCTCGCCGGCCCCGCCTATCAGCCGCCGAGCGCCCGACGGCATCGTCGGGGGGCGCGCGCCTTACCTTGCCAGGTGAGCCAGGGCAGGCGCGGGTCCTCTTTCCGGCAAACGGGCGGCGCTGCCTCTCCTCCCGCGACGCCTGATTCACCTTGGCGCAGGCGGGAGCGAAGCTCCACCCAGGGCAGCGCGGGGAGCGGAGCGAAGTCGGCCGCAGAGGGAGAGAGATAAGGCGCGCCTCCCTCCCTCGGCACATTCCTGATGCGCCGCCTCCGCCTCCCGCTTCTCCGCCCTTGCCTGGCCTGGCCCGGCCTGCCCTGCCCGCGGGGGACGGACGGGGCTTTCGTCGCGGGACCCCTCCCGCCTCCAGGGAGCCCTCTGCCCCGCGACGACTCGCCAAGACTTCATCCGGACCCTGTTCGAGGGGAAGGAAAGCACCAGGCAGTCCCTGAAGGGGGAATCCCCTCGTGCGCTCCTTCAGACGTTAGGCTTTCCTACATGGAAAGTATTCCCACGTAGGAAAACGCGTAGGGCTCCGGTAGGGCGTCTCAGGGCGAGACCACCCACGTCGTGGGGAGCCATCCACCCTGAGGCTACGCAAGACTGCTTTGCTCGGAGGAGGAGCGTTTGCGAGGCTACTAGTTCTGCATTGCAGGGGGTGGACTAGATGACCCTTGGGAATCCCTTCCAACTCTGCAAATCCATAAGCGAGTGTTCGCGGCCCATTTCACGTGCCCAGAGTGCTTCACTTGCCTACATTGTCCCATTCCATGAATCCTCACAAGACCCCTGTAACAGGTAGGTAGCCGTGTTGGTCTGAGTCGAAGCAAAATAAAAAATTTCATTCAGTAGCACCTTAAAGACCAACTAAGTTTTTGTTTTGGTATGAGCTTTCGTGTGCATGCACACTTCGTCAGATACACAGTAAATGAGACTTCTATTGTTCCCCGCGAAAAAAAACTTTTCTATTGACCCTACATTTTTTATTCATTAAAGATCTATCATGAAGGCGCCTGGCGAGCCTTGCAGATTCTTGGCAAGGGGCTGCCTCAACGCACGTGGACAGAAGCCACAGCCTACGGGCGACGCCTGGGGGGGGGCAGGGACGCCGTCGGGGCCGGTGCTCAGAGCAGGGCTCCCGGGTCAAGCCGCGCCTTCCGGGCCAGGAGCTCGAGGGCTTCCGCCGAGCAGGCGGGGCGCTTTCCTGGGCTGCCGGGTTGACCTGCTCGGGCGGCGGCTCATCCACCTGGGCAGCCCCGCCTCAGGTGAGGCGCCCGCGGGCGGAGCCAGCGCTCCTCCGGCGCCGCGGGGCGCTGATCCGGGCTCGGCAGCGCCTGCCGGGCAGCAGGAGGCGCCCTTCCGCCGGGCAGGGCGGAGGCTCTCCGAAGCGCCAGGAAGGGCGGCGAAACCCGGAGCACGCGAAGCCCCCCGCCAGCATCCGCGTCCCGCCGCGCAGCCTCCAAGTTCCCTCTCTCCCTGGAGGGCGCCGAAGCCGCGAGGCGGGAAGTTTCCTCCGCGAACATGGCCGCGCCCCGCGTGCAGGTGCCTGAGCGACGGCTGCGCGGGAGAAACCGCGAGGAGCGGTCACGTCGGGACGGGCCCCGCGTTTTTCCGAGCGCGTCTCCCGGAAGGGAAGGGGAGGGGCGTGGCCTCTCCGCCCTCCAAGCCAGCCGCACCTGCGCAGTCCGCCCCTTCTGCCGTTGCCTGGCGACGCGGCCAGCGGCGAGAGGGAGGAGAGGGGCGCCTCCCCCGAGGGGTTCCGGCCGCGAAGGAGCAGGAGGGTTAGGATTCGTCCCCGTTGGCTTTCATACATCGGGTGCTTTGGGCAAGAGCCGCAAGACAAAGCGACTCCTCAGAAATGCGCCGGGGACGGTTCTGTATCCTAAGCGGGAGGCCAAGGACCCCCGGGCGACTCCTCCTCTTTCAGGCCAGGGAGCCAGTGGCCTTGGGCCCGGCCGCTTTTCTGGGCCATTGGCCCACAGGACGGAAGCGCTTCGGGGGCCCGGTAGGGCACACCGGGGCGGAAGCCAGAGGCCTGGAGCTGGTGGCGAGGCAGGACCGGGGAAGGCCAGGAGAGCTGCTTGGGTTAGGGGGGTGAACACAAGGGAGTGTTGTAAGAATTTTATGGTCTTCGTAATGTAATAAATGTTCATAAATGTAGCAAGCCAACACGTACATAAATATATAAGCCCCATGTCTGAAACCCCACAGAAAAAGTCCTGAAACCATTTTGTCCCTCCCAAATTGACCTCAAATATTTCTCTGCAAGGTCGAAGGAAAATGGAAAAGCCTCCCCATTGAATGTCTTTTCGTTCACAAATCCTGTCTTAAGGGTATGTCTGTGTATGAAGATGGTGCGCCTGTGACCTGGCTCAGGAGCCAAGTATTTCTCATTACAAAAAGACTGGCCAGGCTCCCCAGGGAATCCAATCAAGTGCCCTGCCAGACAGGAGATAAACAACACACTGCACTCAGATTTCAGTTCTGTGATGTATGTATGATGTATGGAGGGGTGGTCTTGAGCTCCAGGGCAGGGAATTTCAAAATGTCTATATTAGGGCTTACAAAAAAAAATTCCTTCCAGCAGCACCTTAGAGACCAATTAAGTTTGTCTTAGGTATGAGCTCACCGGAAGTCTAGGTTTGTCATTGCTGTCTAGGTTTGTCATTGCTTTTCTCCCAAGAAGCAGGCGTCTTTTAATTTCGTGACTGCTGTCACCATCTGCAGTGATCAAGGAGCCCAAGAAAGTAAAATCTCTCACTGCCTCCATTTCTTCCCCTTCTATTTGCCAGGAGGTGATGGGACCAGTGGCCATGATCTTGGTTTTTTTGATGTTGAGCTTCAGACCATATTTTGCGCTCTCCTCTTTCACCCTCATTAAAAGGTTCTTTAATTACTCCTCACTTTCTGCTATCAAGGTTGTGTCATCTGCATATCTGAGGTTAACAATAATAAAATATTATTATTGTTGTTGTTATTGTTATTATTACATTTCCAACACTTATTGGAGCATGTTCTATACATTTTAAGTTCATTTTCCATACTTTCTCCTAGTCTTCCATTTGTATATTATGTCCTAGGTCTTGTGCCCATTTAATCATTACAGATTTAACCTCATCTTTTGTTTCCCATTCTAGTAGTAAATTGTACACCTTCAAAAGTTAGGTATTACCCTCTATTATTTCTCTTTGAAATCTAGAGATAGATGCCTTCTTTTTGTCTTCTTTAAATACCTCATTCAATTGACAATATTGCAGCCAATCATATACATGTTCTCTGATCTCTTTAAGAACTTGACAGCATCAGTCTTAAAAGTGCAATAAAAAAGACACTACGCAGATATCAAAGATCCAAAAGACTTGCTTTGCTTTAGCTTTGCCCCAAGTTTCCTGGAGATTTTACTTATGATGTACTCAGGATAAAAAGCTTGACTGTTCTGAAGGGAGCGAGCCTATCTACAAGAACACATGACCTGTGTGCTCGGGACGTGTTGGGCCGCCTTGGATTTCGCTGAGGCCCCTCTTCCTCTCTGCTCACCTTGTTGCTCTTCTCTTTCCAGGGGGATGAGTGCCAAGAAGGCGGCAGCAGCAGGAAAGCCTCCACTTCGGAAAGGGGCAAAGCCAGCAGCTCCAGCAAAGGGGGTCCCTGTGAAGGCAGGTATAGCACCCAGGGGGAAGAGGAAGGCAGGGTTGAGGCCCTGCTGCAGAGGCAGCTCTCTGAGCCAGCTGTGAGGCTCTACTGCACAGTCCAGGATGTGGAGCAAGGGGTGCCTGTAGGATTTCTGCTTGTCATGAGGAGTACACAAAATGTACTATGCTATATCTATATATCTATAAATGTAGGCTTTGTGTGCGCAGAGGTCACAGCCTTTCTCCGTAACCGCTGAACTGTAATGTAACAAATTTGGCCACAACGTTCCATGCCCATTAGTGAGGGATCTGGCATAAATTATTTTCCAAAAAAGCAAACCTTTCATACCTAAAATAATGATTAAACACAAAAAAGTGACGCCCGAATTAGACGTCACCAGCAGAAGCTCTGAAGACTCCAGCAGCATCCAATAGAAAGGCAGATCGCCCACTGCTACCTCCAAAGGTGCGCCACTAGATGACATCACAAAATTCCACAGCAACCAACTGAAAACAGGCCTTTTGCAGCAACAAGGCCAAACCAACTGAAAACAGGCCTTTTGCAGCAACAAGGCCCAAACAACTGAAAACAGGCCTTTTGTAGCAACAAGGCCCAACATTGCCAAGTGGAGGTAGGGGCCTGCCTGGGGGGAGATGGGGGGGCCAGAATAGGGGGTAGGGATAGGTAATGGGTCAGAACATGGTGGGGGGAGACACAGGGATGAAACCTCCCCTCCACAGTATCTCACCTCGGCTTTGCAGACTAGGCTGAGTGGATTTAGGGGCCTGCCTGGATGGGGGATTGGGGGGGCAAATAGGCCGCAGCATAGAATCAACTGAATATGGGCCTTTTACAGGGCCGTGCCTTTGGGTAGAATAAATGTTATTTCACATAACACACGTGGGTAGGGGAGTCAGGGTTGGGGTAGGGCAAAATTTTACAGAACACCTGCATTGGGGGAATGATTGTGCGCAAAATGAACGGGTCCCAGGGATAACCCGGGGGGGGGGGGGTTGGATGGAGGAGAGGAGGGAAATCACAGGGGTCAGTGGGAGGGGTTAGGGCGAGGAGAGGGGGAAAATCACAGAGATAAGCTGGGGGTGGGGGGAAGAGGGGGCATAATACAGCATGGATCAGGACAGTTGGGGGATTCACAGGGATGAGGGAGGGGGATGAGGGGGCAATCACAGGGATAAGCCGGGGGTAAGGGGAGGAGTGGGGGAATCACAGGGATATGCCATGGATCGGCACAGGGTAGGGGAAATCACACAAATAACCCACAGCAACGCGTGGCAGGGCCAGCTAGTACAATATATTAAGGGTGGCTCAAATGTATTTTGTGCTTCCTCCTGCCTAAGTGCAGAACCTCACATTTGTCCCCGTTGAAGTTCATTTTGTTAGCTTGGGCCGATTTCCCCAATCTGTTAAGGCAGGATTCTGTCTTCTGCAGCACTAGCTACCCCAGTGACAATTAGCATTTTTTGAATTTGGTTTCTTTCTTATTTTCCCGCTGGCTCGGGGCCCACAATTATTGGAAAAGATGCAGCCCTACCAAGCAACAGCACCAGACCCCAAGATGTTGCCCTGAGCAGCCATCCCAAAGGTAGGCAGCGGCACGGCAGAAGCTGGGGGGATTTCTGCAAGGCCTTTGTGGCAGGGACTTAATGGTGGTGAAATAGGGCGGGGGAGGAGAGCAGAGACTCTTGAACAGGTTTGGTGCAAGATTGCCCTCTGAGCCCAACCCCTTGTAGGCAGGCTGGCTTATTCCCACAGTCAGCCCCACTGCTCTTCGTGGCACTTCATGGCATATTTGTTATGCAAAAATGAGGCAGGCTCTGACTCCCACCTGGAAGGATAGCAGAGGAAGTGGGACAAGGAATAGTGACGAGCAACTGAAGCTGTTGGGCTCAGGTTTGCCTTCAGCTTGGAATTGATTTGATGTGTTCATAGACAGCCATTAAAGGCAAACCCCATCACAGTGGAATGAGGACCAGGACCAGCACCAGTGGGGTGGAGTCTCCTCCTTTGGAGGTCTTTAAGCAGAGGCTTGACAGCCATCTGTCAGGAATGCTTTGATGGTGTTTCCTGCTTGGCAGGGGGTTGAACTGGATGGCCCTTGTGGTCTCTTCCAACTCTGAGTCTATGATTCTAAAGTTTGTTATTTTCTTGTGAAAATGATGAGGGTTATGTTTTATTTACGAGGTAAAGGTTAAGGGACCACTGACCATTAGGTCCAGTCGTGACTGAGTCTGGGGTTGCGGCGCTCATCTCGCTTTATTGGCCGAGGGAGCCGGCGTACAGCTTCCAGGTCATGTGGCCAGCATGACTAAGCCGCTTCTGGCGAACCAGAGCAGCACAGGGAAACGCCGTTTACCTTCCCGCCGGAGCGGTACCTATTTACCGTGTTTCCCCTTTTTTAAGACACCGTCTTATAACTTTTTTCCCTCAAAAAAACACCCAGTGGCTTATTTTCAGGGGGTGTCTTTTTTTTTTTAAAGTGCTGGTACAACTGGGACCCACTGGCTCAGGACGCTCGGTGCTCTCTTCTGCGCGCTGCTGGGCGCGTTGTTGGCGCTGCCAGTTCCGAGCGCCTGCAGGGTGGGGTGGGGTGGCAGTGCTTTAAACCCCCAACCCTGTAGAAAGCAATGGAAGTTATGGACCGTAACAATCCTTAAGAGGCGCAGGTCTTAAAAAACCCCTGGTATCACCCTTGAAGCACAGCCTTCCAAAGTCAGGGGGAAGAGGTCTGTTTAGACAAAGGAAAGGATCGGGGGTGATTCTGCGCCCTGGGACCCACAGAACTATTTTAAAAATCCCAACCTGGGGGGGGGGTCAAATAGTGAAGCCCCATAGCCCTGTAGCATAAAAAATCCAGGAATTGTAAAATTAACAACAATAATAGGGGGGGGGCACTCTATCCAAAGAGTTAAGAAGGAATGGGAAAGTGTTGAGTTATATATGGAAAAATATGGAAAGGAAAGTTAAAGATAAAAAATAATAATTATCGCAAGGGAAAAAGTAACATCATAAAGGGTAATAATATTAAATATAAAATAGACAACACAACAGAAAAAGCAAGTATATGACTAAATGAGATCGCACAGGAGTGAGGGAAGTGGGGAGAGAGGGAGGGGGGTAAGGAATGGAAGGAGGCAATGGTTGGAGGAGGGTATAGGGGGGTGAATTAAAGGAAAATTAAGACTGAGAAGCGCATGGTTTTTGTTTTTTAAAGATGCAAAGGCTTGCAATCAGCCAAAGTATAGAGCCCAACTTCCAGGAGACTGCGATCTACTTGCGGATTTATAAACTGGAAGTGATCTACCCCCGTTTTATTGGTGTTCAGGTCAGAGTTGTTTTTAGAGAGAGGAAATATCCCATTTTTGAGGTTAAAGTAAAAGTTCCTGACCTTTTTTTATAATGAGGAAATGCTTCTAAAACTCCGTTCTTCATTCCACGAAGGGGAGAGGGGGTGGGGCCGGGTGCTCAAAGACAAAAGAAATGGAAAAGGAGATAGCGATCAACTGCAGCCTCCTGGGGATCGAGCATTCATGCAGCCGCCGGGAGAGGCAAGGGCTGCAGCCGAGTGCTGCTTCACAAACAAACGGGGGAAAGTGCTTAGAACCCAGAGAATCTGGCTGAAAAACACGAAGCAGCAACAGCAATTGCACACACACCATCCCAAGCCAGCACAGTAACCAAGTCCCAAAAGCAAGAAAGGACTCAGCAAACACTGCTGTGGCCGGCGTTGCTGCTGCTGACTCGGGGAGCTCAGTGCTCTCTTCCGCACAGCGCCTATCACTATGGCTTATTTTCGGGTTACGGCTTATATTTCTCAAATGCTTAGAAATGCTGCTATGGCTTATTTTATGACTACGCCTTAAAAAGGGGGAAACACGGTATCTACTTGCACTTTGATGTGCTTTCGAACTGCTAGGTTGGCAGGAGCTGGGACAGAACAACGGGAGCTCACCCTGTTGTGGGGATTCGAACTACCAACCTTCTGATCAGCAAGCTCTAGGCTCAGTGGTTTAACCCACAGTGCCACCCGCATCCCATTTACGAGTTGGTTGCCTCAAAAAATAAATGTGCCAGAATTATATACAGCTGAAAAAACAAATTAAAACATATCAGCACTAATTCCAACAATGTCAGAAAGGAGGCCAAATGGACTCCAGAAACAACCAGACTCTGGAAAGGCTCCAAATCTCTGCATTCAGAATACCTGTTTGAGGGGAACACCCTGCCGCCGTCCCCTTCTCCAATCTGCATTGACCAGCAAAAAATGTTACTTGGACTGACATTTTCATGTTGTATAGAACTTCTTTTCTCTACAGGAAGTTTGTGACTAGGTTCACCCTCAGTTTTCTCACCAGAGTTGAAGAAGCAGAGAAAAGGAGCAAGTATCTCAGCCTTGTACCTACGCCCTTGCCTGGTAATTGTAGCTCTGTATGAGGGCGCATGTCTGCTGTGAGCTGGCTGGCTGGGAGGGGAGGGAAGGCCTGTCCCCTCCCTCCTGTGGGTCCAGTCTCCAGAATTATGGAATTGCCCCCCTCTTTTGCCAGCCTCCAGGCTAGTAGCATTTGGAAGCTCATTTACAAGGCTGAAGTACTTCTCTGGGCTCAGTGCTGCAAAAGTGCTTCGTTGGTGTGGCTGTAAAGCAGGATTGAGGTAAGGCAAGACGATAGACTGTACGTGGGGAACCTTCACCTGGAGAGCCCCCTATCCCTATCCCACAAGCGCCATTACCTCATAGGACATAAACCACCAGCAAATCCCTTGGGATTCCCTTCTATGGCCCTGCACTTCTGCTTTCTGCCCTCTCAGAGCTGACGCGTGAAGTAAAGGCTGCACTCACGTTGCAGAGTGCCTTCCGCCGCATCTTGGCATGTCGTGAGAGAGCGAGGCGATTGCAAGAGCGACAGGAGTACAATGAGTTAATGGACCGCCTCCAGAGAGAGGTGAGGTGACACCTGGCTTTGGGAACATGAGAGAAGCCCCCTCCAGGGGGAAGGGAAGCTGGGAGAGACATCAGCAACATGAAGGCATTGTAGACGAGACAGAAAATCCAGTCCAGGGCTCGCTTGTGAGGGTGGTTGCTAGGAAAACATCTCTCTGGCTTGAAGCTCTGGCCATAGCCCTCCAGATCTTCCTGGGGTCTCCCTGTGCTTTGCCTTCTTCTTGATGCTCTTCCGCTGCCCATCAGTGTTGAAAGCCTTCCTCTGTTTTGCTTCCCCGTGACTTGGCCTGTTGGCTCCATGGGCTTCTGTCATAGGCCTTTGCTGCGCTGGTGAAGAGGGAGCGAGAGGAAGCTGAGCGGGAGAGAAAGAAAGAGGAGGAAGAGAAGAAGAAGCAGCGGGAGGAGCAGCAGAGGAGGAAGCGGATGTTGGAAGCGGCCTTTGATGGGGATGTGGAAGAGATGAAGGCCGTCCTGAAAGAGGTGGGCAAGGCCTCGCTGTAGCCAGAATCACTCAGCCCAGGCCTCGACTTGTGGCTTCTGAGCTGCTTGGCTGTCAGCTCCTGTTCTCATGGCCTGTGCAGGCAAATTAGAGTCTCAAAATGAGAACAGAGGGACCACATGGTGGACTTTGGACAGGGTGGGGGTGGCTTCAAGGGAGGCACAGAGACTACATCAGCTGACTGCATCAGGTGAAACCAATTGCACAAAATAACCCCGGTAGCAACACTGGGTACTTCAGCTGGATTCATGCTCACCCTCAACTCACAGGGCGCATTTGGGGGCTCCAGAGGTTCTGCTCTTGCACTGGGAATCAGTAACCTCTGCACCGTCCAAAATAAGTTTGCCAGCCGGCTCCTGGATGAAACCATGTGAGCTGCAAATGAGCCTTTTTCGCAGCTTGCACTGCCACATGGTAGGTGCGATTGTGTGTTACCACCAGTGTTTGGTCAGCTTTAGAGTGAGACTTGTGCCAGTTGGCTCCAGGCTTCGTCCACCCTGTTTCGTATTCTGGTGCTCCTTCAAGTACCAAGTAGCAACCAGGTGTTTTTTTGGGAGTTGATTTTCTGATTGTTTCTCTCTTATTCTGCAAATCCTCTCCCTGTACCCCACCTCGTGACTTGCACTCTGCAGCCTTCCCACATGCCCTTGTTTCAGTGAAAGCTCAGCAGAAGACGCCGTGAAGTCACTTCCCCCTCAGGGCTTGTTCATATCAGAAGGAAAGGCCTGCAGAGTGCTGAAGTCGTGTTTTCTGGGAGTGGGGACCCCTAGGCCACCCTCAGCCAACTTGCAACAATAAGATAATCTCACTGCATCCACTGAAAATCTAAAGTGCCCTGAGAATGAGGCAGAAAAATGGAAGCCTCTTTAGCATAGAAAGAAAACATTTGAGAAATTGAAGGGCAGACTTTGGCACAGTATTGTTTTACCACCCTGACTAATTAGGTGTTGTCAGTAAACTGGGCCTCACTGTGTTCAGCCCAGACTCCAGACAATTTGCAGCCCTGAGGTCTGCCCACATGTGAGGTTTTTGTTTAAAATATATTTATTAAGAATTTTTTTAAACAAACAACAAAAACATACAAAAAACAAAAATTCTAATTTATAACCCTCATTTCTAATCTGGTAACTTCCTCATTCCGCCTCTTTCTGCGTTTATGTGAGGTTTTTGTACCAGGCCAGGTTCCCTGAGCAACTGAACCTTCTGTGCTGCCACAGCAGCTCAGCCCATCAGTGTCAGCAGCAGCTTCATAGCACAATTCCAGAAGGTCACGACACTGAGTTGGAGTCTTCTTTGTGCCTTTTCTAAGCTGCAGTTTCAGGCTTTGCAGTCAGAATTTATGTGTGAGGGAGTAAGGCACAGGGGAGTTGCTGTTGTTGCTGCTGCTGCGGGGCTTATTCAGCACCAAAAATGTGGAAAAGCCATGGCATGGCTTTGCTCAGAGAAACAAAGCAGGGAGTAGGAAAAGGACCAGATTGCTAGAGTGTAAGAACTACCTTCCTCAATTGGGCCCACGTGAGCCTACCAAGCTCAGTATGTCCTGTTTCCCCTCTCCACCAACAGAGCACGACTGAGCTTCCTTTAGTTTGTTCTTCAGAGTTTGGCCTGTGCTCTACATGGGGCTTGTTTTGCCAGCTCTTGTGTTCCTTCTGCAAAAGCCACGGAGGTTGGGGGCTACTCTCTTGAGTGTGTGGGAATGAATTGCACAGGAGGCAAAGGGAGGTGCTGCCGGGAAAGTCTTGCTGGTGAGACGCTTGGAGGTGGCAGGTGCAGGTGGGCACAGAAGATGTCCCAGGTTGGTGCCATGCTGGTTTTGAGTGCGGAGCCCATGCTCCCTGCATGCCGAGGGCCTCCTTCCCTGCTCTGCTATGGCACAGTGCAGAATCGCCATGTCCCTTCCCCACTGTGACCCACAGTTTTGGTTTCTCAAGGTGGCAGACCTGGACACCAAGAGCGGTCTGGGGACAGACGAGGGGGCCAAGGCTCTGCGCCTCCGACACCACCTCAACATGGTGGACTGCACTGACGCCAACGGCAACACGCCCCTCTCTGAGGCATCTGGAGGGGGCCACCCTGATGCCATCCGGATGCTGATAGAGAACGGAGCCAACCCCAACAGCCGGGTGAGAAGCAGGAGGGAGGTTGCAGGGTGAAAGGTGGGGGCTCCTAGAGGCTCATGGCTGCTGCTGGCGCTGTGGCTGTGAGCCAGAGCCAAGGTGGTGCTTGGGGGCCAGAGTGATTCTGTGTCCCTGACCAGCCACCTGCTTTCCTGGAGGCTGCTTTGCAGTTGACCTGAAGGGTGGTGGGCCAGCACCTCAAGCCTCCCTCCCCTGGGATGCCAGCAAGGCTGGTGCCACAAGTGCCACTTGGCTCCCCTCTCTTGTATCTCTGGCTTGGCAACTGGTGTGCAGGTGAGGCAGCCAGCATACCTAAGAGGGTCACAGCCTGGCCTTCAAACTGGCTCTTCAGCAACCAGGGAGGGAAAGAGAGGGCAGCCTTTCACAGGGTTGGGGCCATAGCAACCAAAGCTCAGTTTGCTTGAGCCAAATTCACTGCTGGAAATTCTGCGTGGCAAACTAATAATGTGAAGGAGTCTCTTGCTTTCTCTCTCTCTCTCCCTTCTGTGTATTTACCCCATGCTGAGGGATTTCACTGTTAAAACAAGGTGTTTTTTTTGTAACCTGATGGGCCAAAGGCCAAGGGTTCTGTATTCCCATGTGTAATGTCACTTCACGCACCAAACCTAAAATAGCATTGTGGTAATGCCTTATCAGGAACAGCTAAGCTGTGGGGAGGATCACCTGCCCCCTTTATTACATATCTTTAGGCACCAGGCAAAAACCATTCTTTTTAACCAGGCCCTGGCTGACTATGGCCTTTTAAATGTGTTTGTGGGAAGGGCTTGTTGGTTTCTTTTATTCTGTGTTCTCATTTTATTTTTATGTTGGGAATATAACATATGTTATATTCAGATGAAGTTGGAATGTACTGTAAAGAGATTGTTAGTGGCATTAATGTGTCTCCTGCGGATGCTTCGCTTCCAGCTGCCTTCCTTCTGTAAACCCCCTTTGATCTTCAGCCCTCTTTCTTTTTAAGGGCGCTTTTAACCGGACTCCTTTGTATCGGGCTGCTTTTGGGGGCCACCTAGCAGCAGTGGAGCTGCTTCTCCAGCACGGGGCTGACCCTCGACTCTATGCGGATGACGGCAACACCCCAGAGCAGGTACCAACCCCAAGCGCCTCCCCCAGCAGCTGGCTGAGCCCTTCTGCTTGGCCTTGAGCTCTAGGGAGGCTGTTTCCACCAGGCCACTGAAAGAGAAGGGGAGCTGGTGTCCCTGAAGAAGCCATGGAGAGTGAGGGAGAGCAAGGGTGAGCGCGAGAGTGCCCTTCTCATTACATGCCAGGCCTGGTGGCTGGGATGGGCATTTCAAAGCCACAGCCCTTTTGTCTCTCCCAAGATTGCTTCCCTGGACAGCTTGGTGGCTGTGCTGAACTCCTGGGACATCCACCTGACAGAGTCCATGCTCCAGAAGATGGAGGCGGAAGAGCAGCGAAGGGCGCAGCAGGACAAGAAGCAGAAAGAAGCAGAGACCCGACGGTGAGCCTGGCCAGGGAAGTTGCCACTTGTGGGCAGCCGCTCTTCAGGGCTCAGGGCAGGATCAAGCTGCAGGAGCTTTTACAAAGGCACCCACTGGCATCCCTCCCCAATCCCACTGCAGCCATTGGACGGCTCATCTGCTCTCACCTGGAGCCACTAGGTGCTGGCCCAGCCTGGAAGGTGACCCCCCCCGCCACAAAAAACAACCCCAGTGGAGCCAGTTGGATTCCAGGGACAGCTCAGTCAGTAGACTCAAGGAGGTGCCCCCCCCACCCCGAGCCCATGGTGTCCTGTATCAGGCAGGGAGGGGTGCTTGAGTTAAGAACACAAGCTGTTGATGGATTAGACTACAAGCAACCTTATTCACCATTCATTTGTCTCAGCCCAAGTTGGCGGCCATCACTACATCTGGTGTTTCTTTATAAACTTCTTGAAGAAGTTGTCTTTCCTTTGGTCTGTCCTCAGCTTCCCACATTCAACTTCATGGAATGACCTTGCTGGGCTTTAGGATTAAGAGGGAGGAAAGAATTAGCAAAAGCACCTGGGGAGTGGCAGCAAAGGGAATCACAGAATCATAGAGTTGGAAGAGACCACAAAGGCCATCCAGTCCACCCCCCTGCCAAGCAGGAAACACCATCAAAGCATTCCTGACATATGCCTGTCAAGCCTCTGCTTAAAGACCTCCAAAGGAGGAGACTCCACCACATTCCTTGGCAGCAAATTCCACTGTCCTGCAGCTTGTTGGCCCCTTCTCACTGCCAGCAGATACCAGAGCCTGCCAGGGTCCTTGCCCCATGGGAGCCAGAGAGGGCAGGAGGGGAAAGGGTGGTGGCTGGCGCAGGGAGGTTCTCCCTCTTGCCAACTGTTACTATGACCAGGGTCTACCGTGAGTCATTAAGTGGCTGCTTTCAGGAGGAGGCTGCAGTTGCCCTCCGCTGGATCCCCCCACTTGCTCCTGCTGCCATTTCCCCTCAGACAGCTCACATGGCCATGCCAGCTGCTTCAGATCTTCTGGTTTTCTTAACAGAAGGAAATAGTTTTGTTTTTGATTTTCAATAGTACGTACAGTGGTACCTCGTGTTACAGACGCGTCAGCTTACAGACGGTTCAGGTTACAGACAGCGCTAACCCAGAAATAGTACCTCGGGTTAAACCGTTGCTTCAGGATGAGAAGAGAAATCACCCAGCAGGAGGCCCCATTAGCTAAAGTGGTACCTCAGGTTAAGAACAGACCTCCAAACCAATTAAGTTCTTAACTTGAGGTACCACTGTACTTTTTTTTGGCCATTCATGCTATGATTTTACATTTAATTTTGACTCAATGGTTACACTTATTGACTTGCTTATTGCAACAAACACTTGGAGAAAAAATCCTTTTGTTGTTAAATTTGTTACGATCTTACTCTGTTAAGAGTTTTCTTTTTTATACTACTATTAATTGATAAAAGTTTCCTTAACAGAAGGAGAAACATCAAGAGAATTAAATTATATTGCCAGCACTTATAATGATAGAATTGTAGTTGGAAGGGATCCTTAAGGGCCATTAATAGTCCAACCCGATTGCATGCTGGTGGGGAAGGAGATGCAACTCCTTGAAGAGGATCTCTGAAGCCTCTGACTCCTCTTTCCCCTCCACAGGATGACAGAGGAGGTAGAGCAGCTGGCCAAGGAGCATGAGAGATGCAGCAAGGAGGTGGGAGCCAAGAAGCTCTATGCGGCCACCCCCTTGTCTCTATGGTCTTCCTCCCCAGAAGGCCCTGGGGTGGATTTCATGCCTTCTCCTTGAGCCATGTTGGGGCTGTGCAGCAGGGCCCTGGCTCTCCCTGCTATGGGGAGAAGCCACCCAAGGCTGGGCCCTTCCATAGCTTCAGCTGTGTGGGTGTCCTCGTTCCTCCCTCCCCATTTGCCAAAGGCTGGGGCTGCTCATCTTCTTTGCAGCTGCAGCAGGCCTACTGTGAGCTGAACCGGAGGATCACAGAGCACGACAAGTGCCAGCGGAAGCAGATGGACAATGCGGAGATCACCCTCCGTGTGAGCACCACCTTCCTGTAGCCTTTCTGAGTAGGCAGGCTTCTCTCTCAGAGTTATGCCCTTGCCCACCAATGAGGCTGGCATCCAAGTGGGTAGGAGAGCCTGAGCTCTCTGCCTTCTGTGCAGCTGGGATCGAGGGCTTCCTGTTCCTTGGCCTGGCACCTTGGCTGTGTGCTGTTGGGCAGCCCATAAGCTGGTGGAGGGAGCAGATTCCTGCCTGGCATCCACTGCAGGCCACCCTGAGGGAGAGGAGGCTCTGCTGGGCACCCGGAGGCCAGTTCCCACAGGGCAAGGCCAGCCGCGCTCCGCACTAGGGCTTTTCTGACAACCTGTTTCTGCAACAGGCCATCGCGGACGCAGAATCCCTGGTGGAGACGCTACGCGTGGCTGCTGAAAATGCTGAGGAGAAGGTCTCCCTGGCCCGGCTGAAGCTGCGGGAGCAGATGCAGGAAGGTCAGTCCTGTGCAGTGAAATGCTTGATTCTTGTTCCTGGGAGAGACAGGTCTGCAGAAATGTCCTGCCTAGCACTCCCGCACCCTGATGGACAAAGTGAGCAAAAGGCATGAGGCTTCTTTTCAGATGAATTGCCCCCTTCCTTCTCAAGCAATCAGGTCAATCATAGAGTTGGAGGGGACCCAAGGGTCATCTAGTCCAGTCCAGTCCCTGCAATGCAGGAACCTCACCTAAAGCATCCCTGACAGATGGCCATTCAACCTCTGCTTTAAAACATCCAAGGAAGGAGAGTCCACTACTTGTGGGAGTCTGTTCTACTGCTGAAAAACTCTTACTGTGAGAAAGTTTTTCCCCCAAATGTATAGTCGGAATCTCCTTTCTTGTAACTTGAAGCCATGGGTTCAAGCCCTACTCTCTGGAGCAGGAGAAAACAAACATGCTCCCTCTTCCATGTGACAGCCCTTAAGATATTTAAAGATGGTTCTCATATCTCCTCTTTTCCAGGCTAAACATACCCAGCTCCTTCAACTGCTCCTCATAAGGCTTAGTTTCCAGACCCTTGATCATCTTGGTCTGCACCCATTCCAGCTTGTCAACATCCTTCTTAGATTGTGGCGCCCAGAACTGGACACAGTATTCCAGATGTGGTCTGACCAAAGCAGAATAGAGTGGCTCTATGACTTCCCTTGATCTGGACACTAGACTTCTGTTGCTGCAGCCTAGAGTAGTGCTAGCTTTTGTTTCTTTTTTTTTTTTTTGCTGCATCACATTGTTGCCTCATGTTAAGCTTGTGGTCCAGTGCCAACAGGTGGTCGGTTCGGAACAATTCTTCTGGGAGGGGAGAAGAACTGCCCAGTCTTATTCAACATCTTTATCAATGACTTGGATGATGGGCTTGAGGGCATCCTGAGCAAGTTTGCAGACAACACCAAGTTGGGCAGGGTGGCTAATACCCCAGAGGACAGGATCACACTTCAAAATGTTTACGTGAACGCCAGCTAATTAAAGCTCCTCCAAACATAATGATTAAACCTGTGACAGATTTCCTATCTGGCAAATTTCCCCAGTCACTATCACAGTAGCAATACAGTACTTCATCTTCTGCAGAATTTAGCTGCAACACATAGCCAATTGTTTGTTTAAGATACCTTAGCACTTGTTTCACACCTCTCCAAGCATTAAGTGTAGGCTTCGAAACCAATCTGCTCAGTATGCCTACTGCATAACAAATATCAGGTCTGGACCATTGTGTCAAGTAAAGTAGACTCCCAATGACTGATCGATACAATTCAGTATGTTCAAATGCTGAACTTTCATCTGTGTGGAGTGACTTTATAAATCCTGGTTCCATTGGTTCTGCTGCCCCTTTACAATCTTGAGGGCATCCTGAGCAAGTTTGCAGACGACACCAAATTGGGAGGGGTGGCTAATACCCCAGAGGACAGGATCACACTTCAAAATGACCTTAACAGATTAGACAACTGGGCCAAAGCAAACAAGATGAATTTTAACAAGTAGAAATGTAAGGTACTACACTTGGGCAAAAAAAATGAATGGCACAAATACAGGATGGATGACACCTGGCTTGAGAGCAGTACATGTGAAAAGGATCTAGGAGTCTTGGTAGACCACAAACTTGACATGAGTCAGCAGTGTGAAGCAGCAGCTAAAAAAGCCAATGCAATTCTGGGCTGCATCAGTAGGAGTATAGCATTGATCTAGGGAAGTAATAGTACCACTGTATTCTGCTCTGGTCAGACCTCACCTGGAGTACTGTGTCCAGTTCTGGGCACCACAGTCCAAGAAGGATACTGACAAGCTGGAATGTGTCCAGAAGAGGGCAACCAAAATGGTCAAAGGCCTGGAAACGATGCCTTATGAGGAACGGCTTACGGAGCTGGGTATGTTTAGCCTGGAGAAGAGAAGGTTAAGGGGTGATATGATAGCCATGTTCAAATATATGAAAGGATGTCATATGGAGGAGGGAGAAAGATTGTTTTCTGCTGCTCCAGAGAAGCGGACACGGAGCAATGGATTCAAACTACAAGAAGATTCCACCTAAACATTAGGAAGAACTTCCTGACAGTAAGAGCTGTTTGGCAGTGGAATTTGCTACCAAGGAGTGTGGTGGAGTCTCCTTCTTTGGAGGTCTTTAAGCAGAGGCTTGACAGGCATATGTCAGGAATGCTTTGATGGTGTTTCCTGCTTGGCAAGGGGTTGGACTGGATGGCCCTTGTGGTCTCTTCCAACTCTACGATTCTATGATTCTATGCCACTTCCCAGTCTGATCCAGTCAGTCAGAGAATTGTAGAATTGGAAATGACCCCCGAGGGTCATCTGGACCAAGCCTCTGCAATCCAAGAATTGGTATGCTCCTGATATGCTCCAGATGGCCATTTTCTTTGTGTTGGGAAAGTCCTCTCATGGCTTCATTTTCTCTTCCAGTCAGTGAGGCCTGTTAGAGTGAGGTCTGCCCCCATCTTGTGCTTTGCATTGCCCTGCTGCTCCAAGGAGCTCCTATGGGCAACTTGGCCTCAGAGTAAACGCATAAGAACTTTGGAAGAGCACTTCAGCAGAATCAGGCCAAAGTGGGCGAATCAGGTCCATCTAGTCTGGCATTCTTGTCTGTGGCCTAGCAGGTGCCCCCCAAGCAAAGTCCACAAGCAGGACTTCAGCCAGCAGCAACTTTCCCCACTTGTCATTCCCAGCAATGCCATTTTCTAATCTTTTAAATCCTCCTTAGGCAGTGAGTTCCATAGTTCAACTATGGGCTGTGTGAAGAAGTCCTTCTTTTTATGTGTCTGGAATCTTCGAATCTTCGGCTTCGTTGAATGTCCCTGAGCTCTAATGTTTTGAGAAAGGGAGACAAACTTTATCTGTTTTATCCATATCATGAATAATTTCATGCTTTTCTAGCATGTCACCTCTTACTCACCTTTTCCCTAAACTAAAAATTCCCAAACACTGTAACCTTTCTTCATAGGGGGTCGCTCCATCCCTCCCCTCTTGATCCTTTTTGCAGCCTTTTTCTGAACCTTTTCCTATTCTACAGTATCCTTTGTGAAGAGCGATGAGCAGCATTCTATGTGCAGTCACACCAGAGACTGGTATAAAGGCATTATGATATCAGCATTTTTATTTTCATAGAATCCTAGAGATCTAGAGTTGGAAAAGACCATGACCATCCAACGTCTGCTTTAAAACCTCTGCGGCAGAGTCCACTCACTCCAAGGGTTGAAAGTTCTTCTACATTTAGCTGGAATCTCTTATTCCTTGAATCCATTAGTTTTTAGGTCCTACCACCTGGAGCAGGAGAACACAAGCTTGCTCCATCTTTTACCTGGCAGCCCTTTAGATATTTGAAGATCCTTGAAATATCCATTTTTTGCTGTGGTCCTTGATACTGTCGATGCTGAAGCATCAAGGGGGGTCTGGAGCCTGCAATGACCCATGTCAGGACCACAGTGCAGCAATGCTCAGAGAGTTGTGCTGGTTTTTCAGGGTCAGCAGCAGAGTTCCATGGCCTGAAGTGCTCTGTGCAGGAGCTGGATGATGTGCTCTTGAAAGACGTGGGTGGGAAAATCCATGCAGATGGACGGTGAGTTGAAGGGAAAGCACTTTCACTAGACATTGGGGGTCCTGGCCAACATCTCCTACAGCCTCCCCTCCCCTCCACTGAAAGGCCCCCCTTTGGCCTCACAGTCTTAGCCCCTCCCCCCATTTCCCAGCTGCTGAGGTCCCTACCCATGAGGTTTCAGCTGCTGGGCAGTGTGGAAGACTTGCTCTCTCTTGTGCCTTCTCCCCATAAGGTGGCCACTGATCATTGACCCTTCCGGGCAGGCAGCCATCTTCCTGCGCTATCGGGACACCAACTTTCTGAACACAGTGAACCCCAGCGACATGGCTGAAGAGACCATTCGCCTGGCATTGCTGGGCTCTCTGCGGTAGGGGCACTAGCCAAATGCCAGGCAGAGAGGCTGCCCACTGCCAGGCAAAAACACTTGGGGGAGAGAAGCACTGCTGCCGCCGCCACCAGGTGACCCAGAGCCGTGGCAGGAGTGGCGAGCGAGGGGAGGAGTGGGGTAGCATCCAAAGGTATCTGGTCCACTGAGAGGCAAAGACTTGCCTTCTCCTGTCTCCTCCAGATATGGGAAGCCCCTTGTCTTTGACATGATGGAGGTGAACATGTTTGACACCGTGAAGAAGCAGCTGGAACGGCTTAAACCAGGCTTGGCAGAGGCAATGCTGGACAAGAAGATCCTACAGAATGAGAGGTGGGACAGTTGACCTTCCAACCTCTGTTTAAAAGCCTCCATGGAAGGAAAGCCCACCACCATCCAAGGGACTCTTAGCAGCATCAGTCCTCTCACCTGACAAATGGGTGCCCAAATCAATAGAGCCAGTGGTTTTATCAATGCCTTTAGTGCCTCCCCACTTCCTACCAAGAGGGTGCTTACTCCCCCTCCTTTAGTCTGCTCTCTCTCATTCCCACCCTTCTGCATTCTGGGCACTTGCTTCCCCCGTGACCCTTCTATTGCTCCAGCCAGGCTTTGGGCAGCGTGCCATGCAAGTTCCGACCCCTCACCCCAGGACTGATGGGAGATTTATTTCAACCTGCTCTTGAAGCTTCTTTCTTTTGTGGGTTTCTACCAGATTTTTTATTTCTGCAAAATTCCAGAATTGTCATAGCTTTTTGCCACCTCCCACTTGGGTGCGGATGGTACTCTTCTTGCTGTATAGTGTGGCACAGAAATGAAGAGCAGGATGCTTTGGGCAGAAATTAATGGCCCTGCACTCCGTGAGCAGATGCCCCAAGCCCCACCGAGCGAATATATTCATTGCTCAGATTACTCGCCAAGAGGCAGCATGGGAGGGAGCCAAGAGGCAGCGTGGAAGGTCAAGGGTCCTCCCCCCCCCCGCCCCCAAACAGCACCACCACCACCACAGGGGGTCGCTTTCCCTGAGACTTACTCCCGCCTTGCTCTGTCTGCAATCTTGCAGGTATCTCTCCCTACGGAGGCCAACAGATGGGCCTGAATATGCAGAGACAGAGTTTCAAGCAGCTCGAATAGAAAAATTCAAACTCTTCATTGTAACTAAACAGCAGCATCCTCCCGAAGAGATGCTGCAGCAGCTCCTTCCGATCCAGGTCATCCTGTCCCGGTAGGCAATGCACGGCAGGCGGCCTCATCCAGTGCTGGACATTAAAAGAAAACCTGAGCAGTGGGTTTGTGTCCTGTAATGAATCTTGTAGGCCCAGCACTCTGCAGGTTCTCTCTCTGCCAAGAGCTGGCTACCCACAGAGCAGGGGGGCAAGTGGTTGCCAGCCCCCACCAGTGGCTGCTGGCCCCCAAGGGAAGCTGCGGCTTGTAGCAGGCAGCCGCCTCACTAAGACTATTGCTTGTTTTCCCCCCTAGAAAGCGAGGCTTTCGGAGAGCCCCCTTCTCACACCAGCGTCCCTTTGCCCGATGAAAAGTGCATCCCAAAGCCTTGGGGCCAATCCTCACCTCAGCCATGAAGCCTTTTCTTTCACCTTAGCACAACTCATTCCCCTTGACTCTTGCAAGCAGGCAGGCAGAATTGAATGCAAATAAAAGTTTCCTTGAAAAGGTGCCTCTTGAGTATTTCTACTACACATCAATGCACCAGGGCCTGCAGGGGTCTCCCCTAGAACAAATTGAGGGCGCGTGCATGGAGAGGAAAGGGAGGGAACTGTGTGGGTTGGAGTCACCAGGCATGGTTTGCACTCATTCACTTGGCCCAGACTTCCAAAGAAGGAGGCATCCTTCCACAAACCCCCCACTCCTGCTGCCCTCCCCCCCCCTCTGCTTCTCAGGCTATTCCTTTTGTGGTTGGTCAGCGTGAAAACAGGACTCAATGGGATGAGCCTCATGCAGCTGAAGGACTTCCTGCCCTGCCTCCCTGAAGGCCTGAGTCCTTGGAGTGGCCTGCACAACCAGGACAACACAAGGTGAGGGAGGCAAAGGCTCTGCCAGCTCAAGAGAGAAGCATCGTTTCTAAAATGTAAAGTAAACTTTATTGTCCTTGAACCACAAAATAGATTTCTTTGGTTGTACAAATGTCACTAGTTACAGTCTTGATCTCCCTCGGAGTGTTCTGGGAGAGGAGACAGATAGACAGGAGAGACATGCCACAGCCCAGCACCTAGAGAAGTTGTATGTTAGTCACGGAAACCCTGCCTGATCACTTCCCAAATTGCTCATTAAAAGCAAATGCTAAAATTAGATTAAAATCAAAAAGCTCTAACTGCTGCTGTGGAAGCAGCCACTGTGCAGCTAGAGAGAGGCAGGCAGAGGGAAGCCTCCCCTCTCGCCCTCTGGAGACAAACACAGAAGTTCTGTTAAAATGATCCTCTGATTTTGGCATGAGGAGGTTCTGCATCTTGTCCTTTGGCAGAGGCTGCCTGGCAAGTTTGCACACGTGATGAGAGCACATACACACGCCAGCCAGTGCCACCCACTGCTCACCACCACCCAGCAAGGAGTGAGGCCAAGCCACCGCCACGCACAGGCAGTGCCACTCTTCTCTGAAAGGGGCCCGAGAGGCTGGAGCCAGCAGGCAGAGCAAGCAGCAGCCCTGGCCTTTGCTGGAGCACCTCGACACAGACACCAGCCCCACCTGACCCTCAGCCGCCAACCTGTGCCCCAACATCTTTGCCCTACCCTGCACTACCCCCTCCCTGCACCCCAACCACCAAATCCCCCCTTTTACCTGTACCTTCTATCTGCTTCACCCCATCCTAATGAAACTAGCCTGCTCCTACTCTTGCTCCCACGCTGCTCTACGTTTGCTAGCACCAGGCAGCTCCCAAACGTTCCCTCCAACCCTTGCTGAAGAGGCAGAAGTGCCCATTTCCGCCCGTGCCCCCCTCACGGCATGGATGGGCCCCCAGGCTCTACAGAAGGAAAATGGCAGCACTTGGCAATAACCCCCCTCTCCATCCCCATCCTGCACAAAGGTGCTGTCCCTCTGTTGCCCTTTGCCCTGAATCAGGGAGGAGGTAGGACAGTTGGTGCTTCCCAAGTAGCCCCCTTGCTGTTTGGCAAATGTCAGCTGGGGCTAGGCCCTCTGCAAACGATGGTCAGCCTGAAGCAGCTGCAACACCCGGGCACCCTTGCATGCACACGCACACGCACACACCCAATATTTACACGCACACATGCCCTGCATGGGTCCCCCCCCGCCCCCTCACTGCTCTCTTCGGCCCCAGTTAGCTCACAACCTGCCCCTCTGCGTGGGGAGGAGGAGGAGGAAGGAGAGTCACAGCCCACAAGATGCCAGCTGAGGCTCCAGGGAACTTGTTCTGTCCAGGCCCACCTGGGAGCCCTGGGAGCCAGCTGGCCACATCACCACACTGTCCACAGACTTGGCTTGGTGGTGTTTCTAACAGCCCCCAAGGGCAAGTCTACTATGTGGGGACAGCAGCTTCCAGGTTGTGCTGGGTTGGCCGGAGTTTGCGCTTGCTGCTGCTGCTGCAGAGCCCCATCTCTTCCCGAGGGGGAGTTGCACTGGGAATCAAGGGGTCGTGTGCCCCAAGGGGCTCCTGGGCTGCTGCCTGTCCGTCTTGCTCCTGGCTCACTGGAGTGGGGAGAGAGCAGAGGGAAAGAGGTCATGGAGAGCCAAAGGGGTGGCAGAATCTGACCCCAACCCCCTGCCTGGCTTGATTCTGGTCAGGGCTGGAAGTGCCCCGGGCAACCTCTGCCCCCTGCCCCCTTTGGTGGCTGCTTTTGGCACTGCCTGCTGCAGGAGGGTCTGGAGCCCCCAGGCTGGGCCCTTCGACTGCCTGCACTGGCTGTGGCCCTGCAAACGGGGGGGGGGGGACTGAGAGGCCTCCGCTTTCCAAGCAGTGTCCAGCCAGCTTCAGGTGGGCTGAACTGAGGTGCCCAAAGCCTGCACTGGAAAACGGCAACAGCAAGACCTCAGAAACACACAGACAGACAGACAAACAGGCAGGCAGGCAACCCAAGGCAAGCAGAGATCCTTCCTGCTTCACTGGCGGTGGAGCAGGAGCTTTAGAGCAGTCAGAAGTGGGGGGGATCCAGCAGATCCACCAACTTCCCTGCTGGACCACTTGCAGTGCTCACCCCCTACCCCCCGCCGGTGAAGAATGGGAGCCAGTTGCTCCAAAGCAGCTTCCTGAGACCAGAGGTGGCAACTTGGCCCCAGACTGGGGGTGCCCAGTGGTGCGTGTGCACAACATTCATGACGTCACATCGCTCGTGGCAGCGACTGGGCTGGGGCAGCAGAGCCTGGGTGCCCATGGCCCCATGGAGATGGCACTCTGGCACCCCACCCGCCATGGCGACCAGGCCAAGACCTCTGCTGCAAGTCCTCCACGGCACACTGCCCCCCACCCAGAAGCACATCTGTGGCCGCAGCAGACCCCAACAGAGGCCCCACAGCAGAGGCTCCAGCGCCACTTGCGGTGCCAGGGAGCCTGCAGAGGTAAGGCAGGGGGCAAGGGGCGACGGGCAGAGGCCAACAGCAACACGATGGCCAGGCACCCACAGTAGACATTTTATGGGTGCCCAAACCCTCAGCACCCCCCTGGAGATGGCACCAGTGCCTGAGACCTAGGAGCAACCTCAAGGCTTTTCCACAAAGCACAGCAGCTCCTCCCCTGGCCTTTGCAGGGAGGGAAGCCTTGAGCCTTCAACGCAGTTCCCCCCACCCCCAGTGATGGAGGCAGAAGACCAGCCCCTCTCCTTTGAGAATGCTTCCCCCTCCTGCCTGCCAGACACCTTCAAGCCTTGCCTGGAATTAGGCTTCCAGCATTAGGGTCCCTGAGGGTACCCCTAACTTCCTTTCCAAACCAAAATGGGAGGCTGCTGGGCATGCTCATTGGGCCACTCCCAGCTCCTTAGGCGGGATCTGACACCCCCCCCCCGCAACTGCATGCTCATCACAGCACTCCATTCCTAGGCAATGCAAGGGCGTCCTACCCACCGCTCCTTGCTGCTCAGTTGACCATTCACTCTAGAAAGGAACAGAAAAAGCAGAGGCCTCAGGAGAGAAGTGCTGGTGGCAGCAACCGAGGCCAGGAGGCTCCAGCTGGGCACTCACCTGAGCTGCTGGCATCGTTGAGTCTGCAGGTGCTTCCGCCATCTGGAGTCTGGAAGGGCAGGGCAGAGCGGGATCAGTCCCTTCCTGCTCCCCGCACCCCCCAGCACCCAGGACATAAAGCATTCCTTGCCCGTTCCCACGTGGTTGGGGGGAGCATGTAGTGGGAGGGGGAGAAAGGGGGTGCAGAGAAGAGCAGGCAGGAGCCCCAGAAACAAGCAAGGGAATTCCAGAGCCAGAGTGCCTGGTGCTAAAGCCCCCTGCCCCCCAGCCAGGCAGAGGGATAGAAAAGCAGGTCCGGCATGAGGTGGGGCCAGGGAGATCCGGCAAGAGATCCCACCAGAGCCCACAGAGCGTGGTTCACATGCTCCCTATCTGTGAGGCCCCCAGACCCTCAAGACACTGCTGGGGGGAGAGGGTCTCCTAAGGGCAGGCCCTGCTGGCCATAGCTGGCTGACAGAGGCTTTCCAAGACAGAGGCCAACTGGTCTCTGGAGCCTCCAAGAAGACGGCTGCAAAGGCAGCGGGGCAAGCAGCCCCTTCACCACCAGTGCTGCAGAGGCAGCCAGATCATGAGCCAGAATGAGCCCAGCAGCCTAAGACCAGTGCCAGAAGGGATCCAGCACAACACCTGCCTGGCTTGGGGGGGGGTGTCCTTGTGACATGGCCTGGAGATGGCAGGGAGGGGGCCAAGAAACCACTACGGGGCAGCCCTGGCCTGCCTGAATGGGGTCTTCAGCAGCCTCTCCCACCACCTCCCCCCTGCACAGCAGGTGCTGCCCCCAGACAGACCTTGGAAGGAGGGGCAGCAGGGTTCCCACGAGGCCTGGGACAGACGGGAGGAGCCCTCAGCTGCCCCCAAAGAGACTCTGCTCTGGGTTGGGGGAAGCCTCCACCCTAAGCCCCGGTGGCCGCCAATGACCCCCAGGACTCTCCCCTCCCCCCACCCAGGCTAGATGGGTGGTGGAGCGTCAGACCCCGACTGCCTGGAGGGGGGGTCCTGGCTGCCCCCACCACATGCAGCTTGTACCTGGATTTCATAAACTGGTTTGGAAGAAGGAATGGCAGCAAATTCCCTGTAGAGAAACTTCTTTTCAGGCACAGACTGGAGGGCCAAAGGAGGAGCAGAAAGAAGAAGGGAAGAGGCAGAAAGAGAAAGGGGGAAAGAGGATGAACAAGCATGTGGGGAAGCAGAAGGGAGAGAGGGGGGGGGGCTCCAGGAGGGGCAGGCGGGGCCCTTCCTGCCTTCCTCCTGCTCTTCTTGACAGGCTGCAGGGATGGACTGGGGGGGGGGAGGAATCAAGGGGCTCCCTCATGAAGTTTCCCTGTGGCAGCCATCTTCCCACCTCCTCAAGGGTCACACTCCCTAAAAGATGCCCCCCTGCCCCCACGTGTGGAGCCGGCCCCTCCTGCCCTGGCCAACTTCAGAGTGCACCAGCAATGAGGTCATGCCTGAGGCCCACAGAATGCCTCCCATCCCCAAAAGGGGAGGCTGGCTGTGCTGGTCGGGGCAGGAGCAGAGACTGGGGGGGGGGGGAGAGAGGGGTATTGTCCTCCCAGCCAAGATCCTTAGGAGACTCCAGGAGGGAGGGGAGGAGTCAGAGCAAGAGGGAGCACCAGGGATGCCCCCCCCAAGACAGACAGAGGGAACAGTGTGGGAAGCAGGGAAGGAGCGCCCTGGGCCAAGGCCAGACGCACCCCAGCCCCTCCCCTCTGGGTCCCCCCTCCTTACCAGCCTGCCTGGAGAAGTCAGGATTCGGGGGCTGCAGTCTGAAAGAGAGACAGGATTTGGAGAGAAAACAGAGGATGAATTGTGCGGGGAGGGGGGGGGAGACATCAAACACATGCCTCCCCCCTGAGCCGCTGTGGGTTCCCCTTCTTAAGCCAGACTGCCATGAAAGAAGGTGACCTACCCTCCAGGGGGGTGGGTGAGGGGGTGGGGGCGGGCGAGGGAGACTCCGCCAGCTGCTCCAGGGTGGACCTCTTCTTGCCCTCCTTGGACTTGGCAATCACCATCTGGGCCTTGAGGGCATCCTGCTCCAGGGACTTCATCCTGCCAGGCGGGAGAGGAAGAGAGGTTGGCACACCTGGGGTGGGCTGGAAAGACAGGTGGAACAACAACCGTCACCGGGAGGGGGGGGATTGCAGGCCCTCCTCACCTGGGCAACCGAGGAAGTGCTGAGTGGAGCCGCCCCAAAGGCCAGTGGCAAGGGAGGGAGGAAGGAGGGGTGGAGGAGGAAGCTCACAGTCCCGTCCCCCCCCATTGCTGCAGAGAAGGCAGAAACTTGGTGGGGGGCAGAAGGGCACCCCTTGCCTCCTTCAGCCAGGGCGGAGGCTCTCAGGAGCAGCCATGGGTGCAGATCTGCCCCAGCCTGGTCTCTTGCTTGGCAAACACGCCTGTCCACCACAGGAGGAGCAGAGGAGGCAGAGCAGGGACTCTCCAGTGGCAGCACCAGCCAGGCCTTCAGCACAGGGGTGGCCCAGCTGCCCCTTTGGACCTGGGGGCACCTCTGGGGCTCTGCAGGCCCTGGGGTGTAGGTGGGGTTTTGTGGAAGGTCTGCACACCTGAGGTGGCCCCCTGGCCCCGGGCTCCTTGTGGTGGTAGCAGCAGCAGCAGCAGGGCCCTGCCCCCCCGGTGCCTGCTGGCGGGCCTGGTAGAGCCTCCTGGCCAGATCCTGCTCATACTCTTTCATGCTCTCTTCTAGGGTGGAAGAGCTGAGGAGGAGGAGGAGGAGTAGAAGGGAGGCACCGAAGACGTCCCGACAGGCAGGAAGATGGCAGAGAGAGAGAGAGAAAGAAAAGGAGAGGGAAGGAAAGGTGGGCAGAAGGAAGAGGCAGGTGCCAGCAAGGGGGCGGGGGGCGGACCTCACTTGTCCTGGTCAGTGGGGAAGAGGGCAGCCCCCCCCTGCCCTCCCAGATGGCAGATGAGTGAGTCCCACCAGGTGCATGCAGATGGGTGGAGGGGGGAAGGAGGCAGGGGCCTGCCCTGGAGGGCCCCCCATACACAGCCAGCCAGACTGAGGGAAGAGGACTCCAAATGGAGTGGGCTTCTGAGGGGCACAGTCACACCAGGGGATACTGGCGACAAGGGAGGCGGTCCAGAGCCTCTTCCCAAGGCACCTCCCAGCCTCTCTTGTTCGGTGCCCAGCTGGCATCAGCCACTGGCAGGGGCCACTTTCCTGAGAGAACCAACTCTGCTTTGAGGAGCTGCAGGGGAACGAAGGAGGGGAGGGAAGCCAGTTCAGGGTCTTTATCAGGGGGAGGGGCTGGCTGAGGTCCCCAGAGCCCTGGGGAGATTCGAGCAGACGAGCCAAAGGCCAAGAAGCAGAGGGGGGACTTGAGAGGCGGAAGAAGGGCCCTTGGCCCCAGAGCAACCAACCCCCTCCAGTGCGGACTCGAGCTGGTGGGGCAGCTGTCCCTCTGGGGATGACAGCAGCCACCGCATCTCACCCAGGAGAGCTTTGCTGGGCAGCCTTAGGGTCCCCTGCAGCTCTGCCTGCAAGGAGCTTTGCAGATGAAGCAGCTCCCCTCCCTTCAGACTCGGGGGCTGCAGGCAGAGCAGGGCCAGCAGATCTCTCTTGGGCCCCTTGGGCTCCTTCTGGACTTGAGCAGCCTGAGGATGTGGACAGAACCCTGGGAGGCAAATCAGAGCAGCTGGACGCTCCATCTTGGCTCCTCCGCTTCTCAAATCTCTGGACTGCATGAAATGTTCCATCCTTGGGCAAAGTGCATGGCAGCCTCTCAGGGCTTTTCCTTCTCAGTGCAGAAGCCATGCTGGTTCCATTTCAGCAAGACTCGTCCTTTTCTATCCCTAGCAATTATATCTTTAACAATGCCTTCTGGAGCCAGTTTTTCTGGAAGCAGATGTTAGTTTAACCAGCATGTAATTCATCATATCCTCTCTTGGGAACCTTTTTATAAATAAATAAATAAATAAAAAATCAATTAAAAAAATCTAACAATTGGCTACCTTCCAGGGCTGATCTTAGTGACAAGAGGTTGTTGTTTTTTAAGCTTACCAGCAATTTGACATTTGAGTGCTTTAACAACTCCTGGGTGGGTGCTATCTGGACCCAGTGATCTATCAGTTTTTACTTCATCTTTAAAGTCTAGTACTTTGTCTCTTGTTACCACTATTTTTCTCTGTTCCTCTGACTCCCTGCTCGTGAAAGCTAGAAAAAGTGGGGGAAAGAAACGAATGATTCTGAGACACTTTGACTTAAAATAAAGTGGAGAAGACTGATATTATCATGGACCGAATGTCTTAAGTAATCTTTCTTCCCTTTTTTATGCAACCAGCAGATAGAACATTTCTTTTCCTTTTGTCTTTTATCTTTCCTTTTCCTTTTATCTATGTCTGTTCTTGTTTTTTCTTTTCTTCATCTTCTTTCTTCTTTGGAGTCATATGTTTGGGGACTTCTGGAAGCTAAGGTCCAGGGATTGTGCATTCATGGGGGTGGTAGATGGCTGATGGAGGGTCCTGGGTGGGAGAAGGGGGAACATTGGTCTCCCAGCATGAGAGGCTGGGAGAAGAAAGGAAGGATCCTCAGTGAGAGCTGAGGGTGGGGGGGGGGCTGACAATTACCTTTAGGAGAGGACTGTGTAGTTCTTTGTAGTTGTTATCTTACTGTACTGTGTAAAAAATGACATCTGTCCACTTTCAAAATGTTGACTCAGGTTAAGCCCCTTGATCCTTTTCCAATATATTACTGGCAATGTATTTTTAATCTCTGTTGGAAGCCGCCAAGAGTGGCTGGGCAAACCCAGCCAGATGGCTGGGGTACAAATGTTGTTGTTGTTTAGTCGTGTTTGACTCTTCATGACCCCATGGACCAGAGCGTGCCAGGCACTCCTGTTTGGTCAGACTCAAGTTCGTAGCTTCGAGAACACTGTCCAACCATCTCGTCCTCTGTCGTCCCCTTCTCCTAGTGCCCTCAATCTTTCCCAACATCAGGGTCTTTTCCAGGGAGTCTTCTCTTCTCATGAGGTGGCCAAAGTATTGGAGCCTCAGCTTCAGGATCTGTCCTTCCAGACAGCTAAGGCTGATTTCCTTCAGAATGGATAGGTTTGATCTTCTTGCACTTACATCCCTACTGGGAAAACCATAGCTTTAACTATACAGACCTTTGTCGGCAAGGTGATGTCTCTGCTTTTTAAGATGCTGTCTAGGTTTGTCATTGCTTTTCTCCCAAGAAGCAGGCGTCTTTTAATTTTGTGACTGCTGTCACCATCTGCAGTGATCAAGGAGCCCAAGAAAGTAAAATCTCTCACTGCCTCCATTTCTTCCCCTTCTATTTGCCAGGAGGTGATGGGACCAGTGGCCATGATCTTGGTTTTTTTGATGTTGAGCTTCAGACCATATTTTGCGCTTTCCTCTTTCACCTTCATTAAAAGGTTATTTAATTCCTCCTCACTTTCTGCCATCCAGGTTGTGTCATCTGCATATCTGAGGTTGTTGACATTTCTTTCGGGAATCTTAATTCCTGCTTTGGATTCATCCAGTCCACCCTTTTGCATGATGAATTCTGCATATAAATTGAATAAGCTTGGAGACAATATGCAGCCTTGTTGTACTCCTTTCCCAATTTTGAACCAATCAGTTGTTCCATATCCAGTTCTAACTGTAGCTTTTTGTCCCCCATAGAGATTTCTCAGGAGACAGATGAGGTGATCAGGCACTCCCATTTCTTTAAGAACTTGCCATAGTTTGGTGTGGGCGACACAGTCAAATGCTTTTGCGTAGTCAATGAAACAGAAGTAGATGTACAAATAAATTATTATTATTAGCTAATTATTATTAGCACATCTTATATATGTGCACCTGATTCTTCCTGTCCAAGTGCAGAACATTACCTTTGTTCCTACTGTAACTCATTTTGTTAGCTTGGGCCCAGTTCTTCAATCTGTTAAATCTTTTGAATCCTGATTCTGGCTTCTGAGGCATTAGCTGCCACTCCCAGTTTGGTGTCACCTGCAGTTTTGATGGGCATCACCTCAATTCCTTCATCCAAGTTGTTCATGAAGAATTTGAACAACAACGGGCCCAGGACAGAACCCTGAGGCACCCCACTTGTCACTTTTGGGGGTATATATCTTAAGAGCATGCTTCGTTCTTAATTGTTTTCATCCTCTTAATGGGGCCTCCTCCTAAGCCAGCCATTGGGTCATATTTCAAATGAACCTTTTAACCGGCAGAGAGAGTTTCAGTAGTATTTATAGACGTTTCGGAAGTAATTAAAGGAGGCTTTGCTGATATTTGCCCCAGGGACTGACCTCTAGGGCTATTGAGTGGTGTTGGGGGGCAAGTTTGTGGTTCTTCTCTTCCCAGGTCACTCACCCCATCTGTCCGGGTCCTTTGAAGATACCTCCATCCCACAGCGAGGGAGCAATCCTTCCAGAACATTTGGAAGTTAATTCCTGTTACTGTATCTTTGTTTCTCAGAGATAATACGATAGACAGTAGCTATGTTAATCACCACTTCATTGCTTCTGCTGATAGCGTCTCGACAGAGGCAACTAACCAGCTATGATGCCTTCCCGGAAGTCCTCCTCCAAGGGTGTGTGATGCGGGGCTGCCACCTCCTCAAGCGCCTTGCCCAGTATTTGCCTAACACTTCTGGGTCCAGGGAGGTCTTATTAAGTGGGGACTCCTTTGACCCCCAGCCAGTCCCTGAAGTTCTAAGAGGCCAAGATGGGCCAGGGCCAAGGCTGGCCGCACTTCTTCAAGCCACTTGTCCATATCCTCAGGCTGCAATAATCAAAACTGATGCAGAGCAGAGGGAGGAGACAGTGTGCTAGATGCCTCTGCTAGACTGCTCTGAGGCGGCATCCCTTTTGTCCCTCAAATGCCTGGCAGGGATCTTCTGGCTGCCCCCCGAGGGTGTCAGGGGACGCACGTCCATTCGCCACTCAGAAAAGCTTGGCCACACGGCTACTTGTGGAAACCACGGTGGTGGTGAAGTCAGATTGATTTGCTGTGGCCCCCACCACATGACAGGTGCAACGGGGCCACTTCACCTGTTTTGGGTCAGACTAAACAGGAGGGCCTGGCGTGCTCTGGTCCATGGGGTCACGAAGAGTCGGACACGACTAAACGACTAAACAACAACAACAAATATACACCGTTCCAACACAGTGGCAGAGCAGCCCAAACCTCACCAGGGAACGGTCCATGCAGGATGAGAGAGCCCCTCACTCCCCCTCTGCCAGCTCTGTCAGGGAGGCGGACAGACGGAGCATTAACCCCACCTGCATTCTGTCAGGACTGGGGGTGAGGCAGTGGGGTGAACATTCAGGCCGCAGGGACCCATGGGAGCAGAAGGACCCATAGAAGCGGAGCAGAGGCACCCATGGTAGCCCCCTGGCCTCCCCCACCCCCCACCTGAGGTCCCCTGGCTGGCTGTGGGGCGAATGCAGGGCCCACCGATGGGCAAGGCAAGCAGCTAAGAAACCCAACATGCCATGAGCTGGTGGTCCACAGCCCCTCTCCTGCCAGCCCCCTTCAGAGAGCATGCCGGGAGGGCGAGGAGAGGGATGCTGCCCCTGCCCGCCCCTCCCCACCTACCGTGCTGCTCGCCACATGGCCCTCTTCTCGGCCTCCAGCGCCCGGCGCTCGGCTGGGGAGAGCTCCTTCCTCTCCTGGGCGCTGAGCAGCTCTGGGCTCTGCATGCGAAGGCGCTCCTGCTGCCGGCGCTCAGCCTTCGCCGTCCGCACGGGAGCCCCAGGCTCACTGCCGCTTTTGGGGTACACAGGGCTCAGCCTGGGCAGGAGAGAGCGTGGCTCAATGGGGGCAGACCCACACTCCCTCCCCCACAGGCCCCACCCTCCGCCTGCCCTCCCATCTTACCCAGCCATGGAAGTGGGCCGCACCTCCAGCCTCCGGCCCTCCTCCAGGGAATTCCTCGGCGAGGAGCCATTGTGCCTCTCCAGCTCTGGGAACCTGCCAGGACACAAAGCTCTGTGAGCCCCAGCCAGGGCAGAGACCGGAGCCCTGGGGGCGGGGCTTCCCTTTGGGGAGGAGCCAAGAGACCAAAGGGAACACCTTCAGGCCAGGAGACCCCTGGGGAGAGGAGTCCGCTGGTGGATGCTAGAAGCCCCCAGGCCAAGTGCTGGGACTTGGGGGGGGGGCAATCCCGGAGCTGTTGATGAAGCAGGGAGAAGGCTGCTGTTCGCCTAGGGTCCTGTCTGTGGGCTTCTTCCCACCAGGGTCCCTGGCTGGTTCCTGGGAGAACAGGATGCCAGGCTGGAGAGACAGAGCACGCCTGTGCACTCCGGATCGAGCCCTACCCCCTCCCTGGCCTGGCCACAAGCGGCGCAGGGGGCACAGCATGCAGCTCACTCACCAGGGCGTGGAGGGCAGCAGGCTCTGCCCATCCAGCTTCTCCACTTTGTACTCCACGCCCTCAATGAAGATGCTGGAGGGGACATCTGGCTGGCGTCTCTGCCTGGCGGCCTCCGCCTCTTCCTCTTCCTCCTCCTCCTCTTCCTCCAGCAGCTGAGCTCGCTTCTGCTGCAGTTTGCGAGCTGCCCAAGGGAGAAGCCGACAGGTCAGCCTCCCAAAGGTGGGAGGGATCTGGCTGGGCAAGGGAATGCCTCCAAGAGGAACACAGGTGGGGGGAGGGGGAATCCCCACCCGGACCTGTGTGTTTCCCATGTCCTTCAAAGAGGACCCTCCCCACCAGGCTGGCAGCTGAGGCAGGCCAGGAGAGCGGCTGCTGCAGAGGGGCTCTCTGTGCTGCTTAGCCAAACATGGAGGGCGAGGGAGGGCGGGTGTTTCACTATAGAGCAGCTCCCCCCCCCCAGCAGTTAGCGGCCCCTGGGAGTCGGGAGGGGCCCAAGAAAGGCAGAGTGGGGGCCTTGGCCTGGCTCCCCCCTGGCTCCCCCCTGCCCCTTCCACGCACCTTCCTCCTCCTTCATCTTCCTCAGGTCTTCCTCCCCGACCAGTGACACCCTCTTGGGCGGCTTCTCGGCCGGCTGCTGCTTCAGCTCCACCTCAAAGTACTTCTGCCTCTCACGGAAGGACCTCTGCTCTGGGCTGTGCAGGCCGCCTCCCAGCAGCGGAGCCTGGCCAGGAGAAACAGGCCCCCCGGCTCCCCTGCCACTCACCTCAGGGAGGCCGGGAGGCTGCTCTGCAGTTTTCTGCTTCTGGGGCTCCTGAGGGAAGAAAGGGCAGGCAATGGCTACATCCACAAAGGGCACTCTGCCACCCCCAACCCCCCCCCCCGTGCCAAAGGCCCCCCCCCTCACCTCAGGCTCCAGGAGCAGATGTGGCACTGGGACAGCTGCAAAGGCCTTGTAGGCCTGCTTGGCGCTGACAGGGACGTCGCCTGGCGAGGGGGGCCTGGGAGATCGTGGCTGGGGGAAAGAGGGCACAAGTCAGAGGAGGAGGAGGAGGAAGGAGACCCGCAAGAGGCCAAGGGGGGGCCACTCACCCCACCAGCACACCCTCCCCCAACCAGCCCCGGGGCCAGTAACTTACAGAGTTGTGGGCGCTGGAGCAGAGCTCAGGCTGCTGGAATGGATTGGGGCTGTCCCGGCCTTCCGAGGTCGCATGGGCTGGGGCTGGGCGCATGCGGGTGACGGGCTGGATCACGCCCGGCTTGGTCTGGCACAGGTGAGAGGGGGGTGAAGTCAGCCAGAACAAAGGAGAGCAAACTCAGCCTCTGACCCAAAGGCAAGCAAAGGTCAGGCCAATGGCTACACAAGTCTTATTGTTACCCTCTGATAAAAAGGGACAAATTGAGCAAAATGAATTAAAGCAGGACGTCCCCAAGCAGGGGGGGGGTCGCCCACAAACTTGTATGACAAACTATTCCCGGCCCCCAACGCGGCTCAGCCAGACCCTTCCCCCCCCCCCGCTCTGACTGCAGGTGGCTGCACCATCTCAGAGTCCTGCTGATGCCAAGAGGGGGCTGGGCAAGGCTCCTTGCAGGCAGCAGGTGCCCAATGGCTACACAAGGCTACCCCAACTGGAGCCCCTTCCAGGCCCCTTCTGTGACCCACATGGCACCAGGAGGCCATGGGCGCACTCGGAGGGGCCACGAGGACTCACCGAGGACTTGCTTTCGCTGTGGCTGGGAACAAAGTGGACGGCAGCCTGGAAGGAGAAAGTCAAGGTGGCATTGGGTGGCTGGGAGGGGCGCGGGGGGCCCTCACCCAAGCCCAGGCACCTCCAAGCTGGCCACGCCAGAACCAGCAGCCCCTACCCAAACTTACCCAACATGAAGCTCTTGCCCCTGCTCCCCAAAGAGACTCCGCTCTTGAACTCTGCTGCAAAGCTCCTGCCCCAGCGATGCCACAAACTGGTTCCTCCTGCCCCTCCCAGACTACAGCTAGAGCCCACTCTTGCAGAAGCAGCCCAAAAGACCAGCAGGGTCCCTCCCCCCGCCCTACAGAGCAGCCTCCCCAAGCGCAGCCTCAGCAGCCCCCTCCCCCCACCCAGGGCAGAGGAGGAGAGCGGGCACAGCACACCAAGGGGGCACTTACAAAGCGGGTCTCTCTGCCCACCAGGTGGGCTAGCCGGGGGGCAGCAGGAGGCTGGAAGGCAGCAGTGCCAAGGAGAGAACCAGAGAGAGAACCAGAGAGTCTGGCTGACTGATAGGCAGGATAGGCAGAGGACCCAACACCCCCCCCCCAGCACCCTCCACCCCCACTGCAGCACCGCTTACCTGCTGGCTGCCAGGAGAGTAGGGAGAATCTCGCCAGGCGGCTCCCGCTTCCCCTTCCCCCGAAAGGGCCTGAAAGGGAGAGGAAGGACAGCTGGTGAGGGGGGGGGCGCAGTAGTGTTGAGGAGGGACCGCCTGCCCAGGGGTGCCCAGAGGGACCAGCCCCTCCCAACCCCCAGGCAGAAGCCCCTTCCCTATGGGATCTGCCCCCAAAAGGGGCTCTGGCTGGTCATGATTCTGCCTGATCTCCCCAGTTGGAGCCATAAACCTGCCAAGACTCTTCCTCCACTCGAGCCCACACTCAGGAAAACCCCTCCCTCAGCATGAGAATCTCTAGTTTTGCTCACCCTAAGAAGCCCCCCTGCTGGGACATAGTGAAAGAGCACCTATTCATTGGCTGAGCAGATGCTGCAACTCTGCCCAAAGGCAGGGAAGGAACAGCCCCCTCCCTTCCCAAGGAATGTAGCACATGCCTTCTTCTACACAAGCTCCTAGTCCCCATGGGTGCACATTATAGGATCCGAAAACCTGAACCCGCTTCTGTGCCAACTCTTAAGTGGCTGGAGAGTTGGGTCAAGATGGAACTGTGCACACTGCAGAATCCCACCCTCTTTTGACATTGAGAATTATGACTTTTATCCTGTTTTGCTGTCCACGGACGCACAAAGAGGTGGACAAGGTTGGCACAACAAACCATGAACACAAACACACCATTGGAACTTTCAAAGCCGTGTCTGCATGTTAGTGGCCCTTCCAAGAGGGGCTCAGCTGCCCAGGGGGTGGGGGGCTCCTCTCACGAGGGCAGCCGACAAACGCTGCCAAAACGAGCCAGGCCCAAAGCAGGTTAGTAGCCAAGCAGAACAGAAGAGCAGCCAAACGGAAGAGCAGCTCAAAGACTTTGCAAAGAGCCAAGGGAGGAAGGGGCCCGCAGGGGCCCGCAGGGGCCCTCCTCTCCAAGCCCACTGCCTCATCCTCCTGCCCTTCTTCTCAGGGTCTCCCAGAGGCCGCATAGCCTGGACAGCAACGGCATGTCCCCGCAGCAGAAGCTTCAGCTCCCCGGCCTCTTCCCCTCGATTCCATTCCACACACACGCACACACACACACACTTCCTGCATGCAGTGCAGAGCAGCTGAGCCCCCCCCCCCAGGCAAGAGATGGGGTGGGGGGAGAGGGTCCCAGCCCAAGCGTGAGCTGTGGTTGCCTTCTCCCCCTGCTCCCCCCCCCCAGGCATGCAGCAGAGGCACAGCACACAGCAGGCCAGGCCCACATGGCCGCTTGCCTTGGCACAGAGGCTGGTCTTCAGCACTCCCCCCTTGCCATAGCCAAGGGGAGGCCCCCCCAGGCACGCCTTGCCCTGCCGGTTGGCTAGCACAAAGGGATTGGCACTGAAGGGGATGGGCTGCGAGTCCACCAAGCTCTCTTCCTCCACCACCTCCGCAGCTGGCAGTAGTGAGGGGGCAGCCCCCTTGGTGGGGGCTGTGGCGCTGGTTGCCTGGCCCAGGTCCAAGGGAGTCGGGGCCAGCAGGGGAGGCGCCCGTGGGTCCCTTTCCATGGCACAAGGAAGGGCAAGCTGAGGAAGAGACACGAGAGCTGCGTTTTCAGGGGCAACAGCTGGTGGGGCCAAGGCAGCTCTGTGGGTCATGGGAGCAGCTCCCTACTGTGTGGCTGGGGGGGGGGCACAGGGAGCGGGAGCACCAGCAGCCTCTGTGATAACTGGTCTTGCTGCCTGGGGTGGAGGGAGGGAGGGAGGGAGGGAGGGAGCACCCCACACAAACCCCGTCTTCCTTCTGGGCATAAGCCAGAACCCCAAGACACAGCTACGCAACACCCGGGCTCTGCATGTTTATTTTTTAACATTGAAAGGCAGAAGGAAACTTCAGAGAAACAGAGAGGCCTCCAGGTACAGCAGAAGGGGCTGGGAGTGGCTCCCCCCTGCAATAGCCCCCTCCCCATTTGATCCCAGCAGTGGTGGAGTCTCAGGATGGGACCCCAAGGGGGCTGGGAGGCCCCCGGCTGCCTCTGCCCAGGAAGCCGCCATGGATGCAGGGAGGGGGGGGAGGGAGGCAGGCAAGGGCGCTGAGGGCAGCTGCTCACCATGGAAACCCCCAGGGTCACCCCCTCGGCCCCCCCCCCCGCCATCCCTGGCACACCCAGCCAAGAGATGGAGCTCCTGCCCTTTGGCATCCACTGCCTGCCGCACCAGGAGTAACATGGCAGGCCTGAGCAACATCCGGAGGGGCACAGCTTGTCTGCCCCCCCCCATGAAAGCAGGCACAGTAGCAGAGCCCCTTGCCCTGACCAAGCCTGAGGAAGCAGCTCCCCCCGCTCCCTTGTGCCCAGAGGAAAAGCCCTGCAGGTGCCAGGAGAAAGAGAGAGACTCACCGTGAGTGCCCGCCAGCAGCCACAGACAAAGGAAAACACCCCCCACCCCACCCCTTCCTCCAACGCCCACTAGGCAAGCCCAAAATAGCCCAGGAATCTCACTCCGGCAGATCAGATTTCCAGAGAAGCAAAAATGGCCCCCAAGCAGCCCACCTGCTCCCTCCTCACCCAGCCAGAGTGGGGGGCAAACACGCCACTGCTCTTCGTTGCTGCTGAGGGGCAACCTCCCAAGAAGCAGAGTTCCCATACTTGTGCTGCCTGCCTGCCTGCCTGCCTCCAGTGTCACCTGGTGTTCCCTCCTCAGAGCTCTGGGTCCTTCTCTCCCCCAGAGAGCCAGCCCTGAAGCCAGCAGCTGCTTCCAGGGCGCAGGACCCCCCCTCCAAGGGACAAGGCCTCCGAAACAGCTGGGGAGACTCGCCTGGGGCCCCAATCCACAAGAGCCATGGCTTGGGTTAGCTGAAGGTAGAGGGAGCAGCCGAGGCTGGCTGGGATCCCGCCCGCCCTTTGCGCAAGCCAGTGGGTGCCCATCACTTACGCCACGGGTGGCTTTCTGGAGGCCACTGTTGGGGAGCGCTGCCAAGGTGCGGTAGTCCAGCTGCAGGGGCTCAGCGCCAAGGTCCTGTGGGGAGGGGGGAAGAGGGTCAGGCGTGCCCACCCAGCCCAGCCCCCCTTCCTCGCAGCCCCTCAGCCCAGCCGCCCCCCTCTCACCTCAGCCTCCTCCTCCTCCTCCGCCAGGAGCTGCGTGGCCGTCTCTCGCTCCCGGCGCTTCCGCTCCTTCGCAGAGGCAGCAGGCAGGCGGCACAAGCAAAGAGAGAGCAAGAGGGGTCAGCAGCAGGCCCAGGGACCCCACAGAGCAGGAGGGACAGAGGGAGGGAGAAGGAAGCCCCCCCCCGAGCAGCAGGCAGAGTCCCAAGCAGAACCCACAACGTCACAGCCAGAAGGTGCTCTGCCCAGAAACAGGACTAAGAGGGTCCCCGGCGGGTGTTTGGCCACTCAGCAGGGTCTGCAGCAAAGCAGGGACCCCGGGCCAGCCAGAGCTTCAGCAGCAGCCGAGGGGGCCCTTCCCTTCCCAGGCTCTGCCCCGGGGGGGGGGGTCTTCCCTTCAGCCCACTCCTGCTTCTGTGACAAGAGCATCAGAAGAGCTCAGCTGCACCTGCTGGATCAGGCCCAAGGGGGCCCATCTAGCCACCCTCCTCTGCTCACAGTGGGAAACCAGCAAGCGGAGCCGGGGCATAAGAGCCCAATCCTCTTCTGAAGCCACCACTGCCTCCTGCAGCAGGCAGTTCCACAGTTCAACTCTTGACTCTTCCAACATTCAGCTTCACTGGATGTCCACAAGTTCGATCGTTATGAGAGAGGGAGGAAAACTTTCCTCTCTCCACTTTCTCCAGTTCAGGCATCATGTTACAAACTTTTTTCATGTTGCCTATGACCTGCTTTTTCTCTAAACCAAAAAGTCCCCGACACTGCAACTTTTTCTTCATGGTACTGGCGCCCGCCCCGTGGAACAATCTCCCTTCAGATGTCAAGGAAATAAACAACTATCTGACTTTTAGAAGACATTTGAAGACATATTTAGGGAAGTTTTTAATGTCTAATGTTTTATGGTATTTTTAATTCATTCATTTTTTAAACTGCCCAGAGTGGCTGGGGAAACCCTGCCAGACAGGCAGGGTATGAATGAATTACTATTATTATGATTATGATTATGATTATTATCCCCGTGATGGGGTGAGCTCCCGTTGCTCGGTCCCAGCTCCTAGCAGTTCGAAAGCACGTCAAAGTGCAAGTAGATAAATAGGTACCGCTACAGCGGGGAGGTAAACAGCATTTCCGTGTGCTTCTCTGGTTCACCAGAAGCAGTTTGTCATGCTGGACACATGATCTGGAAGCTGTACGCTGGCTCCCTCGGCCAATAACACAAAATGAGCGCCACAACCCCAGAGTCGGTCACGACTGGACCTAATGGTCAGGGGTCCCTTTACCCTTTACTCACAGTTTTATTTTCAATTCTTTTCCTAATGAAGATTAAGAGGCAAATTTTGAGAGCACGGAAGAGAAAACTTTAACTAGGATGATGAACACCACTGAAAGCTGGGCAAAATAGCCCTTTTTTCCTGCCTACCTAAAAACTGTCCTTTTCATAGAATCATAGAGTTAGAAGAGACCACAAGGGCCATCCAGTCCAACCCCCTGCCAAGCAGGAAACACCATCAAAGCATTCCTGGCATATGCCTGTCAAGCCTCTGCTTAAAGACCTCCAAAGAAGGAGACTCCACCACACTCCTTGGCAGAAAGCTCCACTGTCGAACAGCTCTTACTGTCAGGAAGATCTTCCTAATGTTTAGGTGGAATCTTCTTTCTTGTAGTTTGAATCCATTGCTCCGTGTCCGCTTCTCTGGAGCAGCAGAAAACAACCTTTCTCCCTCCTCTATATGACATCCTTTTATATATTTGAACCTGGCTATTATATCCCTTAACCTTCTCTTCTCCAGGCTAAACATACCCAGCTCCCTAAGCCGTTCCGCATAAGGCATCGTTTCCAGGCCTTTGACCATTTTGGTTGCCCTCTTCTAGACACATTCCAGCTTGTCAGTATCCTTCTTGAACTGTGGTGCCCAGAACTGGACACAGTACTCCAGGTGAGGTCTGACCAGAGCAGAATACAGTGGTACTATTACTTCCCTTGATCTAGATGCTATACTCCTATTGATGCAGCCCAGAATTGCATTGGCTTTTTGAGCTGCTACATCACACTGTTGACTCATGTCAAGTCTGTGGTCTACCAAAACTCCTAGATCCTTTTCACATGTACTGCTCTGAAGCCAGGTGTCACCCATCCTGTATTTGTGCCTTTCATTTTTTTTTTGCCCAAGTGTACTTTACATTTCTGCTTGTAAAAATTTATCTTGTTTGCTTTGGCCCAGTTGTCTAATCTGTTAATAATAATAATAATAATAATAATAATAATAATAATAATAACAACAATAATTTATTATTTATACCCCGCCCATCTGGCCAGGTTCCCCCAGCCACTCTGGGCGGCTTGCAACAAAACATTAAAATACAGAAATCAAACATTAAAACGTTAAGGTCATTTTGAAGTGTGATCCTGTCCTCTGGGGTATTAGCCACCCCTCCCAATTTGGTGTCATCTGCAAACTTGCTCAGGATGCCCTCAAGCCCATCATCCAAGTCATTGATAAAGATGTTGAATAAGAAAGCAAACTACAGACCCCCCCCCCACAGCCAGAAGCAGGTGCAGCAAAGGCCCTGGTCTTGGGCAAAGCTCTTGAGGGAAGGCAAGCAGGAAGGAAGGAGGGCGGCTGCTCCAGAGTCATTTGCTAGTTTCCAAAATCTGGCACCCTCCTGCGTGACCCCAGCTGGAGTCACTCCCACTGGAGGCTCCTCTTTGCTGCTCCATCCCCTTTGCCCCCCCCCCCTTTCTCCTGTGCTGGCGAATGCTTGCCTTTTCCTCCAGGCATGAAGGAGAGAGTGTGTGCCCCCCCCTCCACACATGGAGCAGCCAAGGAAGGAAGGAAGGAAGGAAGGAAGGAAGGAAGGAAGGAAGGAAGGAAGGAAGGAAGGAAGGAAGGAAGGAAGGAAGGAAGGAAGAAGAGGAGTTTGGATTTGATATCCTGCCTTATCACTAACATTCTCCTTTCCCTTCCTCCCCCACAGCAAACACTCTGTGAGATGAGTGAGGCTGAGAGACTTCAGAGAAGTGTGACTAGCCCACAGTCACCCAGCAGCTGCATGTGGGGGAGCAGGGAAGTAAACAAGATTACAAGTCTACAAGATTACAAGTTCACAAGATTACAAGTCTACTGCTCTTAACCACATGGGGAAGGAAAGGGGAAGCGTCTGGCTTGACCAATGAGGGCAGTGAAGGCACCCGGCCTCCTTGGACCTTGGCTTCACTCTGACCTGAGGACTGAAGAGCTCAGGAGCTTCCTCACAGGAATTGGCTAAGATGAAGCCTGGAGGGAATTCTGCACATCTCAATCTGGAAGTTGCCCCAAAGCACAACCAGTTGCAGCGGCTGAGGAGCTGGACGAAGGGGTTGGGGCCTTCTGCTTTCCGGGCTCCAGGTGCCACAAGGCACTCCCCAGACCCTCCGCTGGATCCCTCTGGAGGACTCAGTATGGTCCTGAGCGCCAAGATACATGCAGTCAAAGCCCAGAGCCCAACTGCCTCCTCCAACCTCACATAAAGGGAAGAATGAGTGATTACTCTTCAGGCCAAACCCAGGCCTAGTCTCTTGGGCCATTCCACGCCCACATTCCTTCCCAGAGCAAATCCAGACTCCCTAGATCTCACAGGAGGTGGTTTGCCCAAGGATTCTTCCTCAGAAAGGAATATCTGAACAACAGGTACGGAAAAAGCCACCCCCCCACCCCATGCTTGGCCAGGACCCATCTGCTTCTGCCTCACACAGAGCTACAGGGGGGCTTCCCTCCCTTCCTGAGTGGCTGGCACTGTGCCCACGGGGAGCCAGAGTGCGGCCATCTCACCCACCATGGGTCCCCCTGGGAAGACCTACGGGGGCCTCCTAAAACCACCTTGTGGTGAAGAACCTGTCTGGCGGGTCCTGGTCCCGCAGAAAAAGGCTCCCAGCTCCTGTCGCTGCTCCCAGAAGGAGAACGCCTCACGCCCTGAATTGTGGCCAGACAAAAGTCAGACTCCACCTGGTTTCCACTAGACAACAATGGGCCATTGCTCAGAGATGGAGCGGCGCCAGGCCCCGAGATCGAATTCCAGAACCTCTCGGGAAAGGGCTGAGGAAGACCTGTGGCCCTGCAGGGATCTTGGGGGCCAGGCACACGAAAGCAGGGGCAGGGGGGGCAATCTGCTGAGCACAGTATCTCGGCAATGGCTGTGTCTCTCCCCCACGGAGCCAGGGAAGGCGGCACAGGCGTGATGGGAGGCTCAAGGCAGCTGGCACTGCAGGCAGAGGGCATGGGCTGGGCTAGAACAAGCAGCCTCCTACGGGCAAAGGCAGGCTGGACGCTGCCCAGGCCGGGCAGATGCACTCGCAATGGGGGAGAGGGAGACAAGAGCAGGATGAGCAGGAAGCAGAGGGAAGGGTGCTGGGACAAAGCTGCCCCTCCCTCCCTGCCAGACCTCTCCACTCACCCCCAGCCCAAAGCAAAGGGCAGCTTCTAGTGGCAGATGAGGAGCCAGAGGTTGGGGGGAAGAGCCCAGGCCCCAAAGCAGCCCCAAAGCAGCCCCAGCAGGAGCAGGAGGGAGGGAAGGGGGCTGCCGGAGGGAATGGAGGCCCCGGTCCAGGCAGCCCCCTTCCCTCACCCTGGAAGGGTAGAGCAGGCCCATTGCGTCTCACCACTTTCTCCGTCTCTTCCCTCTCCCACTGGGTTGTCTCCCTCACCATCTCCAACTCCTGGGGACACAAAGGAGGCGGTCAGAGCGGAGGGCACACGCCAGCCCGACTCCTTTGGAGGGGGGATTGGCAGCCTTGCCAGAGAGAAGGGAGACTTAGCCTGCCCTCCCCTGGGAACCACAGGCCTCACCTTCTGAAGGACATCCAGCTCCTCCGGACTGAGGTCCCGGTCAATGGAGGAAATGCTCTCCAGGCTGTTCTTGCGCCCAATGCCGGCTGCAAAGGGGTTGGCAATGATCCCAGGAGATATCTGGGGGGCAGACGAGGGGGGTGAGAGGAGGCAGGCATAGGGGGGGTCTGGGGGCACACACCAGACCAATGTTGCACCTCCTCTCTAAGCAGCTGGAAAAGGCACTGCAGGCAAACCTCTGGTCCCTGGCAAGGGGCCCCTGGCTACCACCCACCTCAATAGCCGCCACAGCCTTGGGGTCAAACCCGTCGCAGACCAGCACCAGAAGGGTGTCTCCCACAGCGCGCAGGATCTGGACAGCTTCCGTGTGTGTCATGCCCAGCAGGCTCTGGTGGTTCACCTCCAGGATGCGCATGCCCACCCTCAGCCGCCCGTCACGGGCTGCAGCCCCTGTGGAGCTGACCTGCACAAAGCAGAGAGGAGGGTGAGGAAGGAGCGGGGGGGGGAAGAGGGAGGCAACCCCCACCTTCAAGGCCCTGGGAGCAGCCAGAGCTGGAGGGCCTCATGGTTCGGGGAGGGGGGCAGGCAGGGGGTCCAGCACCAGCTGCCTCCGGCACCTTCTGCTCAAGGCTCCGGAACTCTGCTTTCCGCAGCCCCCCCCCCCCCGGCAACAAAAGTCCTCAGAGCAACCCAAGAATGTCCCACTGGGTGGGAGGGATGTGGTGTATGGAGACAAGGCTGTGGGCCCTTCCAAACCCTGCTGGGACCTCCCTGCCCCACTGGGCAGTCAAGCACAGCAAACTTGGGCCAGGGTGGGGGGCCACCTTGTACCTTAGAGATGAAGATGCCCTCGTCCGTGGGGTCAAAGGGGTTCCCCGCATGGCCCTTGGCGCCTCCTCGGATGCTGATGCCAAGTTTCTCCCCTGGCCTCTTTTCAATGCAGATCTCCTGACAGAGTGAGCAAAAGCAAGTTGGAAGGGGTGGGCTGGGCAGCTGGGCAGCAGCCCCCTCGCCTCCCCAGCCCCCCCTTCCAGGAGAGAGAGGCCCCCTCCTTCCCAGTCCTGCCTGCCCCCACCTCAGCTGCAGCAGACAGGCACTGGGGAAGGCTCTTTTGGAAAGCAGGGGGTGGGCAGTGGAGGCCTTCAGGGAGGGGGGCAGGGGACCCCATCCTGGGGAAGCCACGGAGGCTGCAGGCCAGAGGAGAGGGAGCTGTGGTGGGTCAGCCCAGCCCCCCCCCCCCAGCGAGGCTGAAGAGCACCCAGGCAGGAGGAGATGCCCAGTGGTGGAGGCACCTCCCTGCCTCTCCAGAGGCACAACAGCAGAGCTGCGTCTCCTACCTGCATGCCAGGGGGCGGAGGGTCTCTCCGGACGACCATCCTCAGCTCCTGTGTGTTGGAGAGCAGTGCAGTCACGGCCTCCTGGTGCGTGGCGTGTCGGAGGCCAATGCCGTTCACCTCCAGGATCCGGTCTCCCACCCGCAGCCCACTGCGAGAGGCCAGGCCGCGAGGAATGACCTGCCAAGGCAATGCAGGACAGAAGAGATTGGAAAAAGCCCTGCCTGCAGCCTGGGAGGGGCAAGCTGGCAGCGTCCCCAACACCTGAAGCTGGATGGGCGTTTGGCCTGGCCGAGAGGCTGAAGATGCCCCCCGCCCCCCAGAGGCACTTCTGTCTGCTGATACAAATATACAGGTGAAACTCAGAAAATTAGAAAATTGTCGAAAAGGGCATTTATTTCAGTAATGCAACTTATTATTTTTTATTTTTATTTTTAGAATCATAGAATCATAGAGTTGGAAGAGACCACAAGGGTCATCCAGTCCAACCCCCTGCCAAGCAGGAAACACCATCAAAGCATTCCTGACAGATGGCTGTCAAGCCTCTGCTTAAAGACCTCCAAAGGGAGACTCCACCACACGCCTTGGTAGCAAATTCCACTGCCAAACAGCTCTTACTGTCAGGAAGTTCTTCCTAATGTTTAGGTGGAATCTTCTTTCTTGAAGTTTGAATCCATTGCTCCGTGTCTGCTTCTCTGGAGCAGCAGAAAACAATCTTTCTCCCTCCTCCATATGACATCCTTTCATATATTTGAACATGGCTATCATTGTTGTTTTGTTGTTGTTTAGTCGTTTAGTCGTGTCCGACTCTTCGTGACCCCATGGACCAGAGCACGCCAGGCACTCCTGTCTTGCACTGCCTCCCGCAGTTTGGTCAAACTCATGTTCGTAGCTTCGAGAACACTGTCCAACCATCTTGTCCTCTGTCGTCCCCTTCTCCTAGTGCCCTCAATCTTTCCCAACATCAGGGTCTTTTCCAAGGATTCTTCTCTTCTCATGAGGTGGCCAAAGTATTGGAGCCTCAGCTTCACGATCTGTCCTTCCAGGGAGCACTCAGGGCTGATTTCCTTAAGAATGGATAGGTTTGATCGTCTTGCAGTCCATGGGACTCTCAAGAGTCTCCTCCAGCACCATAATTCAAAAGCATCAATTCTTCGGCGATCAGCCTTCTTTATGGTCCAACTCTCACTTCCATACATCACTACTGGGAAAACCATAGCTTTAACTATACGGACCTTTGTCGGCAAGGTGATGTCTCTGCTTTTTAAGATGCTGTCTAGGTTTGTCATTGCTTTTCTCCCAAGAAGCAGGCGTCTTTTAATTTCGTGACTGCTGTCACCATCTGCAGTGATCAAGGAGCCCAAGAAAGTAAAATCTCTCACTGCCTCCATTTCTTCCCCTTCTATTTGCCAGGAGGTGATGGGACCAGTGGCCATGATCTTGGTTTTTTTGATGTTGAGCTTCAGACCATATTTTGCGCTCTCCTCTTTCACCCTCATTAAAAGGTTCTTTAATTCCTCCTCGCTTTCTGCCATCAAGGTTGTGTCATCTGCATATCTGAGGTTGTTGATATTTCTTCCAGCAATCTTAATTCCGGCTTGGGATTCATCTAGTCCAGCCTTTCGCATGATGAATTCTGCGTATAAGTTAAATAAGCAGGGAGACAATATACAACCTTGTCGTACTCCTTTCCCAATTTTGAACCAATCAGTTGTTCCATATCCAGTTCTAACTGTAGCTTCTTGTCCCACATAGAGATTTCTCAGGAGACAGATGAGGTGATCAGGCACTCCCATTTCTTTAAGAACTTGCCATAGTTTGCTGTGGTCGACACAGTCAAAGGCTAGCCACTATGGATGTGGAATCTCTATATACCAACATCCCACACAATGATGGTTTACAAGCCATAAGGAACACCATTTCAGATAAAACCACAGCGGACTTTGCTACCAAACTCTGCCACTTTGTCCTTACCCACAACCACTTCAAATTTGGTGATGACCTGTTCCTCCAGATCAGCGGCACAGCCATGGGCACCCGCATGGCCCCACAGTATGCCAACATCTTCATGGCAGATTTAGAACAACGTTTCCTTAACTCCTACCCACTCAAACCTCTCCTGTACCTGCGATACATTGACAATATTTTTATTATCTGGACACATGGACAACAGACCCTGGAAACCTTCCACCAGACATTCACTGACTTTCACCCCACCATCAACCTAACAATGAACCAATCTATGCAAGAAATACATTTTTTGGACACTACTATAAAAATACAGGATGGACGTATAGACACCACCTTATACAGAAAACCAACTGACCGACAAACATATCTACATGCTTCTAGCTACCATCCCAAACATACCAAACAATCCATCGTATACAGCCAGGCCTTACGTTACAACCGCATCTGTTCCAACTCTACAGACAGAGAATCTCAACTAAGAGATCTACAGCAAACCTTTTTAGAACTAAAATATCCACCTGATGAAGTTAAACAACAGATCAACAGAGCCAGACAGATACCTAGAGAGAACCTGCTGCAAGACAGACCCAAAAAAGAAAATAACAGAACACCACTAGTCATCACATACAGCTCCCAAGCTAAAACAGTACAACGCATCATCAGAGATCTACAGCCTCTCCTGGACAATGACCGCTCCCTTTCTCAAGCTCTGGGAGGAAGACCTTTCATTGCCTACAGACAGCCACCCAATCTTAAACAACTCCTCACCCACAATAATACAACCACCAGACTTAACATGGACACTGGTACCAGAGCCTGCAATAAACCCAGATGCCAACTTTGCTGCCACATACACCCAGACAACACCATTACTGGCCCCAACAACATCCAACATACCATCTCAGGACTATTTAATTGCTCATCCTCTAACATTGTGTATGCCATCAAATGCCAACAGTGCCAACAGCTCTCTATATTGGACAAACAGGCCAAACCCTACGCCAAAGGATAAATGGACATAAATCTGACATCAGGAACCAGAAGACAGAAAAACCAGTAGGAGAACACTTCAATCTCCCAGGACATTCTATACAAGATCTCAAAGTAGCTGTCTTACTACAAAAGAATTTCAGAAATAGACTGGAAAGAGAAGTTGCTGAATTGCAACTTATCACCAAGCTCAAAACCATGGAGGGACCTGGTTTGAACAGAGATATCGGGTTCTTATCTCATTATACATGATAAGCGATCTTCAGCCATCTCCACCCTTGCTTTTTCATGCAAAACCATTTGCAGTCGTTTGCGGTCATCAACAGCTATCAGTCAGTCAATCACCCATTTCCACCACCCTTCTGAGTGATCCCCCCTCCCCATCCCCACCCCTCCCCACCCCTTCTCTACATAAGTGCCTGGAAACTTCCATTTCACTGTATCTGAAGAAGTGTGCATGCACACGAAAGCTCATACCAAAATAAAAACTTAGTTGGTCTTTAAGGTGCTACTGAAGGAATTTTTTATTATTATTATATTACTTCCCTTGATCTAGATGCTATACTCCTATTGATGCAGTCCAGAATTGCATTGGCTTTTTGAGTTGCTGCATCACACTGTTGACTCATGTCAAGTTTGTGGTCTACCAAGACTCCTAGATCCTTTTCACATGTACTGTTCTCAAGCCAGGTGTCACGCATCCTGTATTTGTGCCTTTCATTTTTTTTGCCCAAGTGTAGCACTTTACATTTTTCCTTGTTAAAATTCATCTTGTTTGCTTTGGCCCAGTTGTCTAATCTGTTAAGGTCATTTTGAAGTGTGATCCTGTCCTCTGGGGTATTAGCCACCCCTCCCAATTTGGTGTCATCTGCAAACTTGATCAGGATGCCCTCAAGCCCATCATCCAAGTCATTGATAAAGATGTTGAATAAGACTGGGCCCAAGACAGAACCCTGTGGCACCCCACTAGTCACTACTCTCCAGGATGAGGAGGAGCCATTGATGAGCACCCTTTGGGTTCGGTCAGTCAGCCAGTTACAAATCCACTGAATGGTAGCATTGTCTAGCCCGCATTTTACCAGCTTCTTTACAAGAATATCATGGGGCACCTTGTCAAAGGCCTTGCTGAAATCAATAGGCTACACCCACAGCGTTCCCTTCATCTACCAGGCTTGTAATTCTGTCAAAAAATGAGATCAAGATTATTCTGACATGACTTATTTTTCAGAAACGCATGCTGACTTTTAGTGATCACATCATTCTTTTCTAGGTGCTTACAGACCGTTTGCTTAATGATCTGCTCTAGAATCTTTCCTGGTATTGATGTCAGGCTTACTGGTGGTAATTGTTTGGGTCCTCTCTTTCCCCCTTTTTGAAAATAGGGACAACATTTGCCCTCCTCCTGTCTGCTGGAACTTTGCCTGTTCTCCAGGAATTCTCAAAGATTATTGCCAGTGGTTCTGAAATCACCTCTGCCAGTTCTTTTAATACTCTTGGATGTAGTTCATCTGGCCCTGGAGACTTGAATACATCTAAACTAGCCAAGTATTCTTGTACTACCTCCTTACTTATTCTGGGCTGTGTTTCCCCTGCTGAATCATCTGCTCCATATTCTTCAGTACGGGCATTGTTTTCTTTTTTGGAGAAGACCGAGGCAAAGAAGGCATTGAGGAGTTCTGCCCTTTCTCTGTCCCCTGTTTGCATTTCACCATCTTCTCCTCTAAGTGACCCCACTGTTTCCTTGTTCTTCCTTTTGCTACGGACATACCCATAAAAGCCCTTTTTGTTGCTTTTAACCTCTCTAGCAAGCCTGAGTTCATTCTGTGCTTTAGCTTTTCTGACTTTGTCTCTACACATGCTGGCTATTTGTTTGAATTCCTCTCTGGTGGTTTCCCCCTTTTCCCATTTTTTGTACATATCCCTTTTAAATCTTAACTCAGTTAAAAGTTCTTTTGATAGCCACCATGGCTTCTTTAGGCACCTTCCATGTTTCTGTCTCATTGGTATTGCCTGAAGTTGTGCTTTTAATATCTCCCTTTTAACAAACTCCCAACCATCATGAACTCCCTTCCCTTTTAGTATTTCTGTCCATGGGATCTCACCCAGCGTTTCCCTAAGTTTTCTGAAGTCGGCTTTCTTAAAGACTAGAATTTGAGTCTTAGTATGCTTGGCTGCTCCTTTCCGCTGTATAATGAACTCCAGAAGAGCATGGTCACTCCCCCCTAATGATCCTGCCACTTCTACTCCACTAACCAGGTCATCACTATTGGTTAGGATCAGATCTAAAATGGCTGATCCTCTTGTTGCTTCTCCCACTTTCTGGACAATGAAATTGTCTGCAATGCCAGTGAGGAATCTGTTCGACCTTATGCTCTTGGCTGAGTTTGACATCCAACAAATATCAGGATAGTTGAAATCCCCCATTACTACTATCTCACTCCCTTTAGAATACTTGGTCTTTCAAATGCTTTCTTTTGGAAATTCCACAGTAATAAAACAAATAGTTACAATAATTCAAAAATAAACAAAAATAAACATTGCTATTACATTTCATTAATTACATTCCATTTATAATTGACCCGCCTAACGACAAATAATTACAATTACAACAAATAAAGGCTTGACATATCTTGCTTTGCATGTCATGCATCTATCTCATATATTGATTTCACCTTTTAAGTTGCCTTACTGAAATAAATGCACCTTTTGATGATATTTGTATATCTCCTCCTTTTGGTCTGACGTGGCTTCTGTCCCTATCCATTTTTCATGGGCAAAATCCTCAATGGTTGCAGAAGTCCGTGTACTTTTAAATCACATTCCTGTCTCCTGGGGATTAGTAATGCTGCTGTAATGGGGATTAATGGCAGGCCAACAAACGTGGACTCTGCAAGCTCTTCTGGTGCTAACAGCTCCCCCCCCCAACCCCCCCCCTATTATACAACAGTCTGAGGGACTGGCTGTCTCCTGGCCCCTTCTGAATGCATTCCCCATCAACGCCCATCGCAGGGGAGGCTCTCTCTGCGCCCCTGGGGGGCCTGAAATCCACTTTTGTGTTTCATTTGAGATGGCTGCACTGAGGGGTGTTGGAACCCCTAATTGGGGGGGGGGCTGGTTCTTTCCCTGTTCTTCCTTGTTAAGATTTGCTACTAAAATAATTTAATAAAAACAGGGGGCTTTGGGTTAGGGTTAGGGTTAGCTTTGGAGCACACAGAGTGGCAAGATTCGCAGTCAATGGGTTGTGTCATAACTACTAGGCTTCCTAACCAGGGTGTTCTCGGGGGGGGGGGAGGGGTTTCAGGGCCCTAAGCAGCTCCACACACAACCCCTGCAAGCCTCTACCTTGGAAATGAAGACCCCCGGCTCATGGATCCCAAAGGGGTGGCTGGAGTGGTCGCTGCCGCCCACAATGCTGAGCCCCAGTGGCCCCCCCGCTTTGACCAGGATCACCTCCTGTGGGCAGAAAGCAAAGAAAGGAAGCCAGGGTCAAGAGAAGGCCTCATGGGAACCGACTCCAGGCCCCGGGAAGAAAGCGGCTGGAGCTGGCGAAAACCAGGGTGACAAGGGTGGGTGCCAGAGTCAGAGAACCTGCCTGGCCACAGGAGGGGGCTTCCCATGCCAGCAGCTCCCCATGCCCCCCATGCCCTTCACCTACCTCCATGGGGTACTGGCCCTCCAGGCTCTGGGCGGGGTGGTTCCTGTGGGGCAGGGGCGTCTCCTCAGGTGGGCTCTCCCCGTAGGTGGGGGTCGGTGGTGGCGGAGAGTGTGCCCGCTGTGCCCGCTGCCCCAAGGGCAGGTCTTCCTCGCTGGGCTGGGTGGCGGCGGTGGGGGCAGCGGGCACAGCCTCTCTCTCTACCAGCAGCGCAATGGTGGGGGAGGCGGCAGTAAGCAGCGCTACGGCCTGATCATGCCTGGCTTCCGTCATGTCTACCCCATTGATCTAGAACGGCCCCAAACCAGTGTCAAAGGGGGAGGGAAGGGGGGGCATGCATACAGGGCACCCAATCCCAGGCCCGGGACCAGAGGCAAGGGGCCCCAGCCTCAGCAGGCGGAAGGGGGCTTGGAGGGCAAGGCATGCCCCCCCCCCAGATCAAGGCAAACAGCAGCTCAGGACAGAGGGCCAACGAGCACAAGCTCTTTTCCTGCCCTCGTCCCCAAAGAGAGGGGGACAGAAGAGGTGGGGGCAAAGTGTACGTCACCCAGCAGAGGGCAAAGGAGAGAGGGAGGCAGACAGACAGACAGACACAGGCAGACGGAAGCCAGCACTGACGAGGCCGTCTCGGGGCTTACCCCCCCATCCTCTCTCATCATGGCTGCTGGGCAGAGATCGGCTGTGCCTCGGGAGGGGGCAGAGAAACAGGCCGCAAGGAGGAAGAGGAAGAGGAGCAGCAGGAGAGGGAGGGAAAGAGCTTCAGAACAAAATGGCTGCCCCCCCACCTGCCGTGCCCACCTATCCAGAGTTCCGGAAAGGTGACTCCACTATCACCCCCTCCAAAATCCAGCCCACTTCCCCCGTGGCTAGACTCAGCCCCACCCTGAATGGGCAAGCAGGGGGCAGGGGGGACCCCAGAGCCTCCTGAAGGAACCTTGCCTGGTCCTGTCCACTCACCAAGATGACCCTGTCGCCCACACAGAGGGTCCCGTCCCGATGGGCTGCGCCCCCCTCTGCGATCCGTGAGATGAAGATCCCCTGGGGGGGGGGGGGAAAGGAAAGTCAGGGCCCCTCCCTGAAGAGCCCCCTGCTCCTCTGCCAGCAGGAAAGGCAAGGGCCCTTCTGTCCCTCCGTGCTGGGAGCAGTGAAGTGCCCCCGTCAGCGAGGAGCCAAGAATAAGCGCAGAGGCAGGGATCGGGTGTCACCAGAAGCCCCTGCCAGGCGGCTGCCGGCCAGAGAGGCGGCCTCCCTTCCTCACCGTGTCCCCTGGCCGGTACGGTGTGGAGCCCTTCCCGCCTGCGATGCTGAAGCCCAGCCCCCGCTCGTTGCGCATGAGGCACGTGGAGAGGCGCTCCGTCAGGGGGGCTCCCTCGGGCCTCTCCGGGAAGCGCAGGCTGACCCCCCGCCGCTCCCGGGGGCTGTAGTCGTCCTCCGGCCGCAGTGGGGTCACCGTGACAGCGTTCTCCGGCTCCACCATCCGCTCCCGCAGAACCGTCATGGAGACCGTGGTGCCCGAGCCACGCAGAGCCTCCACCGCCACATGGTGCTCCGCACACTGCAGAGGCACCCCGTTCACCTGCCGGGGGGCGCAAAAGAGGGGGCTGACTCAGGCAAGCACCCAACCAGAGACCGGCTGCAGAGGCTCACCCTGGCCCCCTCCAGAGAGCCCCAAGGGGAGCCTAGCACGGCTTTCGCAGGCACCCCCCTCCCATGGCAGGGTCTGGCAAGGGCCATCTTCCCCTCTGCAGGGCAATGCAGAAGCAAATGCCCGCCTAGAGCTGCGAGGGAGCCTGGACATGTACTTATTCCAGCATGTACTTATTCTGACTGGTGACTCAGGCCCCAGGCAGGCAGGCAGGCAAGTCATGGGGGGGGGAGGCCTGGCAGGAGGCCAAGTGTGCTGGAGGGAAAGGGAGCTGGGGGGCAGCTTGGCCTGGAAGGGGCTGACCAAGGCCTTCTACGCCCGGGACAGGGAGGGAGCAGCTGGCCATGGGTTTATGAAGAGGTGTCCTCCCCCTGGCAGGGATGGGTGCCCTCCCCAACCCAGCCTAAGGGTGCCCAACTACTCACCTCCAGGAGCTTATCCCCCACCCGCACCCCTGCCTGGGCAGCTGGACCCTCCTCCGAGACGCGGGAGATGAAGATGCCCTGCAAAGAGAGGGGGGCAGTCAGGGGGGGGGGTTTCCTGGGCAGTAGCAGCTCAGCAGCCTGACTCGGATCCCCAAGTCAGCCATGCCAGCCAAAATGGCCACTCCTTTCCCTACCCCACAGCTGCCCCAAGTGGAAAGCCTCCCTGTTGCAGTTGCCGTACCTCATCGTCTCCCTTGTAGGGGGTGGAGCCTTTGCCCCCCGCAATGCTGATGCCCAGCCCCCCCGTCTGCCGCACAATGCTCAGGGTCAGCTGGAAGCAAAAGGGGGCAATGTTAGGGGAGACACAGCAGCAAAGACATATGGAAGGAGGGGAGGCACCAAGGACCAGTGTCTGAGCCCATAATGCGGGGTGAGGAAGCAGCCCCCCCAAAGCATCTCCTTTGGGTGCCCACAAGGCCAGTAATCCACCCCTGGACCAAATGGCCAATTCACCACCAGGGCCACCTATGGGGGAGGGGGCTCCCGTAAGTCTCACCAGATCCCAGGTCCCCTGAAATATCTCCCACTGCCAGCCACCCACCTTCCAAAATACCCCCCCCCCGGCCTGAACAGGAGAAAGCCAACAGAGACCCTCAGGGGGCCCCATCACCCAGGACAAGCCTGAGATGCTCTTGCTTTCCTCCACCCCACCAGCACTGCTATTGGGGGGGGGGGGGGCTTCACTTGCTTGAAGGCCACAGAGCAAGTGCTCAGGCCCCAGGAGAGCCAGGGAGGCAATGCCTTGTGCGAAGAGGGTTGGGGGAAGGCTCAGCAAGCAACGGGAGCTCCCCCTTGGTGCAATCCAGGCGGCCCTTGAACACTTTCCACCCACCCCTCATGCAAGAGGCGTGAGCAGAGGTCCAGGGCCCCTTTCAGCAGGCCAAAAGCTCACGGAGGGAGCCAAGCAGGGTGTGTGTGTGTACCCCTATGACAGGGGATGCCCAGGGGAGAGAAAGGTCCTGGAGGCGTCTGAGCCCCCCCCAGTCAAGCAGAGGGGCATGGGGGGCCGAGAGGCGGCCTCAGGGGACAGAGCAGCAGCAGCAGCAGCAGACCGGCATTTGCCAAACCTGCCAGAGCCAAACTTTAGCAGCCCAAAGGGCTGAGGGGAGATGGGGCCCAGTGGCAGCTCTCCCTTCTCTAGCGGGGACCCTGAAGACCCCCTGGAGAGGGAGGCCATGGCACAAGGCATCTCCCCACCCACAGCACCCTCCTCTCTTGGGAGCTCAGGGGCCCCGGCTGCGCTGAGACTGTTGTGCCCTGAGGAGGAGAAGCAACTTTGGGGTCAGGCCTCTGGCAGGGACACCGCAACCCCCCCCCCCAGGATGGACTGTGCCTGGCGCTTGCCTGGATGACACCAGTACTTCAAGGAAAGCACAGCCCTCCCTCGGAGCACTTGGGCTGGCTCTGGGTGCTGGGAAGGGCTGCCCTAGACTCGTCCCAGGCTGGAGTGTGCAGCCAAGACAGCCTCAGCTGCTCAAGGTTCCAGGCTCCACTGCCGGCTGCCTCCTCTCCTCACCTTTCTCCCTCATAAGCATGGACTAAAGCCCCCCCCATCACACCCCCCCCCCAAAGTTCAGGTGCGGGAAGACAAGAGGGGAGGAGAGAAGCTGCCACCACAGTGCAAAGAGGGGCAGCCCCTGCAAGCCCCAGGGAAAGGGGGTGGGGTGGGGAGAGATGGGTTTTTGGGGGGAGGCAGTACAGACCTCTTCCTCCTCAATGCGAGCAGGCTCAATCAGCAGATTATTGGCTTGGTCAAACGACACCCCCTGTTAGGACAGGAACCAGCAGAGAGGCATGCGGATTAGTGGGGGGGAGGGCCGGGTGGACCGCCACCGGGTGGGGGGGGGGACACAGACAGAGGGAGGGAGAGGCAGAGGGGCAGGCCCCACCCGAGCATCCAGGAGCCCCAGCACCAGAGAGAGAGAGAGAGAGAGAGAGAGAGAGAGAGAGAGAGAGAGAGAGAGAGAGAGAGAGAGAGAGAGAGAACTGCCCCCCAGCTGCCCACCCAGGCCCCTACCTTGACCGAGGAGGGTGGGGCAGGTGCAGCCCCATCCTGGGCTTGGTCTCCATCCCACCTGGCCTCCTCCTCCTCCTCTTCCTCCTCCTCCTCCACGGGGGCGGCCTCCTTCTCCTGGGGCCCCCCCTCAGCACTCAGCCCCTGCAAAAGGGCCACCACTGCCTCTGGCCGGGGCAGCTGGGCGATCCTGGAGTGCTTCTTGTAGTGGGGGGTGTCCTTGCGGATGAGCCGCTGCTTCCCTGCTGGGAACGGGGGCTGCTCCTCCTCCTCCTCCTCCTCGCTGCGCACCAGTGTGTCTTCTGCAAAGTGCACCGTGGGCTGCAGGGAAAACATTCCCCCCCCCCAATTGGGCTCTCAATACAAGCAGGTCTGGCAGCCTCTTCTGCAGGTACCTACTCTCCTCCGCTCCGTAAGAAAAGCCTGCTGGATTGGACCACAGGGGACCTCCGAGTCCAGCATCCTCTTTGCAGTGGCCGACCAGGCGCCTCTTGGGGAAAGCTGCAAGCTGGACCTGAGCGCCACAGCCACTCTCCCCCCTCCAGCCCCTGGCCTTCAGAAGCATGGCTGCCTCCGACTGGGGAGACTGAGCAGAGCCATCCTGGCTAGCAGCCCCCGAGAGCCTCCTCCTGGCCGGAGCCTCTTGTAAAGCCATCTAGGTTGGTGCTTCCCTGGCTCCTGTGGGAGAGAGCTCCAGAGTTGAACGATGTCCTTCGTGAAGAGGTCCTTCCTTTTATCCACCCTGAACCTTCCAATTTTGGGCTTCACTGGATGTCCACCAGCTCCAGTGTCGTGAGAGGGAGGAAAACGGTCCTCTCTCCATTTCTCCACTCCAGACCTATTTTTATCATGCTGGCCACATGACCTGGAAGCTGTAGGCCGGCTCCCTTGCCCAATAACGCGAGATGAATGCCGCAACCCCAGAGTCGGTCACGACTGGACCTAATGGTCAGGGGTCCCTTTACCATGGCACCTCTGATTCGCCTTTTCTCTCAACCTCCTTCATCGGGGAATTGCTTCATCCCCTTGATCCTTGGGGTGCCCCTTTCTGACCTTTTCCATCTCTTCAATATGCCTTTTAAGGTGAGCTGACCAGAGCTGTGTCCGCCTGGGTGTGTTGGGGCGGCTGGGAGCCCTCTTGCTCTCTGGGGCGAAGGCCTGGCATGGCTTCTCGCACGGCTCCAAGTTCTCTGTTATTGCGAGGCCTGCCATCTTTGCTGGGCTTTTCTGCGCACAAATCTGGGAGTCTGCCAAACAGGCAGGCCTCTCCCTTCTGCAGAGAGCAGGGGAGCCCAAAGCGCCCTCATTAAGCCACCCTCCCCCTTGCACCCACCCCATTTCCCACTGAGCTCAGCCTGCTCTGAGTGCCCTGGGGGGAGCCACAGCTGGATGGCCCCTGGGGGAGATGGAGGTCCCCACCTCTGCCATTAAACAAACCTGAGGAACAGAGAGAGCCTTCATCCCAAATTGCAGAGATTAGTTTCCTACCGCTGTGTCAGGCCAAAGGGCTGCCCTCTAGTCCAGCCGGCCAGGTGCCCCCATGGAAAGGCCCCCTACACAGGCCCTGAGAACAGCAGCCACGCTCCCCCCCTCCCCTGGGTACCAGCAGTCAGAGCCAGAACAAAGCAGCTTTGCTGGGCCAATTCATGGAGGAGAGGGCTATCAGTGGCTACATGGGCAGAGGCAGCAATGTGCCTGAAGGCCACTTGAACAGGAGTCGAGCGCAAGAGCACTTCTCACAGGAGGCGAGAAGTGCTCTTGCGCTTGACTCCTATTCACTGGCTTCCCATAATGGGCAGCTGGTTGGCCACAGTGAGAACAGGACGCAGGATGAGATGGGCCACTGGCCTGCTCCAGCAGGTTCTTCTTAAGGTCTTACTAGCCAGAATGGCTAAGCAGGGCGTCGGCACGACCTCCTGCAATGACAAGCTCACTCATTCAGCTATGCACCATGCGAAGCCTCCCCGTGACACAAGACAAGACCCTGCTGCTGCCGGACACACGAAAGGCCACTAGTTCAGCTGCCACTGAAGGAAGCAGATCCCACAGTGGCTCTATGGAACCTCCACCTCCTGAAGAAGCCTCTCCCTGGATTCAAGGAGTGTCTGGGGAGGCCCAGGGGAAGGCGGCTGCTGCTCCTGCAGTCAGGCAGCTGGGGGAAGCCACTGGGCAAGTGAAGTTCTGTTGTTTGAGGAGGATCTTCAGCCTGGCCCAGTGGGGCTCTCCTTTCACTTTCCCAACCTGCTTTCTGGTGCTGACCAACACCTCACCACTCTCAAGGGGGGGGGGCTCCTCATCAGCACCACCAGGTGTACTCCATCACCTGCTCTGTCTTGTGCCAACAGCTTTCCCTCAGTTAAGGTGCAACTGCAGGTGCAACACCCTTCAATGAAGCCGCCAAGCACCCCCACCCCCATCCAGATCCTCTTGGGATCCTCTGCTCCAAGGCAGCACTCAAAGCCCCCTCCCAGGGAGCTGCCCTGGGCTGCAGCCAAGCCGGTTTCAAGCAGCTAACAGCAGAGCTGGGCAGCCCCAAGCACCACTCAGCAATGGCCATGACAGAAGCCAATTGCCCAGGTCGGAATCACCTGCCACAGAAGGTGCTCATGTGACCCACTCCTGAAGGAGGAAAGAGACCTTGTGAACAAAGGCTCTTCTCAGAGTGACCGTCCCCTTTGGGCACAGTTTCCGCTTCCTTCCCTCGGCACTGGTTGCCCTCTTGTCTTACTCCACCACATCCAATGCATCTGGCTTGGATTCATTTTTATACAGTACTGTATGTCTTAAATATGTCTTTATTGCCTAATCACTTGTTTGCCATTGTGGGTCCTTGAGAGGAACGGTGATGCCCTACATTAAAACTGGTTTAAATTAAACTGAGGAGTTTTTGTTGCACACAAGTATTCACAAAGGCAGCAAGAGACTCCTCCACAGCCCCTGGGCCAACATGTGAAAGAAATCCAGAGTGCAAGGCCTTTCATGGCTCATTTGACACCCCCCCCCCCAAGCCTCTTTGCTTTGACTATTTGGATGAGGCAAAACAGGGTTCATAAAACTGAAGGGTTGGAAGGAACCCCGTGGCTCATCTAATCCAACCCCTTGCAGTGCCAAATGCTCACAAGCAAGAAAAATGCCTTGCCACTGAAGTCACACAGCAAAAACATTTAATGAGGGTTCTCCATATGCAACTGAGAGACAAATCCCTCAACGTGGCAGCAGCAACGTGCCCAACGAGCGATGATGCCACCCCGTCATCTTCTGAGCAGAGAACAGAACCCCATCCATTGACATGGCCTCCCCAGCCCCTAAGAAGCAGAGTCCCTTCATGGTGCCAACAGCCTTCCAGTTCCCCAGGAGCGGTCCTGGATGTGCCCTTCACCAGGCAAGAGGGGGGGAGATCTCCCTCCCCTAGCCCCTTGCCAAAGGCTGCCCTGTGGGACAAATGGGGCTGCAAGGAGCTAGGGAACACCCCCTGCCCTCACTTCCTAACACGGCCACCAACACCATGGCATCCTTGGCCAGCCCAGCAGGGTCTCTCTTATTCCCTTCCTCAGCTGGACTCAACTCCCACCTCCCCAGTCCTGCTCCCAGAAGCTCACTGTACCTCATTGTACTCCAGCTCCTCCTCCTCCTCAGGGCCAGCTGGGGCTTCCTCCACAGCCACCCCGGCCTCCTGCTGTTGCCGCCGCCGCTGCCACCAGCCTTCCTGCTCCTGCTCCTCCTCCTCCTCTTCCTCCTCCTGCCCCTCAGTGGCCCTCACTGCCTCTTCTGGCCTTGAGGCCTCCCGCAGGTGCTTCGCTGCTGCTGCTGCCACTGCCGCCTCCTGGCAGCTGGCAGAGATGGTGCTGCTGGAGACCCGTGAGTCTTCGCTGCGGTTGGAGGTGGCACTCAGCCTCTTCTCCTGAGAGGCAGGATGCGGAACGAGTCAGCGAGGACACAAGGCAGCTGCACCGCCTGGCACCCAGCCCCTGAGCCCCTGTACAGGATGGGCCTCCTGCCCCAAAGGCCACGGCTGGGCCAGGCCAGGCCGCCCCCCCTTCCCCCCTTCAGAGCCCTCTGTGGGGGCTCATGTCCCCAACTCCCCTACTGCAACCCTCCCTCCGAGGAAGCCTTGTCCAGGCCCACTGCCCTGTCCCGCTCTGTGCCTCCCTCTCCCCCTCCTGCAACGTTTTATATTATGGACCCCACCCCACGCCCACTCACCTCTGAACTGGAAGAATCCCGCTGGGTGTCCAGTTTGGCAGCAGATGCCTCGCTGCGGCGCCCTTCCATCACCTTCTTCATGGACTTCAGCTCACTTGGGTGGGGAGTTGCCCTTCGCTGCAGGCCCTGTGAGCGGAGGGGGGTTAGTGGTGGGGCAAAACTCCCCCACCACCTACAGGCCCCCAAGCAACTGCAGAGGCCAGGCTTAGCAGCAGCAGCAGAAACAGAGCAAACAAAGGCGGACCACAGGACAGAGGTGTTAGCGCTCACTTGCCCCCCTCCCAGGAGGGCCCACCCAAGGCAGGTGCACAAGCCCAGCCAGCCAGCCTGATGGGCAAAGGGTGGCCCTGCTGAGTCCCCCACTCCCACCGTGCTCCAGAAGGACAGAGCAGGCGATGGGCACCCCTAGCTCCTAACCCCACAGCCACATCTGACAGTCCTTCAGCAGGGAAATGGCCCCCATCCCCACCCACTTACCCTCCTCTCGGCCCCCAGCTCCTCCTCATCATCCAACTTGGGCTCATCCACAAACTGGATCACGCTGACGCGGTTGAGGTTGGTGTCCATCCAGCTGTCGTCCAGGCTGTTCTGCAGGTTCTCTGCGGGAGGAGAGCACAGTCAGGGATCCTATTGCAGGCAGGACGGCCCCAGCCAGGAGACCCCCCTCAAAGGCTGCCTTGCCAGGTGCATGCCTGGCCGAAGGGGTGGGGCAGGAAGCAGCATTTACCCAGGCTGGGTGACGGCTGCTGTGGGAGGAGGTAGCAGGTGAGCACTTTCTCCCCGGTCTTCTCGTCATCCTCCGCCTGGAACTTGAGCATCGGCTGCGACTGGTTCTCTGCCAGCCAGAGCGCCTTCAGGTTGAGATTGGTCAGGGCAAAGGGCAGGTGCTGCAGTCTGCGCCAGAAGGAAGAAGGGAAGGAAGGAAGGAAGGAAGGAAGGATGAGGTCCCCTACCAAGAAGGCCTAGACCCAGCCCTCCAAAGGGCCTCACGGGAACCTGTCTCAGCCCCCTCTCTCCCTGCTATGGCTGCTTCCTTCAAGCGCCTGCCCAGGAGGGACCCTGCACCAAGCCCACCCTCCAAGATCCAGAGACCACAAAAGGAGCCATCTCTTGCCAGCTGTTCTAAGCCACCTTTCAAGACCACAGGTTTCCAGCAACATGCAATTTCATTTCCTCTGGCGCCTCCACTCCTCTCAGAGAGTTTTTGTTGTGGGGGAGGAAGGAAGCCGCTTTGAGACTCCTTAGGGTAGTGATAAAGAGGGATATCAAATCCAAACTCCTCTTCTTCATTCTACACCTTTAGGCGCCAGGCAAAAATGTTCCTTTTTAACCATGCCTTTGGTTGATTTGACTGACATCCTATGCCCTTTTAAAAAGTGGTTTTTTTGGGGGGGGTATTGGTTTGTTGTTGTTGTTGTTGTTATGTATTTTGTAGTTTTATATTGTGATTTTATTCTGTGAACAGCCCTGAGACCTTTGGGTTTAGGGCGGTATATAAATTCAATAAATAAATAAAAATTTCTAACTAGCGTTACCACCACAAATAGAACAACCACTTTAAAGTAAAGCAGCCACAGTAAAATATGATTTAAGACACACTCAAGGCCAGACTGTTGACCATCCACGTGTTTCTTGAGACTCTCAAGGGAGGTTAGTGAGACAAGACTTAACTTTACAGAAAGAAGCCTTCCTGGCTCTGCTTCCAGAATAATTGATTTTGTATACGTTGAAGGATTATATCCAATATTATTTCCACCAATTTTCCTGGCCGATATGTTAGGCTAACTAATCTGTAATACCCCAGAGCCCCTCTTTTTTTTTTCTAAAGAGGTGTTGCTACACCGGCTACTTTCCAGCCCTCATATGTGGAGGCTGATCTGAGGGCCAAGTTCCTTTTTACCATTAACAAACCAGCAATTTCACGTTTGAGCTCTTGAGCAATGAATGCCATTTGGAGCAAGGGCACAGGGAATTGAAAAGGTCTGGCTGGTGAGATCTTGAAAGGCAAAATGGGACTTCTGGGGGCCTGCTCAGCACTCGCCAAGACCAGCCAAAGCAGAATCAGGACAAGAGAAAAACATCCCTCCGCCATACACACATACATGGGAGAGAAAGAGAGGATTTCCTGCATGGCCATTGATCCTGCTCACACCTCCTCCTTTGAAACTGCACAGAGTCCAGCAAGCACCTGGCCAAGGAGCCCACAGGTGAAGCAAACCCCGTAGCAGAGGCCCAAAAGAGACACCTGTCTGCACACCTTCAGGGTGCCCCCCCCCTGCCAAGAGGGGAGGAGGGACTCTAAGAATGTGGCACCCGATTTGTGCCGCTGTTTTGCCAGCAAGGCATGCCTGCTTATCACCTTTTCAGCACCCGGCAAAGTTTTCCGTTTGCCCTGGCCTTTGAGTTCTGATAATACTTTATGACTAATCTTTGTACTGTAGGTAAGAGATGGGGTGGAAATTGTGGGTGGAATTCAGTGGGGCTCTGGGACCAGAATTCGTGCAGCACAAGCGCTGCTGCCCCTCTTGCCCCAGTCCCCCTGAGCCCACTGGTAGGTGGGATGAAGGGAGAGAGGGGGGTGTTATTCACAAGGGAGCAGGCTGAAGGAATGGAAGATCTCTTCCCCACTACATTCCGGGGTAGGGGGAGGCCCCAGACGCTGTGGGTCTCCTGCCCCCAGCATGGCTGTCAGGAATGATGCTGAGGGTGATGGTGATGCAGCCGAGGCCTCAGGGGGCTGAGAAGGCAGGGGCTGCTCCCCCCGGGCCTGGTGACAGAGCTGCAGAGCTTCCTCTCTGCCCCAGCCAAAGGCCCAGAGGCCCAGCACACCCAGCACACTTGCTCACCTGTTGCCAGCAACGTCCAGCACGTGCAGCTCCACGGTGCCGGCCAGCTCAGGAGGCAGGAACTCCAGGCAGTTGTCCCGCAGGGAGAGCACGTTGAGGCTGCTGCAGCCCCCAATCTCGGGGGGAAGGGCCATCAGCCGGTTCCGGTCCACATTCAGGTTGGTCAGTTTGGTGAGCTTCCCCAGGGCCTTGGGCAGCATCTGAGAAAAAGCCTCCAGAGTCAGAGAGGGGACTTCCAGCTCACATGGCACCCAAAAGGCCCCTGGGGCCACCCCACCCACCCCCAGGCCAAGACCCCAGGGAGAAACGCCAGCTGACCAGGCAAGGGCTCAGCACACTCACCGTCAGCATGTTCTCCGTCAGGATGAGCTCAGACAGGTTTTCACAGTCCCCAATTGCCTCTGTCACCTCCCCCAGCCGGTTCTGGTCCACCTTCAGGATGGAGAGCTGCTTCAGCTGGCCTGGGCAAAGAACAAGGGCGCCATGGGCCACATCCCGCAGGGATCCACACACCAGACAAGGAGCATGGGGAGGTCCAGGTGCAGATCTAAATCCAGCTTCCCATTGACACATCCCAAACAATTCTGCATACCGACTGGTTATTCTAACATTTGCTAACAGCTAATCATTTCTAACAGCTTGAGCAAAAGTGACGTGGTGTGCTGCTTGCCAAAGAGAGAACTCAGCACCTTTTGCATGAGTTAGAAGCCAGGCCAGACAGCGCCTGGGGAGAGCAGCGTCTCTCCAGCAGATGAGGAGAAAAGGCCCCCCTAAGGAAGTCTTAAGAGCATTGGAGGAGGAGGCAGGATCACCCAGGCTGGTCTGCCAAAGGGGTCTCTCTGCTGACAGTGACTCTTCTGCAAGAGCAGCCCCCCCCCCAATTTCTCTTTTAGTCTCCTCTGCACTGAAAATGTCTCTCCCCCCTCCTCAGTCATTCCACTGGTGGGAGCCATATCATCCGCTGAGCAACATCACTGGGTGCAATGCAAAGGGAGAACATTGGATGGTCTCAATACAGGACAGTGGGGGGCTTGCCAACCCAATAACCGTCTGGCACGTGGCCTCCTGTGCCAGACGTGTAACGCTGGGTCTCAAAGACAGGTACCGTATTTTCCCTTCTTTAAGACAACCCCCTTTTTTAAACCCAAAATTAAGTTGCTTAACTTTTTTGGGGTGAGGGAGGTCACTTCTGCCAATCGTTCACCTGCGTTCCAGCCACTGCCAATCGCTTGCCACAGCCACTGCCAATCGCACACCTCGCCACAACCGCCAATTGTCTGCTCGCTCGCCACCATCAACAGCCCACCCGCCCACTTGCCACAACCGCCAATCACTTGCCCAATCGCCGCTGCCGATCTCCTGCTTGCTGCTGCCATTAATCGGATACCCCCCCCCCCGGTTTCACTATCTGTGTATAAGACAACACCCAATTTTTGCCTATTTCCCCCCCAATTTTTTGCCTATTTAAAGCATTGTCTTATACAGTGATGGGGGAAAGTATTTGTAGATGCTGGCCATCTCCAAGAAACGTCTGACCTCTGTAATTGCCAACAAGGGTTTTGCCACCAAGTCCTAAGTCATCTTTTGCAAAGGGATCAAATACTTCTTTCACTCATTATAATGGACATCAATCTCTGACTTTTGTCTTCTGGGTTTCTGGGGTTTTCCCCGTTCTTCTTCTGTCTCTCACAGCTACAATAAACCTACCATTCAAATTATTTGGACTGGTCATTTCTTCGCCAGAGGGCAAACAGGCAAATTTAGCAGGGGATCAAATACTTTTCCCCTATTCTGGACATGGAAAAATACAGCCTGTTCCTCCTACTGAGAAGTGCAGCCAGCCTGGTTTCAAGAGAAAAGGCACCTGCAGCGCCTGAGCTGCTTTGGGTTTCCTGAGTCAAGATTTGTTTCTCCCACCCAAGAGCAGGTAACTCTTCCCATGTTCCCCAGGAGGCGCACACATCCCAATGCCCCCCCCCGGTGGCCCCACAACCACCCGACTCACCAATCCCATCTGGAATGGACTCCAGCAGGTTCTGTGAGAGCAGCAGGTCTGTCAGGGCCACCAGCCCACTGACCTCGCCCGGCAGCTGCTCCAGCTTGTTCTCAGACACATCCAGGCACACCAGGCGGCGCAGATTGCCCAGCTCCTGCGAGGGAAGAGCGGCAGGGTGGGTGGGCAGAGCCCTGCAGGGGCAGCACCTGCCACCCGAGGCTGCCCCCAACATGGGGCCCTTCCTCTCCCCCTTCCCAAGGGCCCAGCTAGACTCCTCCAGCCTGCCTGCTGCCTCCCTGTCTTTCAGGAAAGGCTATAGGCTGCCTAGCAAAGCCCCATGAAAACCCTCTTTCCTGCTTCTGTGGGAAAGCCTCCTTGTGGCCAGGGGGCCAAGGCGCTGGATTCTTTCGTGTGTGGTGCCATTTTCTGGATTCACCTCAGAACAGAAGCATTGGCTTGCTTGCTTGCTTGTTTTTCCAAGGGCCTTTTAAGACAGCAAAGACAACTGCCCCCCTCCCACCCAACCCAGAGCATGGCCCAGCCTGGGGGCTTGGTGGGGGCACTCACTGGGGGCAGCGACGACAGCTGGTTCCTGTCCAGCCACAGCTCCCGCAGGTTTGGCAGCGCGCCCAGTGTGTCCGGCTGTGGATGAGACAGAGCAAGCGGTCACTCAGGAGGGCAGTTGCTCAGGACATCCTGCTGCGTCCGGCAAAGAGGCTGCCCTCCAACTTGGTGGCCCCTCAAATTAAACTAAGTGGAAGGAGGGGAGTGTCTGGTGGGAGGAAGCAGCCAGTTCACAAAAAGAAAAGGAGATGAGGAGGGAACATAAGGATGCTTCTACAGCCCCAAGTACAGGTGTGGGGGAAACTCCCATCCCAAGGGCCATGTTCCCACCTGGGCAACCTTCTGGGGGCCACATGCCACTAGTGGGTGGGGCCAGAGGAAAAAGCCTGTAGAGCCAAAGATGAGACTTTTCCTCTCCTACCAGAGGCCACAGCAATGCCAGATCCATCTCTCTCCAGCCAAGCAAGAGCACTTGAGAAGGGCATGGAGCGTGGCATGGAGCGGCATGGCCTGGGAAGAGCCCAGAGGACCAGGCAAGAGCAGCCTGGAGGGGAGCATTCAGCCCCCGAGGGTGAGGCTCCAGGAAGGAAGGAGACCCAAGTTCCCACACCCCACGGCACTCACCAGCACCTCCAGGTCGTTGCCCCCAAGGTCCAGTTGCTCTAATTTGACCAGGAAGGAGAGGGAACTGCAAGGCAGAGAAGGTGCTCAGTCATGGGGCCGGGAGTCCTGGACACCAAGAGGGAGGAGCGGCAAAGAATCTACGCCCCCCCCCAACCAAATTCCAAGAAGGTGCTGAAAGCTGGAGTGCCGAGCGATCCTCAGGCTGCCCGCTTCCAGAAGTGCTGGTCCTCCACCTAAGGGGGTCACCCAACCCCACTGCCCAGCAGAGGCAGGCAAGCAGGCAGACAACCCCCCAAGACAAACTGCACACACTCACGCAGGGAGAGACTTGAGCAGGTTCTCACGTAGCTCCAAGGTCACCAGGTTGGCTAAACTGCAAGAGAAAGAGGGAGGTTGGCAAAGCAGGAGGGAAGAGGTGGCCCTTCCTCCCCCCCCCCGCCCCAGCCAAGAACTTACTTGCCAATGTCACTGGGCAGGCTTTGCAGGGAGACGTCGTTCAAGGCCAGGTGGCCCAGGCTGCGCAGCTGGGTGAAGCCCTCCGGGAGCCTGGGCAGAAGCAGAAATGGCAGGCCTTTGTCACTGCACCCCATGCAGCTCGCGCTCCCCCACAGCCTGATCCTGCGCCCCAGTGCATTCCAGCAACATGCAGGGAGAGGCCTCCACCTGCCTGCTGCTGGTTCTGGGGAACCAAGCCCCGGCTGGCACAGCCTGGCAGGTGGGAGCTCCAGAAGCAAGAGAGCCCCACCTTTTCAGGGGAAAGGGGCCAGAAGGATCCTGGGATACTCAGCAACCACAGGACAGAGATCAGCCTTTGGGGCCACTGCTGCCTCCACCACGTGCAGCACATTCTGTATCAGGAGATCCTCTAGCAAGGGCAGCTATGGACCGAGGGGGGAAGCTTTGTGCTTCATGAAATTCTGCTCGATCAGGCCACAGGGGGCCCATCTAATCCAGCATCCTGTTCTCACAGTGGCCAACCAGATGCCTCAATGGGAAACCAGCAAGCAGGATTCAAGCCCAGAGCCCTCTGGCAGTTTCCTGCAGCTGGGATAAAGGCACATTGTGACCTCCAACTGGGGAAGTGGAGCAGAGCTTTTGTGCCTAGCTGCCACTGAGAGCCCTTTCCTCCTCCATGAATTTGTCCAATCCAAATTGGTGGCCTCCTGAGGGAGGGAGTTCCACAGTTTAACTCTGTGCTCTGTGAAGAAGCCCCTTTCCTTTATTTTAACTGCCCAACATTCAGCTTCACTGGATGCCCACAAGTTCCAGTGTTACAAGAGGAGGAGGAAAACTTTAATCTCTCAATTTTCTCCATTCCAAGCTTAATGCTATATCCCCCCCTATATTTTAAAAAATGTATTTGCATGTTTAACACAGAAATAACCCCACACATCCCCCATCCCCTTCATCCCTTAATCATTCAACTTTCATACCACCCACGACATACAACTAAATACCTAGTGACTTCCCTTCCACCCTTTTCCTGGTTTCTTTACTTTTCGACTAAATCACATATTCCAAATTTTTAATCATCACATTTCTTTCTTTGTGAATTTCTATTCTGATGGATTTACTCAAGACCTGCTTTGTTTATACTGGTTCTTACAATATTCAATAAACATTTTTCAATCCTCTTTATATTCACCATCCTTTTCTCTTATCCTATTCATTATACCTGCCAATTCAGCATATTCAAGCTTTTAAACTGCCACTCTTCCTTAGTGGGTACCGTACTCGTTCTCCACCTTTGCACCAATAATTTTTTTTAGCTACAGTGGTGGCATAGAATATTAAATTATTTTGTTTTTTAGGGACTTCTGTTGTTACAGAAGTCCAAGCATAATTTTATAAACTTCTATCATGTCACCTCTGACTTGCCTTTCCTCTAAACTCAAAAGTCCCAAGTGCTGCAACCTTTCGCCTTTCCTTTCAGCAGAGAGGATTCTTGAACCAGCAAGACTCTCCGCAAAAGACAGGATGGGCCCTCCATCCCTACTTTTGATCCAGTTGTCTGTGTGCCTTCAAGAAGCCCTTTCTGAATCCCCCCAAGACCCAGCCAGACCAAGAGAGCCTTGGACCAGGAAGGACACCTGAGCTCCCCCCGCCCACCTTCCCGCTCCCACCATACCTAGACAAGGGGTTTCCACTGAAGTCCGCGATCTCCAGGGATTTGCAGAATTTGATGCTTTCAGGAATTTCCGGAATGTCTGCAGCAAGCCAGGCACAGAAGGGGCACAGCAATGAGGCTTCACCCACAAAGGTGCCACTCATTCCTCAAGGAATTCAGAGCAGCAAAGCCATTCCCTCCCCACTGACAGGTCTTTGAAGAGGCTCCCTGAGAAGACCTGGGTTCAAATCCCCACTCAGCTCAATGAGTTACTCCAAGGGAGTGTGCTGTGAGGATAGAGATGGGCCAACCTCCCTTCCCTGCCTCCAAGGCGGCCATTCTCAAGAGCCACTGCTGCGGGAACGGCAGAGGAACCTGGCCAGTTTGAAGGAAGCTTCCTCAGCAAAGGCCATCATGAAGCACCCGCAGACAGCTGCCAGCTGAGCTGGTTGCTGCTTGAGCCCAGACCACCACCTCGGTCAGAGCAGGAAGCCCCCTCTGGGGCTCTGTCTGAGTCAGGGGAGCAGAGCATGGCCTGCAGCCCTGGGCCCAGCCCCCAGTCGTCAACACGGGAAGCAGCAGCCGCCCCCCTGCAGGTGCTCCCTGACTCCCTTGACGGGACGGGCAGGTCGCTCTCCAACAAAAGACCTCCTGCCAGCAGGGGCAGCCATGGGGCCCTTCTGCAGGCAAAGCAGGTCCTGTGCCCCCCCCCCCTGAAGGGGAAGGAGAAGGCTCCCACTGCAGGGAACAGACCAATAGGCCTGTCTGCCTCCCCCGCCCCCAGCATCTACTCACCATTGCGGGAGATGTCCAGCTCCACAAGCTGCATGAAGTTGGCCACCTCGGGGGGAAGGCGCTGAATCTCATTGTCACTCAGGCCAAGCTTGCGCAGGTTCAGGAGTCGGAAGAAAGGCTGTGGGGGGGGGGAGGGAAGAGAGAGAAGTTAGCCACTCATGCAGAGTCCACCACTCTGCCAGAAAGGGCAAGCCCCTGCCCCTGCCCTGCCCGGCCCACCTCAGTGCCTCTGGCAGACAACCTTCCCTCCAGACCAGGACGCTGGGGAAGGCACAGGTGCCTTGGCTACGGGGAGTGAGGATGACAGCAGCCCAGCAGAGAAACACACACACACACACACACACACACACACACCCAGGCCAGGAGGGGCCAAGTGGCTTTTCTGGGTGAACCTGACGGGACATGGAGGAGGCAGCAGGAAGAGGAGGCTCAGGAAGAGGAGGTCTTTGTATCACTTTCCATGAGAGGGACGCCAGCTAGGCAGCTGGATGGAAAGAGCCTCGCATCCCTTGGGGAAAGACGTGGGTTTGCCAAACACAATTTCAAGCCCCCGTCCGCCGAGAGCATCGCCTCACTTGCCCCCAGCTAGAAACAGTGCACACCTCTTTCTTTTCTTTTTTACAGCTTAGTCCTAAAAGAATTCTGATGCACCATTTTTAAAAACCTGCCAGGAAACACCGAGGCTCATCTAAGGATCGAAGGCAGCAGAGGTAGCAGCAGCAGCAGCAGCAGCCATCACTTGCCAATCAAACCAGCCAAAGCTCAATGGGTAGAAGCACCTTTGCCTGGGGCCAAAATCCCAGCTGAGAGGGGGCGGGGAGGCAGCTCTGCCCAGGCATGGAAGGGGGGAGACTGACGGACACAGAGCAGGGCTTCTAGGAAGCACATTAATGCACAGGTGGGATTGATCACATAGCAGGAGGAAGCCGTCTGCCCCAGAAGGGCGCTCAAGGCCCAAACAGACCATTTTGAACTGGGCCACGAAGGATGGCAGCAAAGAAGCCGTAAAGCCAGGGCCTCATGTGCCCCCTGCAGCCCAGCCCAGTTTAACACTACTGATAAGAATAGAAGTTTGAACAAAGCTCATTTAATGCTTGATTGTAATAAAACCTCTTAGCATTTTACTAAAATATAAAATAAAACATCAAAATTGTGGATTTTAAATAGTATATTGAAAAGATAGATGTTTTGCTGAAAACAGAGGGAGGACAAGAAAGCCCAGACCAGCAGAGGGAACAACCCCAACCACTCTTGGTTCTGGCGGGATCAGTACCGGGAGGCTGGGAGTCACGCTGGGGAAACTGAGCAACAGAAGCCAAATCCCCATGCAAGAGGCAGAAGCCACACACTAGTCTAGACCACAATGCAGAAATGCTCCCCATGTCCTTGTTTCCATGAAAGTTCAAACCAGGTTGTCCGTGGGACATTTGAACCAATAAAGTGTGGTTTGCAAGATCTCTCCAAACTAGGATTGATCCAGCTAAGACATCCTGGCAAACTGTAACTGGAGGATCCCAGAAAGTCTCCTCTTAAGGAGAGAAGGGAGCACCGGAGCCATTTCTGATCCTCCAAATCACCTCTTGCAATGTTTGAATGTCAGTTTACTGGGAGCAGACATTCACAGCCTCACTGAACAAGCATGTGGAGATTTTCATCAAAGAGTATTTTAGTATGAAGTGGAGGAGTAAGTTGCTTTTATCTGTGTTTTAAACTGTTCCTCAGTAGGAATCTTTACTGGCTCATTTTCAGCCTTGCATTTAAGCACTAGCCTGGCAACCACAGGAGGCCAGGAATTGCATGCAAGGGAGCAGGAGAGGAACAGAACAGAAAAATGCCACCGAAATGGTGGCAAGACTCAGCCACATGGCACTGCTTGGGGACCAAGCAAAGGAAGAGAAAAAAGGAGAAGCTTTGAGAAGAAAGTGAGAGTTTCCAAGGCATGCTCTGGTTCATGGGGTCATGGAGAGTTGAAAACGACTAAGACGACTAAACAACAACAACCTGCCCTAAGTAGGGTGGCGTTGTGGTCTAAACCACTCGTCATTGTCCTTCATGCGCCAGGAGCGGCTTAGTCCTGCTGACCACATGACCCAGAAAGCTGTCTGTGGACAAACGTCGGCTCTCTCAGCCTGAAAAGTGAGATGAGCACGGCAACTCATGGTTCTCTTTGACTGAACTTACCCATCCAGGGGTCCATCACCTTTACTTTTTACCTGCACTAGGATGCTGCAGGCTAAGGCTGGCCTTATCTCTCTGCCCTTCTCAGGCCAGTAACACCTGTGGGCTTATTTGCAAGCCTGCTTTATAAAGAGAGATGTGGTGAAACTCCCCCTCTTGGCTATGGATACAGCCAGGGGACACTGCAGAGGCAGGAGGTGACATGGGAAAGGTCAGGTTGATTGCATTTTCCATCAGAGAGGGAGGGGGATAATGTTGTCTTACTGCCCTGAAAGGATCAAGCTATGTATCAGCCAGAAATGCAGTCAAGTCTGCAGAGGAGACCAAGCCACTGTGGGCGACAGAGAGACCACCAGGCTGGCCAGAAAACCAGCCCCTTGGAGAGGGTCTCTCTGAAGCAGGCAAAGGAGCCACAATTCTGCCCTTATGCTTTCCGGCCATATAAGCTGGCAATTTAGAAGTGATAATAATAAAAGTAACTTAAAACATTCTAGCAGGGCAAGCCTTCCTTGGGCCAAGTAACCTGCATAGTCAGCCTGGCCAACTCAACTGGTGACAGCATGGTGCTGATAATGCCAAGGTTGCAGGTTCAATCCTCTTATGGGACAGTTGAATATTCCTGCATTAAAGGGGTTGGACTAGATGATCCTCAGGGTCCCTTCCAACTCTACGATTCTATAATTCTAACCTTCTTTGAGAAGGAATCCCACAGCAAGGGCACCCAAAGAGAACCTGCCCACCAAGCTGCAGAAGAAACTGCCCTGGAGCTTCACTAGGTGTCCTCCTGGTGGCAGCATGCACCGGGGGTGGGGGGTGGGGGTGCTCCTCTAAAGAACCTCAGCCCAGGCAGTTTACAGCCTTGGCAGGCCGAATGCAGCTTGGAACTGAGCCAGGGACCAGCAGCTCCTTGCATCCCCTCAAGCCAGTGACTGGTAGGCTGCTGCACTCTGCACTGCCTGCAGTCCCCAAACACTCCTCAAAGGCAGCCCCACCTATGGCTGAGGAAAGGGCACAGCTAGCGCTCCAAGACAAAGTGGAGAAAGGTGTCCCTTGACCTGGAAGGCATCCCTGACACAAAACGTAGGCATCCAAGCAGTCAAGACACCTTGTCAGGGGGAGCCAGAGCTCCAGGGTTCCACGTCAGCATCCCCATCTCAGCCTTTTCTTGACGGAGCTTTAGTCTCTGGGCCCTCGCCCAATGCACAGCTGACTCCAGGCACCACGGCCTCCCACAACAGCATGGGAGACACAGCAGGGTGGAGTGGCACATCCCAGGGCAATTCTTGTTGGGGTGGAGCAACTGTCCCCAGAAACTCCTTTGGGAACCTGCCGGGCAGGTAGGAGTGGAACCACTGCAAATCCAAGCTCAGCCACAGAAAGAGCCATAATATCAGTTGCAAAATTATGCACAGTGAGCGGAAAGTGACTATTCCTTTCTCTCGTGACACTAGAACTGTAAGGGGTCGTCCAAGGAAGCACCTGACTAATCACTGCGAGAAAAACCTGCGGTCTGATCCACAAAGGCTCTTTGTAGACCACAAATCCCCAAAAGGTCCATGCCCGCCCCCAAACCCCATCCATCTTCATTGATAGCCAGGTAAAGGTAAAGGTAAAGGGACCCCTGACCATTAGGTCCAGTCGTGACCGACTCTGGGGTTGCGGCGCTCATCTCACTTTACTGGCCAAGGGAGCCGGCATACAGCTTCCAGGTCATGTGGTCAGCATGACAAAGCCGCTTCGGGCGAACCAGAGCAGCACACGGAAACGCCGTTTACCTTCCCGCCGGAGCAGCACCTGTTTATCTACTTGCACTTTGATGTGCTTTCGAACTGCTAGGTTGGTAGCAGCAGGGACCAAGCAACAGGAGCTCACCCCGTCGCAGGGATTCGAACCGCCGACCTTCTGATCAGCAAGCCCTAGGTTCTGTGGTTTAGAACACAGCGCCACCTGCGTCCCTATTGATAGGCAAGCCTTATGCAAATAAATAGAGACCACCAACTGATGAAAGGAAGTGACTTCTACCAAAAAAGTTGCCTGAAGGCAGATTAATGGGGATCCAGATATTCTGCCTCATGCCAAGTAGCTCTGAGGAGGCTGTGGAAAGTCAGCTGCTCACCTTCCCTGTGACCACATCTGAAGGTACCCCGCCCAATGCACCCAGTTGCTTCCAAGCCAGCTGCATGGCACTTGCAAAGGACGGTTCAAGATCAACCCAAGTGCAAGAAGTCTCCAGACGACAGTGGCTGCCTTGCTGCCCTTCCTCCTTCAACTGGGCTGCTCTGGAATGGTCCTGCCTCTGCCCTGGCCATACCCCTCCGCCCCTTGGCGCTCCTCTCTGGCTGTCCTGCTTGCCCAGGGGGAGACTAGAGCCCAGGGCTCACTCCCAGGCTGCTTTCCCTCCTTCCCTCCAGCAAACGACCTCCCCCTACAGCTAGCCCCGTGGTTGCAGACTCCACCCAGCTTTCCCTCACTGAACCAGAATTTCACCTTCTTAAGAAAGGCAAAAGGCAGCCTGCGCTCTGAAACAGCTGGAGAAGTGAACCTGTTTTCTGTCCCACAGACAACAAAACACATATAAAGAAGCCACTCTAGGCGGCTTCCAACAGAATATTATAAACACAATGAAACATCAAAAATTAAAAACTTCCCTAAACAGGGTTGCCTTCAGATGTCTTCTTTCCTTGACATCTGATGGGAGGGCGTTCCACAGGGCAGGCGCCACTACTGAGAAGGCCCTCTGCCTGGTTACCTATAACCTCACTTCTCGCAGTGAGGGAATCTCCAGAAGGCCTTCAGAGCTGGACCTCAGTGTCCAGGCTGAACAATTGGGGTGGAGATGATCCTTCAGAAGACTAGTCTAAAAGGAAAGAATTGGCAGCCCCGAAGATTTGTACCAGTCAAATCACATGAAGGTGTCCCTGAACACGCCCAAGGTAAAAAATCCAGACTGGCTTTTGAAATTCTCCAGGCACCAGGCATGTTTTGCAACTGGCGTGTGTCCAATTGTGACCATGTGGGGATCTCTGGATGACTAACATCTCCATCTGGCTGGCCCCTACAGCTTTCTTAAGCAGGTAAGCAGAAGAAGAGAGTTTGGATTTGATGTCCCGCTTTATCACTCCCCGAAGGAGTCTCAAAGCGACCAACATTCTCCTTTCCCTTCCTCCCCCACAACAGACACCCTTTGAGGTGGGTGGATCTGAGAGACTTCAGAGAAGTGTGACTAGCCCAAGGTCACCCAGCAGCTGCATGTGGAGGAGTGGAGACACGAACCCGGTTCCCCAGATTACGAGTCTACCGCTCTTAACCACTACACCACACTGGCTCCTTAAGAGCTTCATTATTTCATTTATATCCCACCTTGGAGGGAGGCGGTTGTAGGAAGGATGGCGGCTAACAGATTGAGGTTGAATCCTGACAAGACAGAGGTACTGTTTTTGGGGGACTGGGGGCGGACGGGTGTGGGGGACTCCCTGGTCCTGAATGGGGTAACTGTGCCCCTGAAGGACCAGGTGCGCAGCCTGGGAGGGCCTTCTCGGTAGTGGCACCCGCCCTGTGGAACGCCCTTCCATCAGATGTCAAGGAAATAAGCAGCTATCCTATTTTTAAAAGACATCTGAAGGCAGCCCTGTTTAGGGAAGTTTCTAATATTTAATGCTGTATTGTTTTAACACTTGATTGGGAGCCGCCCAGAGTGGCTGGGGAGACTCAGCCAGATGGGCGGGGTACAAATAATAAATATTATTATTATTATTATTATTATTATTATTATTATTATTATTATTATTATCACCTTTGTCTCAAAGTAGTACATAGTTCACCCCCCTCCTCAGTTCATCCCTGCAATGACCCTGTGAAACAGAAGTCATCAGTGTATCTGAAGAAGGTAGATGCACACGAAAGCTCATCCCAATGACAAACTTAGATGGTCTCTAAGGTGCTACTGGATTTTTTATATTTTGCTTCGACTACGGCAGACCAACACAGCTGCCTACCTGTAACTAGAACCTGTGAGGGAGGTTCAGATGCTGCAACAGACTCCAAGGTCACCTGCTGAGATTCATGACTGGGTCGGGACTTGAACCCTGATCTCCCAGGTCCTGGCCCAACACCCTAACCACTACAGCACACTGGCTCCCTAGAGTACTTCTGCTATGGGGCAGCTCTATAAATCAAGGAGATAAAGAAACACTGTATGGGGAAAGCAAAATGTCACTTAGAGGAGGCTCTGAAATATGTTCCTTGGAGCGAGGATTGTTTTATTGGATGTTTGAATGTGTTGTAAACTGCTTTGAGATTTTTTCTTTAAAATATAAAGCAGTATGTAACTGAAAGGAATACAGGCATCTCCCCTCTTGCATGCACTGAAAGGGGGGGGGGGATTCACACACCTGCCAGTGATACAAGCGGCAGCCAGGAATCGAATCCCTCCCCCAATAAGGAGAGATTCCCTTGTAATAATAAAGTAAAGTGCAAAAAAAGACGGCTAGACATTTCCTTGCGGCGACCATAACCTAGCTTGAAGGTGCCATTTGGCAATTAGTTTATATATCGGAGTTTCTATCTCTGCTTCTGAAGGATGGCCATGGGCCGCCTGCCACACAGAGCAAAATGCAAGGAAAGGAGGGCCCTCACCCACCCAAGCTGAGACGGACCAGCCCTTGGCAGCCAGGAGGGGGCACAGTGCCCCTTCAGCACCTCCACCAGCTCCAGCCTGTGGCCAGACCTGAACCCTCCTAGGCCAGGGCAGCAGTAGCCACTCCCTCAGTGCCAGCCTGCACAGCCAGCAGGGAAGATGCGAACTGGAGAGCATGACCCTGCCCCCTCCAGCTAAGGAAGGCTTCCAGGGGCAGCAACGGACATTTCACAAACAGGAGGCTCCACTTTCAAAGGAGGGGTGGGAATAAAGAGGGAAAACTTCCCACTCTTTTTCAAAGAGCAACAAACAAACAGCGCAACACATGTGCTCCAAGACAGCCCTCTGCTGCAAAGGCAAGCCTGGATGGGAGGCGACAGAAAGTGGGTCAGGATGAGGCACCAGCAAATGGACCTCCAGAAGGGGATTTCCTGCTCCTTCTGTCCCCCCAGCAGAGATTGTGGAGCACCTTAAGATTCAAAAGCCAGGCTCACGGTTTCAGGGCTGCCTGCTGCCCACAGGCACCTGGCATGGGAGGCAGCTACATCCCATGTCGGCACTGCCTTCCCGCTCTGAGTGAAAAAGGCAAGAAGTTCCTCTCGGCAACTCAGTACCATCAGCGTCCCCAAGGCTCCCCCTGGCACCTTCAGCAAAGGATGTCAGGGGAAAGCAGTGAGGCCTTGAATGGGGTCGGGTGCCCATTTCCTCCCAAGACAACTCAATCTCTGATGCTCCCACCAGGCCTGGCACCTCACATGGACTCGCAGGGCTGTTTCCAGGGACAGGAACTGGGCTCCATGGAGAGGCTGCCCCAAGCACTATCCTGCTTCCATCCAGTTGGCCCGAGTGCCACCGCTTTCCCCCACCCATCTCCTGCAGCACCTGGACTGCCCTTGGCTCTGCAGAGCTGGAGCTGCCCTCCCCACTCCCCCCACCCTGCCCAGCAGCCCCTCCACTAATCCACTGGCAACTGGTGCAGCCAGTACAACCCCAGGGGAAGATGCCTAGCAAAGGGAGCAGGGGCAGAAGGCTCAGGCAGGGCAGGGCAGGGGGCAACATGCCGACTCAAGGCAGCAAAGTGCCAGAGGGGCAGATGAGGCTGCAGGGGAGAAAGTGCAAGATGGTGGGTGGTGGTGGGGGGGGGCTCAGCATGAAAGCTTCAGGAAGAGTCTTCTGAATGTGTTGGCTTCTGAGGTGAGGACAAATTCAATATACCCCACACAAACACAGATGCTCGAGACCAGGTCCCTTGTCCTCTTGACTTCGAACCTCACAGGGACTGAAAATGGACCAAGGCTTTTCTAGGGCAATATCTGGAGAAAATCTTCTTCCCAGGAGAAGTCCCAAACACTGCCTAGCCCTAGAACACCCAGCCCAAGGCTTGCAGCAGAACAAAGCCCCCCCCCCGCCTGCACTCCACGCCTCCAGCCCACCCTGGTCCTCCACTTTGAATGGCACCATCACCCGGGCCAGGGAGGCCCAGGCAATACCTGCTCCCCCCAACACATTTTTGAGGCCGTCACCCCCTTGCCCCTCTGCCAGAACAAACCCCCACCCCACCCCGGCAGCCACTCAACCACATCATCAGAGGGTTGGAAATGAAAAGGAAGAATGGCTGGAGGATAAAAGGATCAGAGCCAGGAGGCAGCTTCTCAGCAGCAGCAGCAGCAGCAGACAAAGCCCCCCCCCCAGGAGGCGGCTGTGAATGGCTGGCCAGGATTAGCAGTGAGCACAGAGGCACCACCACCCTCACCCACATGCCCCCCCCAAGACACCCTGGTGCCCCTCCCCCTGCTTCCCAAGATGGCAGCTCCCAGATAGCCAGCCCCTCTCCCGTATGCTCAGTGGTGAGGGGGTATTCAAGCATCACAATAGCCATCCCCGCCCCTTGGTCCCCAAGTGCAGTAGAAAGCCTCCCCCCCCCCCCGCAGGTCAAGAATAAGAGTGGCTTTGTCTGTCCGCCCAGGACTGCCTGCTCCTCCCCCATGCCCCATAGCGGGGCCTGGGAAGCACTGTGCAGGGCCTCACCCAGCTCCTGGAGGAAACAGGGCAGGAGGTGTCTTGCAGGACTGTTCCTAAGCAATTAGCAAGAGGACAGGGTCCCTGAGCAAGGCCCCTCCCGCTCGGACTCAAGGAAAACTTCCCCAGACCAAATAAAAAAATTCCTTCAGTAGCACCTTAAAGACCAACTAAGTTTTTATTTTGGTATGAGCTTTCATGTGCATGCTCATTTTTATTTTTATTTTAATTTTTTTTATTTTGTTTCGACTCAGACCAACACGGCTACCTATCTGTTCCCCAGACCAAACAGTTCCCGCCCTCCACCCCACCCCCAGGCAGGGCCCGCTGTGCCAGGAGAGGGAGCCAAGCTGACTTCCAGCACCAGGGAGGGCAGAGCAATTCTTGCAAGGGGGAGAGGGCTTGCCAGTCAGAATGCCAGCTCAAGAGAGAGGGGCATTCCCAGCACAGGGAATGGCTCTTGCAGGGCAGGGCTGCCTCCTCCTGCCTTAGCTCTGAGCTCTGGGAACAACAGGGGTAGGGGTGGGGTGGAGGCCAACATGAAGCTCTCCTGGCCTTGGGGGCCTCCAATGGGACCTGCTTCTCTCTCCCTCTGCCCAAGGGGAGCAGCTGAGGAGGCTGAGGAAGCCAGCCAGGCCCTTTCGATCCATATGCACCTTTCCTCTGCTCTTCCCAGGTACAGTTGTGCTTAAAAGCTCCGTGTCCAAGCACCCTTTCCCATGGATTCCTGCTCCTGAAAGCTGAATTAGAGCCAATGGCAATGCATGGGAACGTCCAAAGGACACTTGAGGGCTAAAGTACTGTGCTTTGCGGGGAAAGCTCCAGGGCTAAAAAAGAGAGGTGCTCAGAAAGAGCGCTAACAACAACAACAACAACAACGTAAAGCAGGGATCTGTGCCTGGAAAGAGTGGGGCTAAGGGTAAGCATGGCTAAGCCCAGAGGCAGCAGACCTGCCAAGCTGCCAACCCACCATCCTCATAACACCCACCTGGCTGAATGGCAAGCGTCAGTAGGACAGAAGTAAAGGCCATAGCTAGGGTAGGAAGGAAAACTGCAGCAGCAGCAGCAGCCTGGTCAGAAAAAGACCCCCTTCCCCCTCATAGGCAGGCAGGTAAGCAATGAGCAGCCACCAGCACAGCCACTGCGGCCACAGCAACCCACACAGACAGCAGCTCCTTTGGCTCCTTGGCTGCAGCCGCCGCCGCCTCCTCCCCAAGGCAGGCTAGCCGGATTTCCTGCTATTTAACCCTCCATTCTCAGGCCCCAAAGAATGCATATCAAATGCCTCAGGAAAAACACTCTGGCTGCCATTCCACAACATGCACACAGAGCTCAGGGCCCAGCCCTACCCTGGCCAGTGTGGGGTGGAGCACGGCAGCTGTGGAACAGTTGCACAAGAGGCTGGTGCCTGCCTGCCTCCCTGCCTCCCTCCCTCGGAATTCAGGGAAGCCCTGGGATTTGGACATGGCTGGGGGGTGGGGACTGATGGCACCCCACTCAAATCTCCAATGATGGTGGGTGCTTGCTCAGCTGGACGTCCCTCCAATCCACACCATCAAGAGGCAAAGGAGGAGGGCACCAACCCGTCCCAGCCAACGTTCCTGACAATTCTACTGTTTGCTCTTCACAGGCTTCTAGGTCCAGAACACGCTTGGTTTGCACTTATAGAAGGAATCCCCTCCCCTCTCTGCAGCTTCCAGAGCCAGAAACAGCCACATCAAGGCCTCAGGAAAAACCAAGGAAAGGCCCCAGGAAAGGCCAGTCAGGTGAACAAGGAAGCTTCAGACAACAGCACTGTGGGCTCCAGAGGGAGTGTTTCACTTGATTACATTTAACATGTCATTACCAAGCTTAACTGCGCCCTAAAGGCAGAGAGGATTTTTTTTAAAAAAAACCCTAAATGCATCAACACAGCTGGTAAGGGGAGCTCAAGAACCCGCTGGCCCAACTGGAAAGTGGCAGGAGCGGAAACCCCTGAAGGCATCCACCTGCTGCAAGGAAGCTGCAGCTCAGAGCTCTGCCCAAGGCAAGAGGCTGTGATGGGGCCTCAGGTGGCGCAGCAGCACCTGCTCCACTGGACTGAAGAGCAACATTTGCCAAAGGGCTCACCCAGAGCTTTGTCTGACTGTGGCACCTGCCTTGCAGCATCCGTCTGTCTTGTGGGGCTGCCTTGGGAGCACTGCTGCGGAAGCAGAGAGCACAGCTCACCTGTAGGCTTCCCAGGGGATTTCACGCTGAGCCTTGCACACCACAGAGCCTCCTAATGGTTCTACATGAGTCCAGCACTCACATAGATGGCGGGCTCTGGGGGGTCCTGGGTGCAGGCTGAAGGACAGTGTGCTGGACCAATGAGACTTGGCCAGGCCATCTCTTGCCCTTAGAGCATCCTAGAGCGGTAGTGTCGGAAGGGAACCCAAGGGTCATCCAGCCCAGCCCTCTGCAATGCAGGAGTCACAGCTAAAGCATCCCTAGCAGGTGGCCACTGGCCCCCGCCCTATCCCTTGCTGGCTTCCCCCCACCTCACAGCCCCCCCCCACGCCCGGGCCTTGCAGGGCAGGCAGGCAGGATCCCTGCATTGCAGGGGACGAGACGACATTCGAGGACCGGCTCCTACCAGCAGGGTCTCTTCTCCAGCCGACTTAGAGGCCCCCGGCCCCCCGCGGGGCTGACCCGCCGGTTCCTCTGCCCCCCCCCGGCCCACCAGCGAGGAGCCCAGTGGGGCCCCGCTCCAGGCCCACCTCCGCGCCGGAGCCTCGCCGCGACCCCGGAGTACCCCCCCCGCGCCCAGTCCCGGCACCTTGGGCAGCTCCCGCAGCTGGTTGGCGTCGAGCAGGAGCTCCTCGAGGGAGCGGCTGTAGCGGTAGACGTCGTCGGGCACGGCCTGCAGCGAGCAGTGCCGCCGGTCCAGCGCCTCCACCTGCCGGTTGCAGCGCCACAGCGGCGGCATGCAGCGGAGCATCCTCGCGGCGGCGGCGGCGGCGGCGCCCTCGGCCTCTCGCCTCACGCGCTCGCTGCTCTCCGGGGCGCCCCCGAGGGCCGAGACGGCGGCGGCGGCAGCGCCGGAGCCATGAAGGGGGCGGGCGGGCGGGCGGGCAGGCGCTGGCGGAGGGGCCTCCCTCGCTCACTCTCGGCGCGGCCCTCCTTGCCTCCCTCCCTCCCTCCGAGACGCTGACCGGGCCCCGCCGGCACCTGGCGCCGCCCCGCCCCCGCGCCAAGCACCCTGGGAAAGGGCGCCCGCCTCGCCCTCCGCCCAGGGGACTACCACTCCCGGCAAGCCCCGCGACCCAACGCCCGGGACCCGAGGCGCAGCGGAACTTCCGGGTCAGCTTCCGGCCACGGCCCCGCCCTCTCGGCCTCGCCCGCCCCCAGCTGGCCCAGCTCTTCATTCCGAGCGCGCACCTTTCCTCTCTCGCTGCGGTCTCGATGCTGCCCCTTAGGCTCGCCGGCAGCAGCAGCAGCAGCAGCAGCAGCAGCAGCAGCAGCAGCAGCAGCAGCAGCAGCAGCAGCAGCAGCAGCAGCAGCAGCAGCAGCAGCAGCAGCAGCAGCAGCTCCATCTCTCTGGAACTCAGGCTTTATTTGGGATGGCGAGAAGACGACGTTTGTTATTTCTTAAGCCGTTCAATAAAGAAGGCTGATCGCCGAAGAATTGATGCTTTTGAATTATGGTGCTGGAGGAGACTCTTGAGAGTCCCATGGACTGCTAGAAGATCAAACCTATCCATTCTGAAGGAAATCAGCCCTGAGTGCTCCCTGGAAGGACAGATCGTGAAGCTGAGGCTCCAATACTTTGGCCACCTCATGAGAAGAGAAGAATCCCTGGAAAAGGCCCTGATGTTGGGAAAGATGGAGGGCGCAAGGAGAAGGGGACGACAGAGGACGAGATGGTTGGACAGTGTTCTCGAAGCTACGAACATGAGTTTGACCAAACTGCGGGAGGCAGTGCAAGACAGGAGTGCCTGGCGTGCTATGGTCCATGGGGTCACGAAGAGTCGGACACGACTAAACGACTAAACAACAACAACAAGCCGTTCAAAGCACAAGAGGCTTCCGCGTGCAAGGGGGGGGGGGGCGACTTTGGCCCCAAAGACGCCTGAGCAGCATATTTTAGGGGACTGACATTCGCTGCAGCTTGAGGGGTGTTTTGCTGCAAGGAGGGGGGGGAAGACGGTTCAACCGTCCGAAAACTCCCTCAGCCCATCATTCTCTGAGGGTCAACTCTAAGGTCATCCTCTCTACCCCAGCCCCTCTGCCCCTAAATTACCAAACAATATTTACAGGCAGGTGTTGGTCTACTGTAGTTGAAACAAAATTAACTAATTCCTTCCAGTAGCACATTAGAGACCAACTAAGTTTGTCATTGGTATGAGCTTTCATATGTGGACCGAGAACTCCCAGAATCATAGAATGTAAGCAAGTTGCAGTTAGAATCATAGAGTTGGAAGAGACCACAATGGCCATCCAGTCCAACCCCCTACCAAGCAGGAAACACCATTAAAGCACTCCTGACAGACCTCCAAAGAAGAAATGCAAGCTGGATTTCGAAGGGGCAGAGGAACCAGAGACCAAATTACAAACATGCACTGGATTATGGAGAAAGCTAGAGTGTTCCAGAAAAACATCTACTTCTGCTTCATTGACTAGGGCTAGGCAAAAGCATTTGACTGTGTCGACCACAACAAACTATGGCAAGTTCTTAAAGAAATGGGAGTGCCTGACCACCTCATCTGTCTCCTGAGAAATCTCTATGTGGGACAAGAAGCTACAGTTAGAACTGGATATGGTTCAAAATTGGGAAAGGAGTACGACAAGGCTGTATATTGTCTCCCTGCTTATTTAACTTATATGCAGAATTCATGCGAAAGGCTGGACTGGATGAATCCCAAACCGGAATTAAGATTGCCGGAAGAAATATCAACAACCTCAGATATTCTGATGACACAACCTTGATGGCAGAAAGTGAGGAGGAATTAAAGAACCTTTAAATGTGGGTGAAAGAGGAGAGCGCAAAATATGGTCTGAAGCTCAACATCAAAAAACCTTAAGATCGTGGCAACTGGTCCCATCACCTCCTGGCAAATAGAAGGGGAAGAAATGGAGGCAGTGAGAGATTTTACTTTATTGGGCTCCATGATCACTGCAGATGGTGACAGCAGTCACGAAATTAAAAGACGCCTGCTTCTTGGGAGAAAAGCAATGACAAACCTAGACAGCATCTTAAAAAGCAGAGACATCAGCTTGCCTACAAAGGTCCGTATAGTTAAAGCTATGGTTTTCCCAGTAATGATGTATGGAAGTGAGAGCTGGACCATCAAGAAGGCTGATCGCCAAAGAATTGATGCTTTTGAATTATGGTGCTGGAGGAGACTCTTGAGAGTCCCATGGACTGCAAGATCAAACCTATCCATTCTGAAGGAAAATAGCCCTGAGTGCTCACTGGAAGGACAGATCCTGAAGCTGAGGCTCTAATAATAATAATAATTTATTATTTATACCCCTGCCATCTGGCTGGGTTTCCCCAGCCACTCTGGGTGGCTTCCAATCAAATATTAAAAACAGTACAGCATCAAACATTAAAAACTTCCCTAAACAGGGCCGCCTTCAGTTGTCTTCTAAAAGTAAAATAGTTGCTTACTGCCTTGACATCTGTTGGGAGGGCGTTCCACAGGGCGGGTGCCACTACTGAGAAGGCCCTCTGTCTGGTTCCCTGTAACCTCACTTCTCGCAATGAGGGAACTGCCAGAAGGCCCTCGGTGCTGGATCTCAGTGTCCGGGCTGAATGATGGGGGTGGAGACGCTCCTTCAGGTATACAGGGCCGAGGCCGTTTACATAGCTGCCAAGTTTTCCCTTTTCTCGTGAGGAAGCCTATTCAGCATAAGGGAAAATCCCTTAAAAAAGGGATAACTTGGCAGCTATGTGTTTAGGGCTTTAAAGGTCAGTTCCAACACTTTGAATTGTGCTCGGAAACGTACTGGGAGCCAGTGTAGATCTCTCAGGACCAGTGTTATGTGGTCCCGATGGCCACTCCCAGTCACTAGTCTAGCTGCCGCATTCTGGATTAATTGCAGTTTCCGGGTCACCTTCAAAGGTAGCCCCACGAGCGCATTGCAGTAGTCCAAGCAGGAGATAACCAGAGCATGCACCACTCTGGCGAGACAGTTTGCGGGCAGATAGGGTCTCAGCCTGCGTACCAGATGGAGCTGGTAAACAGCCGCTCTGCACACAGAATTAACCTGTGCCTCCATGGACAGCTGTGAGTGCAAAATGACTCCCAGGCTGTGCACCTTGTCCTTCAGGGGCACAGTTACCCCATTCAGGACCAGGGAGTCCTCCACATCTGCCCACCTCCTGTCCCCCACGAACAGTACTTCTGTCTTGTCAGGATTCAACCTCAAATCTGTTAGCCGCCATCCATCCTCCAACCTCCTCCAGGCACTCACACAGGACCTTCACCGCCTTCACTGGTTCTGATTTAACAGAAAGTTAGAGCTGGGTGTCATCTGCATACTGATGAACACCCAGCCCAACCCCCCTGATGATCTCTCCCAGCAACTTCATATAGATACAGTGGTGCCTCGCTAGACGAATTTAATTCGTTCCACGGGTCTTTTCTTATAACGAAAAATTAGTCTAGCGAATCCCATAGGAATGCATTGAATTTTTTTTAATTTTTTTTGCCCATAGGAACGCATTAATTGAATTTCAATGAATTCCTATGGGAAACCGCGATTCGCTAGACGAATTTTTCGTAAAACGAATTCGTCTAGCGAGGCAACCTCCATTAGAAAAAACCTTTCATTAAGCGGAAATTTAGTTAAGCAGGGCATTCGTTAAGCGAGGCATCACTATATTAAAAAGCATGGGGGAGAGAACGGAACCCTGAGGCACCCCACAAGTGAGTGCCCAGGGTCTGAACACTCATCCCCCAACATCACTTTCTGAACACAGCCCAGGAGGAAGGAGCGGAACCACTGTATGACAGTGCCCCCCAGCTCCCAACCCCTCTAGACAGTCCAGAAGGATGTTATGGTCGATGGTGTCAAACGCCGCTGAGAGATCCAGCAGAACTAGGAAACAGCTCTCACCTTTGTCCCTAGCTCGCTGGAGATCATTGACCAGCGCGACCAAGGCAGTTTCAGTCCCATGGTGAGGCCTGAATCCTGATTGGAAGGGATCCAAATGGTCCGCTTATTTCAGGCGTGCTTGGAGTTGTTCAGCAACCACCCACTCAATCACCTTGCCCAAGAATGGTAAATTTGAGACTGGGCGGTAGTTGGCCATATTGGCTGGGTCTAAAGATGGTTAAGAAGCGGTTTAATGACCGCCTCTTTCAGTGGGTCTGGGAAGGCTCCCTCGTAGAAGGAAGCTTTCACCACCCCGTGGAGCCCATTGCCCAGGCTTTCCCGGCTCACTTTTATTAGCCAGGATGGGCAAGGATCAAGGAGACAGGTGGTCAGTTTCACTCGTCCAAGCAGCCGGTCCACATCCTCGGAGGTAACAGATTGGAATTGATCCCATATAACATGACTAGACAGGACTCTAGCACTCTCCTGCCCTGGCCCTGCTCCCACGGTGGAGTCTTCCTCCTTCTGAATCTGAGCGACTTTATCTGCAAAAAACTTTGCAAAAGCATTGCAGGAGATCTTGGGGTCCCTACCAGGCCCCGATGATGAAGGTGGTTCCGATAGATTGCGAACCACCTGGAAAAGTCTCCTGCTGCTGTTTTCTGCAGATGCAATAGAAACGGTGAAGACGGTCCTCTTCACCGTCGCCATTGCCACTTGGTAGGCTAGATGTTGAGCTCTAACCCGTGTCCGGTCTGATTCAGAATGAGTTTTCCGCCACCAGCGCTCTAGCCGTCTCAACGATTGTTTCATCACCCTCAGCTCCGGGGAAAACCACGAGGCTGTCCGGGCTCCATGCAATCGGAGAGGGTGCTTCGGAGCCAGGCAGTCAATAGCCCTGGTTAACTCCACATTCCAGCGGGCCACCAGGGAATCAGCTGAAAGACCATCAACATGGGATAAAACATCCCCTACCACTCTCTGGAAGGCAATTGGATCCATTAAGTGGTGGGGGCGGACCATCTGAATCGGTCCCACCTCCCTGTAGAGGGGAAGGATTGCGGAGAAGTCCAGTTGCACCAGGAAGTGATCTGACCATGACACTACTTTGGCCACCTCATGAGAAGAGAAGACTCCCTGGAAAAGACCCTGATGTTGGGAAAGATGGAGGGCACAAGGAGAAGGTGACGACAGGACGAGATGGTTGAGAGTGTTCTCGAAGCTACGAACATGAGTCTGAGCAAACTGCGGGAGGCAGTAGAAGACAGGAGTGCCTGGTATGCTCTGGTCCATGGGGTCACGAAGAATCAGACACGACTAAACAACTACAACAATACACTGAAACAGAAGCCATCAGACCCTTATATAGTGAGATATATGAGATAATCCAATGTCTCTATTCATGATAAACCTATTTTTAGCCATCTCAATTGCAGTCGTTAATAGTCATCAACAGGTTTACCACACCTATCAGCCAATCACCCATTCCCACCACCCTTCTGAGTAATACCCCTCCCCACCCTCTCACTATATATAAGGGTCTGATAACTTCTGTTTCAGTGTATCGGAAGAAGTGTGCATGCACACGAAAGCTCATACCAATGACAAACTTAGTTGGTCTCTAAGATGCTACTGGAAGGAATTTTTTCATTTTGTTTCAAACAATACAGTGGACGCTCGGGTTGCAAACGTGATCCGTGAGAGGCACATTTGCAACCCGCAGTGCCGTGTCTGGACACACGCAGGTCATGATTTGGCACTTCTGTGCATGCGCAAGCTCCGAAACCTGGAAGTAACCTGTTCCGGTACTTCTGGGTTTAGCGCGGTGTGCAACCCGAAAACGCACAGCCTGAAGCGTCTGTAACCTGAGGTATATTTGTTATCATTCTACCTCTTGCCTCAAAGCAGCTCACAGAATGGCAACTTAAAAACAGAATAAAAGAAACTTGCTGCTGCCCAGGTTGGGGAGGGGACACTTCAGAGCAAAGCAGCAGGAAGGAGACACAAATGCGCCCTCCCCCCAGGTTGGGGGAGGAAGAGGGCATGGAAGAGGCACATCCACTTGGGGAAGAGGCAACCCCAACCATGGCCATGCAGGCACTTGGGAGCCTAGTCTTCCATCTTCCTTTCCATTCTTCTTCCTCAGCAGGGGTTGGCCTTCTGTACATTTGACAACTGTAGCCTTGCATTGCATATATGTTTTCTACCAGCAAAGCCTGGTTGGGGGGACAGATCATTCTTTTCTAGGTGTTACTTTATTCTGCTGCTCTCACACCCACCTTGAGAACCTTATGAGTTTGCAATCTATCCTGTGGGCCAGCCTTCCACCAGCTTGTTGTCCTCTCCAGAGGTTTTGGACCTAGCTCACACCATCCCTGACCACTCGTCATGACAGCCAACGCTAAGGTGAACTGCAGCCCAAAACATCTGGCTGAGCAAAGCTGAGCTAGATGGTGCGCCTGCCACCTTCATTTCCCCCAGAGCGCTGTGGCTTTGGCCCTATGTGGCTCAGGGGCAACAGGCCTGCTCTGTAGGGGTAAAGGGATGCTGGCCACTACTGCTGCCACCATCACCAAGCAAGGGGTATGGAAAGAGGACCAGAATGTTCAACAGAAGGGTTCCTCATAATTGCCAGAAAGGGGGTGGGGTGGGGGAATGAACTGCCCCCTTTTTCTTCATTTCTACCCCCATAACTAAGTAAAAGTGGCCCACTCACTCCTTTCTGGCCATCTGGTAAAGGGGAGGAGAGAAAGACAGCATGGGAGGGGAAAGATAAAGAGCGCGCGCGCGCAAAGTCTCTTGCCACTGGGAAGGGAATGCCCACCACCACCACCACCACTCCAGCACAAAGGTTTTTCTCCTTGCACTTTTATCCGAAACTACAAATACATGACAGGAGCAAGGGATGCTGGCCCAGAAGCATCCCTGAACACAAAAGGGGTTGAGGAGAACAAGAACAAAGTCTCTCTGGAGCAGAGTTCATGCGGAGAGGTCACTGTTGTCAAATCGCTCCTGATCATACACCTCGGCCACCACCTTCCGGCCAGCAAACCAGCGGCCGTTCAGCGCCTGGATGGCTTTGTGCGTCTCAGAGGCCATGGAGAACTCAACAAAGATCTTGACAATGATTTCAGCATCCTCCTCCTCGCCCTGCTTCTCTTGGTAGATGATGACCCTGTTGACAGCCCCAAACTTGCCACACTCTTCTGTCACTTCCCCTTCCAAGTCATCGTCAATGTCTTTGGGGTCGACCATATTGCGCAAGACCATCACAGTTGACTGCCAGGAGAAAAGGAGAGCAACACATCACAACTCCACACTCTGGGGTGGGGAAATCATCTGGGAGCTGGCTCCCCACACCCCAGCCAAAGGGTGTGCCTCCTGCATCACCTTCCTGTCCCTTCTCTGCCCAGCCCCAAGGCAGAAAGCCAGGTGCAGCTAAGGTCCCTGCTCTGGCCCCAACTCACCTCCTGCTTCCGAAGCAGCTTCTGCATGACCATGTGACGGGCGCTGCTGCCAGAGATGCTCATGTGCTCCTGCTCACTGAGCATTTCTGGCCTCTCAGACTCCTGGAAAACTTCCTCCTCTTCCTTCTCCTTCTTTACTTCTAGCAGCCCCAGTGTTGGGGGGCTGGCCAAGATGGGGTTCACCACACCCACCTGGGGAATAGTGACGGGAATGGGTGGGCGAGCAGGGGTCACACCTGAAGGGAAAGAAACAGACCAAGGCATGAGCTAGAGCAGTGCCAGGCAACTCATATGCTCCAGGACCCACCCACCCTCCCTCCCTCCCTCCCTCCCCTAGCCAATGAGCAGGGCATCCAAAAAGCGGGAGGCCAAACACCACCAGGGAGAATGCAGTCATGACAGCTGCTGGGAGGGAGCTCTGATTCAGGAACATACCAAGCTGCCCTGATACCAAGTCAAGGCACTAGATCCATCCAGTTCAGGACTGTCTACACTGGCTGGCAGCAGCTTTCAAGTATTTCAGGCAGGGGACTCTTTCAGTTCTAACTGGAGATGACAGGGATTGAACCTGGAACCTTCTACATGCAAAGCAGCTGCTCTACCACTAACTGTTATACCTCTTTCTCTGCCCAAGATCTTGGACTCCTTCTCTGCCAGTCAAGAAAGACAATACTGGGCTATGTATAGAGCCGTGTTCTGACTCTATAAAGCAGCTTCCCAGTCCTCCTGAATGCAGCCCTGCTCAATCAGATCAAGCAACCAGTTTTTCAAAGAAATTATACTGCTTTGCAAAATCACAAGGCAGGCATACACTCCATGACGTGCAATATTTGTGAAGGTTCAATGACCATCATAGCTTATAGTCACTGAGAAAGCTGGCCTACACCAAATCTTATATTAAAGGAAATGTGGTCATTACTATGCCTTCTAACAGCGAATTCCATATTCCAAGAAGTCCCCTTTTATCTCTGCTGAACCTACTACCAATGCCTCTTGCTAAGGTAACCTAAATTATTATTGCAAGGAAGAAAAACTGCTCTCATTCCACTTTCTCTATGCCATGAAATGATTTCAAAAAACCCTCATATGCCTCCTTGCTCACATTTCAATACTACAAAGCCCCAAACATTTCTTTTCCAGCTCTACAGTATTTTGTTTGTGGTAAGGTAACCAGAGTTGTACACAGTGTAAATGAATTACTATCCCATCATCTACAAACATGACTTCATTGCTCACCCCTATCTCCAAGCCAAGGAAATGCACAGAGCAAGTTTAACAGGTGTGGGCAAAGGGAGAAAACACCTGGAACTGAGGTGGCTTTGAGATTCTCCCCAGAATTGCAAAGGCTACAAAGTACCTCAAAGTTGTAGCATGGGATTAACAAGTACTTCTGGAGGTGCATGAAACTGATGTGCTGCAAGCCATCTGGGGAGAGGGTGACTGCAAGAAATTAGTGACTTCTTGCACTAGGCAAATGCATCCCCTGACATGATCTGTCCCCGAAATCAGGCTTTGCTGGTAGAAAATATATATCCAAGGCTACAGTTGTCAAATGTACAGAAGAACAACCCTTGCTGAGGAAGAACCAGCATGGCTTCTGCAATAAGAAGTCCCATCTCACCAACCTTTTAGAATTCTTTGAGAATAGTAACAAATATGTAGATGGCTTTCGACAAACTTCCTCATCAAAGGCTCTTGAGAAAGAGGTCAAATCCTCTTAGGCATTATTTAACTAAATGGTATAAAGACAGGAAGCAAAAGGCAGGAATTACCTGTTTTCACAAGGAACTTAAGGAGAGCCCTTCTGGAAAATAAGAAAGGCCCGTGGAGCACACAGCATGCTGCTCTCAGTGGCCAGCCAGGTGCCTCTGGAGGCAGAGCCCACAGTGCTCTCCCCCTCTGAGATTCCCAGCAACTGGCATTTAGAAGGATAGTGCTTCAGGCACTGATGGCAGAACAGAGAGCCATCATGGCCACAGAGCCACAGAGCATGGATAGTAGCCTCACCCACCATTATTTGGTCTAGATCTTTTTAGTGGCCAACACAACATTTTGTGAGAGCAAATAGCATAGTTTTAACTATGCACAGTATGAAAAAGTACCTGAATCTGTCCTAAACATGCAACTTCTTTGGAAGGCCTCACTGGGTTCTGGCATTACGTGGCTAGAAGAAAACCTTGTCCTTCCCACTTCTTCCAATTAATGCATGCCTTATACACTTCTATGGTGTTTCCCAGATTTCTCTTTCCCCAGACTGCTCCAGCCCCTTGGTCATGTTGGTCGCCCTTTTCCCTGGTATTTTATGATATACAGTGGTAAAAAAGTACTTTTATAAGCCAACAAACCTCTGGCATCTCTACAATATCCTTTTGAAGTGAGGCCACCAGAACTGGACACAGTCTTCCAAATGTGGTCACACCATTGATTTTTGTAACATTATGATATCAATGGTTTTCCTTTCAGTTCCTTTCCTAATGATCCCTAGCATGGAATTTGCCTTTTCACAGCTGCCACACACTGGGTCAAGCTCTTCACTGAGCTGTCCACTGCAGCCCCAAGGTCCTGGTTCTGGTCAGTCACTGCCAGTTCAGACCCCAATTAGCCTATGTATGAATTTAAGATTTTTTGCTCCAATGTACTTAACTTTCCCTTTGACTGAACAGAATTGCATTTGCCATGTTAAAACCCATTTAACAATTTGGAGAGATCATTTTGGAGCTCCTCACAATCCCTTTTCATTTTAATCAACTTGAAACATTTGGCATCACCAGCAAACAGCCACCTCACTGCTTGCATCTAACTCTTATGAGTAAGTTAAAATGCACCCATCCCAATACTAATCCTCGGGGGACTCCACCTCCTACATTGGTTCTACTCTCTGCTTCCTGTTCCTTAATGAGCTACAAACCTTCCCTCTGACCCCATGACCGCTAAACTTATTCTGGAGTATTTAGTGAGACTTTACCAGCAGCTTTTCCAAAGGTTCAATGCACAATGTTGACTGACCACCTCTATCTATCGGCTTGCTTACACTTTCAAAGAACTCTAAAAGGTTAGTGAAACTTTACATGTCCTGCTTGAGTCACAATAAACACACCGGCTTTCATGAGCAATGTGAGCAGCGTTTAAGCAGCAGAGAAAAGGGCCATTTCAGGAAATCAAAACCAGAACAGCCATCATACAGAGATGCTGTGGATGCCTCATTTTGAAAAGAACATCATGGAACTGAAGCAGGTGGAGAAAAAGACAAGCAAGATGATGAAGAGGCTGGAGTATCTTGCTTAGAAGGTTGTTGGCTGCCCAATGAAATTAAACTGGCAGCAGGTTCAGGACACAAAAGGAATGACTTCTCCACACAACACACCTATGGAACTCCTCGCTGAGGGCTTTAAAAAGAAGATTCAACAAATTCAGGAAGGAGACCTCCAGCTGCCAAATGCCAGGGCCACCCTCACCTCCACACCCAGCATGTGAGACTTTCAGCACCCTGTTTCCACTCACCTGTGATTACACCTGGTGCTTGGGCAGCCATCACAGCCTGCGGCAAAGCGCCCAGGGGCTGTGCTAAGGTCAGTGCCGGCGTCACCAGCCCTGGAGTTGTTAATGTGCTGAGGACGGCAGCTCCTGTCACACCTGCCACAGCTTCCTACGGAAGGAATGGCAACAGCACCACATCAGACCTGCCCAAGGAGCCCCGGCCCTCCTTTTCCAAGCACCCAAAGAGGATTGAGGGGCCCACAAACTGTCTTCAGCGCCACACCCACCAGCACTCATAGCAGGCCGAAACAAGAGAGTCCAAGCAGGTCGCTTCAGCCCCTAGAGATGCTCTAGGCAGGTACAAGCATGTGATGGAAGAGATGTGTGCCCACGTGTGCAACCTGTGCCTGCAAAACCCAGACCCCGGAGCAGCACACATGGCTCAATGCTCATGCCCAACTCTGCTTCTTACCTGAGCTGTGATCTTGGCTGTGGCAGCAGCGGCTGCAACTGCCGCTGCAGGGGGCAAGCCTCCTGGAGTGGCAGGAGTCAGGAGCGGCATAGGGGGTGTGACAGCTTTGCCCACTCGGAGGTACTGGCCCCCCAAGTCAAAGAGGTTCATGGACGAGACAGCATCTTGTGAAGACTGTGCCTTCTCGTATTCTGCAAGAGAAGAGGGCGATTGGAGGGCAACTGCCCCATACCAGAGTGGATTTTGCCCTCTCCGCTGAGAGCCCACTTACCAATGAATCCATAGCCCTTGTGCTTCCCTGTCGTGGGGTCCCGGGCCAACGTGCAGGACTTGATCTTCCCAAAGGCCTCAAAAACACTCTTGATGTCGTCATCCGAAAGGTCCTGGTGAACTGAGGCCACGTAGATGCGGTTGAAGGCCCGTGCCTCCTCCGCCAGCTGGTCGATGATGGGCTGGGCCTGGCCAATGTTGCTGGGCCTCCCCACCTGCAAGGAAAGGGCTTTTGTCAGAGGCGCAGGCGAGGCCTGGAGGGGAGCCTCTCAGGGACCACTGGCCTGGCTTGCCCAACAGATGCTCCTTGCCTTGAGGACAGACATACATGCCGCCCAACCAACACTCTCCCGACACTGCTGCACATGGCAGGTGCTGCACACACAATTCTGCAGGGAGCCCCCTAGAAGACAGTGCTGGGTACAAGCGTCTGCTTCCCTCTGGACAATAAGCAGGCAACTAACGGGCCAGAGGAGAGGGGAGGTGTGCTTGGAGGAGAGGGAGTCCAGCCCCTGCTGAAAATCCAGGTGGGTGGGGGCGGGCCCCAAAGCAGATTTCCAGTAGGGGGAGGGAGTCAGCATGGGGCTTCCACGCCTGCAGTCCTGTCCTGTCCTGGCAGGGAGAAAACCAAAACAAGTGAACTGAGAGGCAGTCAAATGGGGTGCAGCACCGCCCTGTCAGGGCCAGGGAGAGCTACCTGCCGGCACTTGTGTGCTGTACCTTGATGTTCCGTCCCCCCAGCATGACAGAGTTCATCTGCTCCAGGGCCAGCTGAGCAGCTTCAGGCACCTCATATTCCACAAAAGCAAAGCCCTGCATGGAAGGAGGGGGAGAGAGTGTTGCTCACAACCTATGCCAGGGCCCTTGTGCCGTGCCCCTCCTGAAGGGGCTCACCCAACTGGCTGCAGCACAGCAGCACCAACCTTGTGCTTCATGGTCACAGAGTCCCAGGACATGTCGATGCTCTTGATGGGGCCGAAGGGGGCAAAGGCCTGACGGATCGTGTCCTCTCCAAGCTCATAGTAAATAGAGCCCACGTAGACCCGGCACATGATGGCCAGAGCCCGCTGCCTCTGGGCTGCCATCTGTATCAGAGAGAAGGTCTGGCTGGTCAGCCTGGGGGGTAGGTGGAGGGGCAAGGACAGCTCTCCCCCAACAACCCCACTTTCCTTTCCCACTCCCAACACCCCCCCCAGCAGCAAAGGGAAGCTCCGAGTCTCAGTAGCCCCAGCCCACCCAAGCCATCTCATCTCACTCCTGCAAGAGGAACCTGCCACATCCTACTGCAGATAAAAAGGGGTCAACCACCTCCCATGGGGCAGCAAGAGATCCAGCTTCAGTCTTCACCTGACAAAAACCCTCATCCCCCAAGACAGGCCCCATCGGAAACAACCACCAGTCCACGTGAAGGGGACATCTCCGCTGCCTGCGCTCCGAAGCACAGGCTGCTGTCCCAAACACGGGCTGTAGACATGCGTCTCCCTGCCCCTCCCCACCACATACTGTCCTGGCTGGAGCCCTGAGCCAGACACCCTCAGCTGGCGTCCAATCCCTGGTTTGCCACCACCCAGCTGCTGGCCTGCAGTAGCACACAAGGCTACTGTGGAAACCCAGGAGGACCCTGAAGCAGTTGCACTCCCGCACTTGTGCATGGGGCCAGCAGAAGAAACTGCTCTCTGGGATCAGGTGGGCAGAGGAGAGTCCAGTGGCCAGGGACATGCACTGGCTGCCCAGAGCCACGTGGACTTTGTGCAACAGTCAGGGCTGCACTGGGGCTCCCAAGGGGCCCCACAATGCTTCTCTGGCAGGAAGGAACCTGCATGACCCAAGAGACCAAAAGGAGGCAAATAAGGTCTGCCCTGATCACTCCTTCCTTCATTGCTCCCTCCCTCCCTCTTTGGGACAGAGGCTGAAGACCATGCTAGGAGAGAACTGCATGGGTGAGGCAGTGGACAGCTGCAAGCCAAGCCTGCCTTCCCTATATGAAGTGAGCCTGTCTGGGGCCTGTGGGGCCAGCAAAGGGCCCCCTCTCTGGCATGGGGCTCCCAGCTGCAGACTAAGGAAACTAGAGCCACAGGGCAACCTCGAGGACCTCGTCACACCTCCCAGCATTCAGGAGCCAGCAGAGCAAAGAGTTAGGGAGAGATGCTGCATGCACTCGCAAGGGAAGCACGTGGGGTTGAGGACAACCAACCCCTGCCCGCCCCAGGACCTGCCACCTGGGCTGCCTGCTCTCCTCCCAACACAAGCAGGGAAGCGACGGGCAGCTCCTATGCGGTGCCACGGGTGGATGGCCAGGTGCACTGCAAGGCCGCCAACCAGTTACTTGCTCCCGTGGAGATCTTGAACCGCCAATGCTAAGCTAAACCCAGGCTCCCAGCCCCAGAAGAGCGGTCGGTACCCTCCGTCAAGTCGAGAGGCAGCCCTCAAGGGCACATCTGCCCTTCCGTGCTCAAATGCCGGACCTTTCAAGGGCTCCTGGAGGGCTCATTCTGACTTCTGCCTCCCTGTCCACCACGCAGCAGTAACCAGGATGCCTCAGCAAGCTCCACCCCCAGCCCAGCCCCAGCCCCAGCACAGCACACGGGCCTGGCAGGAATCCAGGCCCTGCCAAGCACTCAGGCTAACCCTGCCAGCCTCAGTACAGCAGGAGGAGTCCTCCTGGGAGCAGGCTCTGTGAGGTGTCTGTGCAGTGCTTAGACTCCAGCTACAGGAGCAGGGGCGGGTGCCCTACCAGCCCGAGCCCTGCGCATGGCGAGGCAGAGGGGGGACTGGCAACTGCCATCTCTCTCCCGCCCCCAGTAAACACTGTCCTAGCAGTGTTCTCCTGGGAGAGCAGTCCAACTTGCCCAGAGGGGCCTTCACTGCCCCAACACCCAGCAGCCAGGCCTCTTGCGTCCCGTGCTGGCCCACTGGTGAGTTACCTTGGCAGTTACTTTTAGGTCAGGACCTCAGCATCCCTAGAGAGGTGGCTCTCCCAGCTGCTTGGCTCTAAAGCTCTCTCGCTCTTTCTCTCTCTGCCCAATGCCTCCAATGGCCCCGGCTGCCCCCAGCCCACGGTCTTCCTTCCTCTGGGGAGCTAACACTTGGCCTGGGTTGGTGGGGCGTGTCCAAAGCAGGTGGGTATGTGGCAGGAGAGGGAGGGAGGGGGAGGCCACAGCTACGTCCTCCCCTGTGCTAGGCCCTGACTAAGACCAAGTGCCCCAGAAGAAGTGAATGTGTCTATTGACCGATTGTAAAGGTGAGAGAGGATCTCCAAAGCCCATTGTCACTGCTGCCATCTGAAAGACAGTAAAGACAGAGTTCAGTCTGTGGGAGCTGAGCATACGACGGCTTTTCGTCAAAACTCAAGTGGAAGAGGCCTCTCCTTCCTTCCTTCTTTCCTCCTTGCTTGCCTGCCGCTGCCGCCTCCACCTCCTTGCTGCACAGCCCCTGCCAGCCCCAGGGAGCGAGGGGGGTGTTTCAGGACAGGCGGGGCTCCTCTTTGACCCTCAACGGCTGCCTAATTGCAGGGAGGTGCCCCCACCCAGTAACCCAGAAGTGCCCAAAGGGCCTGGCCTCAGTGCCCCCACCCCCACCCCGTGGCTCTTGAGCAAGAGGGCTTCACCAGCACCTACAGACCCCTCTTGCACTATAAGGCGACTGCCACTCCCTACCCCTGTCAGTGTGAGGACGATGTACCCAGCAACCCCAGGCACCCCCTTCGAGGCAGGCCAACAGCAGGACTCCCAGCTAGGAGCCTAGCTCTCCTCCTCCTTCAGCAGCTAAGCTTCCCCTTCCCAGGCAGTGAGTGCAAGCAAGTGTGTGGGCCTGGGAGCTAGCAGAGGGGGGAGGGAATACAACACACTCCAATTTCGCAGCGGAAACGGAAGCTAAAGTACCTGGCTCCAGTCACATCTCAGGGCTGTGCAGTGGCTCTAAGTGCATAAAGGGATCCACCTTGGGGGAGGGGGGAGAGGCAAAGGCAGGGCTTCCCTGGGTGGTGCCTCACCTGAAGGTTGGTGAGCTGCTGCTGTTGGTGGGCAATAGTCTGCTTCACCAAGACACTCTTGATGCTCTGCTCCATTGCATACTTCTTGGCCTGAAGGGGATACAAAGCCCAGAGTCACAGAGCAGACAGCCACAGCGACAACAAACTGGGGCATCCTCAAAGCATAAGGCATTTCCCAGCACTGCAAGCACAGAGGACAGCCCCCTCCTCCTCCAGAGCCCACCTTCCTGAGACCAGTTCCCCTCCACCACCAGGTTGGTAGTCAGTGGCTGTTGCCCAACGCTGACCGAGAAGCTCAAGACTCCCCCCATCACCTTCAAAGCTATTGGAGTCGTTTGCCAAGGGGGCCTAGACCCAAGAAGTGGACATCTAGGGATGGAGGAGCAGACTAGCCCCTGGCCTTCTACTCCCCATGAGCTGTGATGCTTTCTAGCCTCATTATGGCTAGCCTTGAGAGGGAGAAGCATGCAAGCTGGAAGGCCCCTACTGGTCCACTCACCTTCTGAAGAGCCTCCTGCTGCTCTGGGGTGAGAGGAGGGAGTCCCAACTTGGCTGCTGTGCTTTGTCCATTTTCTACCTTGATGGTCTCTGTGCCCTGCAATTAAAGAGACACTCATAAAAGGCGGCCAGGCCTGAGCAGTGCTGCAGGGAAAGTCTGTGCTGCTTCAGCAGGGAGAGCAATGAGAATACAGAGGGAAAGTCTCTGAGCCTCCCTCAGAGAACCCAGCTTTCTTCTTCCAGAAGTGATTGCCCACCCCATCCCAAAAAGCTGCCATGTGATCCCCAATGTATTGCCATTGTATCCTCCCCACTGCTGCCACCCTCTTTCCAGGGCGCCTCTGAACAAGCTCTAGTTCAAGGATGCACACATGGCCCCATAGCCCAGCAGCAGTACTCAGAAAAGACCCACAGTAGTACTCAGAAAAGCTCAGAAAAGGCCTCTCTACATATGCTGTAATGCAGCAACTGAAACACCCAAAGAGGCCTCACCAGGCAAACACTTGTTGGAACAGCAAAGGAGGCTGCAGTGCACAGAGCAAAAACATTTCACTTTCATATAAGAGCTGCACATAGCCGGTGGAAGTTTCCAAACCACTCAAGACAGAGAGAGATGCTGGCCATTCATGTGGCTGCTCTACTCACTTCTGGGGCCTTCACCCAAATTGTTCAGCACATGTGGCAACCCTAAACATGTAACCAGATCCAGGAGGAAAGGAAGTGAGTGGCAATCTACAAAACACCTTGTCTTCAAGACACACAAGGGATCCTTATGGAGCAAAGTAGCATGCAGAGAAGGGGGCTGGCGTGGTGGCCCAGGTGAGATGGAGGCATGCAAAGTGTTTTGAGAGAGATGGGACAGAAGCTACCTTGCAGAACACCAGAAGCAGCTTCAGATCAAGGGAGACCACTGATCCACCTAACTCAGTATGGCCTACCCTCACAGGAGGGCAAAGGTTAGACAAATGTATGACTTGACTGGGAACTTGAAAAGGTGTGAGGAAAGTGGTCCAGGAGAATTTCCTTAAAGACCTTTCAGATCAACTGAAAGAGATTAAGGACAAAAACAAAAGGATGGTAGGTAGACTTTCCTCTTAACAAAGGAGCAAGAGGCAGCCTTGGGAGGGACCACTAACAAAAGGACTAACAAGTGAATTGATGCAGTATTAAGCAAGTGGTTCCATCTAATCTCACCTACCTATCTACACCCCTTTTATAAGCACCTGAGCCAGGCACAAGCACATCTTGTGGCAATGACTTAATAACATAGGTGCAACCTGCAAAATGCCACTGATGCTAAAAATAGCAAGTTGGAGGTACATTTATACCAGACTGCCACAAGAATGCTCCTGCAGGATTAGTCTATGAAGCCCATATTGGCCTTACAGAGGCAGATGCCTCTTCTGGGAAGTCTGCAAGCAGGATTTGAGCACAAGCGCTTTCTTCCCTCCTGTGGTTTTGAGCAGCTGGTATTCAGAAGCATTGCTGCCTCTGCTTGTGACTCTCTTAAAGCCAAACCGGTCCAAACATCATTTCACTCCTTCAGCTGTTCTGTGAAACTTTCCCACTGTTACCACGTTATCACTGCTTGGGAAGCGACATGCCTGTGTTACAGCACCACAAAAGGAGAAAAAAGAGCAACCTACAGCATGTGTGGTAACAGAAAGGGATAGGACCTGCCATGACAGTTTGCTCCAGTTTGCAACTCTTGCAGGTGCAGACAGGGCTGGAAGGGGGGTCAGCACACAAATGCACAGCAAATAAAGGGGGGCCTGGAGAACAACAGCTTAAAAACATAGAATTCTGGACCAGCACAGCATCCTCTTCTCACAGTGGCCAACCAGCTGCCCCCAATGGGAAACACGCAAGCAGGACACTGCCCCCTTATGTGGTTTCCAGCAGCTGGCATTCAGAAGCACTGCTGCCTCTAGGACCCAGCATAAGCATCCTGGCTTGCAGCCATTGATAGACCTCTCCTCCTCCGTGAATTCGCCCAATCCTCTTTTAAAGCCACCCAGGTGTCCAGCCTCGCCTCCTGCGGGAGTGAGTTCCGTAGTTTCCGCTGCTGCTCCTGCAGATGGCAAGGGGGCTTCTAGAGCCGGGGATGCCGCCAGCAGCAGATAAGGGGGGGGGGGAAGCAGGAGTCAAGTCCCGCCATGCCCCTGGGAGGAAGCATTTCCTCTACCGCTACGCGAGGGGCGGGGGTGAGAAGCGCGTCTTCCGTTCCCCCACGCCAGGAGAGGCCACGGAAAGGGCCGCTCCTCCCGAGGGGCCGGGATCCCTTAGCTGCGGCAGTCAGCGCCAGTCGGCGAGCGCCCTCCAGATGCGCATGCGCCAAGAGGTCTCCTCCCTCCCTCCCTCCCTCGAATACCCCGGAGCGCTAGCTCTCCTCAGCGACTGGGAGGCGAAGAACTACGCGCCCCATCGGCCGCGGCAACTGCGGCCCCGTGAGCCGGGCGGGAGAGGGGCGCGGGGCATGCTGGGGGATGTAGTCCCGCCATCTCCCACCGCGCCCGCTACCCGCGCCGGGATAGCTCTGAGGCTCAAGCGGGGGCACTTCGGCGGCGGCACCCCCGCGCCCCGAGCACAACGACGAGGTCTTCTCCGCGCCGCCGACCCTCCTTTCCGCCCGCCTAGCCCTCACCCGCCGCCTGAGGGGCGACTAACTCACCAGAGAGATCGCCGTCGTCGCCGCCATCTTCCCCGACTCCTCCTTCCCCGAGTGCGAGGCTCTCGCGAGAACTAAACTGCGCGCGGGAAAACGGGCCAACCAACTTCCGTTTCCTTGGGGTTCTCTCGCGAGGGGGGCGGGGGCAGTGACGACACAGGTTGGAGACCGACCGTCTGAGAGCGCAACGGCAGACGGGGAGAGCGGCGCTCCGTCACCCCGGGTGGCCAGGCTCCCGCTCCGAGACTCGGAACCGCGTTCGATATTTGTCTCAGCGGCAGCTCCTGACTCCATTTCGCATTTTCCCGCGCAAAGACAGGCCTTCGGTCTCCGATAGGACGGGAAACCAGGAAGTCCCGCCTCCAAGTGATGTTTTTGACAGATCGGGGTGCTCTCGCGATAGCTGGAAGGCTGCTGCCACGCCGCCTCGCTGTTCCCCTGCGGAACTCCCGGCCTGTTGGCGTGAGGCAGGAGCCGGCCCTGTCGTCTTTCCGCCATTCGCTGGAGGCTTATAACAATGTTTTCCTTTTTTTAAAAAAAAAATAAGTTTTTATTAAATTTTATATTCAACACATTAATCATATCAAAGAAAATACAAAAAAGCAAAACACCCCCCACCCCGGGTCTTCCCTCATCTTCCCCTTCTGGCTCTTTGCGACTTCTGCTTAATTTTATCTTATTTTTCATCTTTGAGCGGAGTGCTCTTATATTCCTATCATTTTTATACCAAATTTCCTTCCAGATACAACATCTTACATTTAATTAATTTTCATATTTTTGTGTCTTAACCTTTGCTCTTGTTTTCTTCGTTGTGTTTACTCAAACTCTGCTACTGAGTCCATTTCTTTACAGTATTTCTGTAGATACAACATAAACGATTCCCAGTCTTTTTAAAAGTCTGTTTGTCTCTTTCCTGAGTTTCGCCATTTCTGCATACTCCTTGAGTTGAACTTGCCATTCTTCTTTTGTTGGTATCTTGTCATTTTTCCATTTTGGGGCCAGTAGCCGCCATTGTAGCATACATGAACAATTTCTTCCGCTCTTTTGGTACTTCCTACCCTATGATACCTAACAAGAAAGCTTCTGGGGTGTTTTTAACAAAAGTTATTTTAAACATTTTCAATTCATTATACTGTATATCATTTCCCAATATTTTTTATTACAATTCCACCACATGATAAAACGTACCTTCTTTCTCTTTATACTTCCAGCACTTATTTGAACTTGTTCTATACATTTTTGCAAGTTTAACAAGAGTCATATACCATCTATACATCATTTTCATGTAAGTCTCTTTCAAATTATATAAGCAGTAAATTTTAAATCCACTTTCCATAATTTTTCCCAATCTTCCATTTGTATATCGTGACCTAAATCTTCTTACCCATTTAATCATTACACATTTAGCCTCTTAATCTTTAGTTACCCATTCTAGCAATAAATTGTACATCTCCAATATTTTAGTGTTGTCATCTACGATTTCTCTTTGAAATCTAGATAAAGTGTAATTAAACCCTTATTTTTATCTTTTTAAAATACCTCATTTATTTGGAAATACAGTACTGCAACCGGTCATTGACATATTCTCGGATCTCTTCAAAATCTTTCAATTTTAATTTCCCTTCTGTTTCTGTTAATAGATCTCTAGAAGTGAGCCATTTTTCCTTCATGTTAATTTTTTTAATTGATGTTGCTTCTGTTGGAGACAACCACCAGAGAGTCTTTTGTTCTAATAAGTCCTTGTATCTTTCTCAAACTTTTAAAAGTGATCTGATTATAAGATTATAGAATCCTTTATGCACTTTCCCTTTATCATACCGCAAGTACGCATGCCATCCAAAACTGTTGTCATGTCCTTTTAATTATCTGTATTTTCTAATTTGATCCAGTCCCGAATCCAAGCAATGCAAGCAGATTCATAATATAATTTAAAATCTGGAAGGGAAAAGCCTCCACTGTCTTTAATATCCTTAAGTAATTTATGTTTTATTCTTGGTTTCTTCCCTTTCTAGATAAATTTTGTAATATCCTTTTGCCATTTCTTGAAGCATGCTGCACTACTTATGACCGGTACTGACTGAAATAAAAATAACACTTTTGGAAATATGTTCATCTTAATCACTGCAATTCTTCCTAGCAATTATAAATTCATTCTTCCCCATATTTCTAGATTCCTTTTAATTTCATTCCATTTTTTCATAATTATCTTTAATAATAATTTTATGGTTGTCAACCAAATTCCTAAATATTTAACTTCTTTATGAATCTGTTTCTATATTCTGTAATTCTTTTTTATCCTCTCATAATTTTTTCACTGACAGCTTTGTCTTATTTTTATTTAACTTAAAGCCTGCCACTTGCCCAAATTCCTGTTTGTTTTTTCTAGAACTTTTGGAAGAGAGTTCTTAGGATCCTCGACTGTAATTACAAGGTCATCTGCATATGCCTTTAATTTATATATCTTTCCCCCCCACCGTAATTCCTCTAATGGTTTCATCTGCTCTGATGTTTCTCATCAGGACTTCTAGAGTCAGAATAAATAATGATGATGATAATGGACATCCCTGTTTCCTTCCTTTCTGTATCTTACAATTATCTGTTACCACCTGGTTTACAATTAATTTGGCTTTTTGACCAGAATATATTACTTGAATCCCTTTCCTAAAATTTTCTCCAAAATTAATTTCTTCAAGGATTTTTTTCATAATTTCTCTTGAGACATTATCAAACGCTTTTTCAGCATCTATAAACATCGCTGCCTGTTTTTCGTTTCTTACTTCCAAGGATTCTATAACATCTATGATATTTCTTATATTCACTGAAGGTCTTGTGTGAGTGCCTGGAGGCGGTTGGAGGATGGATGGCGGCTAACAGATTGAGGTTGAATCCTGACAAGACAGAAGTACTGTTCGTGGGGGACAGGAGGTGGGCAGGTGTGGAGGACTCCCTGGTTCTGAATGGGGTAACTGTGCCCCTGAAGGACCAGGTGCGCAGCCTGGGAGTCATTTTGGACTCACAACTGTCCATGGAGGCGCAGGTCAATTCTGTGTCCAGGGCAGCTGTTTATCAGCTCCATCTGGGACGCAGGCTGAGACCCTACCTGCCTGCAGACTGCCTAGCCAGAGTGGTGCATGCTCTAGTTATCTCCCGCTTGGACTACTGCAATGCGCTCTACGTGGGGCTACCTTTGAAGGTGACCCGGAAACTACAACTAATCCAGAATGCGGCAGCTAGACTGGTGACTGGGAACAGCCGCCGAGACCACATAATACTGGTCCTGAAAGACCTACATTGGCTCCCAGTACGTTTCCGAGCACAATTCAAAGTGTTGGTGCTGACCTTTAAAGCCCTAAATGGCCTCGGTCCAGTATACCTGAAGGAGTGTCTCCACCTCCATCATTCTGCCCAGACACTGAGGTCCAGCACCGAGGGCCTTCTGGCGGTTCCCTCGTTGCAAGAAGCCAAGTTGCAGGGAACTAGGCAGAGGGCCTTCTCGGTGGTGGCGCCCGCCCTGTGGAATGCCCTCCCAACAGATGTCAAAGAGGAAAACAACTACCAGACTTTTAGAAGACATCTGAAGGCAGCCCTGTTCAGGGAGGCTTTTAATGTTTAATAGATTATTGTGTTCTATTTTTCTGTTGGAAGCCGCCCAAAGTGGCTGGGGAGACCCAGCCAGATGGGCGGGGTATAAATAATAAATTATTATTATTATTATTATTGTTGTTGTTGTTGTTGTTGTTGTTGTTGTTGTTATCCGTCATTTGTCTCCCCGGGAGAAAACCTGCCTGATCGTGGTGTATAAATTCCTTCAATATTGTTTTCATCCTATTGGCCAATATGTTGGCAAACAATTTATACTGTAATCATTATTTAATAACGATGTTATAATCAGAGCAGTGTGCATGTACATGAAAGCTCATACCAATGACAAACTTAGTTGGTCTCCAAGGTGCTACTGGAAGGAATTTTTTTTATTTTGTTTCGACTACAGCAGACCAACACGGCTACCTACCTGTAACTATACTTTTTTATTGAGGTCAAATCCATCTCTTTGTTTTGGGATTAAAGTTATATATGCTTCTCTCCATGTTTCTGGTGCCTTTCAAAGCTTTAAAATTTCATTCATTGTTGCTTCTAATGGTGCTAGTAAATGTTTATTTAATTTTTTATAATATTTAGCCGACAAGCCATCTGGTCCTGGTGACTTCCCTGTTTTTGCTGGATTAATAGTTTCCAATACCTCTGAAGATGTTATCGGGGCATTTAAAATTACTAATTTCTCATCTGTAAGTTTTGTTAATTTACTTGCTCTCAGATATTCCTCTATTTCAATCTTTTTTTCTAATCCTGTCCTGTATAGATCTGTGAAATACTTAACAAATTCTTTCCTAATCTCTTTTGGGTTATATTTCCATTTTTCCTTGACTTTAGTTTTACTTATAATATTTTTCTTTTCATTTTTATTTAATTGCCATGCCAACGACTTCCCTGGTTTGTTAGCATGCTCAAAATATTTTTGCTTCATTTTTTTTAAAAAAATTTCCACTCTACTTCTTTACTAATAATCATTGAATATTATATTACAATGTTTACTTTTAAGTATTTGTTGTATTTCTAGTTTGATAATTTTTTTTGAATTTGCATTTAGCTTTCCTTGTAGGCTTATCTTCTTTGTTTTGATGAAATTGTGCCTGTCAATCATCTTCTCAAGCCTGGCTCCAGAAGTGGGGGCAGGGCTTCCCATCTTCTCCCATTGTTCTGCCCCCAGCTGGGAAGCCCAGGCCGGCTGGCCCTCTCCCTGGCTGGCCCCTGTGACGTGGCACAGCCGGGGGGGGGGGGGCGAGGCTCCGCGCGGAAAGGGTGGCACATGGGAACAGCAGATGGGTCAAGCAACAACCTTTTCTTGTACAGTGGAACCTCGGGTTGCAGGCGTAATCCGGGACAGAGACACGTCTGCAACCTGTAGCGTTCGTAACCTGCAACGCTGCGTCTGCGCACGTGCGTGATGCAATTTAGCCCTTCTGCGCAGGCATGTGACACGCTTTAGCCCTTCTGCGCATGCACAAGCGGCGAAACCCGGAAGTAACCCTTTCCGGTACTTCTGGGTTTCCCGCAGTACGCAACCTGAAAACACGTAACCCGAAGTGTCTGTAACCCGAGGTACCACTGTACAGCATTTTTTATTTATTGCCTATCTATTCCATCTTTCTCTCCATGGAGCTCAAGGTGGCTCACATGGTTCCCTCTCTCCTCATTTAGTCCCCACAACAACCCTGTGAGGTAGGTTATGCCAAGAGTGAGTGACTGGCCCAACGTCACCTGGTGAGCTTCACCACCGAGTGAGGATACCAAGCCTGGTCTCCCAGGTCCTAGTCTGACACCTTAACCACTAGGTAAAGGTAAAGGACCTCTGGACGGTTAAGTCCAGTCATAGGCAACTATGGGGTTTGCTGCTCATCTTGCTTCAGGCTGAGGGAGCCAGTGTTTGTCCGCAGATAGCTTTCTGGGTCATGGGCTAGCATGACTTAACCACTTCTGGCACAACGGGACACCGTGATGGAAACCAGAGCACACGGAAATGCCGTTTACCTTCCTGCTGCAGTGGTACCTATTTATCTACTTGCATTGGTGTGCTTTCAAACTGCTAGGTTGGCAGAAGCTGTGACAGAGCAATGGGAGCTCACCCCGTTGCTTCCGATCGCCAAGCCCAAGAGGCTCAGTGATTTAGACCATAGCGCCACCTGCGTCCCCTAACCCACTACATCACACTGGTTAGATTCAGCTGGTGAATGCAGCCAGGCACTATTCCTCCTGGCCTTGGATACCTCCTCAGGAATGACAGTCCCTGCAGTGACTGTGTTGTGCAGACATTCAGACTTTGGCTTTGTTTGCTCTTGTTTTGAGGCTTTTAGGCTGTGTTACATTGTGCCTGCCTGCAGCTTCTGCCCTCAGTAAATTGTGGCCCCTGCATGAATTTTTGCCCTTCACTTTAACACATACACAACGACGACGTCACAAGAGCCTTGCTGCTGCCGCTGCTTCAGGCCAGACGGGACCCACCAAGTCTGGAATCCTGCTCCCCCAATGGGCTGTATATGGGAAGCCTGCAAGCAGGTCATGAGCAAAACAGGACTTCCCCCCCTCCCCCATGAATGTTTCCCTTCAGAAGTTCCTCAGCCATCTTAGAGAGATTTGACTACATAGTAACGTCTGTCAGGCGGTTGAGTGAGAACGGTCTGCCTCTATGCAGGTGACTTTGGAAGGGACAGCACATGGAAGAATCATGACCAAGCCTATTAGAGGGCTGTACAGAAGCAGTGATCTGTAGGCCTGACAAGACGTCTCGAGAGGTGTGCTGTCTCCCCGGGGCCAAGATCCAAGATGTAACAGAACGGCTGCAAGGAATCATAAAACCCACTGACAAATACCCCTTCCTTTTGGTCCATGTGGGAACCAATGACACTGCAAGCCATAGTCTCCAGCAGATCAAAAGTGATTATGAGGCTCTGGGCAGGAAGTTGAAGCAATTAAATGCAAAAATTGTCATCTCATCTGTCCTCCCAGTTGAACGATGTGGCCCAGGGAGAGGATAAAATAGGGGAAGTGAACAACTGGCTTTGCAAATGGTGCAAGCAGGAACGGTTTGGATTCTTAGATCACGGTCTGCAGTTTCTTGAAGATGGACTTCTGGCAAGTGATGGGCTGCACCTCACAAGAGTTGGGAGGAATGTTTTTGCCAAGAATCTCAAAAACCTCATCAGGAGGGCTTTAAACTGACATGTGGGGGAGGGAGACAGTGGTCCTGAAGGTAGGAATCTATCAAGTGCTGAAGATGATCATCCAAATGTCAGGGACCAAATGGAGCAAACAGCACGCAAACCTAGTGTTGGGAGGAAAAAATCCTTAAATAAGAGTCTAGGGGGGGTGATCAATGGTCTTCAATGTCTCCATACTAATGCACAGAGCATGGGAAAAAAACAAGATGAACTTGAGCTCTTGGTACAGCAAACTAAATACGACATAATAGGCATCACTGAAACCTGGTGGGATGAGTCCCATGATTGGAATGTGCTAATAGAGGGATACAATCTATTTCTGAGAAATAGACCAAACAGGATAGAAGGAGGAGTGGCATTATATATCAGATATGTGTATACCTGTGAAGAGATCCAGGATTTAAAACCTCAAAGCTAAATTGAGAGTATTTCGGCCAAAATTAAAGGAGAGAAAAATAACAGTGATCTCATTGTGGGAGTTTACTATAGACCCCCAAGCCAAACTGAGGACACAGATGAAGCCTTCCTGGAACAGATGGCCAACCATTCAAAAGGAAGTGAGATAGTAGTCATGGGGGATTTCAACAATCCTGATATTTGTTGGATGTCAAACTCAGCCAAGAGCATAAGGTCGAACAGATTCCTCACTGGCTTTGCAGACAACTTCATTGTCCAGAAAGTGGGAGAAGCAACAACAGGATCAGCCATTTTAGATCAGATTCTAACCAATAGTGATGACCTGGTTAGTGGGGTAGAGGTGGCAGGATCATTAGGGGGGAGTGACCATGCTCTTCTGGAGTTCATTATACAGTGGAAAGGAGCAACCAAGCATACTAAGACTCAAATTCTAGACTTTTAGAAAGCCGACTTCAGAAAACTTAGGGAAATGCTGGGTGAAATCTCATTGACAGAAATACTAAAAGGGAAGGGAGTTCATGATGGTTGGGAGTTTGTTAAAAGGGAGATATTAAAAGCACAACTTCAGGCAATACCAATGAGACGGAAACAAGGAAGGTGCCTGAAGAAGCCAGGGTGGCTATCTAAAGAACTTTTAACTGAGTTAAGATTTAAAAGGGATATGTACAAAAAATGGGATAAGGGGGAAACCACCAGAGAGGAATTCAAACAAATAGCCAGCACATGTAGAGACGAAAGTGAGAAAAGCTAAAGCACAGAATGAACTCCGGCTTACTAGAGAGGTTAAAAGCAACAAAAAGGGCTTTTATGGGTATGTCTGTAGCAAAAGGAAGAACAAGGAAACAGTGGGGTCACTTAGAGGAGAAGATAGTGAAATGCGAACAGGGGACAGAGAAAGGGCAGAACTCCTCAATGCCTTCTTTGCCTCAGTCTTCTCCAAAAAAGAAAACAATGCCCGACCAGAAAAATATGGAGCAGATGATTCAGCAAGGGAAACACAGCCCAGAATAAGTAAGGAGGTAGTAAAAGAATACTTGGCTAGTTTAGATGTATTCAAGTCTCCAGGGCCAGATGAACTACAGTGGAACCTCGGTTTATGCCTACCTCCGTTTATGAACGCCTCAGTTTACGAATGCCGCGGACCCGGAAGTGTTTACATCCGGGTTCCGTGGCGCTTGGATGCACGGAAGCGATCTGCACAGCTCGTGTGTGCGCAGAAGCATGCCTTCGGTGAGTGAACGCCTCCGCGGAATGGATTGCATTTGCAAACCGAGGTACCACTGTATATCCAAGAGTATTAAAAGAACTGGCAGCGGTGATTTCAGAACCACTGGCACTTATGTTTGAGAATTCCGGGAAAACAGGCAAAGTCCCAGCAGACTGGAGGAGGGCAAATATCCCTATATTCAAAAAGGGGGAAAGGGAGGACCCAAACAATTACCGCCCAGTCAGCCTGACATCAATAGCAGGAAAGATTCTAGAGCAGATCATTAAGCAAACGGTCTGTGAGCACCTAGAAAGGAACGCTGGGATCACTAAGAGTCGTAGAATCATAGAGTGGAAGAGAAATGTAAAGTACTACACTTGGGCAAAAAAATGAAAGGCACAAATACAGGATGGGAGACACCTGGCTTGAGAGCAGTACATGTGAAAAGGATCTAGGAGTCTTGGTAGACCACAGACTTGACATGAGTCAGCAGTGTGATGCAGCAGCTCAAAAAGCCAATGCAATTCTGGGCTGCATCAATAGGAGTATAGCATCTAGATCAAGGGAAGTAATAGTACCACTGTATTCTGCTCTGGTCAGACCTCACCTGGAGTACTGTGTCCAGTTCTGGGCACCACAGTTCAAGAAGGATACTGACAAGCTGGAACGTGTCCAGAGGAGGGCAACCAAAATGGTCAAAGGCCTGGAAATGATGCTGTCATGGAATAAGCAATATGCTGTATCTGGAGTAAACCTTGGTTCATTGCAGTGCATACTGGGAAGGTCTGCAAAGGAGCCTGGGAATGGGAAGAGAAACCTGTGTTTCTGAAAAGCTGTCCTTTTGGCCTGAGGGAGAAATTTCTCTCCTGTCAGCCCCCCCCCCTTTTGATTTACATGCTAATTGGGTATTTGTTGTAGCTGAGAAGTGTTACAATCACAAAAGGGCTGGGCCTTAATTGGTTTATTGTCTCTGGCTGCCCTGAGAATCGAAAGGGAGTAACTTCTCCAGGGCCGTTTGATATGTAAACTTAAGACATCTGGCTTAACTCCTAATGAGATGAAAAGAAGAGCATCCTGTTGACCACCTATAGGCTCATTCAAGAATCAAAGTAAAATGTGATTGGCTTAACACTGAAATACACACGTGTGCTAAATCCTTAAGACCTGTTGGTTTTGAAATGTTAATTGCTAGAGCTGGAGTCTGAGCTAAGCTGGAGTTTGCTTGCTGAAAGTTTTGCTACGCTCTAACCTGGGGCAGATGTAACAACAAGTGCTCGCGCTGTGCCCTGCCAGGCAGGAGACGGCACAGCGCTGATTTTCCTGTTAGCTTCCATACGTATGTATAAGTTAATTAGTTTATACCTTTGTTATTTTTAATTGTAACCTTTTTGTTGAGAACTGCATAACCATTCTTGTTTACTTTTGAATAAATAATTAAGACGTTTGTCTGGGGTTTTGTTCCTTTGGGCTGCTTAGCTTAATCTGGTCCTAGACTGCTCGGACCCTACTAAGCCAACTTTTGCCTGAACTCTAGGGGGTGTTCAGTGGTGGCAGCGATACCGAGAGTTCCATGCATTTTAAAATTAGAAGTGTGGGAGAGTGCGCCTCATCCACTTTGCGGAGTCCAGTGGCCTTGGATGAGGGGCTGGAGCAGAGAGTGACAAGGGGGGTGACTTCCCAACTTCATGACAGATGCCTTATGAGGAACGGCTTAGGGAGCTGGGCATGTTTAGCCTGGAGAAGAGAAGGTTAAGGGGTGATATGATAGCCATGTACAAATATATAAAAGGATGTCATATAGAGGAGGGAGAAAGGTTGTTTTCTGCTGCTCCAGAGAAGCGGACACGGAGCAATGGATTCAAACTACAAGAAAGAAGATTCCACCTAAACATTAGGAAGAACTTCCTGACAGTAAGAGCTGTTCGGCAGTGGGATTTGCTGCCAAGGAGTGTGGTGGAGTCTCCTTCTTTGGAGGTCTTTAAGCAGATGCTTGACAGGCATATGTCAAGAATGCTTTGATGGTGTTTCCTGCTTGGCAGGGGGTTGGACTGGATGGCCCTTGTGTTCTTTTCCAACTCTATGATTCTTGGTGCAAAGGAGGCTCCTTGACTAGCCTAGCAGGAAGAAATCTGCATGAAACAGCATCCTAAAGAAGCACGTTCCCCCTTCTGGGTTCTACATGAGCAACAAAGACCAATAATTGACAGTGGCATTAATGGCAGGATCTGGCCTAGATCCTGAAGGCACTGCAGACGTGGAATCTTCCCTGGTGCCAAAAGCCAGAAGTTGTGGGTTATAAGGCTCAGGTATCTGATTCAAAGAAGTTGGGAAAGGATGGAGGGCCCAAGTGAAGTGGGCACCAAGTAGGTGAGGCTGAATTGCTTTCCTAGTTCAGCTCTCTGGGGTCTGAAGCTGGCCCCTTGTACTGCAACTAGAAGTTGATTTGATTATGCAAATCTGGAAAATTTATCTGGTCTGCCTGCAACCAGGGGTGCCAGTGGGATTTTCTCGGGAGAGTGCACTGTGGATTGGGTCCTCTGACTCTTGCAAAATGGTGCAAAGAGTTACCGGTTATTGGTGTCATATACAAATAGTTTTGTTTTTACAATCAAGTAATGCTTAAATTTTATGAAATTAATTAATTAAGAATCAGTGCAAGCATACATAATAAAATGTCTTGGACACAGATTGTGAACAAGTGAAACGTTGTATTTTCATAACTGAAAAGGCTTAACTTCTAGAACTTCTGTCTGCCACACAGCTGTTAAAGGCACAAGGAGCCTGCTTTCCCTCCATGCCAGCCATAGGGTAAGCTCTGTTTATCACAAACAGGCTTCTTAGTAGACATGTATACCACTGTACTGTAAGTCGGCTAGAGATGACTTCTTAATGAGTGCACAACAGGAGACATCTAAGGCTCTTGGCAAAATTTTCACATTTTGCCATTTGCATGGGTGGGTTTTTTGTTTTGTTTTTTACATCCATGCATACTTACTGTATTTGCAGAAAGTAACACCACAGGAAAGATGCATCCTAACGGCTAGGAGAAAAGGGTGGGCAAACTACAGAGATTCTAAGGATTAGAAAGTGAATCACAAGCCAGAAAATTGTGCTAAAGGAGTGGGGAAAACAGCAGTTCTTTAAGACACCAGGCAAGAGGAATCTCTGGGGTCCTAAACAACTCACTCATCAGTCCCAGCTCTGACTTCACTCACTGGCTAAAAACCTCGAAAGGCAGGATCAGCCCGAGTGGCTTTTCTTACAGACAGTGCGTAGAAGGGGAGCCTGCACATCTTGCTGCTTAACTTTATTTCCAGGAGGACTGGAGGCATCCTTTTTCCAAAAAAGAAAGAAATAGAAGAGAGTCTGGGGCTCCATGCCCCCTGGTCCCACTTCTGGAACTTCCTCTCTGGACCTCGTATGTGTCCGTTGGAATGTGCATCTTTGTACTGAAAAGCCTTTCAGCCTCTTACGGCACAGCAGGCCTGCATCTGCGCTCCCAGCAAGGGATGGGCTTTGTTTGAGGAAACCAGCAGGATCGGAGGCTCATTTAGCCCAACTGTCTTGATGGAAACAGGGCTTTGGCTTTTTGACAAGGGAAGCCTAAGGGCAGTGGGGGTGGAAGAACAAGTTACATTACGTAATGCACCTGAGCCAGCCCACCTGCAGAGAGGATCACAGCTTGCTTATCAAAGAGCAGCAGCAAGCAAGCAAGAATCCCTTTGCTCACCAAAGGCCAGGGTGCTGGCAGGCAGCATTCCTGTGCTGAGAAAAACCACGCAGTACAAGGGCCAGTTGTTTCATCTGCACCAGCTTCTCAGCTTGCCAGGTGGGATGATCTCCTTTCTTCCTCCCAAGTGCAGTTTGGGGGCATCTCCCAGCAACTGCCAGCCAATTTTGTGGGCACAGCGGGAGAAAGAGGAGCCCTCATGCTGGCTCTGTCCTGCTAGCAAGACTTGCTAGTTGAATCTTGCCTTGGGATTTCCTTTGCTAGCACATGGGGGGGGGGAGAGAGAGCAGCCAGTAACCCAACCATGGAGGCAGCACCAGAGAAGCAGCTTCTGCTAGCTCCCCGTCTTCTTTCCAAGCAAGCAGCAAGGCTGATGGTGCTGGAGCAGGGCATGCATATGGGTTGTGGGTTCCGTGCTGGGGCAGGATGGTGGGTGCAGGGGAAGCAGCTTTTTGGTCTAGAGAAGAGAGGAGAGTCTCCCACGGGGCCCTCTGAGCTGAGCGTTTCCTTTTCCTGCCTCTGTCTGCCTTTCCTGATCACTACTTTGCCTCTTCCCAGGGGACAAACCATCCAGTTGACTGGAGCTGCAGCACCCGAGCTCCATGGGCTCCAGGGGAGGGAGGCAGGCAGGCAGAGCAGCCCAGAGAAGAATGGCTGGAAAAGGGCCAGTTGTCAGAGACGGAGGAGGAGGAGGCAGCAGTTCCCCAAGAGGCTCGTTATATTTTAATATATTAATTGCTATCATCACAGGCACTGGCAAAGCAACCGGGGCAGTGGGGGGGGGGGAGAGATTTGGCACAGCCAGCACAAGGTGCCCAAGGCAGGCAGCTCAGCAGGCTGCAAGCAGCAAACACAGCATACATCACAAGAGAGCAGAATCCGCACACGTTGCGTGCCCAGAGAAGCAGGGCACAGCTGAGCAGCTCAAAGTGGCGGCAGCAGAAGCAGCTTCTGAAGCAGGGGGTTCCTGGGGCCCAGCTCCTTCCCAGTCCAAATGCCAGCAGCTCAGCTGCCCTGTGGCTCCCGGCCCTTCCAAGAAGGACGAGGTCCTGGGACTTCCCTCCTGGGCGCCCACCATCTGAGACGGACAGGAGCAGAGGGGGGAATCCAGCGGGTGTGGTAGCCAAGCTAAGGCCTCTGGAGCTCTGCTTCCTTCTCGTGGCTCTGAGCCTGCCACCCTCTCCATCGCAAGGATGCTGCAGAGCAAGAGGAGCCAGCGGGTGCTCTGAGCAAGCCTGCACTTCCTCTGCCACCCCCACCGACAGCTGCTTCCAGTCAGAGGGAGATGGGGGGGGGCTGGTGGAAAGGCAACTATTCCTGAGATTCGCCCTGGTCAGCGCCAACTCTCAGCCCTGCCCAGCTCTTCCTGGTCTTCAGGGTGGGGCAGCCTCAGGCCTCCTGGTGCCTCCCCCACCTGGCTGCTGCCCTCCAAGCCAGCCTTGGCACAGAGGAGCCTCGGCAGCTTCCCTCCGGCCCACCACGCCCAAGGTGGCTTCTGTCCCTTCTCCAATGGGGCCCACCTGCCCCGGACAAACGTTGGCTCAGGAAGGAGGAGGGTGCTGCTTGCGGAAGGCGCTTTCGAGGAAGGCGGCCAGCTTGTCACAGTCGTCCTGGGGGAGAACAAGAGGCAGGGTCAGCAGGGGCTCCCCTCCCCCTCCTCCCAGTTGGCCCCTATATGGAGGCTTCTGCCAGAGCGCAGCCTGGTGCATTTGCCCCACTGCCTTCCGTGCCCTTTCTCCCTGCTCCTCTCCTCTCTGCCCTCGGCAGCCTGAGGTGCACAACTCCACCCCCCAACTTCCAGGGATCCCAGCAGAAATCGAACACAGGGCTGGCTCTGAGCTGGCTCTCGCCACCCTGCCAGGTGACCTTGGGCCAGTCGCCATCCCCAGCCTAGCTGACAGTGAGGATGAAATGGGAAGGGGGAGCACCATGTAGGCTGCTTTCAGCTCCTGGGTAGGAAAGGGGGGGTATAAATGTAATAATCAAAATAGATTTGAAAAAGAGGGTGGAGAATTGGCAGTCTGGCTCTGCATGTGGGCCCTGGAAGAGGAGGGGGGCCTTTTGGTGCCCCCATGCCAGCTGACTGAGGGGGAGCAGGAAGGCGGTGCCCACACCTCAGCGGAGGGGGGGCAGAGGCTGCGCAGAAAAGGGCACACAAAGAGAAAGGGGAGGAGAAAGAAAGAAAGCGCTTGTGGAACTTGACAGCTGGGATTATTTTCCTAGGCAGACAGAACTGGCAGGAAAATGCAGCCCCACCTGTTTTTCACCTGCTTAATCCCTGGGAGGAGGAGCACTAGAGCTCTTGCCTCAAACCAACCTTTCTTTTCAACCTCATTTGCTCCCTCGCCCTTCACCAGGGGGGGGGGGGCCTTGAAGAAGCTCACCGGGCTGATGAATCCGTAGTGCACAAGCTCCGCAGCCAAGTCCTTGGGATTGTCACCTGTGGAGGAGGAGGAGCTGCTGAAGGGGGGGGGCACCAAAGGGCCCAAGGCCCGGCTGGTATTTCCAGCCTCTCGTGGCAATGAGTGAGAGGTGAAAGGAAGAATGGCGTGGGGAGGGTCCCCCACAAAGCGGGGGAGGCACAGCTGACCCCAGGCCAACAAAGCAGCCCCCCAACCCCATGGCTGTGCCGCTGGGAGCCCCCCACCCAGGTCTCATGTCCAAGAGCCAGGCAACGGTGAGGGTGGGGGTACAGGGGAGGCCCCCCTGCCCTGGGGGAATGGAGAGTCCACTCACTTGGCAGCAGGTCGTAGCTCAACTGGCGGTGAAGTTTGTCTTCCAGGACCAGAAGGAGGGTGAGCTGGGGGGACACACATGGAGAGTGTATGGGGGGGAAGCTCTTGAGGGAGAACCTTTCCCCCCCATGTGTGAGAGGGGGAGGGCACCCACAGAGCTGCCGCCTCTCCTCTGCCCCACACCCAGGGCTCCCTCCTGCCCAGGAAGGGAGGGGAGACGTACCCGCCATTGCCTCTTCTCCTCGCTCCACTCCATGCTGCACTGCATCTGCACCACCTGGGGAAAGGCAGGGACACTCCTCAGGAGGCGAGGCTGGGGAAGAGGGTCTCCTGTGGGGGCTGAGGCCAGAGCCTACACCGGTTCCCCCCAGGGATTCAAGCTGGGGTCTTTCCAAGCCCCCCACCCCAAAGATGCCCTTGGGGAACTAAGGTCAGGATCTCCGTTGCAGCTCTGCAACCCCTCCCTCCCTCCCTCTCCCCCCCCGGCTGCTCTGACCTTTCTGGTCTCCACATCAAAGGGCTCTGGCGTCGGCGTCTTGGCTTTCTGAGGGTCTTCGGTGGGCTGGGATGTAGATCTGGGGAGTGTGTGGGGGCGGGTAGCAGCAAAGTTCATCAGGGGATAAATGCCATTCCTGGGGAGAGGGGAGAGAAAGACAGGCCCGCTGGGAGTATCAGCCCTATGGATCCCACAGCCTGGTGGAGACTGGCAGCCAGAGCCCAAGAGGGGAAGGGGAGAGGGGGGCTCTGGGGCTCAGCCCCCTAAGAGAGCAGCAGCTCTTCTGCTTCATCCATCCGTCTTCCCCACCCCCCACTGGGGGGGGGGAGGCAAAAAGCAGGACTGCTCCTCTGCAGTCCCAGAACTCAAGGGAGCCCCACCCTTGGAATCCTGCTGTGGGGTGTGAAGGGGGCAGGGGACCCTTACAGACCCACACATGCAGCCCATGCACAGACTCACCTGACATCCTCCAGAAACTTGTCCAGCTCCAGGAAGGAAACTTCTGAGTATCTAAAGTGGAGAAAAGGAATGAGGAGCTGGCTGGTTGGGGGGGGGGGAGATTCCCTTTGCCCAGCCCCACCCATTTCCCTGGCTGCCCACCTCCACTGCACGGATGGGCGACCCTTCCGCTGGATCTCTGCCATGACGATACTGAGGTCCAGCTGCTTGGTTTTCTCTTCCACCACATTCTCAGGCCACAGGTCTACAAGAATCAGGCAGGCTTGGTTGGGGTTGAAGCAGGATGGCCTGGCAGGGGCGGGGCGGGGCTCTTCCCAGCTGCCCCCCTCCCACCTCCTCCCCAACTCACACTGGTTGCTGATGAAGCAGTGAGCGGCCAGGAGCTTCAGGGAGTGGACCTCAAAGAGGACGCGGTGGAAAAGGAGGTTGTGAGCTGTAGGGCGCCGGTCCGGGTTCAGGAGGAGGCAACCCAGGATGAACTCCTGCAAGGACACAGGGGCAGCGGGGGGGGGTGTCTTAAGGGGAAGGCGGGCTCAGCGCCAACCTCCTGCCAGGAGAGCTGGGCATCATAGCCAAGAGGCTGGCCAGGAAAAGCCACAGATCAGTGGCCACAGTGTCCAGGCAAGAGGTTGCCCAGGAAAGCAGGAGAAAGGGCAGCTGAGACGCTGCCAGGGAATTGCCCCATGGGACACACATTTGCTCCCCCTCCCGAGGACCTGCCTTGCCTCCTGGGAGCTTCCTGCCTCTGGCCTCTTAGGCCCTGCTTGACCCAGAACTGGGATTGCCAAAGGGGCTGGCGGGGAGGGGGTGTTGAGGGAGGCAGCCAGGGCTGAAGCGGCCCCTGCATGGAGGGGGGCTGTGCTCTGTCTCCACAGTTGGGGGCAGAGGCGCTTCTGAATTCCAGTGGGTGGAAACCATAGGGGGACAGAATCCTGCTTGCAGCTTTCCCACAATGGGCACCAGGTTGGCCACTGTGAGAACAGGATGCTGGACTAGATGAGCCCCTTTGGCCTGATCCAGCAGGCTCTTCCTATGCAGTAAAATTGCCCCCCTCCCCCGTAGCCATGGGGCGCCCCAAGCCTTTCACAATGGCCTAGTTCAGGCGTGTCCAACAGGTAGATCATGATCTACTGGTAGATCGCAGGGTGTTCCTGGTAGACGATCTCTGGCCCCTCAGCGATCTCCTTGCAAAAAAAGAACCCACCTAACTTTGGCTTCCTAAAAAAAGCTCCACATCTTTGGGTAGATCACTGCCAGTCTTTTTACAACAATGGATAGATCACTGCCAGTTTTTTTATACTATGAGCCTATTGGGAGTTGGACGTCCCTGCCCTAGTTCATGCATCACGCTAAGCCTGGCGATGGCTTGGCAGGGGGAAGGCACAAGCTCCGTCCGTCCGTCCGTCCTGGTGCATCCAGCACAGGCCCCAGACTCCTAACACAGCCCTCCAGCTGTAGCCAAGGCTTGTTCCTGGTGTGCTACTGGTGGGTATTTGGGAAGCCAGATTCCCCAGGGCTTTGCTCTGGCTCACTGGGCAGCAGCCACAGCAGCAGGACTTGGGGAGGAGCGGGGAAGGCCTCCCTTCCATTCTGCTCATCCTCTCAAGGCCAGAATGGCTAAGCCGCCTGGCAGCATTCACCCTCAACGGAAGGGCAGTGGGGTGTTTCAGGCTTCTACAATGGGGGTGGGGGCAGAGGGGTTGTCACAGCCACTAAGACAGGCAGGTAGCCTGAGCCCCTGCTCCCCTGTGGGGAGGGGGCCAAGGGGCTTTTCTCACCCGCATGATGGGGTCATCCAGAGAATGCCTGGCCCGCTCAATTGCCTCCTCCGACACATAGGTGTCCCCATTGGACTGGATCTCCAGCACTGCCATCTGGGGGGAGAAGCAGAGGGGAGGGGGCAAGGGGATGCAGTTGGGGCAGAACGAAAGGGGCAGCACGGCTCACCGGGCAGCAGCCCTTTTGCCAGAAGACAGGGCCTGGCCCTGAGAAGGAGCCCCCTGCTGAAGAGGTGATGGATGTGAGGAAGGGAGCCACACCCCCACACCCCGAGGGCAGGGTCATCAGGGCCCCTGGGTCCAGCTTCCCTACCTCCAGAGCGCACATCCCAAAGGAGAAGATGTCCACGGCCGTCCCATCCGCCACGTCTGAAAAAGCAAGCACAAGCAGACCCAGCTGGCCAAAGCCCCTCCTCCAGGGAAGCCCCGCCCACCCTCCCGAGGACTCTTGCACCACTACTCACGCCCGTACTCCGGGGGGAAGAAGTGCAAGTTGCGCTGCTCCTCTCGCTCCACACGGATGGGGCTGCGGAGCTCAGGCGGGATGGCTGTGGGAGGGCGAGAAGGGAGAGGAAGACGGCAGCATTCAGGGCGGATACCAGGAAGCAGGGCAGGAGCCAATGGCAGCCACCAATGGGGATGCCTTTCAAAGAGGATGGCACAACTTCATGGCTCTGCTCTGTCCTCCACAGCCAGAGGCAGCAATGCTTCTGAAGTTCAGTTGACCCCCGGAGGGGAGAGGGCTCTTGGGCTCGGATCCTGCCTGCAGGTTTTTCCCACAGGTATCTGGACCACTGGCTGGACCTGGCAGCCTCTTCTGATGGGCTTACTGGAATGTCCAGAGGGGCACATCCTCCCCCAGGCAGCCGGTTGCAAGCGATCCCATAGCCTCCAGGAATGGACTGGGGCCAGAACAAAGGGCGGGGACCCCCCTCAAACACACACACTCCATTGCCCCCAAAGCCCAAGGCCACCCTACAGTGACCCAGAGAAGGTCTGCACAAGGAAGCAATCCAGCACTCCCGGGATTTATTGAGGGTGGCTGTGCTGCCTCTGGTCAAGCCCAAGACCTGGAGCCCTGAAGAATGTGGAGAAAACCCCACTTGCCGCTCCCTATGAAACAGGGCGGGGAATACATTTGGGGGTGCAAGAGGAAGAGGCAGCACTTACCCTTTGCAAAGACTCTGTGCCAAACTGCAGGGGAGAGAACAGGGAGGGAGAGTTACTGGAAAGCAAGTGGTTCTGGGAAGCAGGTGGGGAAAGGCTTTCAAACCTAGCCTTGAGGCCCCTGCCTGGCCACGGGGGGGAAGCTGTGGGGGCTGGACTAGGTCCTCCCATGTCAGTTTGCTCCATGGGTAACAAAGGCAGTTCTTTACCCCCTTCCCCTCCCGGGGGGGGGGGGGCAGCAGGCGGAATCCCCCCTGCCAAGGCCCAGGATTCTGGCTCCTGCTCTGTACCTGACCCAATCTTGATGAGCCCATTGTGCTGGATGAAGATGGTGTCACTGGTGAGATTCCCGTGGATGATGGGGGGGTCGCAAGAGTGCAGGTAGCTGCAAGAGGAAGGGAGTCGAGGGGCATTGGACTGCTTCTCCCCACAGAGAGGTGGGGCTGAGGCACTGCGCAGGGGGGGGGAGCAGCAGCGGAGGCTTACCTGAGGGCCGAGAGGATCTGGGTGCACCAGCGCTTCCAAGCCTGTTTTGTTTTTTGGTAGGGGGAGCAATGAGACAGTCAGCCAGCTCAGGAGACACCCCCCCCCCGCCAACACTTCGACTCAGTGCCTTTTTCACTCAACAGGAGCAGCCTCCACCTGGACAAGGCAGCAGCCTGCCTTGAATCCACCTTCACCCACCCATCGGGGTGCCCCGGTCAGCCCAAGGGGTCGCCTGGCTCTCCCCCAGCCCCCCCACCTGCCCTGTTGCCCTGGGGTACAAGCTGGAGCATCCCTGCAGGGGCTGCGCTCCCTTCCTGGCTTGGGGGAAGTGGGGGTTGGGGTCTGCCTCCCCCCAGGGGGCAGGGCAGGGGTCCTACCCGGGCATTCATAGCCTTGTGGTTCTTCTTGGTCTTCTTGAGGAACTGCTTCAGGCTTCCGGAGGAGACATACTCTGTGATGAAGATCACCTGGTGGGGGGGGGGGGGAACCAGGTTGGTGAACCTGAGGGGTTGACCTGCCGCCCCAGGTTCACATTTCCCACAGCAGCCCAAAGATGAAGCCAGCCCCACAACAGAAAGAGGGTTCTAGGAATCCTCCCTTCCGCTGGGCTCTTACTAGTCTTAGGATCCTGCCCTGGACCTGCTGCCTTCCTTTCTGGGCCCCAGCCAGAGGCTCTTTTGTACCTGACGGCTTGGCCAAAACCAGGGCATGGACACCATACTTTGGATGTGTGGGGCTTCTACCTCCCCACCCCCACCCCACCCCACCCCGGCATGACCAAGTCAGGCTCTCGGTCCCCTGGAGCAGCACCAAGGGCTCCCCAGAGTCGCAGGAGGGTCTTGCCAAGCCTGCCCTGTGCTGGCAGCCTCAGCAGCCGCTGCCACTTCAGCCGAGATGGGAGATGCTGCCAGGATTGAACCCAAGGGCTCCCCTGCCCCTGAGACCCCTACACAAGCCCACCTCCCCCAGGGTGGTCACCCTCAACCCGTTTCCCCACTCAGGGTCAGGTCTGAGACCCGTATCGTGGAGGGGGCTTACCCCTGGGGCTGGGGGGCAGCCCTGCCAAGCCTCCGTGGGGGGCCCCTGCCTCACCTGGGCCTTGATTTCCTTCACATCCAGCCAGTACTTGTGGACCTTCACGATATTTGGGTGGTCAACGACAACCAGCTGCTCAAACATGGTCTTGATCTTCTCCTGTTGCCAGAGGAAGTGGGCAGGGAGGGGAGACTCTCAGCAATGGGGAACAAGCTGGGGGTCTGGAGCTGGGCAGGGGGAAGCGCCTCCTCCTTTGGCGAGGAGTGCTTGGCGTGCACCACCCCCAAGGCCTATGGGGTTGCCAGCCTCACCTCGTGAGCTTTGAAGGCCGCCTTGTCGGTGAACTGCAGCTCATTCCACACGACCTCCACGCCTTCCTCTGTGTCCATGGCCAGGAAGGTGCTCTGTAGTCCAGGCATGTTGCCCTGGTTGACCTGAGGGGAGAGACGCGGCTCAGAGCGGCTGCCGAACATGGGCCCTGCCCCACCAGAGCCCAGCGGAGTCACGGCCCCAGGTCTTCTCTCAAAGATGAGACTGAGACTGCTGCAATGCATTGCACATGGGGCTGCCTTGGGAGATGGCTTGGAATCTGGCTAGTGCAGAAGGCTCCATGGGCAACCGGAACAAGGAGGAGCAGATCTGTTTGCAGGAGGGGATGTGGGCTATTGCTTCGTCTTTTGTTTTGTTTTGTATTCTGTGTTATTTATCTTGTATTTTTATGTTGTGAACTGCCCTGATATCTATGAATGGTGGTGAATGACAACAACAACAACAACAACAACAACAACAACAACATTTAACACTGTTTCTTGTGGAAACTGCTCTGGCCTAATTCAAAGTGATGCTTTCGGCCTTTAAACCTCCCATGGCTCCTGACTCATAACCCTAGAGGACTGTCTCTCCCCACATTTACCTGCCCAGTCCCAGAGATCCTCACCTGAGGCCCTCCTGAGGCCCAGCAAAATGACCTGGGGTGGATTGACTCCCCAATGAAAGAAGGTTGAAGTATTTGGGACTTTTAAGTTTAGAGAAAAGGCGAGGAAGGGGCAGCATGAGAGAAGCCTCTACAAGGATGCCTGGCACAAAGGAAGTGGAGAGAGGAAAGCTCTCCCCCCCCCCCAATCATAATGCTGGAACTCGGGGACATTCAATGAAGCTGAATGCTGGAAGATTCAGGACGGATAAAAGTCCTCCATGCAGCACAGAGTCAAACTGTGGAACTCTCTCCCACAGGAGGCTGGGATGGCAGCCAAGGTGGATGTCTTCAAAACAGGATTAGACAAAGCCATGGAGGACAGGGCTACCGGAGGCTACCATTCATAGAATCATAGAATCATAGAGTTGGAAGGGAGCACAAGGGCCATCCAGTCCAACCCCCTGCCGAGCAGGAAACACCATCAAGGCATTCTTGACATATGCCTGTCAAGCCTCTGCTTAAAGACCTCCAAAGAAGGAGACTCCACCACACTTCTTGGCAGCAAATCCCACTGCCGAACAGCTCTTACTGTCAGGAAGTTCTTCCTAATGTTTAGGTGGAATCTTCACAATTGCCATGCTCTGGTTGGCTACTGTGAGAACAGGATGCTGGACTAGATGGGCCACTGGCCTGATCCTGCAGGCTGTTTCTGTCCTCAGGGCTGGTGAGGGGAGAATGGGCCTTTTCTGCAGTAGCTTCCCAGCTAGAAAATGCCCCGTCCCCAGGAGACCCATCGGCCTCCAACTTGTCTTATTTTCAGTGCCAGGCAAATCTGGGTTTGCCTTTCTGGGCAGCACCAGCGACGAGATGCTTTTATTTTGTTTATGTCTTAATATGTTCATGTATTTTCTTCTGCTTCATTGTCTTCTAAATTGCTGCGGGACCATCTGTTGTGGGAAGCTATTAATAAATTTGCAAAGCTAACCCCCATGATCAAAGGCAGTATATTTCCGAATACAAGGAAGGGTGTGTGTGTGTGGGGGGGTCTATTGGGCTCCTGTCCTACTACTCAACCTCTGTGGGGGGCACAGAGGCTGACGGGGGTGGGGCAGGAGGCACACTCTCCCAGCCTTTCTGTAGGCGGCATCCAGGGCAGGCAAAGGAATGTGGGATATCTTTTAGTAAAGAAATGCTGAGATTCCCAGGATGCTTGGGAGGGGGGGGGAATGTCACCAGTGGTTCCCTGGGGGGAAGAGAGATTGCCATGGCCCCCCAATTGGCCAAGCTACCTGCCCCCAGACCCAGCACATCTCCTTGGCAGAAATGGGTGGAAAAAACAAGGCCCCACCTGTTGCTAGGCAAGAGCCAAAGGCAGCCTGCTAGCCCAGCCCTGGGCTCCATCCTGCTCTCCTGCCTGGCTGGCCACTCCTGCCACAGGGGAAGTTGAGGCAGAGGGCTGGCTCCTGGACGTGGGACCAAGGGTATGCCCTGCAGGGGGGCTGTGCAAACCCCTTGGCTCTTGCTGTGGGGCCTCCGACAGCAGCGGGCACTGGCAGGGGGGATGCAAGAGCTGGCCCAGCACCTGCTGAAAGGCAGGATTGTTTGTGGCCCAGAGAGGACACCCTGTCCCGCCTGCCTGCCAGGGCTTGGGGCACCCGCAGACGTCTGTCTTGGCAGGCCAGGAGGGACAAAGGCCTCCAGCCGCAACGCCAGCTCGAGTTCATTAAGAGGGGAAGATGGAGCTGTCCTGGCAGCGGCGCCTCATGGCCCAGTTCCTGCCCGAGGAACAAAGAGGCCCCATTGTCCCCTTCTCCCCCCCCCCCTTGGCCACCTGCCTCCCCCTGGGCCAAGGAGTGGGGTTGCCAGGGCCAGAAACCAGCCACCTTCACCCGAGGGGGGCTCTGCTGCTGGCTGCCTGGCTAGCTGGCGTGGGGACCCCCTCTGCCAAAGGCCCAGAAAGGTGTGCCTGGGATTGCCAGAACAGGGCACCCCTCACATGGGCCAAAGAGATCCACCAAGAGGGAGGCAGTGTCTGCCAAGAAGGAAGCCAGAGTTGGGCCGGTGGCCAAGCCCAACCAGGAAAGGCCTTGGACCTGTCTGCCCATTGCCAATTAAACAGGTCACAATCTGCGCACATGATGGGCAGGCGCCACCCTCTTGCCTGTCTATTAGTTGGGATTGCAAAAGGGGCAGCCAAGTGGATGTCAGACGAACTCCCCTCCCCCTCGAAAAAAGGCTTCTTGAAGGTCTATGTCCCCCCACAAGAGACCAAGGGGGAGTGACTCACCTCAGAGCCAGTCAAACCCAGGCAGGGTACCTGGGAGCAGAAGCCCAAAAAGGACCGGGTGGGGTGGGGTGGACGGACAACAACACACAGGCATTTCTTCATCCAACAGCCCCCACCACTGTTGTGCAGAAATGGCTGAGGCCGCTTTGCTGGTGCAAAAGGGTTTGTTGCTCTTTCGCCTTTGGCTCTGTGGCCTGGAAGGGGGGGGGGTCATGCCAGGACACGAGTGGCATTGCTGAGAAGAGGAGGAGCAAAGGGCAAAGGGGGGAGGCAGAGAAAGAAGTCAGGGCAGAGAGGGGACAGCTCAAAGCAGAGGAAGTGCGCTTTGCAGAGTAACACACAGAAGCAATAGGGGTCAAAGGTTTTTTAAGGCAGGGCAGGTCCCTGTCCCCAGAAGTTTAGTCAAAATTTCAACGGGGCAGAGAAATACGACAGCCTCCTGGACTAGCTCCCTGAGAAGAGGGGCCTGGAAAGAGGGTGTCCTGGTCCCTGTTGGGAGGCCACTTCCAGACACTGCGGATTCCTGCTGGGCACCTGAGCTGGATCACAGACGCTTGTCCCCCAATACTGAGGGGGTCACCCAGGGATTTGCAGTTCTGTAGTCTCAATGAGCAGGTGGCACCCAGCTCTGTCTCTTCTTTCGTTGTCCTGCTAAGGCAGGCACCCCCAATCTGCAGCCCTCCAGATGTTTTGGCCTACAACTCCCAGGATCCCTAGCTAACAGGACCAGTGGTCAGGGATTATGGGAATTGTAGTCCAAAACATCTGGAGGGCTGAAGGTTGGGGATGCCTGTGCTAAGGCATCTGAGAAGGTCCTGGTCCGACATTGGGAGGTGGCAAATAAGCCAAAAGTCAACAGACCTGGCACAGGTGCTGGTGGTCTTTAAAGTGAAGCAGGAATGGGGACCCCACCTGCACTGGATGAGGCTGCCCCTCCCTGAGAACCACAGGTACACACTCCTGAGGATTTCTCTTGACCAGTTCAACCTCCTCTTTGACAGCCTTCCAGGTGGCAAGTGGGGGGGGGAGGTAACTGCTCTTTCCCACTGGCTCTGCCACTGACTTTCAGTGGCTAGCTTTGTGTTGGCTGTTGATATAATTGAAGCCCTTATAATTGAAGTTTATAAATGTTTTCATTTGAATTTTGATGAGCTTCCTTTTTTATTATTATCATTGATTGCCTTGAGCAACATTCTGTTGGGAAGGCGTGAGATAAATGTCCTTTATCCCACCCTCTCCGGGGGAAGGATGCCTGACAACTGCTACAAAAACATCGTGCTGATGCTGGTGAGAAATTCCTCGGGCAAAAGCCCTGGCTCAAGGCAGCTTACAACATGAAAAAATAAGTAACAACAACATGACAAAAGTGGTCATAAAAATAAATGAAATATGAAAAAGTACATAGCCAAACTGAACCGTTTCCACATAAATCACAAGATACAAAATAAAGATACACAAAACCAACAGCAACAACCCTGACAACAGCAAAGCACAAACAGCACCATGGGTCTGTTCAGCAGCCTCTGCTTTCGTAGTTGGAGTCAGTCTGGACCCCATCCTCCCAGCCAGGCTGGGAGAAGGTTCACCAAAACTCACAACCAAGATAGTCTCTGGCCTCTTCAGCAGCTGGAGGTGCTTTCTTTCTTTCTGCTTTCCTCCTCTCATCCCAGGCAGCCAATGAGGAACAAGAGGGCTTGGCTCATCAGCCAACAAGATGCTGCAGGGCCATCTGGCTGGGTACCACAGCTGCTCTGGAGAAGCTGTAGTCATGGCAACTGCATTGCCAGACCCAGGAGGCAAACAGGGCCAGGCATGTGGAAGCCTTACGATCTCTGCGGCTGCAACAGCGGGCAGCATAAGATCAAGCTGCAAGGGAGGCAGCTGCTGGGGGGGGCGCTCCTGAGCCTTCAAGGGTCATTTTGTGAGGGGACACTTTTGCAAAGAAAGTGCCTTGAGGTCCCTTTTGCAAAAGGAGCAGGAGATCCCCCCCACAGAGGCTACATGAGACCCATTTCCCTCCTTTACCTCCTGGGAAGGGTGCCAGCCTCTCTCCAGGAAGGCAGAAAGCAAAGCCTGTGGCCGAAGCTGCCCAAGTAGGACCTCCCAGCCAGGCACGTTGGGTGGGAACACAGGAGAGGGCCTTCTTGGTGGTGGCTGCTCTCCCCCAACCTTGAAACCTAGGAAGCCAGGCGGGCTCCCTCCTTGCACTCCTTCCGCAGGAGGGGAAGATGGTTTTATTTTGACTGGCCTTTGGGAACCGACTGTTATTTGAGGAAAGGGCTCATCCTGTGGTGTTCATATTCTAATGATGCTGTAGTGGTGATTTTTATATTCATATTGTTTAATTGTACTAATGTTTAATTGTTTTTTAATTATTGCTTTCCCCCCTATATTTTAGCTGCTTGTATTTTAGCTGTAAGGTGCCCTGAGACCCTGTTGGGGAAGGGGAAGAAGAAGAAGGAGGAGGAGGAGGAGGAGGAGGAGGAGGAGGAGGAAGAGGAGGAGGAGGAGAATTCCTCAAGAGGCCTCATTCCAGAACAGAGTGGAGCCGGCTGGGCAGGCAGGCAGCAGGTCTGGAGGGGCTGAGGGCCGAACTGAAGCCAAAGCCCCCTCCCTCCTCCCCTAAGCCTGGCACAGCAAGAGGCCCTGATAAGCCAGCCCAGAGGCCAGGTCCGCTGCAAGATAAGCAGCTGTTCTGCAGAGGTCACCTGTGGGGCCTCCTGGCTTGCACAGCTCCCGCCCTAGCACCCCCTTCCCCCACCCCTGGCACCCCACCCATGCTTATTCTAGGATCCTCCGCTGTGGAGGGCGGGTGGTAGGGCTTTCTTCCTTAAGAAGAGGAGCAGGAGGCAAAGTGCGGGGGGGGGGGAGGCAGGCCAGACCCACAGCTTGTCCTAGGCATTTTTTCCATGAATTGCATATACCATATTGCCTGAGTATTTTTTTTAAAAAAAAACAACCCTCCAAGCTTCCCATTTTCTACAGAAGACAGGAATGAAGGCAGGGATTACAAATCTGGCCCTGTGGGGCTCCAGAAGTCTGCCCCAGCCCCAGAGGGACACCAGCACATCTAGGCTTGTCCCCAGAGGCCAGAGCGAGTGGTTCAATGGGTGGGCCGGGCTCCTGAGGCAGCTTTGGCAATGGTGGCCACTCCCACGAGGCAGGAGCCCCCCTGGGCAGGAGGTGGGTCATAAGAGGGACTGCTGGCGGTTCCATAGACCTGTTTTGTGCCAATGAAAGCTTGAAGCTGCCAATGCTTTGCAAACAGCAGAGGCGGGGAGATCAGCGCAGAAGAAATCGCCCTGTCTTGCCTGGGTTTGCATCCTGCCAGCAAAGGCCTTGGCTCCTGAGACTCTCGTCGGCAGCGGCTGAGACCCTTTGGACTGTGATGCAGCCACTCTGTGCGCAGAGGCCCAGGAACGAGTGACCAGGAGGGCAAGAGCCTCTCTGGCACTGGGCAGAGCCAAGAGCAGGAGCCCCACCCTGGGCCTCAGAGCTGCAGCGAAGCCACCTGGGCAGGATCCACTTCCCTGGCAATGGCAGAGTCCCAGCAGACTCCCCTGCTGGCTGCTGCAGCGCGATCCTGAGACAGGCACTGGACTGGGGGAAGGCAGAGGGGAGACCCCGGAAGAGGAGAGAGAGCTCAGTCCTGGCCAGCTGGCCAGCAGAAACACAGACAACATCTCAGTTGTGTTTTTGGTCCAGTGCAGAGTGTGGCTCAGGGAGCCACATTTCCAGGCAGGTTAAGCCTCACTGAACCTACTCTGACTGGTTCAGGGGCGGCAGCACAAAGAAGAAGGCGCCCCAGCACTGGGCAAGCAGGCCGCCCTGGGGCCCCCCATAGCTGCCAAGTTCCCTTATGCTGAATAGGCTTCCTCGCGAGAAAAGGGAAAACTTGGCAGCTATGCTGGGGGCCTCCCCTGAAGGCAGACATGGCCTTATCAGGAGCAGCAGCACCGGAGGCGCCTGGGGGGGTCTCTGCACCAGCGAAGGCAAAGGAGATCGCTCAGCACCCGTGCGAAGAAGGTGGGTCCTGGTGCCGGGGGGAGGGCGCCCCTTTGGGGGATTCGGAGGTTTCCTCCTGATCTTGTTGCCTTTAGACGGGTCCTGACCAAGGAGAGATTTCTTCAGGTAGGCAGGACCCCACCTGAGCATCCAAACGCTCCCCGTCAAAGACATGTTCTGTCTGTGGGCGACAGGAGGCAACTGTCTTCTGGATATGGGGCGAAGCGGGGCTGGAGCCAAGAGGGCAGAGCCTCTGCCTCGCCCTACCGGAGGGGGATTGAGCTGGGCTGCTTCCCGCCCCCACCTCGCTTCTGGGGCGCCTTCCTCGGGCCACATCCAGATAAGCAGCCCACGAGAAGCCAGGACCAGCCCCCCCCCCGGGCAGGGCTGCTCCCGAACAGGGGTCCCCTAACCCTAACCCGTCGCCCTGTTTTGCATCCTCGGGCTCCCCCTCGGTGCGAGGGGCCGGGAGGGGAGGCCACTCCGACGGGTCCCGGCCGGGAGCCCCGCTCTCCTGGCGCCCTTCGCGAGCCTATCTCGCCGGGTTGGCGCGGAGACCAGGCGAGGCAAGGGGGAGTCCGGCGGGGCTGGGCACGGCGGGAGGCACCGGCGCGGGTGCAGCAGACCCCGCTCGCCCGTCCCCGAGGAAGCCCTGCTCGGCCTCCGTCCTGCCTCCCGCCCGGTTGCCGCCGCCGTTGCTGCTGCCGCCCCTCCTCCTGCCGGCGGCCAGGGGACCCCGCGGCCCGGTCGCTGTCTCCGGGAGCTGCCCTCCCTGTCCCTGGGCTCCGTCCGCCCGCCCGCGCCGCCGCTACCTGCTCCTTGCGCTTCTGCCATCGGCCGCAGGGACTCTCCTCCAGCACCTCGCTCTCGTCCTCGCTCTCCTCCTGCGACGCCGCCGACACCACCGACGCCGCCGCCGCCTCCGGCTCTGCCGCGCCCGACATGCCGCCGCCGCCGCCGCCCGAGGGACAGACGCGCCGCTGGAGCAGCTGCAGCCTCCGTCCCGCCGCTGCTGCCCCGCCGCCTCCGCCCGAGCCCGCCGCTGCCGGGGCGGTCCCGGACTCAGCTCCGCCCCGCCGCCGCTCCGGAAGCCGCCCCGGGTCCCAGTGCCGGCCTCGGCCGCCGGGCTCGGCGCTACCCTCGGGCGCCCCACCGAGGCCTCCGGGCCCTGGCGGCGGCAGAAGGAGGCCCGGCTCGCCGCCGGAGAAGGTGGCCCGGTGCTCGTCTGCCCTCTTCTGCTGCCGCGGGTCCCCCGAGACGGGAGCCGAGGCCCCTTCGCCCTCCGTGGCCAAAGGGGACCCGGCGGGGGGATGGTCTCCTCGCGGCCACCCGGGAGGAAGGTGCGGGGGCCAAGGAGAGCGAGCCCCCCACCTCCGGGCTCCGGGAAGGGGGTGTCGTGGGCTGCTGCTGCTGCTGGTGGTGACTGACCAGGGCCGGATTGAGGCTGGATGAGGCCTTAAGCTACTGAAGCTATTGGGGCCCTTTCTATGTCCAGCTGCCCTTAGTCAACAACAGGTTGTCGCTGTTTTATGTGTTGAATATATGCTATATGGTCATTGATGGACCTCATAGGTATCTCAAGACATTTGCACATAACAAAATATGTATTTTATCAAAGTAATTATTGGACCTAATAGGTATCTCAAGACATTTGCATATGTTACCGTGCAACCAGTCCATGCAGAATGTAGGCCCCCTATATATAGAAAGGAGCAAACCAGGGATATTTGAAAGAGCAGGCTAGCAGGCAGGACCCATGACTTACACCAGAGGAGCCTGCCCAACACAAAACACTGTTGCTGCATGTAGGCTTTATTCTATTTGTCTTTTATTTTATCTTTTGGAAATGTACATCCAGGTTTTTCCCCTTTGATTTTTTTGGGGGGCCCAAGAGAGTGGGGCCCTAAGCTATAGCCTTTTTAGCTGATACATAAATCCGGCACTGTGCCCGTCTGAGCATGTACAGACTGAAATTGTGCATGCGCATGAGAGAAGCCCCCAAACAGCACCCATGACAGAATTTCCGTAGTGCATGCCCCCCCCCCACGTCTGTCTGTGGAAGAGGGTGAATTGGTCAGGCGGAGAAATGGGAGGGGATGTTCTGTGATGAGCGCTAGCACAAAGTCAAAAGTGGTCCCCCGTTTGTGTGGGGGAAGGGTGCAACTGGACACGACCCAGGAAGGCAGGCCAAGATGGGCCAGTGGCCAAGGCAGGAGGACTTTGCTCTTGAATTCTGCCTGTTGCTCCTTCCATGTCCTGCTACAATTCTGGCTGCCTAGTTTGTCCATGGGGTCACGAAGAGTCGGACACGACTAAACGACTAAACGACAACAGTTTGTCTTCCGTAGAAACATCTGTCTTGCAGAACAAGTCCCCAGAATGGCTGCAGTTCAGTCGGTAGCAGAAGGTGCAGGAAGGAGGAGCCTTGTGGCGTGTTGCCCCCCCCCCCCGGACCCAAAGGGGCTGCCCTCTGATCAGCCAGGGAGCCACTAGCCCTCCCTCTGCCAGCTGCCCCACTGGTCTGCAAGGGGGCAGAGAGCTGCCCTGCAGGTTTCTACCCTGGAACCTTTGAGCGAAGGGCAGAGAATAATTGTAATACAGTGGTACCTCTAGTTACGAACTTAATTCGTTCCGGAGGTCCGTTCTTAACCTGAAACTGTTCTTAACCAGAGGCGTGCTTTCGCTAATGGGGCCTCTTGCTGCCACTGCGCCACCGGCACACGATTTCCGTTCTCATCTTGGGACAAAATTCTCAACTCGAGGTAAATCTTCCAGGTTAGCGGAGTTTGTAACCTGAAGTGTTTGTAACTCGAGGTGTCAGTGAGAGAGACAGAGAGGCTGAGAGACTCCCCATTGCACAGCCACTCCCTCTGGAAGGTGCCTGCTGGGGGGGGGGGCTTGGGGCCTGTCTAGGGAGCAGGGAAGGGGGTCCCTTCAGCCAGAGGCTCCTATGGAGAGGGCCCTGGGTTCTGTCGCTGCTTTACAGGGAGCCCAGGGTGTGGTCTGGCCAACCCCACAGAGCCACAGGCTGGGTGGGGTTCTAAGTCCCTTGGCCCATCCAGGCAGCGGCAAGACAATCTCTGAAAAGACTCCGTAACATGGAGGCCACAGCCCCCAAATCTTAAATGTGCAGAGAAGCCCTAGGTGCCTTCTTCTGGTCAAAAACAACAGCACCAGGATTGTGCAACTGGGTTGAGGGTCACAGGATCCTCACATGTTTGGCAAGTTCTTTGGAGCATTGTGAATGGGGGAGGGGCCCCAGGTAGCTCAGTGAGAGGCCCTTGCTCAGCCTGCAGAAGCCACCCCCCTTCCGGGGCAAAAATCCACTACCAAAGGGCCATAACTCAGTGAGTAGAGTGTCTTCAACCTCCAAGTAGGGCTGGGGGGGGGGCAAGGGCGTACCCACCACGGGGCAAGTTAGGGCAGCTGCCCTACTCTAGAAGCAGGGCTGGTGGGCAGAGGCGGAGCACAGCCCGGCGGAGCGCGAGTTCGCCATTCCCGCCGCGCCGCACCCTCCCTCCAGCTCCCCGCCGCGCCCTCAGGCAAGGCCAAGCGCAGCGGGGAACCAGGGAGCGCGGCGCAGTGGGCGGGAACGCCGAACTCGCGCTCCGCTGGGCTGGGCTCCGCCTCCACCCACCAGCCCTGCTTCTAGGGAGGGGCACAGCCCGGCGGAGCGCGAGTTCGCCGTTCCCGCCCACTTTGTGGCCCCTCCCCTTCCGTGCCTTGGCCCCTCCCCTTGCCCCCCCCCCTAGTTTTGATCCTGGGTACGCCCATGGGGGGGGGCTCCTGCCTGAAGCCTTGAAGAGCCAGTGCTGCCAGCCAGTGTAGACAGTACTGAGCTGGACCGATCAATGGCCTGACTCGGTACAAGGCACCTTCCTATGTTCCTGGCAGCCTCTCCTGTTGGAAGGATCAAGTGCTGGAAAAGAGACACACATTCCCAACCCTCCAGCCGGAGAAGGCCAGACTCTGCTGCAACTCTGGCAAAGGAGGCAGCTGCCCCTCCTCCTCCTCCTCTGGCACTCATCAGTGACAGCCAGGAATTTGGTCTTGGCAAGTCCTGGGACTCTCCAGCTCCTTGAGGCGGGGAAGGGGAACCTTTTGAGGCACTGTCAAGCGTGGCTCCATCCTCCTGCTGAGTCGCCTCTTTCCGGTGGCGGCTGGATGGGAGCAGAGTCCCCCATGAGGACTAGGAGCTTGGCCTTCCTTCAGTCCTCTGTTTGTCTGGGCTCTGCCAGGGGCTGTGGCCCCCTAAGGTCCTGCATCGCTTGCTTCCAAGGCCCATGCAGCCGGTCTCACGCACATCTCTTGGTCCTCAGGGATGTATCAACACTTAGGGGGGGCCCTTTGTGAGTTGGGTGCAGTGGACACTTCCTATGGAGCTGCCTGCCACAATCAATCTCCTTGGCTTTATGGGGCCACTGAGGCTGCACACACCCCATACGTTTAAAGCACATTCACCCCCCCTCCTGCAGTAAGAGTGAAGGAGAGAAGGGGATGTTTCTGTGTGGGTGAAAAGGTGCTTCGTTGTGCATTCTTCAGAGTGTGGGGGCGATGCACCGCTTCTGTGGAAGCAGCAGCCCTCTCCCCCCTCTTGAAGAAGCAGGCTCTGTCCTATGACAGTAGCTGTGTTTGCAAGAGGCTGGGGGCCGCTCCAGAGCTCGCCTGCTGTGCCAGGAACCTCTCTCTCTGCTCCTTGGCAGAACCTGCTTCTTTGTGTGTGCGTCTTGTTCAGAGCTGCTTTCCTGGAAAGGCTTTCATCCTCCCCACATCCTTGTTTCTCCTCCCCACCCCCACACACTTTGCTTTCAGGCCTGGAATAGCTCACTGTCCCGCCAATGGAGAGAGAGGACGGGTCTCCTCCTCCTCCACCACCCACCCCACCAGGTTTATGGGGAAAGCAAACAGTTTGCAGGAGGAGACTGGAAGCAAAGCCGCTCCTGTCCTCCTGATGAGCAAAGCCATTCCAGGCTCAGCAGCCAGGTCCTGTGCACCTCCCCACCCCCAATATTACAGTGTGCCTGCTGCCCCATGCCATGGACCCCAAAGCCAGCTGAGTTCTTGCTCCCCACTTCACAGCCCTCCCCCACAAGTGTCGTTTGTTGCAACCCTGATGTGTTCCAGCCACTCATGCCTTGGTACAAACGCGGCCTGGTTTCTACTGACATGAGATTTGGGGGACAAGGGTTGACTCTTGCAGGCACTCAAATAAATCTGGAAGGCTGTCCAGAGCTCCAGGGTGCAGCGTCCTACACTGGAGGAGGAAGGTGCTGGTGTGATGTCCCTAAAGGGGGGGGGGAGGTCTCGGATTCCTCCAGCTATGAATGAATGCTGTTCGCAATCTGTGCACTTTTCAGTTCTTGATGTTTAGGACAGGATCGACTCAAGATTTCTCCCAGTTGTGCTCTGTGGAACCGCGCATGACACCCTCCCAACCTGCCCAGACCCACTCAGCCCGCCATCCACCGGGCGCATTTTCTGGAGGCAGCTTCCTCAGAGTGGAGGGTTGGCAGCCGAGAGCTGCTGCCCCTCTCCTCAACTGGGCTGCCCGGTGCATAGCTCCACTGCAGCGGAGAGAGGCTGCTGGCCACAGGTCAAGCCTGAACCAAGGGGCAGAGAGAGATGGCGGTGCATGAGGGATGGGGCACACGGAGGGTGAAGCTCAGCCTCACATGTCCCACCTGGCAGTGGGGCAGGGGGATGGGGTTCGGCAACAGCAGTGGCAGGGTGGGGCAGCCCCCTCAATACTGGGGAGGCTGAGCCCCCTGCCCCAAAATATTAAGGGGGGCGAAAGCCCACTCCACCCTATACTCTGTGCCCCTGTGTGAGACTCTTTCCATGATGGAAAGAGTCTCACACAGCTGCCCCCCCCCCCAGCCATCTCTGTGTTATAATAATTCTAAGGTGGCATAAATAAAATGTAAGTGAACAAGGTAAGCACACATAAATCTGAAGTATCTGAAGAAGTGTGCATGCACACGAAAGCTCATACCAAAATAAAAACTTAGTTGGTCTTTAAGGTGCTACTGAAGGAATTTTTTTATTTTACACATAAATACAGTATGTACACAAACCAGATGTCTGAAATAGTAGAGGAGAGCAATCTTGAAGCCATCTTGACTCTTAATGGCTCCCAACATTTCCTTTGCAGAAGGAAATACCTTACTTTTCTGTTGTTAACGGAGAAATATTGAGGGCTCCCTTGGACAAAAAAACAAGGACACCAGCCAGGAATAGCAGAGCAAAAGAGCAGTCAGTAGGCTTGGTCTTTATTGAAGACTCGCGACAGGACTCCCCCCTGCCACCAGGTGAAACAAGATGGAAGCTCCAACGTTTATTAGCTGCTATTCCCCCCCAAACTACATCACTAATATATCATAGTTACATCATGAAAGGGGAGGTCTGGTGGCAATCATCTGAGCATCCTGGACCCTGCCCCATGCCTCCCCTTGCCCTCCATCCCTCAAGTGGAACAAGAGAGATACCGTATTTACATTTCCCTGTTACCCAGCTAAGTTAATCACACCCTTTTGTCTTCATCTGGGCTTGTTGTTTCTGGAATGGCTACCTGTCTGGCACTCTGGTCTGCTTTCAGGATGCCAGGAATCCCTCCCAGGGAAGGCGGGATTAGAGCAACCACCCGGGCAGCCCTGGGTCCCTCAGAACCGCCAGTCTCTGGAAAAGTGGGTGTGGCTTTAGAACTCTCTGGCAGTATAGGTTGCTGCCCGGCAGGGCTTCCCATTGGGAGGCGCGAAGGCTTTAGTGGGTGGGAATTGGCGCAAAGTAGGCAGGGCGTGCTGAGAGAAGCCACCGCTGCGGAGCCGAGGCACCAGCAGCGTCCCCGTCCCCCCGTGTCAACAAGTGGGGCGCCTGTGCCGGGGGTTTGCACGTCTTTTCCTGCGCGGTATTTGCTTCCTGAGTCGGGCCCGCGGTTTGGCCTTCTAGGGGGGGGCAGCTGCCCCCCTGCCACCTGGCTACGCCCATGTTCCAATGCCATTTTAACCCTTAAGAAAGGTGAATTTGGGCTCCACCTCCCTCCATGAACCAAGAAGCAGGACGTCACGTAGGCAGCAGGAACAGGGCATCTCACCATAATTCCCCAAGCGTGAGAGTACAGACACAACCCCCCCCCCCCCAGGGAGCGACCAAGGGGACAACAATAGAGTCAGGTATTCTGAAAGCCCATCTCTGGAGAAGCCCTGAGGGCAAGGCTATGTCAAGAGTTTTATTGTTCTTTGGGTGATGACTACTTTAGAGGTGTTGGGAAAGGGCTCTGATAAAGTGGCCCAATGTTGAATTTGTGTAAGTAACCCTCGTAGACAAACCCCTCCCCATTTGTGACATGCTAGTGATGTAGTGATGATGTATCAATCATGCCTCTCAAAGTATATTCTGGGGGAAAGAGGGAAGTTTTAAAAGTCAATGTCACCCCATGCTCAAGGTTTTTACTCCTGGGGGGACCTGTTGCACAACAATAAGGATCGTGGTCTACGGACTGCTGTTTTGCTCCAAATGACTTGGCTTTTACTGCCTGCATAGACCCACAAGGGGCTGTTGAGTAGTCTCTCACTCTGGATTCCCCCCCCCCCAATAACAGGCAGTAAAAGCCAACCCCAAAATGTTCATATAACATATGTTTAACTCAGGTTTGAAACATCTTCTCCACAACAGACATAAACCCTCCCTTTATGCAAGAAACATGCCCCACTGCCACTGGGGGGGGGGACTGTACACTTCCTCCCCCAGAGACATGCATCACTGTGTCCCCTTACAGGCAATGCAGCCTTGCAGGCGATGGCAGCTGCCTTGTAGACGTTGGGTCCGGCTGCATTTGCCCCATGGGAGCTCAGTGGGAGGCCCTGGATTCAGGTCAGCAGCCCAGAGGAGTCCTTTGCTTGCCTCTCTGTTCCTTTGATCTCTAGGATGGGCTGAAGCAGCCTTGGCGAAGTGCCTGTTCCTCCTGCAGGGGGCAGCAGTGGCTCAGAAGAGCAGAAGAGGACCCTGGCGGCTGCATCAGTCCCAAGTCCATCCAGCCCAGCACCCTCTTCTCACAGTGGCCAACCAGGTGAGCATTATGGGATGCTCAAAAGCAGGGCTTGAACACCAGGACAATGTTCTCTCCTGTGGCTTCCAGCATGACTGTCTCTGACTTTGGAACCCATGAATTTGTCAAAGCCTCTTTTCATAGAATCATAGAATCATAGAATCATAGAGTTGGAAGAGACCACAAGGGCCATCCAGTCCAACCCCCTGCCAAGCAGGAAACACCATCAAAGCATTCCTGACAGATGGCTGTCAAGCCTCTGCTTAAAGACCTCCAAAGAAGGAGACTCCACCACACTCCTTGGCAGCAAATTCCACTGCCGAACAGCTCTTACTGTCAGGAAGTTCTTCCTAATGTTTAGGTGGAATTTTCTTTCTTGTAGTTTGAATCCGTTGCTCCGTGTCCGCTTCTCTGGAGCAGCAGAAAACAACCGTTCTCCCTCCTCTATATGACATCCTTTTATATATTTGAACATGGTTATCATATCACCCCTTAACCTTCTCTTCTCCAGGCTAAACATACCCAGCTCCCTAAGCCGTTCCTCATAAGGCATCGTTTCCAGGCCTTTGACCATTTTGGTTGCCCTCTTCTGGACACGTTCCAGCTTATCAGTATCCTTCTTGAACTGTGGTGCCCAGAACTGGACACAATACTCCAGGTGAGGTCTGACCAGAGCAGAATACAGTGGTACTATTACTTCCCTTGATCTAGATGCTATACTCCTATTGATGCAGCCCAGAATTGCATTGGCTTTTTTAGCTGCTGCATCACACTGCTGACTCATGTCAAGTTTGTGGTCAACCAAAACTCCTAGATCCTTTTCACATGTACTGCTCTCAAGCCAGGTGTCTCCCATCCTGTATTTGTGCCTTTCATTTTTTTTGCCCAAGTGTAGTACTTTACATTTCTCCTTGTTAAAATTCATCTTGTTTGCTTTGGCCCAGTTGTCTAATCTGTTAAGGTCATTCTGAAGTGTGATCCTGTCCTCTGGGGTGTTAGCCACCCCTCCCAATTTGGTGTCATCTGCAAACTTGCTCAGGATTCCCTCAAGCCCATCATCCAAGTCATTGATAAAGATGTTGAACAAGACTGGGCCCAAGACAGAACCCTGTGGCACTCCACTAGTCACTACTCTCCAGGATGAGGAGGAGCCATTTATGAGCACCCTTTGGGTTCGGTCAGTAAGCCAGCTACAAATCCACTGAATGGTAGCATTGTCTAGCCCACATTTTACCAGCTACTTTACAAGAATACCATGGGGCACTTTGTCAAAGGCCTTGCTGAAATCAAGATAGGCTACATCCACAGCGTTCCCTTCATCTACCAGGCTTGTAATTCTGTCAAAAAATGAGATCAGATTAGTCTGACATGACTTATTTTTCAGAAACCCATGCTGACTTTTAGTGATCACAGAGTTTCTTTCTAGGTGCTCACAGACTGTTTGCTTAATGATCTGCTCTAGAATCTTTCCTGGTATTGATGTCAGGCTGACTGGGCGGTAATTGTTTGGGTCCTCTCTTTTCCCCTTTTTGAAAATAGGGACAACATTTGCCCTCCTCCAGTCTGCTGGAACTTCGCCTGTTCTCCAGGAATTTTCAAAGATTATTGCCAGTGGTTCTGAAATCACCTCTGCCAGTTCTTTTAATACTCTTGGATGTAGTTCATCTGGCCCTGGAGACTTGAATACATCTAAACTAGCCAAGTATTCTTGTACTACCTCCTTACTTATTCTGGGCTGTGTTTCCCCTGCTGAATCATCTGCTCCATATTCTTCAGGTCGGGCGTTTTTTTCTTTCTTGGAGAAGACTGAGGCAAAGAAGGCATTGAGGAGTTCTGCCTTTTCAAGCCAATGCTTTTGAGCTCTCTTGTTTCATCTGCATGTAGCTGCCTTATTCTGGTTCTTCCTCTTTTAAGCCAACCTTGAGCCCTTTGAGCAGCTGACAAGAAGGGGGGCCTCTGGGCAAGAGCCAAGTCCACCCTGACACCATCACAGGCCGGCAGCACTCCTCCGTTCCGCAAAGGGAAGGGGCAGAAAGGGACCTGAGCGGAATCGCTTGCTGCAGGCTGAGCACCAGCCCCCACCCCTTGCCTCAATTCCCTTCAAGCAATTGCTAAGTTTACACAAAAGCAGAGGCCTAGAAGGGGAGTTTACATACAATAGAAAGGAATTTGCAGAAGGATGATCCTGATTCATGTCAGGCTGAGATCAGGAAGCCACCAGCTTGAAATTAGGCTAATTGGCCGGCCTCAAAGAGTGTGACTTGTGTTATGCACAAGACACTTATTGGGGCAAATGCCAAGAGGAGTCATAACACAGATGGGACCGAACCAGTTTGCAGGATCCTCGGGCAGAAGCATTTTGCCAGGCACTGACCACCAGGCAGGATGAGCTGGAGGCTGCAGCCGGAAGCAGGCTTTTGACTATGGAACTCGCTCCCTCACAGGAACCAACAATGACCAAGGCCAGTGGGAGGGGGGCAGGAAGCTTAGCTCCATCCCAACCATGCAAAAGACACACATTCCTACATCTGCCCCCCCCCAGTAAAGCAGCCCTTGTTTTATTTTTATTTTTATTTTTAATTTATATTCTTCCTTTGAGACAAAGACTTTCACAAGGCAACTTCTAGGCAGGTGAGCAAATGATGCAATTCCAGCAAATGCTTAGTGGTTTTTAAAATAGCAGAGTCTAACTCAGGCATCCCCAAACTGTGGCCCTCCAGATGTTTTGGCCTACAACTCCCATGATCCCTAGCTAACAGGACCAGTGGTCGGGGATGATGGGAATTGTAGGCCAAAACATCTGGAGGGCCGAAGTTTGGGGATGCCTGGTCTAACTGCAGGAGGCAGTGGAAGACAGGAGTGCTTGGTGTGCTCTGGTCCATGGGGTCATGAAGAGTTGGACATGACTAAATGACTAAACAACAACAAATATAAGGGCAGCAGAATCTCTCCTGTCCCCCTCTGGCCGAGCCCCACATGGAACACATCAAAGGTCCAGAAGAGAAAGTGAGGCTGGGGAGGGGGGCTGTTTCTTCTCCTGGCAGCAACTGCAGCAGCCCACAGGTGGGAGACGCTGGCTGACTGGCACCCACAGTGACTGGGCAATGGCATTGGTGCCCAGGCACACCCACACCCACCCTCCTTCTCAGTCCAGCCCTCCATTCCACCCCCAGCAGCCACACTGTGTGGTATTTCGAAGTCCAAAGATGTGGCACATTTCAAACCTCAGCCAGGCAAAACATCAGAAATACTCCAACTCCTTTGGATTGAGAAAGCTGTGTGTCGGGCGCAGGAGGAGGCAAAGGAGAAAGAGCAGCCGCTGCCGTTCAGCCTGGGAGGAGGGAGAAGCAGATTCCTCCCGTGCCTATTTACAGCACAGCTGCTCACTGCAAGAACAGCCAGTGCCGGATTTACGTATAAGCTAAACAATCTATAGCTTAGGGCCCCACTCCCTTGGGGACCCCCCAAAAAAATTAAAGGGAAAAAACCCTGGATGTACATTTCCAAAATAATAATAATAATATGGTAACTACTACTACTACTACTACTACAACAACAACTTAGTATTTATACCCCGCCCATCTGGCTGGGTTTCCCCAGCCACTTTGGGCGGCTCCCAACCGAATTTTAAAAAGACAATACAGCATTAAACATTTAAAACTTCCCTAAACAGGGCTGCCTTCAGATGTCTTTTAAAAGTAAGATAGTTGCTTATTGCTTTGACTTCTGATGGGAGGGCTTTCCACAGGGCAGGTGCCACTACCGAGAAGACCCTTGGCCTGGTTCTCTGTAACCTCACTTCTTGCAGTGAAGGAACCACCAGAATAAAAAACAAATAAAATAAAACCTACCTACAGCAACTGTGATGTATGTGACTTTCCCCGAGACATTACAGCAACAGTGTTTTGTGTTATGTACGCTCTATGATGTAAGTCATGAGCCCCGCCTGCTCCCTCAAATATCCCTGGTTTGCTCATTTTTATATATAGGGTGCCTACATTCTGCATGGACTGGTTGCATGGCAACATAAACTACCATAAATTACCATATAATATATATTCAACACAAAAAACAGACAATTTGTTGTTGACAAAGGGCAGCTGGACATAGAAAGGGCCCCATTACCCATAGCTGCCAAGTACCCCGTTTTCCCCGGGAAACCCCCGTTTTTACTTACCTTTTCCCGGTGGTCCCCCGTATCTCTTCGTTTCCCGTTTTTCTCCGTTATTTTCTCCTGCTGGCGGCCATTTTTTTCTTTCCGATTTGCCCTTCTATGGGCACAAAAAATGGCCGCCGCTGGCTTCAAAAGTCACATCTACGCATGTCCGGAAGTGCATAGACGCGACTTCTGGTGTTGGCGGTGGCCATTTTTGGTGCCCATAGAAGGGCAAAGCGACACCGGAAGTTACGTCGACGCAACTTCTGGTGTCACATGGCTGCCGGTCCCGGATTCTGCAGCCCATTACCTTCAGTAGCTTAGGGCCTCATCCAACCTCAATCCGACCCTGAGAACAGCTGTGGAGCTTTCCCAGGCAACGTCTGGGTTCACTTGTTTTCCTTCTCCCTCTCCCTCTCCCTCTCCCTCCCCCTCCCCCTCTCATTTTGTGTTGTCTTTCAGATGCTAAACTTGCAAGAAGGGACTGCCTGGCTTTTAACTTGCATCTTTGGCGGAGTCAATCCACTGGGCCACTGGTGTTCTGGGCTCAGCCGAGGCGCAACGGCTGCGGCGCCCTCTTGGCTCCAGAGCCGCCCCAGACGTTTGGGGTTCGGGGAGGCAGAGGGGGCCCAATCGTGGGCCTCCGCACTCCTCCAGGGGTTGCCGGATGTGGGCTGAGTCTGGTGCGCAGCAGGCGCCGCGTCTTCTCCGGCCAGGCGCACTTTGCAGTGCACCGGGCGCAGGAAGGGCGACCCCGCAGGGAGGCTCGACGGGCCCCTCGGGCTCCCTGCCGGGGCGAAGCTGTCCTGGGCCAGCGAGGCAGCTGGCAAGGAAGGCCCGCCCGCCCCGGCTCAGCGGCCGAAGCGGAGCGTGGCACGCGCAGAGCCTGAACTCCCCCCCCCACAGGGCAGCGCTCCTGGTTTCCCCACGGCGAGGCGTCCCGGCGCCGACCCTTCTGGGAAACCCTCAAGGTGAAGCAACCCTTACGGCCCGCCCAGGAGCCCCCCACCCGCGGCCCCCTCCGCATCCAGCGCCCGCCAAGAGCGAGGGAAGCACCGGGTTGGAGGTGTGGGTCCCCTCGAGGACTCGCGCTGCCTGCCTCGACAGAAGTAGGGGGCGTCTGCGCAGCCGGGCTCTGTTCATAGAATCAGGAAACACCATCAAATATGGGACCTCCAAAGAAGGTCTCCACCACCTAAACATTAGGAAGAACTTCCTGACAGTAAGAGGTGTTTGGCAGTGGAATTTGCTGCCAAGGAGTGTGGTGGAGTCTCCTTTTTTGGAGGTCTTTAAGTAGAGGTTTGATGGCCATATGTCAAGAATGCTTTGATGGTGTTTCCTGCTTGGCAGGGGATTGGACTGGATGGGCCTTATGGTCTCTTCCAACTCTATGATTCTGTGATTTTATGACTCCACCACACTCCTTGGCAACAAATTCCACTGCCAAACAGCTCTTACTGTCAGGAAGTTCTTCCTAATGCTTAGGTGGAATCTTCTTTCTTGTAGTTTGAATCCATTGTTCTGTGTCCGCTTCTCTGGAGCAGCAGAAAACAACCTTTCTCCCTCCTCTATATGACATCCTTTTATATATTTGAACATGGCTATCATATCACCCCTTAACCTTCTCTTCTCCAGGCTAAACATACCCAGCTCCCTAAGCCGTTCCTCATAAGGCATCGTTTCCAGGCCTTTGACCATTTTGGTTGCCCTCTTCTGGACACATTCCAGCTTGTCAGTTTCCTTCTTGAACTGTGGTGCCCAGAACTGGACACAGTACTCCAGGTGAGGTCTGACCAGAGCAGAATACAGTGGTACTATTACTTCCCTCGATCTGGATGCTATACTCCTATTGATGCAGCCCAGAATAGCATTGGCTTTTTGAGCTGCTACATCACACTGTTGACTCATGTCAAGTTTGTGGTCTACCAAGACTCCTAGATCCTTTTCACATGTACTGCTCTCAAGCCAGGTGTCTCCCATCCTGTATTTGTGCCTTTCATTATTATTTTTTGCCCAAGTGTAGTACTTTACATTTATCCCTGTTAAAATTCATCTTGTTTGCTTTGGCCCAGTTGATCTGTTAAGGTCATTTTGAAGTGTGATCCTGTACTCTGGGGTATTAGCCACCCCTCCCAATTTGGTGTCATCTGCAAACTTGCTCAGGATGCCCTCAAGCCCATCATCCAAGTCATTGATAAAGATGTTGAATAAGATTGGGCCCAAGACAGAACCCTGTGGCACCCCACTAGTCACTACTCTCCAGGATGAGGAGGAGCCATTGATGAGCCCCCTTTGGGTTCAGTCAGTCAGCCAGTTACAAATCCACTGAATGGTAGCATTGTCTAGCCCACATTTTACCAGCTTCTTTACAAGAATACCATGGGACACCTTGTCCCTAAATGGCCTCGGTCCTGTATACCTGAAGGAGCGTCTCCACCCCCACCATTCAGCCCGGACACTGAGATCTAGCACCAAGGGCCTTCTGGTGGTTCCCTCCCTGCGAGAAGTGAGGTTACAGGGAACCAGACAGAGGGCCTTCTCAGTAGTGGCACCCGCCCTGTGGAACGCCCTCTCAGCAGATGTCAAGGCAATAAGTAACTATTCTACTTTCAGAAGACAGCTGAAGGCGGCCCTGTTTTAGGAAGTTTTTAATGTTTGATGCTGTACTGTTTTTAATATTTGATTGGAAGCCGCCCAGAGTGGCTGGGGAAACCCAGCCAGATGGGCAGGGTATAAATAAATTATTATTATTATTATTATTATTATTATTATTATTATTATTGTCAAAGGCCTTTCTGAAATCAAGATAGGCTACATCCACAGTGTTCCCTTCATATACCAGGCTTGTAATTCTGTCAAAAAATGAGATCAGATTAGTCTGACATGACTTATTTTTCAGAAACCCATGCTGACTTTTAGTGATCACAGCGTTTCTTTCTAGGTGCTCACAGACCGTTTGCTTAATGATCTGCTCTAGAATCTTTCCTGGTATTGATGTCAGGCTAACTGGGCAGTAATTGTTTGGGTCCTCTCTTTCCCCTTCGAAAATAGGGACATTTGTCCTCCTCTAATCCGCTGGGACTTTGCCTGTTTTCCAGGAATTTTCAAAGATTATTGCCAGAGGTTCTGAAATCACCTCTGCCAGTTCTTTTAATACTCTTGGATGTAGTTCATCTGGCCCTGGAGACTTGAATACATCTAAACTAGCCAATTACTACCTCCTTACTTATTCTGGGCTGTGTTTCCCCTGCTGAATGATCAGCTCCATATTCTTCAGGTCGGGCATTGTTTTCTTTCTTGGAGAAGACTGGGGCAAAGAAGGCATTGAGGAGTTCTGCCCTTTCTCTGTCCCCTGTTCGCATTTCACCATCTTTTCCTCTAAGTGACCCCACTGTTTCCTTGTTCTTCCTGTTGGGCATGTGCGTTCCAGGCAGCGTCTCACAAATCCCCTCAGGACACCCCCTCTTCTCACAGGGAGGCTCAGGCCTGAGCACCCGCATGGCCAGATGTTGCTGAATCTGGCTCAGTGCCTCCAGCAGTGGCAGAGCCCTTCCTTTGCAGGCAGAGGGTCCCTGCTCAGTCCCCAGATGCCTCTCCGGATGTAAGGGGAGGGTGGGAATCATAAAATCATAGAATCATAGAGTTGGAAGAGACCACAAGGGCCATCCAGTCCTACCCCCTGCCAAGCAGGAAACACCATCAAAGCATTCTTGACATATGCCTGTCAAGCCTCCGCTTAAAGACCTCCAAAGAAGGAAGGCAGGGATGGAAAGACCCACCAGGCAGAGTGGACAGTCATGAGTTACATGTTTGCCTGGAGAAGAGGAGACCCAGAGATGACCTGAGTGCCATCTCCAAACATCTGAAGGGCTCTCAATGGAAAGTGGGACAAGCTTGTCTTCTGCTGCTCCAGAGGGAAGATCCCAAGTGACAAAAAGGAAGATTCCAACTGAACACCAGGAAGAGCTTTCTGAAAGTAAGAGCTGTTCCGACAGGGGAACAGACTCCCCTGGAGGTGGTGGACTCCCCTTCCTTGGCGGTTGTGAAGTTGAGGTTGGGGGGCCATTTATCAGGGATTCTGCAATTCCCTCGGGTCCCTTCCAACTCTACTCATCTCTGCTTCTACAGGTAAACGGACTGAGTTGATAGGAGGCAACTTCCTGTGCAATTGTTATGAGATGGGAAGATAGTTCTGAACAGTCTCCCATGGAGTCCTGCCCATGCTTCTAGAATTGGGGTTGGTTGAGGAGGGGGCTTTTGGAGCTAGCAGGATGGCCAGAGATGATCAAGTCCTTTGCCTTATGAGGACAATGGCTCTTTCCAGGCCTGGAAGGAGCAAAGCCACCTGCCCTGCCCACCTCTTGTCTCAGCTGGGTCAGGTGCTCACTCTCGCCTGTGAAAGTGAAGCTGTGGAGGAAGGAAGCTGCCTGAGGCATGGCAACCAGGAAGGGTGGGGAGGCGGAGGGGAGGAGGCGGAGGGCTGAGCCGCTCTCTGGAGAATCTATGGGTGCCCCTTGGTACCTGATGAGGAGCAGGGAATTGAGGGCACCTGTGCTCAACCTGTATATATGTACATGGAAATTAGCCATGTCACAAAACACCCGTTCTGCCCCTAGTTTCCTCCTTCCAAGGAAACAGAAGCCCTGGAGATCTTGCCACAGAGAACTGGGGCATTGCTCCATATTGGAGCATACTGGGGCATTGTCATTTGCCCTACATTTATACTCTAGTCTGCAGCTGGTGTCCGAAAGAATCAGCACTGTGTGGTTCACGCGCAAGAATTTATGTGCATAGCCAAGAGACGCAGGAGGACTCCACACTTCAGTGGAGGAGTTTGCTACAATCCTCTGGGGAGTCACACGTCAGCAACATCTTAATAAGGCCTAATGCTTTTGCAGAAGGCAAAGAGAAAGGTGCTGGACAGAAGGGCAGGTGACTCAGAATAAAAATCACTCTTGAGTGGGATCTACACACATATAAAAAATACTGTGAAAATACTTTTTTAAAAAAACCATTTTTGGAAAATACATTGAATTTTGCATAGCTCATTGTTGCCATTTAGTGTCACATTTGTATATTGCACTTTTATAGCACATTTAAGACATTTTATTTGCAGTTGTGTAGCTGAGTCCTTGGTCAACAGGGACAGCTGGTAGGAATCCCAGAAACGTCCTTTACAACAATGAAACATTTGCAGAACTGGCCTCAAAAGAATGGAAATCTGTGGGGTGAAAGGAAGCCCTTTGGAACTGGGCCTTGCTCCAAGCACCTCTGGGACCCAGGCAGGGGTACAGAATCAGGCCACCAGTAGAAGGTCCAGAAATAGCTTTATTGGCATGGACTAAAATGGAAGAAGGAACTCTGTGGAGCCATCGGCGAATGACCCACACGAAAGGCCCTGGGAGGCTCCGCGTGGCTGTGCTGCTGCTCATCCTTTCATGGCTTCTCCCATCATCAATTCTGCAGCGCTGCCTGCTGGGAACTGGTCAGCAACGACAGGCAGCAGCCGCTGGGCCAGGCGCCTTTCCGCTCCTCTTGTTCCATTCTTCCTCTTTCTCAGCTGTAGGCAAATGTGGCGTCAGCAAAAGGGGAGCACCCAGGAACACCCCCCCTCCCGGTTGGTTACTGCCACCAATAGAAAGAGGCAGCTTGGCCATGCTGGTCTCCCATGACTTGATCCAGAGAGCAGCTGCTTCCAGGATCCATCCCTTAGTCTCTCTTGCCTTTCACTCTCTGTATCTGGATTTCACATCAGGGACATCCAGGCTTCCCTCCTGTCTCTAGAGGGAGGTGGTGGACTCTCCTTCCTTGGAGGTTTTAAAGCAGAGTTTGGGAGGCCACCTGTCATGGCTGCTTCGGTGGAGATTCCTGCATTGCAGGGGGTGGACTAGATGATCCTCTGGATCCCTTCCAACTCTACAATTCAATGATTTTAGAATCCAAAAACTCAGCCTTCAAACCTGCATTCCACCCTCACTTTATTCATCACTAATGTCGTCAACTTTAATCTTTCCTAACTTTGACTGAACATCTTACCAGGACCATTTCCAGGCACTCTCCCTCTGTGGCTGGTTGTAGCTTTGACAGAGGGAGGTCTGAACACATCTCCCCATGGAAGGGCCTGTCAACCCAATGGTCAAAGAGCCCCACTAGCAGAGCCAGCCCCTTCCCCCAACTGGCAGGGCCACTGGGATTGGGGGCTTTCTGGGACATGGTGCCCTGAGCATGTTTTGGAGCTGTAGGTTGGCGCGGAGTCCAAGGTGCCTTCCTGCTGCTCTTGGTCACCTGCTTGCATGCGGATCCTGGCTTGCTTTGGGGCGATGCCCTTGAGATCAGTTCCCCCTCCTTCACCCTGCCAAGGGGAAGAAGACTCAGGACCACATCTGAAGAAGCCCCATCACAGTCTCTTCCTCTCTCACACACACACCAACCTCATCATCATAGAATCATAGAGTTGGAAGGGATCCGAGGGTCATCTAGTCCAACCCCCTGCAATGCATGAATCTCAACTAAAGCATTCCTGACAGATGGCTGCCCAACATCCGCTTTAAAATCCCCAAAGAAGGAGTGCTCACCACCTCCCAAGGGAGACCGTTCCACGGTCAAATGGCTCTTACTATCAGAAAGTTCTTTCTGAGGTTTAGCCACCATGGTAGTCCTTTCCCTGGTAGTCCTTTCCTGGCCAGCTGAGGGGTCTCCTTTGGGTACCCTCCCCCCTCAACACCCCCCCAGCTACTCCATCCAATTCCCTGGGAGGGCTGAAGATTGCACTGCTCTTTGCATCAGACTGGTAGATCTGTCCTGTAGATGAGGCCAGCACTGAACTGCCTGCCTAGCTGTTGTTGTTTAGTTGTTTAGTCGTGTCCGACTCTTCGTGACCCCATGGACCAGAGCACGCCAGACTCTCCTGTCTTCCACTGCCTCCCGCAGTTTGGTCAAACTCATGTTCGTAGTTTCGAGGATGGAGCCCCAAATCTCTGTTTCCCCAATTAACCCCCTCCCCCAGCCTCCCTCCCACCAACCTCTTATAGTGGCCTACTTACACTAGTATCCCCTGCCCTCCCCCTCCCTTCTTGGCCTCCCCTTTTCCCCTCCCCCACCCAGAAGGGGGTGCTCTGCTGCCCCCCCCCCACTACAGCCACCAGCAGCTCTCTGCTCTGGGACCTGCCGCTTGCTGGCGGCTGCGTTGCTCCAAAGCTACTCCGGCTTCTGCTCAGGCCCATGCACAACGGTGGTGGTCATGGTGATTTCACTGAAGGTCACCCTCCCTGCTTTGGGCGCTTCTTGTTCATGTGACTGCAACAGGTCGTGCACAGACCCCGACTGGGCCTGGGACGGCCCAAACATCATGTAGGAGGCATCAGGGTGCAGAAGGCCAAAGAGGTGTGGGATGCTGGTGGAGCTTCTCTGCCTGTGCGCCTCGACGACAAGGGCAGAGAGGATGCTGACCATCTCCTGGCTGCTCAGGGCTCCTGTCATGTATCTCGCCAGAAGATCCTGCCTTTTGGCCTCCGAGATGTACGTGGAGAAGAGCAGGTCCCACATGGAGATTCTCCGGCCTTGGAACTCCCCGAGGGGGAACTCGAAGGTGAGCACCTCCACTGTCCGGTCTGCGGGGCTGTCTTGGGGGAGGCCGGCGCTCCTCGCCTCGCTCGGGGCTCCTGCCCCTTGGCTGGAGATGCTGGCACGCCGACCCTCGCCTGACTTCTCCTCCCCTACTTTGGTGACGATGCCCGTGACCACCTTTTCCATTTGGTCAGCCGAGAGGATCCCGATCCGGTACAGCTTCAGGACCTCTTTCCTTTTTTTCTCTGGGAAGTACTTGGAGTGGAGAAGGTCCCACACGGACACTTTGCGCCCACGGAACTCACCGACAGGGACCTCGACCATCCTGGACTTCAAGACCTTGTCCTTGTCATCCTGCCCTTCGTCGTCGTCATCGTCGTCGTCATCATCAGCGTCGTCATCGTCATCTTCCTCCTCCTCCTCGTCTTCCTCAAGTGATGTTGCTGGGGAAGAGGCCGCCTCCTGGGCCGGGGCCTTTGTTGGCGTTTGTTCCAGAGTGTAGAAGAGGTCGTGCAGCGAAGCCAGAATGGTGAGCATGGAGGAGAGATCCTCGGCACTGAACTGGCCATCTCTGTACTTCCTCAGGAGCTCTTCCTGCTTGTCTCTTGTGATGTAGTGAGAGAAGAGGAGGTCCCACAGGGAGACTTGCTGGCCCCGGAACTCCCCAGCGGGCAACGTGACCATTTTGGCCTTCAGCACATCATCCGATTGCTTGTTGGGTGAGGGGTCCACAGCCTTGGCCTCCTTGGCCTCCTTGGCCTCCTTGGTTGCTGACGACTCTCGGCTCCGGCTTTTCACTCTGATGGAGAACTTCTTCTTGCTGGCTTCTGCTCTTTCCAAGGTCTCACTAACAGCCAGTGTCATTTGTCCAGGGCTGAGGACCCCTGTCCTGTACAGCTCCATCAGCTCCTGCCTTTTCTCCTGGGAGAAATATTTAGAATAGAGAAGGTCCAGCACAGGGACACTTTGCCCTTTAAACTCTCCAAAGGTCACAGGGATCCGCACCAGCTGTAAAGATTGCTTCAGTTGTCTCTCCTGGTGGTCGGCTCTGTTCCCTTCGCCCTGAGCCTTGCCAGTCACCTGACCCAGCTCTTTGGCTTTCTCCTCCTCTATTTTGGCCACAATGGCAGTGACCACCGTCTCAATTTGCTCCATGTTGAGGATGCCCATCCTGTACAGCTTCAGGATCTCTTTCCTCTTCCCCTTGGGGATGTACTTGGAGTGGAGCAAGTCCCACACAGAGACCTTCCTCCCACGGAGCTCCCCAGCAGGCACCTTGACCACCCTGGACTTGAGCGCCTTCACCATCTCGTCCCGCTCGGAAGTCCGCTTGCTCTTCTCCGCCTCCGGAAACGCTGTCGTTTGGGTGGCTCTTTGCTTCTTCACACAGCCGGGGTTGCTTCTGGCCTCCACCTCAGTGATGATGGTCGTGAGGGTCTGGGTGATCTCCTCAAGGGTGACGGTGCCCGCTTTGTACTGCCGCAGCAGCTCCTGTCTCTTGTGCCGGGGGATGTACCTGGAGAAGAGGAGGTCCCAGATGGAGACCTCTTCACCCTGGAAAAGCCCCACGTGGACTTGGGCTGTGGCAGACTTCAGGCACCTCCGCAGACTCTCGTCCACATGGACAGACCCTTTGTCCATCACCTGAAACATCAGCAGCCCAGTGACAGGGTCAGGAAAGCACCTGGGCAGGAGCTGCAGGTAGGTGAGGTTGTCACGGGCGTTGGGGTCAAAGCACCTTCTTGTGTGGTTGGCGGGGTTGGAGACCAGGTGGAAGATCTCCGCATCCAAGTAGCCCCATTTGTAGGCCACCTCGACAGGCAGGCGGTGGCTGTGCATGGGGTGGATGAGGCCCCCCGTGGCGACCTGAGCCTCCAGCAGGCGGATGCCGTGGTCCTTAATGAGCAGGCCTTTCTTCATGGCCTGGAAGAGGGAGATTTTGCTCCCGGAGAAGGGGTCCGTGTAGCCTGTCACGGCCTTCTCTGCAATGAGGAGAGTGTTGAAATGCTCCCGGTCGACCAGGCCAGCGTTCTTGGCATCCCTCACAGACAGCAGCCGGTTGTTTGTGAAGTCCACGATGTAGCCTGAGACCGCCTGGTGCTCCAGCAGAGCCAGGCCTGTCCCGTGGGTCAGGAGGCCTCGGTGCATGGCTTGCCGAATGCTCAGCCTCTCCTTCCCAGGCTCCTTGAGGATCCCCGCAATGACATGGTCCTCGCTCAGGTCGGTCGCACAAGGAAAGGGCCAGCGTGGCTCTTCGCGGACTTGGACTATTGGGGCTGCGTCCGTGCCCCCCTTGGGAAGCTGCTTGTCCTGTGGCATGGCTTGGGTGCAAGGGGGTCCAGGCGTGTCTTCTGGGTGGGGGAAGCAAGAAAGTCTCTGGAGAAAGAGAGAGGGAGAAAAGGCTTTGTGAGACAACTGTGCTCCCATTTGGGGGTCACAAGGGGAGCTGTTTTGCAAAAAAGAGAGAGCAGCCAGCGCCAGGCAGGCAGGGGAATATTTCCACACAGTGCTGGGCCTTCCAACACCTGTTGCCTGTCCCAAATGCAGACCTGTCAAGTTGGCCCTGGGTGGCACGTCTGGATCCTGCCCTGGGCAGAGGTTGCTCCCTTGCTGGCTGCCAGGAAATGCCCAACTGCCCCGTGAGGTGTGCCCCAGCCATCTCTGGGATAGGCAGCACAGGCCAAGCATTCGGCAATGTCATTCAGCTCAGCTGTGGCTTCGCCAACAACCGTCTTCCAACTGGGCGCTGCCAGATGGCTTGAACTGCAGCTCCCACCAACCCTTGCGGCATTGCCAGCAGGTGGGGACAGTGGGAGCGAAGGTCCAGGATGCCAGGAGGGCGTCGGCTTAGAGACGGCTAGCTCACAGCCATTTCCCAGGGTAAACGTGAGAATGCAGACCAAGCCCCTTCCCAGACACTTCTCTAGGGTGATTCTCCAGCACACATCCCCTCCCCACAAGTCTTGCCCACTGCTGTGTCAGCCCTGCCTCTCCTTTGCTGACTATTCAGGCACCAGGTGAGTAACTGTGCCAGTTCAGTACCTGCTGGTGATGATGCCTGGTGCTGTGTGTGTGTGTGTTTGCTCCTGGGGCAGAAATCCTGGCCAGGCTGCCTTGGAGGAGGGAGCAGAGGCTGATCTGGAAGGAAGTCCCCTGGGAGGGGGGGGGGGTCCTGTGCCTGCATGGACTGGTAGGGCGGGGGGGGGGGTGTTGATTCAGCCTAGGCTGAGGGCTGCTTCCCTCCAACTCATTCTCAAGCAAACTGGTTAAGCAGGGGTCAGCAAAGCTTTTCAGCAGGGGGCCAGTCCACTGTCCCTCAGACCTTGGGGGGGGGCGAACTATATTTTTTGGGGAAAATATGAACAAATTCCTATGCCCCACAAATAACCCAGAGGTGCATTTTAAATAAAAGCACACATTCTACTCATGTAAAAACAGGCTGATTCCCAGACCGTCTGCGGGCCGGATTGAGAAGGCGATTGGGCTGCATCCGGCCCCCGGGCCTTAGTTTGGTGACCCCTGAGTTAAGCAAAGAACATGATGGAGAAGGCAAAGTTTAGCAGACTCCGCTGAGACTTCCTGTGCCAGGAATTGCTTCGCAGGATTCCACCTGCTCAGGACAAGTGGGACCTGAAGCTGAGCTGCCGGGGCCAGCGGGCAGAGGAAGAGGAAGACAGAGAGGGCACGCTGCTTGTGCCACGGGGCTCAGCCAGACCGGCCTGGCCAGGCATGTGACCCCATCTTTGTGCCCCCAGCCAGGAAACCTGTTTGCAGGCCCTGCATCCGTCCGTCCACAGGCTGCCGACTCACCTGCGTCATTATGTTAATTGCCGTGTTTTGGGGCTTGGCGGCTGTTTGCTTTGTCTCATTTGGTGCTCAAATTGGAAGCGGGGCTGCCTGCCTGGTGAGGTAATGCCCCAAATGTACCTAATTGGGGCTGTGGTGGAGCAAAGTCACTTTGCTGGGGAGGAAGTGGAGGAAAAGGGCTCCTTTGAAACAATTTGGGAAAACCACACGGGAGGCAGGGTTTGGGGGATGGGCGCGTGTACACAGGAACTGCACACACCCTTCCTCTGTGTGTTTGTGTGAATGTGCCTGGGGCAAGCACTTGCCCTCCCCGCTCGGTCGCATAGTCACAAAGACAACCACCCTCAGCCTTCATCCTGAGCTGAAAGGGCAGAGAAGACCCACCGGCCCCTGGCTCCGACTCACCGGCCCCTGGCTCCGACTCACCCTCCACCCACTGCGGTGGCCAGTGTGGAGAGGCAGCCGGGTTGGGGGGGGACCCCATTCCCCAACCACCTAATGAGCATAAGAAGGTGGGAAGAACTCTGCTGGATCAGGCCAAAGGGGCCCTTCTAAGTCCAGCATTCTCTTCTCACTGCGGCCACCCAGATGCCCCTGGGCGGAAACCTACAAGCAGGATTCAGGCACAAGAGCAACACTCTCCCCTCCTGTGTTTTCCAGCAACTGCGATTCAGAAGCCTTGCTGCCTCTGACTGTGGAGACAGAATCATTGAGCATTAGGGCTGCAGTCAGAAGGCACCTCCAGGATAATCTACTCCTCACTAGTAGCCCCCTCCGCCATGAATTTGCATCCTTCCCAATTTGCTCACACAAAGCTTACGCAGAAGCAGGGGCGTACCCAGGATCAAAACTAGGGGGGGGGGTGGCAAGCCATGGTCGTTCAGGGGCGGGGCCAAGGCACAGGAGGGGAGGGACCACAAAGTGGGAATGTGGGCGGGGCTACAGGGCCAGCGGGCCCAACAACTCGGTGGCGGCGGCTGCAGCCGCTAAACGAACCCCCTAAACTCTCTCATACGAAATTCCCCTGCTCTGAAGCAGGGCCGTCTCTAGGCCCAGGTCCGGTGGCGCGGGGCGCCAGGCCACCAGGGGCGCCACTACGCCCGCTGAGAGGTGCAGCGGAGGCCGACCCAGGCGCACCTCTCAGCTTCAGGCCGCTTTCCGGAGGCTTCCCTAGTCGGGCCCGTGGTTTGGCCTTCTGGGGGGGGGCAACTGCCCCCCTTGCCCCATGCTGGGTACGCCAATGCGCAGAAGTTGAATTAAACCCAGTATTTATTGAGCAGTCTGTTTGCAGGGAAGTTGTGTGGGATTTATGGATTAACCCTGTAAGCTCTGATACTCCTCACAAGTTGTGTGTTAATGCTCTCTCTCTCCCCCCCCCCCAATTTCATTGCTTCACTTTCCTAACCACTGCTGCTTTTTAAAAGTAGATTTGTGGCACTTGGGTAACAGAGGGATTTAATCCACTTTGTACCCCACTCCATGACCCGCTTGCAGTCTTCCCAGTGGGGCATCTGGGTAGCCATGAGGGAAACTGGGGCCAGACTAGAGGGGCCTAACTGGGCCTGATCCTGCAGCTTGGCAAACTTCCACCTGCAGCCTGTACCTGAACCCCTCCCACACAATACAGACACAGGGGAGTCCGCATGAAGTGCCAAAGTCACCAGGGACCAAAGAGAGCAGGCAAGGGGTGCAAGGGCTGTGGATGCCCCCCCCATCCCGCTTGCTGGCTTGGTCAGTAGGACTCTTGTTACGGCTTCATTAGAGTGGAATCTCTGTCTGCAAGGGCAGTCTACCCCACTGTGCCAGGTGCTGTAGTGCAAAAAGCAGTGAGGGAGGTTGTACCCCCCTCCATGTCCCGCTTGCAGTTTTCCCAGTGGGGCATCTGGGTAGCCACGGGGGTCAGACTAGAGGGGCCCACCTGGGCCTGATCCTGCAGGGCTGTCCTTGAAATGTGGAATAAATGACACACCAGATTGCAGTGAAAACACAAAAGTGCTTCCAGGGCTCTTGTGGCAAATGCAGCCAAGGGCCCCTCATAAGAATGTCAGCAGCTGGATCAGGCCAGAGGGGGGGCCCTCGACCAGCATCCAATTCTCAGAGGGAAGAAGCCCCCAAGAGCAGCTGCAGCAGCAGAGCTCTCCCCACCTGCCCTTCCCAGCAAGCAGCAGTCAGAAGAAAAGATGCTGCCGGCCTGACTAGTAGGCTCATCCTCCATGCGTCTGTCTGATTCTCTTTCAAAGCTGCCTTGAGTCCCATCAGGGGATAGGTGGGCTAATAATAATAATAATAATAATAATAATAATAATAATTTGAATTCTGGTGCTGGAGGAGACTCTTGAGAGTCCCATGGACTGCAAGAAGATCAAACCTATCCATTCTTAAGGAAATCAGTCCAGAGTGCTCCCTGGAAGGACGGATCGTGAAGCTGAGGCTCCAATACTTTGGCCACCTCATGAGAAGAGAAGACCCTGATGTTGGGAAAGATTGGGGGCACTAGGAGAAGGGGACGACGGAGGACAAGATGGTTGGACAGTGTTCTCGAAGCTACGCACATGAGTTTGACCAAACTGCGGGAGGCAGTGCAAGACAGGAGTGCCTGGCATGCTATGGTCCATGGGGTCACGAAGAGTCGGACACGACTAAACGACTAAACAACAACAACAATAATATAATAATAATGGCCATCTAGGTTGGTGGCCATGGCTGCCTCCTGCATAGTTTTAACCATGTGCTTCATGTGGAAGGATGTCCAACCTCCAACTTCACTGAATCTACGATCATGAGAGGGAGAAAACTTTCTCCACCCCACGCACCGTCTTGCATTGTTCAAGGCCTGGTGTCCATTTGCTCCTCAAGCAGAGAAAGGGCTGAGTGGATCCCAGGCGGCTCAGAAAGGCGGCCTGCTCCCTCCTCTTGCCCTCTCTCACTCTGTGGCTTCTCAGAGGCAGACAGAGCTGCCCGGTCTCCTCCTGGTGAGTGGCATGCCAATTTGGGGAAAGAGGTGCAGGAGCCGGATGCATCTGGAGTGCCAGGAGGCAGCCAACCACATTCCATGCCCGCCTAATTGCCACCCGAGGAGGCTGGCCTGGTGCTGGAGTCCTGGAGGCAGAGGCCACCTGCTCTGCCAGGGCCAGCCAAGCAGAGGAAATGACACAACAACAAACAACAACAACAACAACAACAACAACAGGAGGAGGAGGAGGAGGAGCACAACTGCCCAAATGGCCTCCTGCCTCTGGGGCCAATTTGCTGAATGGCCAGCTGGCCCCTGAGCCTCTCTGGGGACCCGTGGGGCTGGCATGAGCCTGGCACAGGGAAGGGCCTGAGGGACTCGACACCAAAACCCAGGGTAGGGGGATCAACCACCCCTCTGAGGCCACGGCAGCCAGGTGCACGGCTTGGTGGAGTTGCTGGCTCTCCTCCAAGGCCAGCAGGATCTGCCCCTTAACCCCCCCACACACCCTTGGGCTGCCCCTCATTTTCTCTGCTCCCCACAAGCACCCCATTCCAAAGGGGTGGCTGTGGCAGAATCCAGACCCTTCCTGAGTGCCTCTCAGCCTCCCTGCTGCTGCTGCTGCTGCTTCCAGGTCCTGGCCAGCAGCTGAGCCAGGCAGTCCCTCCAGGAGCCCAGCCTCTTCTCCCTGGCACTGGTGCTGAGCTCCTGCAAACAAGAAGGCACTGGGTGCCGCCTCCTCCTCCTCCTCCTGTTCTGCATCCTGCAGCCCCTGGGGCTGGGGAAGAGTTGGTGGGGGGGCAAACAGGCATGTATCTTAGCCACACTTGGGGCACGTCTGGATTAGGGAGTTTGGCCAGCCTCTGATTTCACTCCTGTGGGCTCCCCATGGGGCTGGGGGGCTGGAATCTGCAGCTTCGCCATCTAAGCGTCACTGTGGCCCAGTGGGGTGCAGAGCGGAGGGTGCAGCCATGTCTGAGTGGGAGCGCTTCTGGAGAGAAGGCTGTTCAGTGGGCAACTAAGCTGCATTTGGGACTGGTATGGTCTCCCGCCTCCATTTGGCTGCTTCAGCACCTGACACGAGCCAGGCCAGAGCCTCCTTCCATCTCTTCCTCCATCCCTCCCTCATTTCCCCACTCCTGCTCTCCTCTCTCCCAACACCTTTTTAAACTGAGTGAGGATAGGGAGGTCTTGAACTCCAGGGGGTGAGGGGTCAGCCAGCTGGCGAGGAGAGCTCCTCCACCCTCATCCATGGGCTCCTTGCCAGACCCTGACTGGGCAGCCCCATCCCTGGGGGTCAAGCAGGGGCCTCAGCATCCCTTTGCCTAATTTCCTCTTGGAGGGATCTGAGCAGGAAGGCACTTCCGCCTCTCCCTCCTTGGCACCCTCCCAGGTGCCCCCCCCGAAGGTGCCCCCAGCCCCTACCTGAAAGCTCCTGGTGAAGCGCTGGACGGATCTCTTCTGCCTCTTCTGACTGTCCCACAGGTGCTGCTGCCCGGCTTTAAACCTGGCCACCCCGCCCAGGGATGACACACGGCCCAGCCCAGCCCTGCCTGCCAGGCCAAGGTGGGGGCAGGCACACGCTGCCACAACAACAGGGCAGAAAGAAGCCTCTTCCTGCCTCCCCAGGTCCTCCTTTGCCACCAGAGAACCAGCAGGCCCAAACAAGGGGAGGGGTCTTCACAACGGGGGGGGGGGAGGTTGACAAGACCACTGCCCTTTGGAAAGGCATTTCCATTTTAATGCAGAAGCACAAACTGAAACCAGCATAAAATCTGAATGCAGCGCAAGGAACACGAGGCCTCATCCTGCAGTGCTTGGGGGGGGGTGTCAGAGGAGGGCCAGGGAGAGCTGGGTCCCAATCCCACCGCAGCCTTGCAGCATGAGGCCTCTCTCAGCTTAGCTGACCTTGCAGGGCTCTAGGGGAGGAGAAGATGGGGCAGGGAGAACCGTCCAGCTGCCCCCCCAGCCCAGCTCCTTGGAGGAAGCCAAGAAGCCCCCAAGACCAGGCCAGCAGCTCCTCACAGTAACCCCCCCCTGCTGAAACAGCTGCTAGAGGCACCCCTCTGACACCCCCAGGAGGCAGGCAGCTGAGGAGGGAGCCCCTTCTGCCAAGGGGGCGTTTTTTTTGGGGGGGGAGGGAATCGAGGGAGAGAAGGCCTGTGGAGCAGGAGAGGTGGGAAGACCCTGGAGACCCCATCCTGTCTCACATGGAGAAGCCTTTCAGAGCCCCTGGAAAGGGAGGTTCGGGGGTACCCCCACCCTAGCCAGGGTGGGCCAAGGAAGGCCGCCTCCTCTTTGCAAGGGAACGATGGGCAGGCAAGATCTGGCCCAGGGGAGACTGCAGAGGGGTTGTCGTGGCGATGGGCCTCTGCCCCATTGCACTGGGCCCTGCAGGGGCCCACCAGGGGTGGAGAATGCCAATGGGGGGTTCCCATGCCCTCCCTGCTCCCAGTTGAGCCTGCTCTGGAGCGCAGGGTGTGTCAGGAGAGGGGGCATAGCCAGCCAGCCAGCCGGGTTGCCTTCCTCCAGCTGCTCTAGAAGGTCCTCCCCTCTTGTGGCTGCATCTGGAAGAGCCTTGGCGAACGGAGGCGTCCCGGGTTCGGCTCCTGACATGGAATCATAGAATCATAGAGTTGGAAGAGACCACAAGGGCCATCCAGTCCAACCCCCTGTCAAGCAGGAAACACCATCAAAGCATTCTTGACATGCCTGTCAAGCCTCTGCTTAAAGACCTCCAAAGAAGGAGATTCCACCACACTCCTTGGTAGCAAATTCCACTGCCGAACAGCTCTTACTGTCAGGAAGTTCTTCCTAATGTTTAGGTGGAATCTTCTTTCTTGAAGTTTGAATCCATTGCTCCGTGTCCGCTTCTCTGGAGCAGCAGAAAACAACCTTTCTCCCTCCTCCATATGACATCCTTTCATATATTTGAACATGGCTATCATATCACCCCTTAACCTTCTCTTCTCCAGGCTAAACATACCCAGCTCCCTAAGCCGTTCCTCATAAGGCATCGTTTCCAGGCCTTTGACCATTTTGGTTGCCCTCTTCTGGACAGCTTTCCCCTAAATGAAGTCAAGCACTTGACTTGCAAATAAATAAATAAATAAATAAATAAATAAATAAATAAATAAATAAATAAATAAATGCAAAATAACTGCCTCTGTGGAACCAGCCTTACAAAAGCTGAGAACTGACAGCCAGAGCTGGGCTCTGCAGAAAGCAACAATGCAAGCAGTTTGGTCACCAATGCCACGTCCCCCTCACCTTGCAAAATCGAGCCCAAAGAGGTCAGTAGCTCCAAGACCCCTCCCCCCAGGCATCAATTTCTCATATGGGACTCTTTGTCCCGCCAGGACACCCCATGGCTGGCCCCTCTTCAGGGCTGGAACTTGCAGGCCAGCAGGCAGGCAGGTCTTTCCAGACCTTGGCTCTAGACCTGTCCCTGGACCTCGGGGAGGATGTTGATGGCAGCCAGAGGTGGGGGAGGGAGCTGTGGTCTTTTGCACAGTGAGAGGTGCTGGGCAGGCAGGACTTGTCCTCCCAGATCGTTGTTCAGATCCTTGTCCTTTGTTGATGGGGAGGCTTCAGCCCCACACCCCAGCCAGTGCTCCCAGTCCACCCACATGAGGACAACAAGTGTCTCCCCACGGTTGCCTGCACCCCAATCTCTGAGCAGCGAGAGATTCTGGAGGCTCCCCAGGGTTCGGTTTCCTTGGAATGAAGGTCACTGAAGAGTGTGGTGTCTTCATGGAATTGTAGAGTTGGAAGGGACCCCACGGGTCATCTAGTCCAGCCCCCTGCAGTGCAGGAATCCCAGCTAAATAATTTTTGAGAAATTGCCTCCCAACCTCTGTTTGAAAACCTCCTTTGAAGATATACAGCTTTATTTATGCAGATCTGCAACCTGAGCAGAGGGGCTCACAGCACTGGCCAATCCGGCCTCCTTGTTAGAGATCCAGCACAGAGCTAGGCAGACCTCTGTCTCTCCAGCTTCCAGCATCAGCCCCAAAACATGCACACAAAAACCTCTGGCTATTGTTTGCCGCCCTTCCAGTTGGGGGTGGGATTTGCCCCCATTTGTCTCTTTGGCAAAGGGCAGCTTCCCCCTCCTGCAAATGCTAGTCCTTAACTGACCGGCTGAGGCCATTACCTGAGCAAAGGAACTGGTCTGGCTGGTTTCCTCTTATAGATTCTACCCACACCGACTGACTGACACAGTTTGGGAGGGAGCCAGGGGCATTTGCAGAATGGTAGCGCAGGGAGAGGTACCCAAAGACCATCTAGTCCAAGCCCTGCAATGCAGGAATTGCAGCTGAAGAATCCCTGATGGACAGCCATGAGCCCCCAAACCTAGCCCAGCCCTACTCTAGCTCATGGCTGATAGTTGGGGGGAAGTGGGAATGGGGGGATGTGAGAATCATAGAATCATAGAATCATAGAGTTGGAAGAGACCACAAGGGCCATCCAGTCCAACCCCCTGCCAAGCAGGAAACACCATCAAAGCATTCTTGACATATGCCTGTCAAGCCTCTGCTTAAAGACCTCCAAAGAAGGAGACTCCACCACACTCCTTGGCAGCAAATTCCACTGCCGAACAGCTCTTACTGTCAGGAAGTTCTTCCTAATGTTTAGGTGGAATCTTCTTTCTTGTAGTTTGAATCCGTTGCTCCGTGTCCGCTTCTCTGGAGCAGCAGAAAACAACCTTTCTCCCTCCTCCATATGACATCCTTTCATATATTTGAACATGGCTATCATATCACCCCTTAACCTTCTCTTCTCCAGGCTAAACATACCCAGCTCCCTAAGCCGTTCCTCATAAGGCATCGTTTCCAGGTCTTTGACCATTTTGGTTGCCCTCTTCTGGACACGTTCCAGCTTGTCAGTATCCTTCTTGAACTGTGGTGCCCAGAACTGGACACAGTACTCCAGGTGAGGTCTGACCAGAGCAGAATACAGTGGTACTATTACTTCCCTAGATCTAGATGCTATACTCCTATTGATGCAGCCCAGAATTGCATTGGCTTTTTGAGCTGCTGCATCACACTGTTGACTCATGTCAAGTCTGTGGTCTGCCAAGACTCCTAGGTCCTTTTCACATGTACTGCTCTCAAGCCAGGTGGGTAAAAAGTGGGTAAAAGTGATAGAGACAGGGAGGGGCTAGGGAGGGAGGTTTTGTGCGTGGGGGGTGGGGAATGGGGGGGTACTGGGTGTCATGGTGAATCTGGATGTGTTAATGGGTGTGTGTCCCTAACTGGGACGAGGTGTGTCTCTAAGGGGTGTGTGTGAATGACCCTGACCACTGCCACTGCCTGCCATGCCCACTTGCCTTTGCCCCCCCCCCATCCAGGGCCCACCTGCTGCCAATGCCAAGAATGGTGCCTGCTCCCACTATAGGGACTGGGTGGGTGCAACCCAGGTTGCCTCTCCCCCTCCCCTCCCATTGTAGAACTGGCCATGGACTCCGATGGGCAGCCCAGCCTCTCCCTTTCCAGCCCCCTTTGGCCTATGAAGGAGCTTCTCCCTCCCCTCCCCCTCCCTGCCTCTCCACAGAATGAATGGGAGCTTAAAATATGCCTTGGTGCTGCTGGTGAGCCCTGAGCTGGGGTGGGGCAGATTAATTAAAGCGCTGGACACTTTTGAGTCACGCCAACATCTGAGGCCTTCCTGGGTGCAGGATGCGCTCTCGCCCTGGTGCAAGTCTGCGCATCTCCCACTGCTGCTGCCTTTTAAAGGCTGCCCAGTCCAGTTGCATACCTCACTGCAATTGTTTGTGTGTGTGTGTGTTCCGGAGGTCCATTCTTAACCTGAAACCGTTCTTAACCTGAGGTACCACCAGGGCCGGCGCATCCATTAAGGCGAACTAGGCAGCTGCCTAGGGCGCCAAAATGGAGGGGGCGCTCGACAGCCTGCCCGCTGCCCCCCGCCGCTGCCCGCTGCTGCCTAGGGCGGCCTCCACTTCACCTGTCAGCTGTTGAGCGAGCCTTGAGCTGCCTCCTTCGCGCATGTCACTGTTGAGTGGCTTCAGGCCGCTATCCCACGACACGCGCATGCCTCCGGAGAGTGGCCTGAAGCCGCTCAACAGCTGACAGGCGCAGTAGAGGCGGCCCCAGGCTTGCGCTCCCAACACGGGGCACAAGCCTGGGGCCACCTCGCCACGCCTCTCAGCTGTTTTCATTTCATTTTTATTTTTTCTACTTTTTATTTTTTCTACTTTTTATTTTTTCCCACTTTTAATTTTTATTTTTTCTGCTTTTTATTTTTTTATTTTTTATTTTATTTTTTATTAGTTGGGGGGGGGCACCAGAAGGTGATCTCGCCTAGGGCGCAAAAAACCCTAGCACCGGCCCTGGGTACCACTTTAGCCAATGGGGCCTCCCGCTGCCACCGGCACGCGATTTCTGTTCTCATCCTGAGGTAAAGTTCTTAACCCGAGGTCATACTTCCGAGTTAGTGGAGTCTGCAAACCCGAAGTGTTTGCAACCCAAGGTACCACTGTAGTTGTTGATTATTGGCATTCTTATGTTTTTCGCTTTTTCTATTTTATCTGTGTTTTTGCATTTTGTACCTGTAAGAAAATGTGGGCTCCAAATAGATGTAATAAGAAGGAGAGCAGCAGTCGGCTCTTCGCTCCTCCGTCTGCCCAGGGACAGGGGGCCATTTTTTTCACCTGGAAGGTTTGCCAGCTGCTTCCAAGGGCAGCAGAAGCCCCTCAGTTCCCCAGGGGAAAAGGGGGGCAGCAACTGGACCTCCCTGAAGTGGGTGGAGAGGGCAGAGGCCGCCCCCCCAACCCAGCCACTACATGGCGGCAGGCGGAGGCAGAGCCAGCTGTTGTGGCGCTTGTCTGATTCCTGCCTGTTCTGCCTCTGGAAACCCCTAGATTATTTGCCGTTAAGTTTTCTCTCCTGGCAAGGAAGCCCATCGCTCCACTTCCCTCAGGCTCTGGTGCTGGTGGTGGCTCAGCTGGCTGTGCTTTAGGCAGAGGCTGCAAGTGGAGAGGGGTACTCTCTCTCTCTCTCTCTCTCTCTCTCTCTCTCTCTCTCTCTCTCTCTCTCTCTCTCCTCGGCCTGCCGGGGGTCTCTGGCCCCAGCCTAAGTGGCCTCAGGGGCCATGGCAGGCCATGGCGCAGAGACCCCCCATGATCACAGTGATCACAGGGCGGCCAAATCCAAGGCAGGCCCGGCTCTAGGTAGACCCCCGGTGGCGCAGGGCACCATGGCGCCGGCCCGCCAGAAAGGCGCCGCGAGCTGCGCCCGCCCGTTGGCCGGCTGGTCCGCCGGTCTGCCGCGCAGCTGCGCCCACCCGCCCACCGCGCTGGGAAACGGGGCGGGAGGGCGCCGGAGAGATCCGGCGCACCACAGCGGCAGGGGCGTTTAAGACGGCCCTGATCCAAGGGACCCCCGAGGGTCACCCAGCCCCACCACCTGCCATGCAGGTCTGCCCCCCAGGCCCAGCCCTGCCTCCTGTGGCCTTGCTGGGCCTTCCATGAGGGGCCGCAGCAGGACAGGGGTCTCCCGCCAAGCAGAGCCCACCACAGAGCAGGGCCAGGCCAGGCAGCAGCAGGAGGAGGGAAGTGGACTCAGCTGCTCTCTGTGGGGCTGACCCACAATTTCGGCTGGGTTCCAGCGCTGGCTTGAAACCCTCAATGCTCCTGTTCCAATTTAATGGTCCAGGATGGGTGGGGGGTGGCTGGGAGGCCCTTGCCATTCACGTCCCCACCAGGCTGAAGGAAAGCCCCTCGCCCTTTGTTAGCATCATACTCTCCAATTTTCCAGAGACAGTCCCAGAATTACAGAAGCCATTCCGGTTTCTGATTCGATCCCAGAAGGTCTTGCTTTTCCTTTTCCCTCCCCTCGACATCTTGGACAAGAATTGAAAGTGGTGGAGAGATCAGACCCGTCCCTCAGAGGAGGTGCATGGAGTATTGATTCCTTTATTGTAAATAGAACCTTATGCTGTCTACTCATAAGTAAGTCTCACTGTATTACTCCCAAGTAACTGGGTCCAGACTGGGGGCAGCCTTACACTGCAATCCGAAGCATTTTTACTCAGAACTGAGTTCCAGAATTCAGTAGAATTTTCTCTCTGGTAAGTTCCTGATCATTCTCAACAGCTTCCTCCTCCTCCTCCTCCTCCTCCTCCTCCTCCTCCTCCTCCTCCTCCCCCTCCTCCTCCTCCTCCTCCTCCTCAACCTCCTCCTCCTCCTCCTCCTCCTCCTCCTTCTTCTTCTTCTTCTTCTTCTTCTTCTTCTTCTTCTTCTTCTTCTTCTTCTTCTTCTTCTTCTTCTTCTTCTTCTTCTTCTTCTTCTTCTTCTTCTTCTTCTTCTTCCCCACCTTTTCCCCTGTCAGGGACTTAAGGCAGCTTCCAGCTAAAATTTTACTGGTGTTTCATTCCCTTTACCTGTGGAAGATGTTATACATGATCCCCTCCCTCCCTCCCTCATTTTTTCTTTACAACAACCCTGTGAGGTAGGTTCGGCAGAGAGGCAGTCATTTGCTCCAGGTGACCATTCTACATCAGGAAGCTGCTCCCCGCATTTCATGTCCCCGCGCACATAGATGCCACACATTGATGTAGACAGGGCCAGCTCTAGGTAGACCCCCAGTGGCACGGTGTGCCAGGGCGCCGGACCGGTAGGCCAGGCGCCGCACGGCAAAGCCACGCGGAAACCATGCTGCGCCCTGCGAGGGCGGGGGCGCCGGAGCTATGTCCGCCCCTCAGCACCAGGGCGCGCGACCTGCTCGAGACTGCCCTGGATGCAGAACAGAATGTCCCTGCTTCCATAAGAGAAATGTTGGAGGGCATGAGGAGGAAGGGGGCCTTTCAGGGGTGCCCCCCTCTGATAATCAAAGCCCTCTCTGCATCTCCCAAAGGCCTGGAGAGGAAGCCCCCAACCCCACCTGCCCTCTTGGAAAACACCTGAAGGATTCAGCCAGAAGAGTGACGGCTCTGCAGGTGTGGCTGCTTCAACTGACGCACATCTGCATATGGATAGAGATAGATGCACATTTGCACATACATACAGTATACACTCGAATCTAAAACGTGGGTGACGTGACCTTGGTGCAGTGTTGGCAGAGAGAAAGAGGGCCTGCTGCAGAGTTCCTCCTCGCCCTCTTTCAGGGCCGGATCCTGGTCAGCTGGCACCCCCTGCTGGGTCCCCTGGCTTACTGAAGCCTGCAAGTACTTGGACTGAGGTTGAATCCTGACAAGACAGAAGTACTGTTTGTGGTGGACAGGACGTGGGCAGGTATGGAGGGTTCCCTGGTCCTGAATGGGGTAACTGTGTCCCTGAAGGACCAGGTGTGCAGCCTGGGAGTCATTCTGGACTCACAGCTGTCCATGGAGGCACAGGTCAATTCTGTATCCAGGGCAGCTGTCTATCAGCTCCATCTGTTACGCAGGCTGAGACCCTACCTGCCTGCGGACTGTCTTGCCAGAGTGGTGCATGCTCTAGTTATCTCCCACTTGGACTATTGCAATGCGCTCTACGTGGGACTTTGAAGGTGACCTGGAAACTACAACTAATCCAGAATGCGGCACTGGTGACTGGGAGCGGCCGCCGAGACCACATAACACCGGTCTTGAAATATCTACATTGGCTCCCAGTACGTTTCTGAGCACAATTCAAAGTGTTGGTGCTGACCTTTAAAGCCCTAAATGGCCTCTGTCCAGTATACCTGAAGGAGCGTCTCCACCCCCATCGTTCTGCCCGGGCACTGAGGTCCAGTACCAAGGGCCTTCTGGTGGTTCCCTCGTTGCAAGAAGCCAAGTTGCAGGGAACCAGGCAGAGGGCATTCTCGGTAGTGGCGCCTGCCCTGTGGAACGCCCTCCCATCAGATGTCAAAGAGAAAAACAGCTACCAGATTTTTAGAAGACATCTGAAGGCAGCCCTGTTTAGGGAAGCTTTTAATGTTTAATAGATTATTTCATTTCATTTTTCTGTTGGAAGCCGCCCTTAGTGGCTGGGGAAACCCAGCCAGATGGGCGGGGTATAAATAAATTATTATTATTATTATTATTATTATTATTATTATTAGACACCATATGGGGGCAGCACCTCTGAGCCTGGCAGAGAGATGTTTTTCCTGCTCACTGAGCAATCACTGTGCCCAGGCTCTTGGGAGTAAGGCGCAGGCTTCCTTACAAGGGAAAGAAATCTCCAAAGGAGGCTAAAACTCAGTAAAAACACACTATCAGTTTTGATTCATTCAATTAACAAAATCATATATACCACTTAACTGTAGTAAAACCTCTAAGCAGTTTACAATTTCAACAAACCCCTTAATTTAAAAGAATAGTTAACAAAATCTGGCAATAGAGAGTCCAACCTAGCAAGCCCTAAAGTTAATTCAATCATGCTGAAATACAGTTTCAAACCAGCAGACAAATTGCCATCTCAGCTAAAAGCAGATTGAGACAGATGGGTCCTTAGAGCTCTTTGAAGAGCCGAAAGAGGGTGGCACCACTGAAATTCCTCTGTCTCTGGTGCCCACCAAGAGCTGGGCATGAAGACACCCCTCTTTGGGTGCTGAGGGGGCTGGTGCTCAGGTGAAGGGAGAGCAGGTGACAAGGGAGCCTCTTCACGGTTGCATCCTGCAAGGAGGGGTCCAGGCCAAGCTGAGGAGGCTGAGCCTGAGTCTGCTGCATGGCCACTGGGGGGCACCCTGCCCACACCTGGAAGCGGAGTTTGGGGCACCCTCTGGCCTACTGCCCAAAGCATGGCCCAGTTTGGGAAGGGAAAACTGCTAGGGCCTCTAGCATCCTTGGGTTGCTGATGGGAAGCAGGAAGCGTCCAATAATGTAAATCCAAAGAGAGAGAAATGTTTTCAGAGATGCTGGAAAGAGTGGTAGTTTATTGTTATATTAGCCCACTGCAGTTCAGCTTGAAGGAGATTTGCCCCGTAAAGTCTTCAAACCGGATGGTTTTTGAGCTGCTGATAGAGATAAGCCCTTGATGTGAGTTAAGCCCTTGAAGCCAAGATGTGTTGTACAAAATATAAAAATAAACCACCACCACCCCCCAGCATCTCTTTCTTCTTCTTCTCCTCCTCCTCCTCCTCCTCCTCCTCCTCCTCCTCCTCCTCCTCCTCCTCCTCCTCCTCCTCCTCCTCCTCCTCCTCCTCCTTCTTCTTCTTCTTCTTCTTCTTCTTCTTCTTCTTCTTCTTCTTCTTCTTCTTCTTCTTCTTCACATCCTACCAGGGCCCAGCACTGGGGCCAGAGCTGAGGGTGTGCTTCCTGATGCCTGGCCCAATTCTCCCCACCCCACCTTAAAAGATTCATTCCATGGCTCAGCTCAGGGCAGCTGCACCTAGCCCCCATTTAATTTCCCACAATGCTCCTGACCTAACATCACGCTGGGGCATTGTGGGAATTTTAAAGGGTGGCTAGATCTGGAGCAAGCCGACAGAGGAGCCGGCCCAAGAGAGGACACATGGCCCATGTGTGGGAATGTTCAGGAATGTGGATGAGCAGATATTGTTTAATATATCCTATCCCCGCTTGAGCTAGTAAGCACCAAACTTTAGCAGAGTAAAAACATTCCCCTTTTGCAAAATGCACAACAGAAAAGCGTTTGCGCAGGCTTGATTTAAGCTATAAAATAAAGTGTATTTTCCTGGTATTTCCCCCTTTTTCACTCTTGAAAGAAAAGACACGACACAATGCTCTTAAAAGTATAAAAGATGTTTACTTACAAGCATCTCGAGGTACAGCACACTCAAGAGGCAGACTTGCTTAGGTAAAAAGTAATATATACATTGTGAAGTTCACTTATAGGAAGTGAGACTCCATCTCATCTCTCTCTGGGCTGGAAGCCTAGAGGGAGACTCACTAAGATGTTGCTTCTTAGATGTGTGTAGTCCAAGAGGTCTGGTCCAAGAGAAGGAAATGGCTTCTCGCCAGTGAATTTATCTGCCGCTTCCCCAACTCATTTGCATGTGGAAGAACAGGAAACCAAGCTAGTCATGTGATCCTCCACAGTCCTCCAAGTGGACTCTCTAGGGCAGGCATCCCCAAACTTCGGCCCTCCAGATGTTTTGGACTACAATTCCCAACTTCCCCAATGACTGGTCCTGTTAGCTAGGGATCATGGGAGTTGTAGGCAAAAACATCTGGAGGGCCACAGTTTGGGGATGCCTGCTCTAGGGATTGTTGTGACTTAACTGCACTTAACCCTTTGCATGCCACACCATGGACCCCTAAAACCTGCAGCCAGGTTCTGGGAACTGGCCCTGCCTCTGTGGCTGGATGCTTCTCCTTGACCAGACAAATTCACAAAGGATCAGGCCATTGATGGCTGCCAACTCCTGAGGCCATGATTCCTGCATTGCAGGAGGTTGGGCAGGGCCGGCCCTATGTGCAGGCTGGGTGGCGCAGGGCACCACGGCGCCGGCCCGCCAGGAGGGCGCCGTGAGCTGCGCCCGCCCGCTGGCCAGCCGGTCCGCCACGCAGCTGCGCACTGCGCCCACCCGCCCACTGCGCTGGGCAACGGGGCGGGAGGGCGCCGGAGAGATCGTGCTGTGCCTGCCTGCCTGCCCGCCGCACTGGGCAATGGGGCGGGAGGGCGCCGGAGAGATTAAGACGGTCCTGACCTTGGGGTAGATGACTCTTGGGGGGTCCCTCCCAGCTTTATGATTTCTCTCCACAGCTGGAGGCGGCAAGTGCCTCTGCATAGCAGTTTCTGGATTCACAGCCTGCAGGCTGCTATGTGCTCCTGATTTGAGGGGTGAGCGGGAGCTGGGTGGAGACCCCTTCAGGGCTTGCTCCAGCGAGTCAGACCCTTGGTTCCTCCAGCTCAATGTTGCCCACACAGCCTGGCAGCAGCTCTCCAGGATTTCAGATGGCATATTATTATTATTATTATTATTATTATTATTATTATTATTATTATTATTATTATTATTATTCCCTGCCCATCTGGGTTTCCCCATTGCCACCCACACCTACATATGCCTTTGGGACTGAACCCTCCATAAAAAAAACATTGTTTCAAGGCATGGATTATCAAGGAGCTTCATGAATTTTGCACAGAATGGCAGCAAAACCACCAAGAAACCACAGAAGACATGTGTGGACAAAGAGGGAACCTGTGATTAAGTGAAACAGATTATGAGGCTCCGTAACTCTCCATGCCTCTGAGCCACGTTTTCCCTCATGCCTGTGCTGGAAAGCTTCTTTTAGTGACAACCAGTGTCTTCCCCACCCCCTGAAATGCAAAACTAGAAATCAATGACCAAGAATCATGACCAAGCCATGACCAAGGAGGCGTGTGGTGGTGATAGGGGATTCCCTACTGAGGGGTACAGAAGCAGTGATCTGTGGGCCTGATAAGACGTCTCGAAAGGTGTGCTGTCTCCCCGGGTCAAAGATCCAAGATGTAACAGAACGGCTGCAAGGAATCAAAAACCCACTGACAAATAGCCCTTCCTTTTGGTCCATGTGGGCACCAATGACACTGCTAGCCATAGCCTCCAGAAGATCAAAAGTGATTATAAGGCTCTGGGCAGGAAGCCGACTCCCCTCCATTTCTTTGTGGCTTGAACTTTTCTTTTAAATAACAAATAATCTGTTTCTTTTATTTAATAAGTTTTCTTTTACATTATGTCTGAAATTAATCTAACCACAACCAAGTATCGTTTTGGAATCATATTTTATCAGGTAGTTTTAAGCAAACCCATTCCCTTTTGTTACCTGAAATGTCTTATTAATTCTGTCATCATGGCTAGTTCGAGGTGCCTGCACAACTTCTAAGTTGCCACTCATCTTTTGTTGGTATTAACTCATTTCCACTATTTTGCTATGGTTTGTTTTGTTTTTGTTATTTTTACTTTGTGGACTTGTCCATCACATCTGGAATAAGGTTCCAGTCCAATAGTAATCTGTATGGTTCTGATAATATCTGTGTATTAGTTAATAATTCTTTTTTTAAAATCCGCTGTCTTTGTGTCAAGTGCATTTATTTTATCTGAAAAAAAAACTGTTTAACTGGTAATCTATCTTTTTTCATTTTCATTTTCTTTTTATGTGGTTTCTTTTTTTCTATTTTAGCATATAATAACAGTAACAATTATATAGAAATGTGATAATAATACTTGAAATGAATAAAATGCTTAACTTGCTAAGATTTTTTACTGTTTGTACCTCCCCCAAAAAACTCTTGGAGATTTTTCCCGCCCTGGCTTTTACCTCCTTCCCTCCTGTTTTTTTTTTTTTAATCCCAAGCACTCTTGTCCCCCTGCAGGCTATCTCTTCAAAGGATGTATTTCTGAAGATTGGACAATGAACCTACAGCCTAACTCTTCAGCAGCTGAACACCATGAGAAGAGGCACAGCCATTGTTTCCATAATGGACGTTGGGACAAAAGGGGACGGGGGAAGGAAGGGGGGAAACTGTTGTTGAAAAGTTTGTCTCATGATCACATGACTGCCTCAAGATATACAACTGGTGTATAATTAATAATTTGTATGTTTTGAGTATTATGTGTTATTATGTAGGAATGCTGAAATGTGTCTGATAGTGTGTTACTTCCACAAAGGGGGGTGGGGGACTGATGAGGGGGGATTGCGTAGTCCAGTATTTAAGTTACATCAATTTATGACCACATTTCCATGTCCCAACCTTCTCTATACATTTTAGATTGTTTTAATTTGTTTTACCAAAGAGTAGTTTCAGGATCCATGAAACAGCAGATACAAGATATATGCCTTGATTTACCAGGAATGATTCCTTATACAATTAAATCAACCTATTTGGACAAGTGCCCTTCTTAGAATGTTTTTTTTACGGATTGGTTTGAAAAGTTGAAAACCAAACCGTGGTGCTATCTAAATTCTAATTTGGCTCAGTTCTGATTGGCCATGTATCCCAGGTGCAATGAACTTTCTCTGATCCCCTCAGAACAACTGAGCAACTTTCCTAGAGTGCAAGACCAACGCCAAAAATAATGATGCAATCCCATAAAGGCATTTCTCTCAGGACATGTCCAAACTTATGCCAGGGACAAGGCGACATGGTCAAAAGAAAAGCCCTAAGGGGATTTCGCCAGGAGTTGTTGCTGTGAGTATGTTGGAGGTGTGGGACCAGAAAACTAGCTTTGACACCTGAGAACACACAAAAAGGCAGAAACAAAGCAGAATGCATTTTTCAATCATTGCTGAACCTTCCTGATAAATGTAAAGCATAGACCACTATTGAGAAAATGCTTATCCCAAAGTGCTAGAATGTCACAAGTAATTTTACAGTGGAACCTCGGTTTATGAACACCTCGGTTTATGAATTTTTGGTTTATGAACACCACGGACCCATCTGGAACGGATTAATTCACTTTCCATTACTTTTAATGGGAAAGTTCGCTTCAGTTTATGAACGCTTCAGTTTATGAACAGACTGCCGGAACCAATTACACCCATGTTTCAGTTTATGAACGCTTCAGTTTAAGTACTTCGCGGACCCGTCTGGAACGGATTAATCCACTTTCCATTACTTTCAATGGAAAAGTTCGCTTCAGTTTATGAACGGTTACTCCGCGGACCGTCTGGAATGGATTAATCCACTTTCCATTACTTTCAATGGGAAAGTTCGCTTCAGTTTATGAACGCTTCAGTTTATGAACAGACTTCCGGAACCAATTGTGTTCATAAACCGAGGTACCACTGTACTAACAAAATGCAATATGTATTATTTTTATGTGATATCCTATGTCCAGTTATGTACACTGCTACACTTGCGAATGGCCTTAAGAAGCATGACGTGCAAGTCCATTCCAGGTTCACATAGACCCACACATCTGGTAGGTTGGAAAGCAGGTTATTATTTAACACATTAAATTGTGCGGAGAAAAGGATTGTACGGTAGCCACCATTGCAATCTTATCCCCGAAGGGGGAACTGTTGTAGGAATTTCCCCTCACCCCACTGAATCACACACACACATTTCCACATGACTATCGAAAGGGGGACTTGGGAGCCATAATCCTCTAAGCCTTATGACACGTAGGCAGAAGGCTCTGCCAACTGGACATTTCCCCATCAATGGTGCCAGACTGCTAGCCATCTCATTCACAATGGAAGACTCCTCCGAACAAAAGACAGTGATCAACTCTTAGGAAACTGTTAATTTCTTTTTGTGTTTAGGAATTCACACCTGGGAGGGGTCAAAGGAGGACTAGGAGGGGTGTCAAAGGTGCTCAGATTTCTACCTTGAACCCTCTCTTTTTGTGAGGTATTGATTATGTAGCTGTGATGTAGGAATGATGTATTTTGGCGGTGTTTCTTGGTGATGGGAAAACTGATAACAAAGTGGAGGTTCTCTTTTGTTCTGAGTCTCCATCTTGCTTCACCTTGTTGCAGGTGGGGCTCTGTCGTAACAGTATTTTTCTTTGATAAAGACCAAGCCTACTGGCTGCTGTTTTGCTCTGATATTCTTGGCTGGAGTCTTGTTTTGTCTAAAAGAGCCCTCAGATTTCCGTTAACAAGACCCATCGGCCTAGGGGGCAACAGAGACAGGCAATGGACGAGGAAAGGTCCATGAGCTTTCAAACAGGTCTTAAAATGTTTCAGCCAGCTTTTCGTTAAGCACACTGTGAGCTGGGCTATATATTGTTTTAACTGCTGCTGGTTTTAATTGGGTTGTTTCTATGTATATTTAAGACTTATTTCATGTTTTAAATGTTTTATGTAAGCTATATTGGGAGGAGGACTTTGCCTATAAATACTAAATTTTGGAATGAATGAATGAATGAATGAAACTGCCAATCCTTAGGAGATCTAGAAACAATGGATCTAAATGTTAATGCAGTCAATGCAGAGTAATTTCGTTGTTCCCGCAAGGGGACAATGACAATAAAGATATCTTATCTTATCAATGCAGTCACATAATCCTACAGAGTTTTTAAGTTGCCTTTTATTGTTAGTAGAAACAGTCAAGCTGAGTAGTTGCTCTGTGACACCCTTCCATCCTTTCTCATGAAGCGTTCATATCACCTGCTCTGGAACCCATCACAGAATGGAAGGGCCTTTGGACCTGGGCTCACAGTTCCAGCCCCCTTGCGATGTCTCCAGGGCGGTTGTTGCAACCCCAGGTTTGGAATAAACAAAGATCAGTGAAAATGGAAGCTAAGTTTCCTATGTTCCCCACAATCTACAAGGAAAAAGCAGCACTTGACCAAAAAATGGATGGGTGTGGAAATCAAGTATTCATTTCCAGATGCTCAAAACAAGAAGTGCCCCAGGCCCCCACCAGTGTGCAAATGCAGTGGTAGAGAACAGTGAGAAACATTAAGAACTCTCTCAAAAGTTCACAGCAGATGAACAGCTTCCTGCTGACAGGGCCCATCCGTGGTGTTCTTGTGAAGGAGAATGTTGGTTAAGGATGGATGCTGGGGGGCGGGGCGGGCAGCCTTTGGTTAGAGAGAGCCGAATGAACCACCAGGCTTTGATGACTCACTTGGCTATAAGTGGGCACCCTGGTCTTTCCAACATACTTTCCCTTTTCTGCAGGACGTTTTTCTGTTTGTGTTGTGCTTCCCACGTTTGCTTTCAACCTCATCAATCATGGCAGTGATCGTGGTTATCATTTCTTGAATGGGCAATGTCCCTGCTCTGTACAATTCAAGGAACTCTTGCCTTTTATCTTGAGGGACATACTTAGAAAACAGAAGATCCAGCACACAAACCTTTTGCCCCTTGTACTCTCCTGCAGTCACGTGGACCATAGTTGTCCTCAAGGATTTCCTCAGCTGCTGCTGCCGTGCATGTGAATTGGCGTGTTCCTCCGCGAGGCTGCCCTCCGCACTTGCTGGCTGATCTCTGTCACGCTTTTCCATTTCGGTGATGATGCTGGTGAGAATGCCAATTAGTTCCTGCACAGAGAGCGCTTTGGCTTCACATTTGTTTAGAAGTTCCTGCTTCTTCTCCTCTGAGATGTATTTGGAGAAGAGAAGATTCCAGCAAGACACCATCTGCCCTTTGAACTCTCCAACTGGTACCACAAAACTCTCAGAGCGTAGCATGTTTTCCAAAGAAGAGGAAGGGGAGAGGCAAATGTTCTCAGCTCTGTCTGGCAATCGTGTCTCTTGTTTTGGACTTGCAACACATCCAGGGTCAGTGACTTTCTCCTCCTCTGTTCTGTTGATGATAGAAGTCACGACGGTTTCCATTTGGTCAATGGTGAGGATGCCAGACTGGTACAGTTGCAGCAGCTCCTTCCGTTTCTCCTCGGGGATATAATGAGAATGGAGCAGATCCCACAATGATACATGGGGCTCATGAAATTGACCAATGGATACGTTGACCAGTCTGGATTTCAAAGCATCCTGCGTTCTCTCTTGGTCTTCTGCCTGAGAAGCGTCAAGTGTCCTGGGTGGTTTAATGTCTTCCATGGGAATTTCCTCACTTCTGCATGGTGTGCCACTACCCATTGTGGGTTGTGTAATAAGTGTAGTGATGCTTTGAATACTTTCTTTAACGCTTACGGTTGGTGCTCCATGTCTGTGTACAATCTCCTCTTTCCTGATATTGGAGACAAACCGTGAAAAGAAAGGATCCCAGACGGAAGCCTTTTGATCATGGATTTCTCGTATGGTGACATCGATATTTTTAAGGCGCAAGGTGTGCTGGAGAAGGTCATAGTATGATGACTCTGGAGCTTCAATATCCTTTTGCTCAATTGCATCACTGCTAAGATGTGAAGTCCTCTCCGGATGCTCCTCAGTTTTAGTGACAATGGAGGTGGCAACAGTTTCGACTTGGTCAGTGGTGAGGACCCCTGATCTGTACAGCTTCAACAACTCCTCCTGCTTCTCCTCAGGGATGTACTTGGAGTGAAGGATGTCCCACACAGAAAGCTTCCGTCCACGGAACTCACCTATGGTGACCTCCACCATTCGGGATTTTAGAGCTTTTTCCTTTTCTTCCCATTCCAGAAGTGATGCTTCTTCTGTCCCAGATGAAGCTATGTCAGCAGATGAGAGATTATCTGCATAAGGTTTATGGCGTTGCTCTGACATTTCAGTAATAAGAGTAGAAAGAACAGCTGCCAATTCCTCAGGAGTTAGTTGACAATTTCTATATATGCTTAGAAGCTCTTCTCTTTTGCCCTCTGAGATGTACTGAGAGAAGAGGAGGTCCCACAGGGAGACTTCTTGCCCCTGGAACTCACCGACATGCAGGACCACGGTGTGATTCTGCAAGGGCTCTTCCCAGCTTCCCGAGGGCGAAGGGGATGCTTCCTTCATTTTCTCCTCCTCTGTTTTGTTGACGATGGCGGTGACTACGGTTTCCATTTGGTCAATGGTGAGGATGCCAGATTTATATAGTTGAAGCAGCTCCTTCCGCTTCTCCTCAGGGATGTATTTGGAGTGGAGCACGTCCCACACGGACACCTCCTTTCCGTGGAACGCGCTTGCGTTGACTTTAACCTTCCGGGATTTCAGAGCCACTTCCTTTTCTCCCAGTTCTGGCGCGTCCATCTCCTCCTCCTCAGCTTCATCATCATCATCTTCCTCCTCCTCCGCCCGCTCAGAGTCATTTTTGCTGGGGCTTCTCACTTTAATGTCCAATTTCCTACTTGTGGATTCCTTTTTTGTGACCAGGGTGGTGAGGACATGGATCAACCGGTCCATTGGTAGCATCCCTCTCTTGTACAAGCTCAAGAACTCTGCCCTCTTTTCTTCCGTGATATAGTTGGAGAAGAGCAGGTCCCACACAGTGACTGTCTGGCCTCTTTGCGGCCCAGCAGGCATTTGGAGGGTCGTGGACTTCAAGGTCTTCTGCCAGTTCTCTTCGAAGGATGTCTGGGCCGGGTCTCGCTTTGGTGATGTTGCTTGAGGTGTACGTGGAGCGTTTTCATGGCCCGTCAGCTTGGTGTTCCTTTCCTCTGTCTCGGTAACGATGGCAACGAGGTTGTGGGTGATCTCCTCAAGGGTTAGGGTGCCAGCTTTGTACTGCCTCAGCAGCTCCATCCTCTTATGCGGAGAGATGTATCTGGAGAAGAGGAGGTCCCAGGCAGAGACATCTTGGCCCTCGAATAGGCCCATGCCAACCCTGGTCTTGGCAGACTGCAGGGCCTTCCTGGTGCTGTCATTCAGATAGAAGGAAAAGGAGCCCTTGTCCATCACTTGGAGCATCAACAGACCAGTCTCAGGATCAGGGAGACACCTGTGCCGGAGCTGCAAGTACGTGAGGTTCTCGTGGGTGTTGGGGTCGAAGAAGCCCTTGGTGTCATCGGTGGGATCTGAGAGGACGCGGTTCATTTCCTCGTCAAAGAAACCCCGCTTGTATGCTACGTTGACGGGGAGGCGATGACTTTGCACTGGGTCGATTATGCCGCCAGTGGCGATCTGAGCCTCCAGGAGGCGGATGCCGTGATCTTTGACGATGAGGCCTTTCTTCATGGCCTGGAAAAGGGAGATCTTGTTCCCCGTGTAGGGGTCGTTGTATCCGGTCACGGCTCTCTCTGCAGAGAGAAGCTTGTCCTTCAGCTCAGCACCCACCAGCTCGGCAGAGACAGCTTCGTCGACAGAGAGCTTCTCGTTCTTCAGAGGGTCCGTGATGAACCCCGTGGCGGCCTGTGCCTCCAGCAGCACCAGGGCGGTGCCCGGCCTCAAGAAGCCTTTCCACATGGCCTGGTAGATGGTCATCTTCTCTGTCTTGGAAGGGTCTGAGCGGGACGGCACCAGAACTCCGGCAATGCAGCTGGTGCCCTCCAGGTATCGCTTCACCGAATCTCTTTCCGTGACCTCTTCTACAGTTTTGGTTCCGTGCGTGAGTTCAGAGAGTGTTTCCTTGTCAATGATTTCCGAGTTGAAGAGCTCCGAGGCCGTCACCTGCCTCCTGAGCCCAGAAAATTTCAGCTTGTTGCTCTTTTCCTCCATCTCCTCAATGAGGATGGTGATCCTTCGGACGAGCTCCTTGCTGGTCAAGGATCCTGCTCGGAACTTCTCCAGGAGTTCCTGCCGTTTGTCTGCGGTCACGTATTTGGAGAAGAGAAGATCCCATGCGGACTGCCTGTGGCCTTGGAACTCGCCCGAGGGCACCTCCACGGTCACCCGCCGCAAGGCACTTTCCAGTTCTTCCTCGCTTGAGGATGCTGCAGCAGCATCTCCTTGGGACGGAGTCCTTTCCCTGCTGGGACTGCGGGCACCTTCTCTATCTCCGCTGTGGCTTCCTCCTGTCTCTGTGAGAAGGGGGGCCAGCGTCATGATCATTTCCTGAATGCTGAGGATTCCTGACCGGTACTTTGTGAGGAGCTCCTCTCTCTGGGCTTCTGGAATGTACTGAGAGAAGAGGAGGTCCCACAGGGAGACTTCTTGCCCCTGGAACTCACCGACATGCAGGACCACGGTGTGATTCCGCAAGGGCCCTTCCCAGCTTCCCGAGGGCGAGGGCGAATGGGATGCTTCCTTCATTTTCTCCTCCTCTGTTTTGTTGACGATGGCAGTGACTACGGTTTCCATTTGGTCAATGGTGAGGGTGCCAGATTTGTAGAGTTGAAGCAGCTCCTTCCGCTTCTCCTCAGGGATGTATTTGGAGTGGAGCACGTCCCACACGGACACCTCCTTTCCATGGAACGCGCTTGCGGTGACTTTAACCTTCCGGGATTTCAGAGCCACTTCCTTTTCTCCCAGTTCTGGCGTGTCCATCTCCTCTTCATCATCTTCATCATCATCATCATCTTCCTCCTCCTCCCCCTCCCGCTGAGGGTCATTGTTGCTGGGGCTTCTCACTTTAATGTCCAATTTCCTACTTGTGGATTCCTTTTTTGTGACCAGGGTGGTGAGGACATGGATCAACCGGTCCATTGGTAGCATCCCTCTCTTGTACAAGTTCAAGAACTCTGCCCTCTTTTCTTCCGTGATATAGTTGGAGAAGAGCAGGTCCCACACAGTGACTGTCTGGCCTCTTTGCGGCCCCGCAGGCATTTGGAGGGTCGTGGACTTCAAGGTCTTCTGCCAGTTCTCTTCGAAGGATGGCTGGGCAGGGTCTCGCTTTGGTGATGTTGCTTGAGGTGTACGTGGAGCGTGTTCGTGGCCCGTCAGCTTGGTGTTCCTTTCCTCTGTCTCGGTAACGATGGCAACGAGGTTGTGGGTGATCTCCTCAAGGGTTAGGGTGCCAGCTTTGTACTGCCTCAGCAGCTCCATCCTCTTATGCGGAGAGATGTATCTGGAGAAGAGGAGGTCCCAGGCGGAGACATCTTGGCCCTCGAATAGGCCCACGCCAACCCTGGTCTTGGCGGATTGCAGGGCCTTCCTTGTGCTGTCGTTCAGATAGAAGGAAAAGGAGCCCTTGTCCATCACTTGGAGCATCAACAGACCGGTCTCAGGATCAGGGAGACACCTGTGCCGGAGCTGCAAGTACGTGAGGTTCTCGTGGGTGTTGGGGTCGAAGAAGCCCTTGGTGTCATCGGTGGGATCTGAGAGGACGCGGTTCATTTCCTCGTCAAAGAAGCCCCGCTTGTATGCTACGTTGACGGGGAGGCGATGACTTTGCACTGGGTCGATTATGCCGCCAGTGGCGATCTGAGCCTCCAGGAGGCGGATGCCGTGATCTTTGACGATGAGGCCTTTCTTCATGGCCTGGAAAAGGGAGATCTTGTTCCCCGTGTAGGGGTCGTTGTATCCGGTCACGGCTCTCTCTGCAGAGAGAAGCTTGTCCTTCAGCTCAGCACCCACCAGGTCGGCAGAGACAGCTTCGTCGACAGAGAGCTTCTCGTTCTTCAGAGGGTCCGTGATGAACCCCGTGGCGGCCTGTGCCTCCAGCAGCACCAGGGCGGTGCCCGGCCTCAAGAAGCCTTTCCACATGGCCTGGTAGATGGTCATCTTCTCTGTCTTGGAAGGGTCTGAGCGGGACGGCACGAGAACTCCGGCAATGCAGCTGGTGCCCTCCAGGTATCGCTTCACCGAATCTCTTTCCGTGACCTCTTCTACAGTTTTGGTTCCGTGCGTGAGTTCAGAGAGTGTTTCCTTGTCAATGATTTCTGAGTTGAAGAGCTCCGAGGCCGTCACCTGCCTCCTGAGCCCCGAGAATTTCAGCTTGTTGCTCTTTTCCTCCATCTCCTCAATGAGGATGGTGATTCTTCGGACGAGCTCCTCGCTGGTCAAGGATCCTGCTCGGAACTTCTCCAGGAGTTCCTGCCGTTTGTCTGCGGTCACGTATTTGGAGAAGAGAAGATCCCATGCGGACTGCCTGTGGCCTTGGAACTCGCCCGAGGGCACCTCCACGGTCACCCGCCGCAAGGCACTTTCCAGTTCTTCCTCGCTTGAGGATGCTGCAGCAGCATCTCCTTGGGACGGAGTCCTTTCCCTGCTGGGACTGCGGGCACCTTCTCTATCTCCGCCGTGGCTTCCTCCTGTCTCTGTGAGAAGGGGGGCCAGCGTCATGATCATTTCCTGAATGCTGAGGATTCCTGACCGGTACTTTGTGAAGAGCTCCTCTCTCTGGGCTTCCGGAATGTACTGAGAGAAGAGGAGGTCCCACAGGGAGACTTCTTGCCCCTGGAACTCACCGACATGCAGGACCACGGTGTGATTCCGCAAGGGCTCTTCCCAGCTTCCCGAGGGCGAATGGGATGCTTCCTTCCTTTTCTCCTCCTCTGTTTTGTTGACGATGGCGGTGACTACGGTTTCCATTTGGTCAATGGTGAGGGTGCCAGATTTGTAGAGTTGAAGCAGCTCCTTCCGCTTCTCCTCAGGGATGTATTTGGAGTGGAGCACGTCCCACACGGACACCTCCTTTCCATGGAACGCGCTTGCGGTGACTTTAACCTTCCGGGATTTCAGAGCCACTTCCTTTTCTCCCAGTTCTGGCGCGTCCATCTCCTCTTCATCCTCTTCATCATCATCATCTTCTTCTTCCTCCTCCTCCTCCTCCCGCTCAGAGTCATTTTTGCCGGGGCTTCTCACTTTAATGTCCAATTTCCTACTTGTGGATTCCTTTTTTGTGACCAGGGTGGTGAGGACATGGATGAACCGGTCCATTGGTAGCATTCCTCTCTTGTACAAGTTCAAGAACTCTGCCCTCTTTTCTTCCGTGATATAGTTGGAGAAGAGCAGGTCCCACACAGTGACTGTCTGGCCTCTTTGCGGCCCCGCAGGCATTTGGAGGGTCGTGGACTTCAAGGTCTTCTGCCAGTTCTCTTTGATGGATGGGTGGGCAGTGTCATGTTCTAGTTTTCTCTGTTGATTAATGCTCTGCTCCTCTTTCTCTTTGATGGTTGATATCAATGTATCAATTATTTCCTGAATGCTGAGGATTCCTGACCGGTATTTTGTGAGGAGCTCCTCTCTCTGGGCTTCTGGAATGTACTGAGAGAAGAGCAGGTCCCACAGGGAGACTTCTTGCCCCTGGAACTCACCGACATGCAGGACCACGGTGTGATTCCGCAAGTGCTCTTCCCAGCTTCCCGAGGGCGAATGGGATGCTTCCTTCCTTTTCTCCTCCTCTGTTTTGTTGACGATGGCGGTGACTACGGTTTCCATTTGGTCAATGGTGAGGATGCCAGATTTATATAGTTGAAGCAGCTCCTTCCGCTTCTCCTCAGGGATGTATTTGGAGTGGAGCACGTCCCACACGGACACCTCCTTTCCGTGGAACGCGCTTGCGGTGACTTTAACCTTCCGGGATTTCAGAGCCACTTCCTTTTCTCCCAGTTCTGGTGCGTCCATCTCCTCTTCATCATCTTCATCATCATCATCTTCCTCCACCTCCTCCTCCCCCTCCCGCTCAGGGTCATTTTTGCTGGGGCTTCTCATTTTAATGTCCAATTTCCTACTTGTGGATTCCTTTTTTGTGACCAGGGTGGTGAGGACATGGATCAACCGGTCCATTGGTAGCATCCCTCTCTCGTACAAGTTCAAGAACTCGGCCCTCTTTTCTTCCGTGATATAGTTGGAGAAGAGCAGGTCCCACACAGTGACTGTCTGGCCTCTTTGCGGCCCCGCAGGCATTTGGAGGGTCGTGGACTTCAAGGTCTTCTCTTCGAAGGATGGCTGGGCCGGGTCTCGCTTTGGTGATGTTGCTTGAGGTGTACGTGGAGCGTGTTCGTGGCCCGTCAGCTTGGTGTTCCTTTCCTCTGTCTCGGTAACGATGGCAACGAGGTTGTGGGTGATCTCCTCAAGGGTTAGGGTGCCAGCTTTGTATTGCCTCAGCAGCTCCATCCTCTTATGCGGAGAGATGTATCTGGAGAAGAGGAGGTCCCAGGCGGAGACATCTTGGCCCTCGAATAGGCCCACGCCAACCCTGGTCTTGGCAGACTGCAGGACCTTCCTGGTGCTGTCGTTCAGATAGAAGGAAAAGGAGCCCTTGTCCATCACTTGGAGCATCAACAGACCGGTCTCAGGATCAGGGAGACACCTGTGCCGGAGCTGCAAGTACGTGAGGTTCTCGTGGGTGTTGGGGTCGAAGAAGCCCTTGGTGTCATCGGTGGGATCTGAGAGGACGCGGTTCATTTCCTCGTCAAAGAAGCCCCGCTTGTATGCTACGTTGACGGGGAGGCGATGACTTTGCACTGGGTCGATTATGCCGCCAGTGGCGATCTGAGCCTCCAGGAGGCGGATGCCGTGATCTTTGACGATGAGGCCTTTCCTCATGGCCTGGAAAAGGGAGATCTTGTTCCCCGTGTAGGGGTCGTTGTATCCGGTCACGGCTCTCTCTGCAGAGAGAAGCTTGTCCTTCAGCTCAGCACCCACCAGCTCGGCAGAGACAGCTTCGTCGACAGAGAGCTTCTCGTTCTTCAGAGGGTCCGTGATGAACCCCGTGGCGGCCTGTGCCTCCAGCAGCACCAGGGCGGTGCCCGGCCTCAAGAAGCCTTTCCACATGGCCTGGTAGATGGTCATCTTCTCTGTCTTGGAAGGGTCTGAGCGGGACGGCACCAGAACTCCGGCAATGCAGCTGGTGCCCTCCAGGTATCGCTTCACCGAATCTCTTTCCGTGACCTCTTCTACAGTTTTGGTTCCGTGCGTGAGTTCAGAGAGTGTTTCCTTGTCAATGATTTCCGAGTTGAAGAGCTCCGAGGCCGTCACCTGCCTCCTGAGCCCCGAGAATTTCAGCTTGTTGCTCTTTTCCTCCATCTCCTCAATGAGGATGGTGATTCTTCGGACGAGCTCCTCGCTGGTCAAGGATCCTGCTCGGAACTTCTCCAGGAGTTCCTGCCGTTTGTCTGCGGTCACGTATTTGGAGAAGAGAAGCTCCCATGCGGACTGCCTGTGGCCTTGGAACTCGCCCGAGGGCACCTCTACGGTCACCCGCCGCAAGGCACTTTCCAGTTCTTCCTCGCGCGAGGATGCAGCAGCAGCAGCAGCAGCAGCAGCAGCAGCAGCAGCATCTCCTTGGGACGGAGTCCTTTCCCTGCTGGGACTGTGGGCACCTTCTCTATCTCCGCCGTGGCTTCCTCCTGTCTCTGTGAGAAGGGGGGCCAGCGTCATGATCATTTCCTGAATGCTGAGGATTCCTGACTGGTACTTTGTGAGGAGCTCCTCTCTCTGGGCTTCTGGAATGTACTGAGAGAAGAGGAGGTCCCACAGGGAGACTTCTTGCCCCTGGAACTCACCGACATGCAGGACCACGGTGTGATTCCGCAAGGGCCCTTCCCAGCTTCCCGAGGGCGAGGGCGAATGGGATGCTTCCTTCATTTTCTCCTCCTCTGTTTTGTTGACGATGGCGGTGACTACGGTTTCCATTTGGTCAATGGTGAGGGTGCCAGATTCGTAGAGTTGAAGCAGCTCCTTCCGCTTCTCCTCAGGGATGTATTTGGAGTGGAGCACGTCCCACACGGACACCTCCTTTCCGTGGAACGCGCTTGCGGTGACTTTAACCTTCCGGGATTTCAGAGCCACTTCCTTTTCTCCCAGTTCTGGCACGTCCATCTCCTCTTCATCATCATCATCATCTTCCTCTTCCTCCTCCTCCTCCTCCCGCTCAGAGTCATTTTTGCCGGGGCTTCTCACTTTAATGTCCAATTTCCTACTTGTGGATTCCTTTTTTGTGACCAGGGTGGTGAGGACATGGATCAACCGGTCCATTGGTAGCATCCCTCTCTCGTACAAGTTCAAGAACTCTGCCCTCTTTTCTTCCGTGATATAGTTGGAGAAGAGCAGCTCCCACACAGTGACTGTCTGGCCTCTTTGCGGCCCCGCAGGCATTTGGAGGGTCGTGGACTTCAAGGTCTTCTGCCAGTTCTCTTCGAAGGATGGCTGGGCAGGGTCTCGCTTTGGTGATGTTGCTTGAGGTGTACGTGGAGCGTGTTCGTGGCCCGTCAGCTTGGTGTTCCTTTCCTCTGTCTCGGTAACGATGGCAACGAGGTTGTGGGTGATCTCCTCAAGGGTTAGGGTGCCAGCTTTGTATTGCCTCAGCAGCTCCATCCTCTTATGCGGAGAGATGTATCTGGAGAAGAGGAGGTCCCAGGCGGAGACATCTTGGCCCTCGAATAGGCCCACGCCAACCCTGGTCTTGGCAGACTGCAGGACCTTCCTGGTGCTGTCGTTCAGATAGAAGGAAAAGGAGCCCTTGTCCATCACTTGGAGCATCAACAGACCGGTCTCAGGATCAGGGAGACACCTGTGCCGGAGCTGCAAGTACGTGAGGTTCTCGTGGGTGTTGGGGTCGAAGAAGCCCTTGGTGTCATCGGTGGGATCTGAGAGGACGCGGTTCATTTCCTCGTCAAAGAAGCCCCGCTTGTATGCTACGTTGACGGGGAGGCGATGACTTTGCACTGGGTCGATTATGCCGCCAGTGGCGATCTGAGCCTCCAGGAGGCGGATGCCGTGATCTTTGACGATGAGGCCTTTCCTCATGGCCTGGAAAAGGGAGATCTTGTTCCCCGTGTAGGGGTCGTTGTATCCGGTCACGGCTCTCTCTGCAGAGAGAAGCTTGTCCTTCAGCTCAGCACCCACCAGGTCGGCAGAGACAGCTTCGTCGACAGAGAGCTTCTCGTTCTTCAGAGGGTCCGTGATGAACCCCGTGGCGGCCTGTGCCTCCAGCAGCACCAGGGCGGTGCCCGGCCTCAAGAAGCCTTTCCACATGGCCTGGTAGATGGTCATCTTCTCTGTCTTGGAAGGGTCTGAGCGGGACGGCACGAGAACTCCGGCAATGCAGCTGGTGCCCTCCAGGTATCGCTTCACCGAATCTCTTTCCGTGACCTCTTCTACAGTTTTGGTTCCGTGCGTGAGTTCAGAGAGTGTTTCCTTGTCAATGATTTCCGAGTTGAAGAGCTCCGAGGCCGTCACCTGCCTCCTGAGCCCAAAAAATTTCAGCTTGTTGCTCTTTTCCTCCATCTCCTCAATGAGGATGGTGATCCTTCGGACGAGCTCCTCGCTGGTCAAGGATCCTGCTCGGAACTTCTCCAGGAGTTCCTGCCGTTTGTCTGCAGTCACGTATTTGGAGAAGAGAAGATCCCATGCGGACTGCCTGTGGCCTTGGAACTCGCCCGAGGGCACCTCCACGGTCACCTGCCGCAAGGCACTTTCCAGTTCTTCCTCGCTTGAGGATGCTGCAGCAGGATCTCCTTGGGACGGAGTCCTTTCCCTGCTGGGACTGCGGGCACCTTCTCTATCTCCGCCGTGGCTTCCTCCTGTCTCTGTGAGAAGGGGGGCCAGTGTCATAATAATTTCCTGAATGCTGAGGATTCCTGACCGGTGCTTTGTGAAGAGCTCCTCTCTCTGGGCTTCTGGAATGTATTGAGAGAAGAGGAGGTCCCACAGGGAGACTTCTTGCCCCTGGAACTCACCGACATGCAGGACCACGGTGTGATTCCGCAAGGGCTCTTCCCAGCTTCCCGAGGGCGAGGGCGAATGGGATGCTTCCTTCCTTTTCTCCTCCTCTGTTTTGTTGACGATGGCGGTGACTACGGTTTCCATTTGGTCAATGGTGAGGATGCCAGATTTGTAGAGTTGAAACAGCTCCTTCTGCTTCTCCTCAGGGATGTATTTGGAGTGGAGCACGTCCCACACGGACACCTCCTTTCCGTGGAACGCGCTTGCGGTGACTTTAACCTTCCGGGATTTCAGAGCCACTTCCTTTTCTCCCAGTTCTGGTGCGTCCATCTCCTCTTCATCATCATCATCTTCCTCCTCCCCGTCCCCCTCCCGCTCAGAGTCATTGTTGCTGGGGCTTCTCACTTTAATGTCCAATTTCCTACTTGTGGATTCCTTTTTTGTGACCAGGGTGGTGAGGACATGGATCAACCGGTCCATTGGTAGCATCCCTCTCTTGTACAAGTTCAAGAACTCTGCCCTCTTTTCTTCCGTGATATAGTTGGAGAAGAGCAGGTCCCACACAGTGACTGTCTGGCCTCTTTGCGGCCCCGCAGGCATTTGGAGGGTCGTGGACTTCAAGGTCTTCTGCCAGTTCTCTTTGATGGATGGCTGGGCAGTGTCATGTTCTTGTTTTCTCTGTTGATTAATGCTCTGCTCCTCTTTCTCTTTGATGGTTGATATCAATGTATCAATCATTTCCTGAATTGTTATTTTTCCAGATTTGTACAGTCTTATGATCTCTTGGCTTTTATTTTCTGTAATGTATTTAGAGAAGAGGAGATCCCAAAGGGAAACCACCTGTCCTTGGAAATGACCCACATTTACTCTTGTTGTCGTAGACCTCAAAGTCTTCTTTATGTTTTCCTCCAAACTGAAGGGAATTGAGGTCTGATCCTGTATTTGAAGCATCATTAGTCCAGTTTCTGTGTCATGAACACATCTCTTAAGCAACTGCATATATGTGAGATTCTCGTGGGTGTTGGGGTCGAAGAAGCCCTTGGTGTCATCAGTGGGGTCTGAGAGAATTTGGTTCATTTCCTCATCAAAATAGCCCCGTTTGTAGGCCACCTCAACAGGGACACGATGGCTGTTGACTGGGTCAATTATGCCCCCTGTAGCAATCTGGGCTTCTAGCAGGCGGATCCCGTGCTCTTTGATGATCAGATCTTTCTTCATGGCCTGGAAAAGAGATATATTTTTCCCTGTGTTTGGATCAGTATATCCAGTGACAGCTTTCTCAGCACAAAGGAGCTTGTTGTGAATTTCCCCACCCACCAGCCTGGCAGAGATGGCCTCATTTACAGACAGTCTCTCATTCTTCAGGGGGTCAATGATGAACCCAGTGGCAGCTTGTGCCTCCAGCAGCACCAGAGCAGTTCCTGGCCTCAAGACATTCTTCCACATGGCCTGGTAGATGCTCATCTTCTCAGTCTTGGAAGGATCTGTCTTGGACGGCACAAGCACTCCGGCAATGCAGCTGGTGCCCTCCAGGTATCGCTTCACCGAGTCAATCTTGGCCACGTCTTTTGCCGTTTGCTTTCCTTCCTCCAGGCTTTTCAGTGTCTCTTTACCTATTATTTCTGCTTTCAGTAGTTCTGAAGCTGTTACTTGTTTCCGTAGCCCTTGGAACCATATATCTCTTCTATTTTCTTCGTGTTTTTTTATTATGTTCAGAATTTCATCCGTGATGGGCTGCAGAACAGCAGAAGATTCCAGTTTGTATTTTTTAATCAGCTCGTTCCTCTTCTCTTCAGTGAAGTAGCTTGAAGAAAGAAGGTCCCACAGAGACACAGTCTGGCCCCTGAATTTCCCAAGTGTTACATTTACTTTGGTGGATGAAAATATATTTTTTGTTATTTCATCTACATAGAAATAGTCCCTCTTGCTCAGCAGCTGTAGGAGGTACATTCCTGTCTCTTTGGTGCACCTGTGCAATAGCTGGGCGTAGGTAATCCTTTCCTGGGTGTTGGGATCCACAAATCCTTTGGTAGCATATTTTGGATCAGAAAGCCAGAGGTAAGTGCCCTCATCCAAACACTCCCGTTTGTAAGCCACCTCCACAGGGATGCGGTGACCATGCACAGGGTCAATGATGCCACCAGTGGCAATCTGGGCCTCCAGAAGCCTGAGAGCAAGTCCTTTCTCTACGATGCTTTTTTTCATGGCTTGGAAGAGAGATATTTTGTTCCCTGTGGAAGGGTCAGTGTAGCCAGTAACGGCTTTCTCTGCAGAAAGAAGTTTCTCTCGAAGGTCTTCACCCACAAGCCTCACAGAGATCGCTTGGTCAACGGAGAACGTTTTCTTCTTCAATGGGTCGATGATGAATCCGGTGGCAGCCTGTGCTTCCAGCAACATCAGACCATGTTCTGGGGACAGGGTCCCTTTCTTCATGGCTTCATAGATGGTCATCTTCTGCCCTTGGGCTACTACGACTCCAGCGATGCAGCCTGTTCCCTCCAGGTATCGCTTCACTGAGTCCTTCTGGGCAAGTTGGTGGAGGGCACAAGGCCCCTGGTGAAGCCCATCCAGCGTCTTCTTATCAATGATCTCGGAGTTGAAGAGTTCTGCCGCTGACACGTCCCCCCTCGGTCCCTTCAGCTTGAGCGCCTGCATCTGCTGCTCCGTTTCCTCGATGATAGCAGTGATGGCTTTGCCGAGTTGTTCCAGGGTCAGACCCTCAAACTTGTATTGGCGCACCAGCTCTTTCCTTCTCTGTTCTTGAATGTATGGGGAGCAAAGGAGGTCCCACATGGAGACAGTTTGGCCTTTGTACCTGCCAATGTGCATCTCCATCGGTTGTGCTCGCAGGAGCTGTTTGGTTGCCTCGTTGATGTAAAAGTACATTCCACCCCTTTTGACTATTTGCAGCATGTACAGTCCAGTCTCTGGATCTTGGGTGCAACGTTCTAGAAGCTGCAAGTAGGTGAGATTCTCATGGGTGTTGGGGTCAAAAAAGCCTTTGGTATCATCTGTGGGGTCCAAAAGGATTTGGTTCAGTTTTTCATCAAAGTAACCTCGTTTGTAAGCTACTTCTACGGGGATGCGGTGGCTGTGAACAGGGTCAATGATGCCCCCGGTGGCTATCTGGGCCTCCAGGAGACGAATGCCATGGCTTTTCACAATGAGCCCTTCATTCATGGCCTCAAAGAGGGAGATCTGTTCTTTTGTGTAGGGGTGTGTGTATCCTGTCACAGCTTTTTCTGCACTCTTCAGCTTCTCATAAATCTCTCTTCCAATCAGCCCGCCTGCCAACGCTTCGTCCACTGACAACTTCTTGTTCCTCACTGGGTCAAGGAGGAAGCCAGTGGCAGCCTGGGCTTCCAGCAGCACCAGAGCCGCCCCTGGCCGGAGGAGACTCTGCCGCATGGCCTGGTAGATGCTCAGCCTCTCCTGGCTTGGCTGCAGAAGGACTCCAGCGATGAAGTTGCCGCCCTCAAGGTATCGGCTGACTGAATCCATCTGGGTGACTTCCTGGACAGTTTTCTTCCCCTCTCTCAGTTCGTCCAGAGTTTCCTTGTCTATGAGCTCCGACTGGAAGAGGTCACTGGCTGACACCTGTTTGCGTAGGCCCTTGAAAGTGAACCTCTTGCTCTGCTGCTCTGTGTCTTCGATGATCTTGGAGGCAGCCACTGCAATCTCATCAAGGATCTCAGCATTCCCCTCTTTGTATGCTGCCACCAGCTCTCTCCGCTTGTTGTTGGTGATGTACTCAGAGTTCAGTAAGTCCCAGAGCGAAGCCTCTTGGCCTTTGAACCGCCCAATGTTGACACCGACGGTGACAGATTTAAGCACTTCCATGGTCTGCCGATCCGCATAGAAAGTGGCCTCTTCTGAGAGAGGAAGCAGCAAGTGTCCTGTCTCGGCATCCCGGATACACCTCTCTTTCAGCTGCTGGTAGGTCAGGCTTTCCTGTGTGTTGGGGTCAAAGAAGATGCAGGTGTCGTCAGTGTGCTGAGAAAGGGTCTTGTGCATTTCCTCATCGTAGAAGTTGTGCTTGTAGGCCGCCTGGAGAGGAAGGTGGTGGTGGTGGATGGGATCGATGACCCCTCCAGTGGCCAACTGGGCCTCAAGCAAGGGGATGCCAGCAGTGGTGGAGATCAGCTCCTTCTGGATTGCCTGATACACTGAGATGGGCTTCCCTGAGTAGGGGTCAGGATAGCCTGTCAGGGCCCTCTCAGCCTGCAGTAGCTGCTCCACAAGTTCTTCGCCTACAATGCCAGCTTTGACGGCCTCTTCTGCTCCAAGCCTCTGGTTGGTCACGGGGTCCGTGATGGATCCCGTCGCTGCCTGGGCTTCCAGAAGCGTTGCCCCTGTGCCGGGGAGAAGGAGGCTCCTCTGCATAGCTTGGTAAATGCTCATTTTCTCGTTGGAGGCCTGAAGGAAGACCCCAGCGATGCTGCCAGTGCCCTGCAGGTATTGCTTCACGCTGTCCATCTCAGACACTTCTCTGGCTGTCCTCCTGCCCTGAGCCAGCTCTCTGAATATCTTTTCCGAAATGATGCCAGTATCCAAAAGCCAGACTGCGGGAACCGCACCTCTCAGGCCTTGGAAAGTGACCTGGGTTTGAGCCTTCAGTTCCATTTCCTTGATGAGTTCCTGGACAAGGGTGACCAGATGCTGTAGTGATATTGCCTCAGACCTAAACTTCTCCAGGAAGTCTCTTCTCTGCTCCTCCGTGAAGTAGCCAGAGTTTAGGAGCTCCCAGAGGGAGGCCCTTTTGCCCTGCACATAGGTCTCCCTGAAGAGCTGCTTGATCTGCTCATCTGTGGAGGCAGGAGAAGCTGCTTGCGGCAGAGGGAGCAGGTGGACCCCAGAGGCTTCATCCTTCTGACACTGATCTATCAGCTGGCTGTAGCTCACCATCTCCTTTCTGTCCAGAGTGCTGAAAGTTTGGGCACCACTGCTTGGGTTGGAAAGTGTTTTGCTGAAGTCCTCATCCAAGTAACCTTTCTTCTGGGCAAATTCTACTGGGACATAATGTCCGCTGTGCGGATCAATGACACCCCCCGTTGACAGCTGGGCATCCATCAGCTGCCTGGCTTGTTTGTCAGCCACAAGGCCCTTCTTCATGGCTTGGAAGAGGGAGATCTTCTGGCCTGTGAAAGGATCCTTGTAGCCAGTGACAGCCTCTTCTGCCCGTTGGAGTTTCTCATAGAGCTCGGGGCCAACAAGGCCTTCCTTCACAGCCTCATCCAGGCCAAGTTTTTTATTCTTCACTGGGTCAACGATGAAGCCAGTGGCTGCTTGTGCCTCAAGTAAGGGCACGGCTACTCCTGGCACTACAATGTTCCTCTTCATGGCTTCGTAGAGACTCACTCGTTCGTTGGAGGGCTGCAGCACGATGCCTCCAATGCTTCCAGTGCCATAGAGGTATTTCCGGACGGAGCCCATGCGCAGAACCTCCTCTGGGCTCACAGCTCCCTCCAGCAAACTTTCAAAGAGGGTCCTGTCAATTATGCCCATCTCCATCAGGTGGTAGGCGGTGACGCGACCCCTTATGGCTGGGAACTGGATGCAGGCCCATTTCTTCATCTCCTCCTCCAACATGAGCCGGATTTTCTCCAGAGTGACCTTCCGCAGGCAGTAATGGTTGAAGACTTCCCTCCTCTTGCCCTCGCTGAAGTACTCAGAGTTCAGCAAATCCCACAGGGAGACCCTTTGCCCTCGGAAGCGCCCGTATTTCACAAAGACCGAGGAGCCCCTGAACGCTTGCTTGGTGGTGGCGTCAATGAACCGCGGCTTCTTGCTGTTCAGTGGCAGGAGGCAGAGGGAGGTTGAGGGCTCTAGGATGCACTTCTCCTTCAGCTGCAAGTAGGTCAGGTTCTCATGGGTGTTTGGGTCAAAGAAGCCCTTGGTGTCATCACTGGGGTCCGAGAGAATCAGGTTCATCTTTTTGTCAAAGTAGCCCCGTTTGTAGGCAACTTCCACAGGCAGGCGGTGGCTGTTGATGGGGTCGATGATGCCCCCCGTCGCTATCTGTGCTTCTAGCAGGCGGATGGCATGGTCCCTGATGATCAGATCCTTCATCATAGCCTGGAAGAGGGAGATCTTTTCTCCTGTGTAAGGATCCCTGTAGCCAGTGACAGCTTTCTCGGCAGCCAGGAGCTTGTCGTAAACATCTGGGCCAATTACGTTGGCCCTCAGGGCCTCGTCCACAGAGTATTTCTTGTTGGCTGCAGGGTCAATGATATATCCTGTGGCAGCCTGAGCCTCCAGGAGGATGAGGGAGGTCCCTGGCCGCAGGAAGCCTTTCCTCTTCGCTTGGTAGATGCTGATCTTCTCCTGGGAGTCGGGCAGGAGCAGCCCACTGATGCTGCCCGTCCCTTCCAGATACTTCTTCACGGTGCCCATGCTGACGACATCTTTGGCCAAGGTCTCCCCTTGGGTCAGCTTCTCAAACAAATTCTTGTTGATGATGTCTGAGCTCAGAAGCTGGGCGGGCGTCACCTTGTCCCTCAAGCCCTCAAAGGTGACCCTGGAGTTGGCCACGGCTTGCTGGACAGTGTGAGAGACTTTGTCAGCCAGTTGCCGAGTGGAAAGGCGCCCAGAGCGGAACTGCTGGATGAGGTCTGTCCTCTGCTGTCCTGTAAAGTAGTCTGAGAAGAGGAGCTTCCAGAGTGAAACCTGCTTCCCCTTGAATTTCCCACAGGACACCGACACAGCCGCGTTCTCCAGAGCGGACTTTGTGTTGTGGTTAATGAAAGAGTTCTCCCTTCCATGGCCTCCTGAGAGAGGCAAGAGGCAGAGGCCCGTGTCTGGATCTGTGACACACCTCAAGAGCAGTTCTGCATAGGACAAGTTCTCCTTGGAGTTGGGCTCAAAGAACCCACGGATCTCATCTGTGGGGTTGCGGAGGAGGCTCTCTGTGTCCTTGTCTAAGTGGCCCCGCTGACAGGCCATCTCCACAGGAAGCCGGTGATGCGTGTGGGGGTCGACGATGCCTCCAGTGGCAAACTGGGCATCCAGCAGGAAAATGCCAGGGTCCCTGGGCACAAGCCCCTTCTTCATGGCTTGAAACAGAGAGACCGTCTCGCCAGTGTAGGGGTCTTTGTACCCTGTGACTGCTTTCTCTGCCGAAGACAGTTTCTCGTGGAGCTCTGGCCCAACAACTCCTGCACGGATGGCCGCATCAGCCGTGAACTTCTCGTTCCTTACAGGGTCTATCAAGCATCCTGTCGCAGCCTGAGCCTGCAGGAGAATCACAGCTGTGCCTGGCACTAGGAGGTGCTCCGCTAAGGCCTGGTACAGACTCTTGCATTCATTGGCGTGCAGCAGTGCCACACCGGCAATGCTCTTTGTCCCAGAGAGGTACCCCTGGACAGAGTCCAGCTCCGCCACTTCCTGTGCCGTGAGCTCCCCGTCATGGAGGGCTTTGAACATGGCTGAGTCAATGATTCCAGCATCCAGGAGCTCATGGCTGCACACAGACCCTCGCAGCCCAGGAAAGGAGATTTTCAGGGGCAGCAAGAGCAGGCCGCTGGTGTGGTCACAAATGCACCTTCTCATCAGCTCCATGTAGGTGACCTTCTGGTTGTTGTTTGGGTCCAGGAAGCCCTTGGCCTCCTCGTTCTCAGGGTCAGAGAGGAAATTGCTTAGTTTCTCATCAAGGTAGCCCTTCTCATAAGCCTCTTGCGGAGGGATGCGGTGACCAGTGGACGGCTCAATGGTGCCCCCGGTGGCTAACTGGGCATCCAGCAGATACAGGCCTTGTTCCCTTCCAAGGAGCTCTTTCTGCAAGGCTTGGTAGAGGGAGATCTTCTCCTCTGTATAAGGGTCTGTGAAGCCCGTTGCTGCTCGCTCTGCGCAGAGCAGCTTCTCCTTCATCTCCAGCCCTGCCAGTCCCATCTCCAGGGCCTCTGCCACAGAGACCAGCTGCTTTCCCGCAAGGTCAACGATGCCACCGGTGGCTGCCTGGGCCTCCAAGAGAGCTGATGCAACATCAGGGTGCAGCAAATGATGCTGGACAGCTTCATTCAGGCTCATCGTCTTGCCAGAAGAGGCCTCCACGTAGACTCCGGCAATGCTCCTGATGTGTGGGTTTGCCTTTGGTGCTGCTGAGGAGCTGCTGGGGGAGATGTAGCCCCCTGGCATGGCTGCTGACCCTGCTTGCCCCCGTGTCCCTGGGCCCCTTGCCTCCATTCTGTTTGTGCAGTTGTTCCGAGTCTCCCGCTCCTGGCACAAGCAGGTGACTCTTCTGCTCCCTTTGCGGGTGGCAAGTGGGTCTCTGCAAGGAGAGGAAAGAAAGGAAACAGTCAGTTGTCATGAAGAGCAGAGCAGAAAGGAAACCTTTTCTCTTTCACTTTTCCCATGCGATGCATCCCTTTATAAACTTCTGTTGTGCCACTTCTTACTCTCAACTTCTTTTCTCTAAACTAATAAGTCCCTAGTGCTGCAAACCTTCTTCACAGAGGAATCACTCAAGCTCAGTCATTTTGTAGTTACAGGTAGGTAGCTGTGTTGGTCTGAGTCAAAGCAAAATAAAAAAATTCCTTCAGTAGCACCTTAAAGACCAGCTAAGTTTTTATTTTGGTATGAGCTTTCGTGTGCATGCACACTTCATCAGATACACTTGAAACAGAAGAGCCAGACCCTTATGTATATACAGAGGGTGGTGGGTGGGAATGGGTGATGGGCTGATAGGAGTGGTAAACCTGTTGATGGCTGTTAACGACTGCTGATGACTGCAATAGGTCCTGCGGGGGGGGGGAGCAAGGGCTGAGGTGCTAAATAAAGCTTGATCATGCATAATGAGATAAGAATCCTATGTCTTTGTTCATCTCAGGTGGCTCCATGGTTTTAAGCTTGGTAATGAGTTCCAATTCAGCAACTTCTCTTTCCAGTCTGTTCCTGAAATTTTTCTGTAATAAAACAGCTGCTTTGAGATATTGTATAGAATGTCCTGGGAGATTGAAGTGTTCTACTGGTTTCTCTGTCTTGTGATTCCTGATGTCAGATTTATGTCCATTTATCCTTTGGCCTGTTTGTCCAATATAGAGAGCTGAAGGGCACTGTTGGCATTTGATGGCATACACAATGTTAGAAGATGAGCAATTAAATAGTCCTGAGATGGCATGTTGGATGTTGTTGGGGCCAGTAATGATGTTGTCCGGGTGTATGTACATCTACAGGTACATCCACAGGTTTACCACTCCTATCAGCCCATCACCCATTCCCACCCACCCCCACCCCCCTCTGTATATATATAGGGTCTGACTCTTCTGTTTCAAGTGTATCTGAAGAAGTGTGCATGCACATGAAAGCTCATACCAAAATAAAAACTTAGTTGGTCTTTAAGGTGCTACTGAAGGAATTTTTTTTTTATTTTTCAGTCATTTTGGTGGCCCTTCTCTGAACCTTTTTCAACTCTGCAATATCCTTTTCATTGTGCGGTGACCAGACCTGCACACAGTACTCCAAATGGGGTTGCCTCATAGATTTGTATAATGGCATTATGAGACTGGCAGTTTTATTTTCCATTCCTTCCCTAAGGATTGCTGGCATGCAATTTCACTCTGGATGCAACCTGAGACCTGAGTGGCACCTGCAAAGTGTCCTTGGAATGCGCCTTCTACCTTCAAGCACATTCCCATGGGGGAGACACAAGGGGAAACTTCCCAAATACTCCCTGTTAATTGAGGAGAGAAAGAAACAGATTTTAAAAGTGGTTCCTCACAACTGTGCAGATCTGCTTTTTCCGGTTGTAAGGACACTCCCACCAATTACGAGCGATAATGGAGCAATGTTACAACACACCACAAGCAAAAGCTTGGCATGAAAACAAAAACCCCGGTAATAAAAGAGAAAGCATGGAATAAAAAGGCAGAAATGTCAGGAGGGGCCCATGTGGTGTGTGCAGAACCCCCACAGTCCAGTAATACCCAGGAAGCGGGGCCTGGTGAGGGAGGGTCTCTGTGCTTTGGGCTGGGCCAGCCCCTTCGGAGGATTTGCCAGGTGAGATCTTCCTTGGGCACACGGAGTCAGTGCACCAGAAACCTGCCCTCGAATGAAGCTGGAACTGAGCACTTGTCAAGGCCAAGCGGAATAATGACCAGCCACAGCGTATTAGCTCACCCCCTGTTGCTTCGTGAGATCTCTGTCCCCTTTCAGCCTGCGCTAGGGTGGGAAGGAGTAGAGCGGTGAAGGAAACCCAGACAGGTTTGGCATCCTCCTGAGCCCAGCCCCAGCCTCTTTCAACTTCCCCGCTCCGCTTACATTCTGAGCATTTGCCAAGGTTGAGCAACAAAGGATGGAGGCAAGCCCAGGCGTCCCACTTGCCTCTCCCCTCCCCAGCCCAGCCCTGTTCCTCTTGGTGGCAGATAATCCCCATCAAGGCTTGCACTGAGCCTGGAATGCAGGAGGGGTCAGGGAGGGGGGGCACGCAGAGAAGGGGGGACACAGCACCCAGCTGCTGGCTCCGATACTGCCGGCTGCCACGGGTGAAACCCACACTAGCCTATGGAGTAGCCCAACGTCAGATAAACTGCTGGCAGGCCAGGCCTTGAGGGCACCCAGAGCTTAGCCAAGTGAGAGGCTGACGGGTCTTGATCTCAGGACTCCTGCGCAGGGCCGGCTTGCCTGCTTGCACAGAAGAAATGTGCCAGGGGTGTGTGTTTTACTCCTGAAATCCTGGTATTTTACAAAAAGTAGAAATAATGTGTAAAACTTAATAATATAATAATAATAATAATAATTTATTATTTATTCCCGTCCATCTGGCTTGGTTTCCCCAGCCACTCCGGGTGGCTTCCAACAGAAAAATAAAATACAGTAATCTATTAAACATTAAAAGCCTCCCTAAACAGGGCGGCCTTCAGATGTCTTCTAAAAATCTAGTAGCTGTTTTTCTCTTTGACATCTGATGGGAGGGCGTTCCACAGGGCAGGCACCACCACCGAGAAGGCCCTCTGCCTGGTTCCCTGCAACTTGGCTTCTCGCAACGAGGGAACTGCCAGAAGGCCCTCGGTGCTGGACCTCAGTGTCCGGGCAGAATGATGGGGGTGGAGATGCTCCTTCAGGTTTACTGGACCAAGGCCGTTTAGAGCTTTCAAGGTCAGCACCAACACTTTGAATTGTGCTCGGAAACGTACTGAAGCTGGTGGCTTTAGGGGTCCTGAAGCCTAGTGGTTAGAAAGGTACAAGGGAGGCCCTCCCCCTCCCTGCTTCCACAGCAAAATGCTCTTTGGAGGCAGCTGCAGTGGAAGGTATGGTGGGGGGGGGGAGGCCCCTGTAAATGGGGACTGGTGTTTAGGATGCTAGACTTCATGGTCCAAGCCTGGGGCCCCACAACCTAGGGGTGGGGAGGAAACAACCACTAGGGGCAGTCAGTGGGTGACAGTGGCCGCCTGGCAGAGCATCAGTGCCCAGCGTGGGCATGTTAGGGTTGATGCCAATTGTCACAGCATCACTTTTTCTTTCCTTAAGAAGCCAACTCCACAGCAGCGGACTCACCCAGCTCCCGCCACACAGGCCTGCTGCCATCTAATAGAATAGAATCATAGAATCATAGAGTTGGAAGAGACCACAAGGGCCATCCAGTCCAACCCCCTGCCAAGCAGGAAACACCATCAAAGCATTCTTGGCATATGCCTGTCAAGCCTCTGCTTAAAGACCTCCAAAGAAGGAGACTCCACCACACTCCTTGGTAGCAAATTCCACTGCCGAACAGCTCTTACTGTCAGGTGGAATCTTCTTTCTTGAAGTTTGAATCCATTGCTCTGTGTCCGCTTCTCTGGAGCAGCAGCTCCATTTGCAGCTCACTTTTCCACAGTGGGACCCCGGAGCCCCCCTGGGCTCCAGACATCTCCAGCGGCAGATTCTTGAGCTATGGTTCCTGCACCGCAGGGGGTTGGGCCAGATGATCACTGGGGGTGCCTTACAACTCTACAGTTCATGATTCTATGAATATATGATTTCCATACCCCTTCACAATCTCAAAGGAACCTCTAAGTGTTTTACAACCTACCTTAAATAATTTGCGAAATTTCAAACACTGCAAATGAGAATCAGATACAAGCGCAATAAAAAAGTGCAAGAAAACCTCCATATAAATAACATTAGCAACTATAAATGGAACAAAATGCATGAAGCAAAATGCATGAAGCATCCTCCCCACAAATAGCAGCCTGGGCTGTGGATGGGCTGTGGCCTTCAAAGAGAGTGGCTGTGAATCGTAAATCTGCGAGGGGCAAAGTGCAGAGCCCAGGATGCTTTGAGGGGGAAATGGGCTCCGAAAGTGCTTCAAAGGGATCTGGTGTGCAGGCAGACAATTGGACTTCCAAGCAGCCCCTTCAGACCAGAGCAAAGGCACAAAGTTAGAACTTAAAGGAAATGCAGAACTGAAGAGGTCCTGTCCAGCTGTAACTCCACTGCAAAATGGGGCTGAGGCACCACTCCGACACCTCAAATATTTGCATGTGCTCCCTCCGCCCCCGCCCCCCAAATAGGCTCATGCCTTTTTCAAGTTAGAGGGGAGAGAGCTTTGCACGGAGCATCTTTAACACAGCCATGCGCAAAGCAGGCTCAGCACCAAGTCCCTTAACATCGCACTGTTCAGCACAACACAGTCTAGAAATAGCTGCCTCTCACATCTCTCTGGTGTGTTGAACTTTTAAATAACTATGTTTGGTTGTAAAACAACAACAACAACAACAACAACAACAACAACAACAACAACAACAATTCCTAGGAACTGTCATTTGTTAAGGGTGCTAGGAATTATAGCTCTGGGGTAAGCAACAGTTCCCAGTATTTTTAGGGGTGGAAATGTCCTTTAAATGTGTGATGTGTACACAGCCACAATCCTGAAAAGGATGGGAATGTGGAGGTAAGGGACAGAAACCTGTAATTCAGCTGAAACACATGCTCTTAATATTGGGTGGAGACAGATGAAGACTAATTGCATGCTTTAAAATGTGGGTGTTATCTCATCATTTGTGAACCGTAAAGGTAATGTATAATTCACTTAATTGATGATGTGTTCCTAATGGGTCCTGATATGAGCCTCCGAGGCTGGGAATGGCAGAATGTGTCAGGGTTAAACACTGCCCTGGCCATAGCAGGGTCTTCCTTTGACCACCAATGGCCACCCAGGGAGCAAAGACTGCCGACACCAGACACTAGACTCTACCATTCTGTGGTTCTGTGATCCAGTTGAAAGCTGACCCTGGGCAGTTCCACAGGACCCCCACCAATCATGGTGGCTGGAGGTTGGTCTGTATGATCCTTGCTGCTGCTGCTGCTGCTGCTTCTTCCATGAATCCAGCCGCAAGTTGAACAAGGAGAAATACACTTTTCATCAACGCAACATAGAGCTCTTGGGAGATGCAATAGCGCAATACTGAGCTGGACCATAAAGAAGGCTGATCGCCGAAGAATTGATGCTTTTGAATTATGGTGCTGGAGGAGACTCTTGAGAGTCCCATGGACTGCAAGAAGATCAAACCTATCAATTCTTAAGGAAATCAACCCTGAGTGCACCCTGGAAGGACAGATCATGAAGCTGAGGCTCCAATACTTTGGCCACCTCATGAGAAGAGAAGAATCCTTGGAAAAGACCCTGATGTTGGGAAAGATTGAGGGCACCAGGAGAAGGGGACGACAGAGGACAAGATGGTTGGACAGTGTTCTCGAAGCTACGAACATGAGTTTGACCAAACTGCGGGAGGCAGTGCAAGACAGGAGTGCCTGGCGTGCTATGGTCCATGGGGTCACGAAGAGTCGGACACGACTAAACGACTAAACAACAACAACAACAATACTGTACAAAGTCACTCCCCATCAAATGAGTGAAAGCAGCGAGGAAGCCTCTTGGAATGGTGGCCGGGATTCGCAAAACTCCAACCCCAAATGCTATTCATGGAGATCCAGAACTTCAAGAAGTCTTCTGCTATGTTGGATCAGGATGGCCTAAAGACTTTTGCAATTCTTCAGAGGTGAGTCGGAAGAACTTTGCAGTGAACTGGAAGGCCTAATCCCCAAAGGGAAGCGCATTGTTGCAGCACAACCAATGGGGAAAGAGATCCTAGATCTAGAACTTGTCTAGACCAGAACTCATCCATCTACCAAGGTTGTCAAGGTCTAACCCTGGGCTGCTGTAAGTGATCCAAGTGGACAGTGTGATGGTCAGGTTCTGGAAGGGGCAGAAAGAACAAAATCTCATGGTGTGACTTCTGTAGAAGAACTGGATCAGCACAGTGGAAAGATCCTTTAATCAAATGATAGACCTTCGGAAAGGTGTGCAGACAGTGCAGCTGACCTTTGTGAACTGTAAGGCTGACCTGGCGTGCTTCTCAGGTCCTGCTTTTCAAGGTCTATTGAGATACTTCCCTTGCCTAAACACTGGAGAATAGGTCTGTTTGCTTTGGCACGCCTGATCAACATGACCCACAATGCAAACCAATTTACAGTAGCAGAATTCCAGTCATTTCTGGCATCTTGCAACTTTTGCCATATTGCCACTAGCTCAAATTACCCTCAACAGGGCCGGCCCTATGGCCAGGCTGGGTGGCACGGGGCGCCGGGGTGCCCGCCCACTGCACCCACCCGCCCGCCACGCTGGGAAACGGCGCGGGGTGGGGGCGCCGGAGGGATACGTCGCACCATGGCGCCAGATCTGCTTAAGACGGCCCTGACCCTCAATAAAATAATGAGGCAGAAAGAGCAGCACAGACTGCCAAGAAAATATTGAGACAGGATGCCCGACCTGTTTGCTCTTGTAAGCTACAGGTCAACTCCGTTGATAGCAACTAGATTTGGTCCAGCAAAACTGCTAATGGGAAGACAGAACACCCTTCTCCAATGCTTGGTCAGAATCATAGCTGCCAAGTTATCCCTTTTTTTAAGGGATTTTCCCTTATGCTGAATAGGCTTCCTCACGAGAAAAGGGAAAACTTGGCAGCTATGGTCAGAATTTAATTCCTGGAAATAATGGCCACTTCATATTTCCAAGCTAAGAGAGGTTATAAGCTTCTTTTTTTTAAGAATCGGTGCAATTCAGTGTGAAAACTATGCCATTTAGATCCAGAAGAGCAAAGAGAGAGCTTATGGTATCAAGGCTCATCCTCTACACTTGTTTTTGCCCTGCTGCTTCCCAGCTTGTGTCCAGGCCCTTCCACCCCATACCAGAAAAACATGCTCTTTAAAGCTGAATTGGAACCAAGGGCAATTTGGGTTTTCTGCAGGTGGCTGCCCAGATTCAGTGGTCAAGAGTGGGTTTTTTTGCAGAGAAAGTGCCAGGGCAAAAAAACAGAAGGGGAAACGGCTCAGACACAAACCTGGAAAGCTTACAATGTAGAGCAAAGCCAAGAGTGGATGAGCCCTCAGTCCTCCTGGAGAACAGACAGGGCAGAACCCGTGGAATCCAATGTGCAAGGAATCAAATGTGAGAGACTTTGCAGAAACCAACAACTTGCTCTTGTTCTTGAGAAGGTAGAATCGCCAAACACAGAAGCAGTACCCGAAAACCCAAGTTCCTCAACTGACACAGCCTGAGCCCATTTGTAAAACTGACATCCATTGCTCACGCTTGGCAAATCCACACCGTGATCAACTCCTGCCCGGAAACCTATGTCCCCACTGTGTGGGTCCAGAATTAGCCTCCACAGTCACTTACGGACTCATTGTTAAAACCGTGTTCATGGAAGACAATCTTACTCGGCTACGAGGGATCGCCAAAGAAAAAGAAGAGCCCCAGTCAACTTATTTGGAAGCCTCCAGGATTTGGAGATGAGGGAGGGGTTGCCAAGCATTTCAACAGCGCCAGCTGATTTAATGGCTCCCTCCCCCGCCCCTTTAACACTGGGATGGAGACTCTGCATCCCTTGAGAAGCTGGTGGACTATGACTGCCCATCACCCCTGGCCATTGGAGATGGAGCCCAATGGCATCTAGAAGCTCCCCCCCCATTCCTGCCCTATTTAGGGCATCGCCTTCCCTAAATAGATGGGTTTCTCTACCCAGAACATTCCAGAGAGGTTTCTTTATCAAGTGAGCATCTTCTAACAATTAGCTCCTCTTAAGGAGTCTTTCTGAGCCATTAAGGAGTCATGAACCACGTGTGGTTTTTTTCAAAACAGCAAAAAAAGCTAATGCTATACTAATTATACCAGGCATGTCCAAAGTCCGTTTCGGGGGCCTAATCTGTCTTGAAGGTCACTGTAATCTGGCCCCTGTGGCAGTTTAAAATCCCCCCAAAGCTCAATAACTTCAATCCTAAAAAAAGCTCAACAACTTTGGTCGGCCCTCACACATGTTCACTTCATCAAATCTGGCCCTCTTTGAAAAAAGTTTGGGGCCCCCTGAACTAGACTGTATCAACCTAAGTTGAGTGTTCTGATCAAAAGTCATATTCTGCCTTGGTCAAATCCCACCCGGAATGCCGTGTCCAGTTCTGGACACCCCAGTTTAAGGAGGATATTGACAAGCTGGAACGTGCAGAGGAGGACAAGCAAGATGCTGAAGAAAGAAAGACTTATTTATGAGAAATGGTGAATGGATATATTTAGCCTGGAGAAAAGGTGACTGGGAGAGGCGATAGGATAGCCATTTTCAAATAGCTAAAGGACAGAACAAGCTTGCTTTATGCTGCTCCAGAGGGGAGGACCCGAACTGATGGATCCACATAACAAGGAAGGAGATTTTGACTAAACGTTAGGAAGAACTTTCTAACAGTAGAACAGGCAACCTTGGAAGGTGATGGACTCTCTTGCACTGGAGCTTTTGAAGCAGAGGTTGGATAGCCACCTGCCAGAGATTATTTAGCTTGGTCATTTTTAATATTTATTTTTTTTAAAAAAAAATGTATATACCACTGTATCATAAATATACAGTGTAAATATGGTGGTTTACAACAATATAAAAACATAAAAACAGACAATAAAAGTTTTTAAAAGTTAAAAGCAAAAATAAATTAAAAACAGGCATCAGTAGATGATTGTGGAGGGTGTATTCTTAACTGCCTGTATAGGCATGGCAGGATATAAAAGTATTCAGCAGTCATTTAAAAACTGGCACAGAAGGTGCCTGCTGAATCTCTAGTGGCAGGGAGTTCCACAGGACTGGGCCGATGTCACGAAAAGGCCAGTTTCTCCTTCCTGTTTTGGGCTAGATGACCTTTGGGGTTCCTTCCAGGTCTACAATTCTGTTTCTATCATTTGGAGTTATTCCTTTTCCTTTTCCCAAAGTGATCCTGCCCGGCTTTAATGCGAACCCACAGTCACAGCCAGCAAGCAGCAATCTTGCAGAACTCTAATGCAACAAATGGGAGGAGGCCATCATAGCTCAGCCCCAGTGCAGCTGCTTTGCATGCAGAAGGTCCCAGGTGAAGCTTCCCCCTCACCGCATCCACATGCCAGGAAAAGGTTCATCCTCGGGCCAATGCCAGGTGCTTCTGCAGCCATTCGATGCACAGGTCCCTTTGCAGGGGGTGGGTGGGGTGAGAGCCTTCCTCTCCCAGCCCTGGCAGGGGGAGGGAGGCAGGCGGAGGCTCCTGCTGGGCCTGGAAGAAGCCTCCTCCCTGGGAAGCACCTGCAAACAGGATTCAGGAGGCCTGGGATCTGCGTAGTGTTGACACCCCAGATTCCCAGTGATAAAAGCTACTGGGCCGGTTGGGAGAAGGTTCTGCTCCCTGCAAATTAAAGGGTGTTGCCTTGCCTGGAAATTGCATCACCTGCCTTTCTGCAGGAGGGGGAGATTTCCTGGTCCTCCTCCTCCTGAATTGACTGTTGCCTGTTTGGACCCAGGCCTGGCTGGGAGAGTGCCAGGCTGGGCACACCTCCCTGGGCCTGTCCACACACATGGCAGCAACCACAGTCACACATCGCACATGCAACACCACCGCCCCCTTGTTTGCACAGCTGCAGCGTCTCATGGCAACACACACACAGAAACTGGTCCCCACCACACCCAGCAGAGCCTGCACACACCACAGGACTTGGCGGGTTGGGGGTGTGGGGAACCCAGCACTGCCGAATCTGACCCTCCTTTATAGAAACTCCCATCCCCTGCCCTGGTCCCTTATGGAGTCACGCCGAATCAAACCCTTGGCCCACCCCTGTCAGCGCTGCCTGCTCCCAATGGCAGTCAAAGGCTTTCAGACAAGGGACGTTCCCAGCTCAACCTGGAGGGGCTGACATTGGGAACGGGACCTTCAGCAGCAGCTCTGTCCCTGGGCTGCTGTGGCCCTGGGCTCACCAGCGGATCCGTGTCTGGCCACTTCAATGTCCAGCCCACGTGGAGCTTCTTCATGGGAACATGGCCCGGAAGTTGCTCTTGTCACCATTTGCACCCACCCACCACCCACTTCCACCCCCTGGATGCAGGTGGAATGCAGAGAAGGAAATGCTAGGCCTTGGAGGTCCTTTGCTGAAGGCTAATTGCATTCGGATGGAGGTCACAACGGGGTCTCCGAAATTTTTTACACATCACTTGGGAAGACAGGCGAACTAGTGCCAGTGTACTGGAAGAAGCAAAGATCACCAGTGTTGATGCAATGATTCTTCAACATAAACTTCGTTGGTCTGGTCATGTTGTGCGGATGCCTGATGATCGTCTTCCAAATCAACTACTCTGTTCCGAACTTAAAAATGGAAAGCGTCATGCTGGTGGTCAACAAAAGAGGTTTAAAGACTTTCTCAAGGCAAATCTTAAAAAAAATGTAGTATAAACACTGACAACTGGGAAACACTGGCCTGTGAGCGCTCCAGTTGGAGAACAGCCTTTACCAAAGGTGACACGGGCTTTGAAGACACTCGAACTCAGGATGCAAGGGAGAAACAGGCTAAGAGGAAGGCATGCTTGGCAAAACCTCACCGTGATCAACTCCCACCCGGAAACCAATGTCCCCACTGTGGAAAGACATGTGGATCCAGAATTGGCCTCCACAGTCACTCATGGACTCACTGTGAAAACCGTGTTTATGGAAGACAATCTTACTCGGCTACGAGTGATTGCCAAATCATAGAATCATAGAGTTGGAAGAGACCACAAGGGCCATCCAGTCCAACCCCCTGCCAAGCAGGAAACTCCATCAAAGCATTCCTAAGAAGAAGAAGTTCTAAAGGGAAGAAGAAGAAGTTGAAGTTCTAAAGGGAAGGGAGAGCAGCTGACCTGGGATAGCATGAAAGGGAAGCAAATGGGGAGCTATTGAACTGAACCCCACTGTGTTGGTGGAGTCCTCCAGGGACCAGAGCCTCTTGGCCCTTGACTTGGGCAGGGGAGGGGCTTGCCCTGCTCCAGGTGCCCTTTTGTCCCGGACCAGCTCTGCCTCAGGCTCCACAAGTGCATGTGTGGTTATTCATTCATTAATCTATGCATCACCTTCCGCATGAGTCTCAAGGCCCTTTTACAGGCATACCATAAAAAACACTGAAAATAAAAACAGTACAAAAAAGCAACAATTAAAGATGTGTTTCAAAACAACACAGAATCAGCACCAAAGGCAGAGACCTTTTCACTCAGCTAGAAAAGTTTTTCCAATCAAATCTGTCCCCGGTGGTTTTTGGGAAGTGAGCATCCTGGACGCCCTCCTGTGACTCAAGAGGGATGCTGTCCATGGAAGATGGATGACGCCCCCCCCCAAAGGCCTGCCCCAAGTTACCGTGGAGGGGGCTGTTGAGATCTGGGGGGATTTGAAGGAGGAACTCTCCTGCAGGTCAGAGTGACCGGCTATGGGGCAGGTCAGGGATAAGGGTCTCCCTCAAGTTACCTGGTCCTGAGCTTCATTGGGCCTGACCTGTGAATTCCAAAGTCTTGGACCTGGCCCAGAGGCAGAATTGCAGCCAGAGCTAGTCCCACAAACAAGCTCATCTATGCTGGAAGTCATTTGCCCCACAAGCAGCCCAGCCACTGCGTCCTGCCCTGCTCCAGCCTCATGTCCCTATGTCCCTATGTCCACAGTTGTCCCTAGTCCCCCACCCTCACATTGTCACAAGGAAAATCCCACCTTCGCAGCAGTGGCACTCCAGACACTCTGCTTGCTTGGGGGGGGGGCAGGTCTCTAATTCCCCAAGTGCCTTTATAGCATCCATAGAGACCCATGGATGGAGGAGTGATAAAAACTGCCTTTAACATTGCGCCATGACAGGCTGGCAAGTCACACCTTTCAGCATGCAATTATTCTGCAATTATGTGGTTTCAGCCTAATCCAAATGCAATTATGTGGAGAATTGCTGTTTATGGAGAGTGGATTGGCGCAAAGGAGCCTCTGGCACACGGCAGTCGGTTGGGGACACAAGGTAAGAGGAGATGATGACCCGGTCTGGCCACCCAGGCAGCTCAGGAGATGCGAGGGAGGAAGGAAGGAGGGGGCCACATTGGGGCTGGGAGGGAGCCTGCAGCAGCAGTGCTCCCGAGGGCAGGAAGACCAAAGAGGCCTTGGCTGAAGGCCCGAGTGGCACCAGCAGCACCCAGGACATGACCCCCACCTGCTGCAGGCAGCAGGGCCCCTTTGACAAGAGGGAGAGCCCCCACTGACCCGCAGAGCACCCTGGGACCTCTTAGTCTGCCAGAGGCTCAGCCCAAAGCACATCCTGGCAGGTGCCCAGATCATTGCCAGAGTATAATTTCAAGGACTGCTGTGCCCTCCCTGCCTGCCTGCCTCCCACAGCATCCTCCGGGAGCCCCAGAAGCAGTTTAGAGCTGGCCATGAGTTAGGGACAGGTTCTTCTTTTACTAGTATATTCACATTTGAAACACATTTTTTTTCCTGAAACTGCAGTCTTGTCATTTTCAAATGTTTGCCATCTGCCTGCCTGAGCATTCAGGGATTAGGTAGGAGGGGGGAAGTCTAAATACCTGCTTGTTTTGCAAGACCAATAACAAGCCCTTTTTCTGGTGCAAACACACAGCCAGGGAGGGAAGCTGCTGCTGGGGGGGGTAATGAGCAAGGAGACCCACGGCACAGCTTGGAAGCCCTGTGGCTAACTTTGGGGATGACCCATGCCTGCAGGAAGGTAGCAGAAGTTCCTGAAACTAAGAGGCGCTCCAGACATGAAGATGTGAAGGTTTCTGGGGTCCCAGTCAGGGTCCAATCCCCACCCATCGTCCTGCCAGGAGCTGTGCTTTGCTCCCTCCTCCAGGATTTTGTGTGTGTGGAACATTGTCTTTTGAATTTTTGTCATGACAGACAGTGACAGCTTCCATGTAAAGAATGCCACCTTGCTTTTATAAACAGGAACAATTTAAGAATAGGAGCCCCTGAAAAAAATTGTGAATAAGGCAGGGCTTGTTGATCCTTGGCAGGCATCCCCAAACTTCAGCCCTCCAGATGTTTTGGACTACAATTCCCATCTTCCCCAACCACTGGTCCTGTTAGCTAGGGATCATGGGAGTTGTAGGCCAAAACATCTGGAGGGCCACAGTTTGGGGATGCCTGATCCTTGGGGTCCCTTTCAACTCTATAATTCTAGAGAGCAAAGGCACAGCGAAAGTCTCTTCTGGGAGACCCCCACCCCACCCCGCCAAATCTGCTCACTTTCCCTTACTGAAGGTGGATTTTGCAGGACCACTCCTGTCACTCAAGAATTGCTTAAAGGAGCCTGTCTGGTAACCAAAGAACTTTTGCAGGTTTAAATGCAGGACCTCTGTTTGCAGAGATGGTGTCAAACTCCGCTCCACGCCCCCCCCTTGCCTTGCCTGGGCTGAGCAGGATGGGATGCCTTTTGCATTGTGAATGTACCCCTCTGAAAGCATTCCCCCTTTTAAGTATTTCCCCAGAGACCCCCCCCCCAAATACATTCTGAAAACCTACACTCCCATACATGCACCACAACTTATATCAGTATGTACATCCTTTGGAACTGGTCTTTGGTTTTCTGGAGAATTTGTAAAGGAAAGCATTCTAATAAGTCTGAAACTCCATCTCACTGGATTTATCCAAAAAGGTGTGCTTGCGGTACTCAGCACCCCCCCTGCCCCCCATTGATTTTTTTTGGTCTCCCCTTGTTCACTGTCCCCTTAACATCCTTTTTTCTAAAGAAACAAAAAACATGCCAGTCACTCAATTGGCAAATCTTCTCCGGGGTGTGTGTGTGTGTGCTCTGAGCCCCCCTACCCCAAAATACCCCATCTAGAAAAGTAGTTCCCCCTGATGAGGAGCAGTATACAGTATAAATGAAATAAATAAATAAATAAAATAAAATAATAATAATAATAATAATACTGTAATAATAATAATAAAGATTAAAACACACCCACACCATGAAATTAAAGCACCACAGAGCTTCCCCCAAATAAACCTGGGAACTGTAGTTTACCCACCACAGAGCACCAATAACAACCAAGGATTCATTGGGGGGAAATGCCATGTGATTTAAATGTGCTTCAGATGTATGGTGTGATTTAAAAAACAACAACGCCAGAAATGGGTGGGGGAGCTCTAGCAGAGACGACCCAGGGGCTTGTGCTCCCTGCCCGCCCCTAATCCTGCGGGGCCCCTTCAAGAGCTCATCCTGCTCCTGTGAAGGAATAGGGAGTTAGCACAAGATTGGGGGCTTGCCTTCAGGCAATGCTAGTGGATCCCACAAAGCCAAGAGCCTTGGCAGCGCCATAGCTGGGCTCTGGATGCTCCCCCCCGCCCCCGCCCCCGGATCATGAGGCTCTGGATAAACCACAGACCCACACACATGTGGGGGACACTCTCATGGAATCCTAGGGTTGGAAGAGACCCCAAGGGTCATCTGGTCCAACCCCCTGCAAAGCAGGAATCACAGCTGAAAAATGTCTGGCAGATGGACACCCAACCTCGGTTTAAAGCCTTTCGTCATATCAGCTACTTGCCAAGAGGTTGCATTGCTTCAGAATGCTTTGCCTTTCATTTTAGAAAAGTGAAAATGTCCCTAAGAAATGAACATGAAAACTCCACATGGATAAAATTAAATGTCTGACTAGCCAGTGGTGCCTGCAAAGGTTTCCCTTGGGAAGAGGAGGCCAGCAGGCCTGGCTTCACCTGGTGCCTCAGAAAAGACCATGGAGTTGCAAAGGGCGTGTCCCTTGGAAGGGGCCACCACTGGAAAGGCCCACAAAATGCTGGAGGAGCCTGGAGCAAAGACCTCCACCTCCTCCTCCTAGTCCTCCTCCTCCTTGCTGCACCTGGGAAGCACCTTGAGCCCTCCTGGGGCATTTTTTTCTCCCCCCTCTGGCACACAGAGTGAGGGTATGAGCCTAGAGCGCATCCTGCTGCCACTGCCACCACCTTGCTCCTGGTCCTGCCAGCCTTCACCCAGGGAGATGCCCAGGGAGCAGAGTGGGCACCAAGGACCGGCAGAGTGGCTGGTGGCAAGGTGGCAGGGAGCAAACAGGAGCAGAGGCAGACCTAGGTTCCCTTGAACCCTCGGCAAGGACATGTTTCAGCGTCGGGAGGTGTGATTTTTTGCCCCCATACCTAACCAATCCATAGGTATGCCCCAGAACAGGAGACCCAAAGGGGAGCCACCTGGGCAGAGAAGCCTGAGGGAATGCAAGGGGGGGTCTGCCTTTGAGGCTGCTTTCCCCCCAGACGTGTCCCCCAGCAAGAAGACCCACACTGGCTCCTAGCAACAAGTGAGGCACCTCCTGCCAAGGGCAGCCCAGCTCCATGGGCGCTGCTCCTCACTCCCATATGCCTGCCCCTGTCAAGGGCACCAGTGCCCAGCACTCCCAGTGGCCTTGCCAAGGGGAGCAGAGCCCCCCACTCCCCCCCGTTCCCCAGCTGATGACCCCTAAGCAGGCATTCCTCAGTCCTACCTGTGGGTCCTCTGCTGGGCAGGTCCTCTGCTGTTGCCGCCTCTTGCTGCTCTTTCCAACTGTGCCAAGGTGGGACGGCCTGAGCGCAACCTTGCTTTTATGTCCCCGCCCTGGGATGACACACTGGCCCAACCCAAGTGGTGCAAACACAGAGAGGGAGGGAGGGAGCGATCCTGCTATACACCTGCCTCTTCAGTTCGCACAGGCACTGATTTTGCCCAAACCGGAGGGAGGGGATGGTGTTCAGAAGGCAGTGTGCAAACACACACACACACACACACACACACACACACACACACACAAACAAACAGGGGTTTTGTGCAATGCTCCTGCCTGGGATGGGCAAGAAGAGTGTCGCTGGGGAGAGGGAGAGACCAGGGGGCTCATGGAGTATGAGAAGACCCTTGGGTGGGGTCCAGGCTCTCAAGTGATAGGGCCAGCTTGGAGGTGGTTTTGGTTCCTCTCCAGCTTGTCAATCCTAATCCTTGCCCAGGTGTGTCTGCAACGGAATTCCTGCCACCTGATCTGCCCTTCGGGGCTTTCCTCGGCCCTGCTGCCGCAGCTGAGAAAGCGAGATTGGAGAGTGCGTCTTCCTGGGAATGGGCCGGGCCGCGTTGTGCAAGTCGGGGTGGGAGCAGCGTGGGTGGAGAGAGCAGAGAGAGGGAAGCAGTTCTCCCTTTCTCTTAATGTTGGAAGGGTCGGGACCGATTAAGGAAATGTTAATCTGTGGAACTCACCGCCAGAGGAGCCAGTAATGGCCACCAACCTGGATGGCTTTAAAGAGGGCGGGGCAAATTCATGAAGGACAAGGCTTTCTGTGGCTCCTAGCCAAGATAGCTGTATTCCACCTCCTTTCTTTGTGTTCCACCTCTGAAGGCTAGTTGCAAAGCATCACCAGTGGGGAGAGCCCTGCATTTTGCCTGGGCTCTGCTGGGTGGGGTGGGGGCTTGCCAGAAGAGGCACGCTGCACCCGGCCAAACTGGGAGGGGGGGTGAGGGTCAATTTTGTTCACCAGCGTTCATCACAAGGCAAAGCTTCTCCTGGTTTAAATGCCAGCACTAGCCCCCTCTGGACAGGGCAGGAGAAGACCCTCCACCCCACCCTGCACTTGCCTACTACCCCGCTGGTCTGGTACATGACATGGATCCAACCCCATCAGGATGAGTTGCCAACACTCTGTTCTGTATTGCCTGCTCCTCTGCGTTTCCTTCACTTGCCCCCCCCCCCAGTCCCAGTGAGAACTGACATGGCCCCAGCCTCTGTCTTGCCTGCAGAGCTGGGCTGGGTGGCCCAGTGGGAAGAGTAACCAGGCTGGGTGAGCAAGGAGAGCAGCTTGCTGTGTGGGGCTGTTTGTTCTCCCAGAACCATCCTTGCCAGAGGAGGAGGCAGCTCAACCTGCTCAAAAGTTTGTGCAAGGCAGCTCAGCCAGCCAGCCGCGTCTCCTTTCTTACTGTGGCTTTTGGTCCCTGTGGACCTGGCTTGGTACGGAGGAGAAGATGTAGGCAGGGGGTGCCAACTGGAATAAAAGATTGGGCGGCCAGGTAAGCCCCACCCCACATAATTGATCAGAAGATTTAGTGCGCACACACCATTTGAATGGCATCAACTTGGGGGAGGGCGGAGTTGGGACTGGGGAAAGTGCACAGAGTGCTGAGATGCTCTCTGCAAGAACTCCTAATAATAATAATAATAATAATAATAATAATAATAATAATAATAATAATTTATTATTTATACCCCGCCCATCTGGCCGGGTTCCCCCAGCCACTCTGGGCGGCTTCCAACAAAACATTAAAATACACTCTGGGCTCCCCTACTGGGGTTTCTCAAATTTGGATCTCCCTCTGCTGTTGGATTGCAACTCCCATTACCCTTAGTTAGCAGGACCAGTGGTCAGGGATGATGGGAGTTGTGGTCAAACAACAGCGGGAGACCCAAATTTGAGAAACACTGTGGGCCCAGCCCTAGACATCTGGGAGACATGTTCTGGGGCGGATTTAGGGGCCCTAAGCTACTGGAGGTAATGGTGCCCTTTATATGTGATATTTTAGGGAGCAGTTAGCAGGCGGGGCCCATGACTTACATCAGGGGTCAGCAAACTTTTTCAGCCGGGGGCCGGTCCACTGTCCCTCAGACCTTGCAGGGGGCCGGACTATATTTTGAAAAAAAAATATGAACGAATTCCTATGCCCCACAAATAACCCAGAGATGCATTTTAAATAAAAGGACACATTCTACTCATGGAAAAATATGCTGATTCCCGGACCGTCCGCGGGCCGGATTTAGAAGGCGATTGGGCCACATCTGGCCCCCGGGCCTTAGTTTGGGGACCCCTGACTTACATCATAGGAGCCTACACAACACTAAACACTGTTGCTGGATGTAGGTTTTATTTTATATGTTTTTTATCTTATATTTTGGAAATGTACATCCAGTTTTTCCCCCTTTAATTTTTTGGGGGGGCTCCCAAGAGAACGGGGCCCTAAGCTAGAGCTTGTTTAGCTTATATGTAAATCTGGCCCTGCACATGTTGGATGTCCGCTGTGTCTCCACCCGTGCTCAACCCGTATTAGTCTATCAGAAGAGCCCTGTAGGAGCTGGATCAGGCCAAAGGGGCCCACCCAGTCCAGCCCCTAATTCTCACAGTGGTCAACCAGATGCCTCAAAGGGAAGAAGCCCACAAGCAGCAGCCCTCGTCCCCTCCTGCAGTTCCCAGCATTGGGCATTCAGAGGCAGAGCTGGAATACTGTATTGCCATCCTGGCCAGGAGCATTGGCAGCCCTGTCCATTCATGCCTACAACCTCCTTTCAATGCCATCCAAACCAATGGCCACCTCGGCTTCTTGTAGCAAATGCCCTCATTCCACGTTGCACACACTGTGTGCACAAGCAGTTCATGTCAGATGAAGATGCCCCAGGAGGTGGGGGCCTCTCCTTCATGGCAGGAGGTCCTTCTGCCAGAGATCATAGAATCATAGAATCATAGAATCATAGAGTTGGAAGAGACCACAAGGGTCATCCAGTCCAACCCCCTGCCAAGCAGGAAACACCATCAAAGCATTCTTGACATATGCCTGTCAAGCCTATGCTTAAAGACCTCCAAAGAAGGAGACTCCACCACACTCCTTGGTAGCAAATTCCACTGCCGGACAGCTCTTACTGTCAGGAAGTTCTTCCTAATGCTTAGGTGGAATCTTCTTTCTTGTAGTTTGAATCCATTGCCCCGTGTCCGCTTCTCTGGAGCAGCAGAAAACAACCTTTCTCCCTCCTCTATATGACATCCTTTTATATATTTGAACATGGCTATCATATCACCCCTTAACCTTCTCTTCTCCAGGCTAAACATACCCAGCTCCCTAAGCCGTTCCTCATAAGGCATTGTTTCCAGGCCTTTGACCATTTTGGTTGCCCTCCTCTGGACACGTTCCAGTTTGTCAGTATCCTTCTTGAACTGTGGTGCCCAGAATTGGACACAGTACTCCAGGTGAGGTCTGACCAGAGCAGAATACAGTGGTACTATTACTTCCCTAGATCTAGATGCTATACTCCTATTGATGCAGCCCAGAATTGCATTGGCTTTTTTAGCTGCTGCATCACACTGCTGACTCATGTCAAGTTTGTGGTCTACCAAGACTCCTAGATCCTTTTCACATGTACTGCTCTCAAGCCAGGTGTCCCCCACCCTGTATTTGTGCCTTTCATTTTTTCTGCCCAAGTGTAGTACCTTACATTTCTCCTTGTTAAAATTCATCTTGTTTGCTTTGAAAACAAGATGCTATAGTTGTGCTTCTTGCACTACAGAGCATGGGTCTAGGGTGCCATGCATGTATCTCCAATTGCTGGTTAATTAAAAAAAAACACGTATGTTCTTTGGTTCCAAATGTCCCAAACTTCAGCTTCCTTGGATGCCTGCAAGTTCTCGTCTTCTGAGAGAGGGAGAAAACTTTTATCTCCCACCCCCCACCCCCCGCTCTCTCCAGGTCAGGCGTGACTTTATACACTTCTAGCACGTGTCAGCTTTGACAATACAGAGTTAAGTTTCCGCCACGCGCATTCCTTGAGCTGGGGAGCGTCCTTGATCGGGAGCCGATGACACAGTTCAAAGACACGGAAGCGCCAGCAACCTCCTCGGAAGGAAGGAGCCGGGCAAAGCCACCCCCTGTCGCCCCGAGAAGGAAGGAATGCGCCACTGCCGAGACTCCGCCACAGCTTCTCACGGCTCGAGGGAGTCGGCTGGGCGGTTCCTGCCACCCAGAGCTGATTGCCATCACCTGCCACCTGGATGTGCGCATTGTCTTCCTGTCGTGTTTGGCCCTCCAGTAATCGGGGTGTATTTTGTGTTTGTCTTGAGCTCCAGCCTTGCTAAGCAGAGGACAAAAAGTGTTGAGACACCTCGGAGGCAGAGAGGCGGCCTGGGGCCTGGGGCGAGGTAGGCAGGCAGGCTTCCAGGAAGCGAAGGAGCCAGCCCCGTCTCGAAACTGGAACGCAGGGAAGCCGTCAGGCCGGTTGGCTGTCCCTCGTGGGCCCCGTGCAAGAGGGGCAGGCCCTCCCTCTCTCCGCAGGGGCCACAGAGTCTGGGATGGAGGGCCAGGGTTGCAGGCAAAAGACAGCTCTGGGTAACCTACAAAAGTTCTCAAACTTTTTCGCCCCTTTGGTTCCATAAACTCATCCCCAGCGCCCCCCACCCATAAAAAGCATAAATCAGAATAGTGGTTTGCATGACCAACCGGAAAGATAATAACACAATAAAATCCAAAGCAGGACAATTGAAACTGTGTAATTTAAATAATTGAACAAAACTTATGAGCTTGATCCAATGATTCCAGCTTTTCAAAGTCTGAGATTCATTTACACCTCCCTGTTGCCACCCCCTAATAATAATAATAATAATAATAATTTATTTATACCCCGCCCATCTGGCCGGGTTCCCCCAGCCATTCTGGGCGGCTTGCCTCTTAGCACCCCCAGGTAATCACTCCAAGGGGGCACGACCATCCACTGTGGACCATCACAGGGAACCACTCCTGTGAAACCATCTTGTGCAAATTTCCTAGCCTGGCAGCTGGCGCAGCAACTTCCGAACACATGGAATGGCAGCTGTAGCTGCCAGGGCAACATCCCTGTTTGCACGTTTGTAAGAACTTAGTGTGGCTATTTGGAACTCCCCCCCCCCCTATGGATGTTGAGCAGGTGCCTTCGCTGTACTCTTTTCGGTGCCTGCTTAAAACATTCTTGTTTAGACATCTTGTTTACCCAAATGTAAGCAATAGTTAAGCAATTTTAATCTGCTTTTGCATTTAACTTTTTTATGCTTCAAAATAATGCTGTAAAGTTTTATTAGCAATGACTATTGTTTTTTTCTGTTCCGTAAACCGTTTTGAGGCATTTTATTTATTTATTTATTTATTTATTTATTTATTTATTTGCAATCATGTGGTATATAAACATCATGAAATAAATGAATAAACAGCCTTGGCCCCTTAGCTAAAGGACCTCACGCAGCTGACCCGGTTCGCGAGTCCTGTCAGGAAGGTGTCGACTTAGAGCAGCGGCGGCTCCATTTCCAGGAAGGCCGGGCAGCGGCATTTGCATGCGGTTTATCTTCCCGGCTGCTTTGTTTGAGATAACGGGGCAGCTCCACAAACAAGGGTGTCATAAAGACTTGCGCACCGAATTTGCATATGAAAATAGTTGCAAATGTCTGCAAATGAAGTTGCACAGGTGAGCCCCTGCAGGTGAACAGGGAGGGGTCCTGTAGCCCCCAGATCAGGAAGGCCAGCCTTGGGCACCAGCAGAGGGAGGACTTTCTCAGCACCCAGGTGGGTGGCAGAGGGCTCCCCCCCCTTTCGTGGCCGCCTTGTCAACCTGGGGTGTGCCTATTGATCTTGGCATTCGCAAAGCAGGCAGAGCCTTGGCAGAGTCCCGCTCGCTGCCCTCTTCCGATCCAGGCATGTCTTGATGCTCTCGCTGGTGGCAACTGCTGGGAGGGCCGCCAGCTTGGGGGGGGGGCGTCAAAAGAGGGCTTGTCTTTTCCACGGAAAAGGAGAAGGAAAAGCCGGCCGCAGCTACTACTAGTTACGATGGCTGCCGAGTCTGTGTCCTGGATCAGAAGCAGGCCAGTTGCTAAGGGGCACGACTGGGGGCAGATTTACGGGACTCAGGCCCCATGAGTTTTCCCTTCCCAGGGCTGCCATTTCCAGCACCCTTAACGAACTACGGTTCCCAGGACTCTTGGGGGAGAGCCTGATTCAAATGTGGAGGGGTGACTGTGGCCTTTGCGCACCTGAGAAGGGGCCTGGCCAGAGTGCCTTATCCCCAGACATGGACATGAAGGGCCCAGTGGAGGCTGCTAGGTTCAGGATTAGGCCCCCCGCAGCGGAGGCTCAGCACTCCCTCAGCGCCTCAGGCTCAGCAGGGCAGTGGCAGGGTAGGCAGCGGCTTCAGCACCGCTAGACACCAAAGGCCTCCGAGGAATCCGCCTCGCCTCTCCCTTGGCAGCCGCACTCCGCTCCGGCTGGTGGGGGTGTGTGAGAGAGAAGCAGCAGAGGGACCAGGAAGCAAAGGGGTCCCGCGTGGGGCTCCCAGATCCGCAGTAAGGGGCTGAGCTGCCTCCATCACCCCAGGGCTGAGCACCATGTGCCCACACGAATCAGCCAGCAACTAGCTCACCAGCTGAGGGCTTCAGAGGCAGGAGGGGGAGCAAGGAGGAGGGGGGCCAACTGAGCACATGCTCCCACCTAACGGGACAGATCCATGACACGGACTGTCATGGGAGGAGGAGGAAACTGCTCGTTTGCAGAGCCACGTCCTGGGGGGGGGGAGTTCGTGGGCACCAGGGCAGGATTGGGGCTCCAGAATGAGGCACCTGTCCAGGGTCGGATTTAGGTTTGATAAGGCCCTAAGCTACTGAAGGTAATGGGGCCCTTTATATGTCCAGCTGTCCTTGTTCAACAGCAAATTGTCGCTGTTTTTTGTGTTGAATATATGCCATATGGTAACTTATGGACCTCATAGGTATCTAAAGCCATTTGCACATAACAAAATATGTATTTTATCAAAGTAATTATTGAACTGAAATAGAATTGGAAATGTTCATCCAGTTTCCCCCCCCCTTTAAATTATTTTGGGGGCCCCAAGAGAGCGGGGCCCTAAGCTATAGCCTGTTTAGCTTATACATAAATCCGGCACCGCACCTGTCTCTGCTCCAGCTGCTTCTAGGGGCATTTGGGGGGCTGTTCAGGCCCGTCCTGGCCTGGGCCCTGTGGGGGGAGGGCTGAAAGGGGGCTCTAAGAATTGCTGACATCTGTCTGTCTCGGGAGACAATGGAGGAGAGCGCCTTTGGGGGTGAAGTCACAGCGCCTGCTGTGTCTGTAGAGCCGGATACGGGAGAGACAGGTTTGCAGCTGCTGGGGGAGAAGCCAAAATATGACGGGGCAGGAAAGGGCCTGTCTGAGCTTCCTCTCCTTAACACACACGCGCGCGCGCGCGCGCACACACACACACAGCCAGCGTAGGCAGCATCCCCCCCACGCTTGCTGTGGAAGTGGAGGCTGGCTCACCACCCCCACCCCAATATAGGCATCGATGAATGACCTCACGTCTCCTCCCCACAACTTAAAAAAAATATCTCTGCGCTACGTGTGAATGCAGTGAAAAGGGAACAGTGTTCCTGTCCTAGCCGAGGCAAAAAGGTCTCAATTGTGGGGTGCGAGTATGGGCAATGAATGAGCTCTCTGTGAGCCCCAGAATGGTCTTCTCCCGGGACATCAGACTTCAGGAGGAGGAGGAGGACGAGGAGGAGGACGAGGAGGCTGTGACCTGCCTTCATCCCAAGGATGCTGGTATCCGGAAAGGGTGAATCATCTGGGCAACTTGGCCCGTCTCTGCAGGAGGCGCAGCCCAAGAGCACCCGGAGAATGCCTCAGATTCCATCCCGGAGCAAATGCGGGTGGGACAGGCGGAAAAAATTATCTGGCAGTTTCTGCAGAGGCGTCAAAGCCAATGACGACGGGGGCAAAACGCCAGCTGTGGGGCAGAACTTGGGAAGGGCACCACCCGCTTCCTCAGCGGCATGAGGCGTCTTGTTTGGCAGCGCGCAGGGTAGATGGGGCCAGCCTTTCCCACCATCCTCCACCCTAAGGATTCCAGGGACCCCCCCCTACCCACCCTCCACCCCCGCGGCCAGACATGGACGAATCAGGTGCACCCTTGGGCTGCCGCTCTGCTTGAAGCTGGTCCAGCAAACCAGACTCTGAAATCCAAACAACATTTTCTCTGGCCAAGCGATCAGCCCCTGCTTCTCCCGTCCCAAATGGGGGTGGGTGGGTGCAATTTTCATTGGGACCATGGTGGGTGGGGAAACGGTTAAACCCTCCCTCATTTCTCGCTGCACTCCCATCACGCTGCAATGGCACTTGGAAAGGAAATGGTTAAAGGGCTGTGGCCGATTCGTAGGGAGGTGAGAAGAAGGTTCCTCGAGAGGGAAAAATGGCACGGCCGTTCTGTACAAAAAAGCAACATTTTCTGCGGGGGGGGGGAGACATGAGAGGAGGAGTCTTTGATTTCGACCTTGTGCAGACGCCCTGTGAAAAGTGAGTGAACCAAGCGTGGCTCTTCTCTCTCAGCGGGTGTGTGGCTGCAGAAAAAGCCACGCTGCTCTCCCCCGACACCTCCCCGCCAACGTCTGAATGCCTTCAAGGGGATGAAGGGTGCTGTGGGAGGGAACTGCGCGCCCGCAACAGCTCCTTGGGACGGAGAGGCGGGCCTGCCGGCGTCAAAGGATGATCCACTGCGTAGGTATTCGCAGCAGCAAATGACACACCAGGTGAGAGCTTGTTCCTTCGCACGCCTTGCACGGAAGGCGCCTGGAGAGCGCAGTGATTGAACTTCCTCGAGAAAAGCCGAAACGAAAAGGGCAAAGCCGCCGCCTTGCCGTCTGCGCGTCGCCCCGCCACACGCCCCAGGCAAGAGGGGCTGAGCAGGCTGGATGGTGCTTCCCAGCCCCCACCCCTTGGGGGCGCCAGACTGAAGCTGCCCAGATGAATGGGTCCATCTAGTCCCGCACCCCACTTGCGAGAGTAGCCAGGCGGGGCCCCCAAAGGGAAGCCCCCATGCAAGGCAGAAAAGGAAAGCAGCAGCAGCACCCCATTACTATGGGGCTGGAAGGGGGCGGGAGGGACAGAGAAGGATTTCTTTCTCACTTTTCTGAAAAGTCCAGGGAGATTTCCTCCACCCCACCATCCCAAAAATGGCAGAGGGTGATTTGGAGCCAGGACAAGCAGAGCCATGAGTGCGCACAGGTTGGCAGTGATCCCAGGCAGTGCTAGAGGAGGAATTCGAGTTGAAACCAAACCAGCAGGTTAAGTGGTTAGAGCCTCGCCTGCTTCCCCAAGGGCAGATGGCAAGACTGGCAGCAAAGCCAACAGGGGATTGGGAGTCCCGTGTCCCGGGAGAGGTCGGCTGTGTAGCACAGGAGCAGCTGCCAGGCTGAGTTTAAGCCTCTGCTGGCACAAAGCAAATGTGTCAGTGTGAAAGGGCAAGGGTGTGTGTGTTGATTTCTGAGCCAGTCTCCCTGTCGCTTTGCCAGGCTCTGGGCTTTCTGTAAACACTGCCTCGCAGTGCTGGCACACTTGTGGGCTCCAATAGTCATCCATGCTCCAGAGCCTCTCCCCCTGCCCAGGAGCCCCGAAACCCAGCACCAGCCAGGCTCCCATAGGCATCCCGAAGCTGCAAAAGGTTGCAGGGGCCACGAGGCAGAGTTTGGCGAGCCTTCAGGCACCTTTGGATCTCGGTGTAAGAGGCCCACTGGAAGTCTGGCAAGGGCCTGATCTGGTTCAGCCACCCCAGACCAGTCAAAGGGTATTAATGCTATAAGGACAAGATATAAAAGATATAGTAATAAGGTAATATTGAAGTAATAATTAGAGTTTATATAAGATTTATAATTTACTAAGTATGACATGCAAAGAACCGCAGTAGGAGGTGGAAAGAGGAAGTCAATAGATTAGAAATAAGGGTCATAAGTAAGAATTTTTGTTTTTGCAGTATTGTATTTTTTGTATTTTGTATTTTCTGTGCTTTGTATTTTTTGTGTGTTCTGTATTTTTGTATGTTTTGTTTGTTTGGAAAAATCTTTAATAAATACATTTATTTAAAAAAAACCCACAAAGGGTGTTAATGCAGTGGGAGGGAGGCACACGCGCTCTTGCCCAAAAGTCGTCCAACCTGTACAGGCAGACTGAGAACCCCAGAAGAGCCCGATGCGATGCAAGCTCCCAGCAGAGGAGGAAGAACTGGCTGCCCAGCCCTCTCCAGGGGAGCCTCTCACAAGTGAATGGAGGTGGCCTGTGGGGACCCAAGAAACAGAGGAGGAGGTTTCTCAAAGTCCAGGGACTCGCTTGGCCTGGCAAAACAGACCATGTGCCAAAGATCCCACAGACGAGAGCAGGCAAGGGACAGGTTTGGGCAGCGCCAGCAGCCAAGGTGTGCAGGCAAATAGCTCCCTTTGATTCTGCCTCACAACCACTTCCTGTTTGTTTAAGACCAGTTAGAGCCAAGCCTGCCTTGTCTTGGGAGGGGGAGAATGAGACAGTGGACTCCAATAGGGAACACCCCCCCCCATGAACAGGTCAGCTCTTCCAGGTCTCCAGGGCATCCCAGTGGGGTTTTGGTCTGGGGCCTAAAGGGAAATGGACAGAGTACACATGCACATTCAACTCCCTAGTCCAGTGGTTCTCAACCAGTGTGCTTTGGCACCCTGAATGCCTTGAAGGATGGTCAGGGGTGCTGTGGGCAACACTGGCCTCCATCCCTTTTTCCTCCCCCCCCCCATTGTTGCAGCAGCCCTGGCTACAAGTTCCCCAGGTGAATGGTGCCTGTGGGGCTGGCCAGGGGGTGCCGGTTGCCAGCAGCTGAGGTGGCCTTGGAGTAAGCAAGCAAGCGGGCGAGGGAGCCCCGGGTGCCACAGAACAAGTGTTGCTGTTGTTGTTTAGTCGTGTCCAACTCTTCGTGACCCCATGGACCAGAGCACGCCAGGCACTCCTGTCTTGCACTGCCTCCCGCAGTTTGGTCAAACTCAGCTTCACGATCTGTCCTTCCAGTGAGCACTCAGGGCTGATTTCCTTCAGAATGGATAGGTTTGATCTTCTTGCAGTCCATGGGACTCTCAAGAGTCTCCTCCAGCACCATAATTCAAAAGCATCAATTCTTCGGCAATCAGCCTTCTTTATGGTCCAGCTCTCACTTCCATACATCACTACTGGGAAAACCATAGCTTGAACTATACGGACCTTTGTCGGCAAGGTGATGTCTCTGCTTTTTAAGATGCTGTCTAGGTTTGTCATTGCTTTTCTCCCAAGAAGCAGGCTTCTTTTAATTTAGTGACTGCTGTCACCATCTGCAGTGATCAAGGAGCCCAAGAAGGTGAAATCTCTCACTGCCTCCATTTCTTCCCCTTCTATTTGCCAGGAGGTGATGGGACCAGTGGCCATGATCTTGGTTTTTTTGATGTTGAGCTTCAGACCATATTTTGCGCTCTCCTCTTTCACCCTCATTAAAAGGTTCTTTAATTCCTCCTCGCTTTCTGCCATCAAGGTTGTGTCATCTGCATATCTGAGGTTGTTGATATTTCTTCCGGCAATCTTAATTCCGGCTAGGGATTCATCTAGTCCAGCCTTTCGCATGATGAATTCTGCATATAAGTTAAATAAGCAGGGAGACAATATACAACCTTGTCGTACTCCTTTCCCAATTTTGAACCAATCAGTTGTTCCATATCCAGTTCTAACTGTAGCTTCTTGTCCCACATAGAGATTTCTCAGGAGACAGATGAGGTGATCAGGCACTCCCATTTCTTTAAGAACTTGCCATAGTTTGCTGTGGTCGACACAGTCAAAGGCTTTTGCATAGTCAATGAAGCAGAAGTAGACGTTTTTCTGGAACTCTCTAGCTTTCTCCATAATCCAGCGCATGTTTGCTATTTGGTCTCTGGTTCCTCTGCCCCTTCGAAATCCAGCTTGCACTTCTGGGAGTTCTCGGTCCACATACTGCCTAAGCCTGCCTTGTAGAATTTTAAGCATAACCTTGCTAGCGTGTGAAATGAGCGTAATTGTGCGGTAGTTGGAGCATTCTTTGGCACTGCCCCAATTTCAAATAAGGGCAGTGCCACAGAACAAATGGAGTTGCTCAAGGCAGCCGGGGACTCGTAAAGGTTGGAAACCTCTGGCCTAAGGCATGTGTGTCACCCAGGAGATTGCAGCCACAGAGATATGAAAAGAAGATCTGTTCCATTGTCTGGAGAGATCACTTCCTGGTTCGCATGGAGAAGCAGTTTCAGCAGAGCCCAGAGACAGACATGCAGAGCTGTACTGAGGCAGCGCCAGGTGTTGAAATTTTGCATGCCTAACAAATAATTTTGTGCCCCGGGGCAACTGTCCCTGCAGCCCCACTCGCTCTGCACCATGACCAAGAACCACATCACCTGACTGCTTCTGGTGGGACTTTGATAGAACTGAGAAACAACTGTTCCGCCCATCACCCTTTAGCAAAACCCAGCTGCGCTTTGCCCTTTAAGAAACCACATGGACTCCACTGGTGTTAATTGGCTAACAATTAACAAGGAGAAGAGCTATCAGAAGCCTCAAGTGCCTTTTTCTGCGCTCTTCATTCAATAATTCAGGCTGCAGGATGTTCCCGGAGTGCCCGGTGCCAGGGCAAGGAGGCTCTGAGCATACGCAGAGTGCCTTGTCAAAAGACGAGACTAGATATACTTGGAGTAGATGTTTGTTAGATACACTCTGGAGTGCCCCCCCCCCCCACAGAAGGAGAAATGCAGCCATGAAATTGTCTGCATGATACAAAGGAGGGAAATCTCTGGGCATACACTAAGTGCAATGACACCAGCTGCACCTGTGCTACTAGACTTTTAGAATATTAATAAACTCTCAGGGATTTTTTTTTTTTGAAAAATGAGCCTTGAATGGGGAGGGAGTCAAGAAACTAGTGTGTGCCAGCTGCAGGGGACACCCTCCATGTTTGGAAGGTTAATGATTTATCTATGGCACCTGCAGAGTGATGTCTGCAACAGGACTTATTGAAAACGGAAAACCACCGCACTTCAAAGACTGCAATGTGCACACAGCCTGAGACAGGACTTAGCTCTGCAGAAGCCAGGCTGACTGCGCCTCAGCAGGACTTGTTCTTCCGCATACCTGTCGATTTTACCTTTCATGAAGCTTCACAGAGGTTTTCCTGGGACATGCAGCAAACTGGGCTGCAACTGCACAGATCATAGCTGCCAAGTTTTCCCTTTTCTCGCGAGGAAGCCTATTCAGCATAAGGGAAAATCCCTTAAAAAAAGGGATAACTTGGCAGCTATGGCACAGATCCCTATTCCAAAAATGGTTTTTCTTTTGGCCAGTTTCCAGTCCTCAGGTACTAAGACCCATCTTAGGGACGAGCTGTGTTTTTATCGGCTCAGCAGCAGATGAGAGAGATGTTGTGCTGGTCACCAGGCAATGGTTTTTCCTTCCTCCTGCTTGCCCCCTTCCAGCCCTAGGAGCCTCCAGGGGGGAGTTGGGAGGGGAGAGAGACTCTGGTAGCCATTGGGGGGGGGAGGTTTCAGCTGTGGCGCCCCAACCTCCAGCCCAAGGAACCTTCAGAAGGGAGTTGCTGCCCTGGGCCTTTTAATGAGCTGAGCATAGTGGAATATTAGGAGTCACAGAGTGGGGAGAGTGTGCACATGGACTTAACAGGGCTTGCCTTTCTCTTTTCACTGCTATTTTGTAAATGTTGTTAATATTGTTGTATGGATTATTAATGTTGTGGTTGGCATCCCTCTGCCTTGAGAGACAACGGACAAAGACAAACGGCTGTGTTAGTAGCCCCCAAGTGAGCTCCCTGGGGTGCAAGCCTGGTCAGAGCATGTGGAGGTCGTGGGATGCTCAGACCACAAGGTGGGCCTCTCTGGGGGGGGGGGGTCCAAAGGAAAGCAGAGCAAGACGTTTGGCACCAGCTGGGCTGCAGGAGGTGCTGGAAGGAGGAGCACAAGGTGAGATCCGCTCTGCATTTGTGCAGAGTTTACTCCAGAGTCTTTTCTTCTCCCAAAGAAATCCCACAAGGCAATGGAGGTTCGGGATCAGAGTTTTCCTTCTCCTAGAGTGAGTTTTCTCTTCCCAGGTGGACGAGCCCCATCTGTCCCTAATTTGTTAATCCTATAACATTATTTTTGCTTTAATTGTGATGCTTTCTTCAGAAGTTGCTGTTTTAACAGCGTTTATATATTGTACTAGGGACCCAGGTGGCGCTGTGGGTTAAACCACAGAGCCTAGGGCTTGCTGATCAGAAGGTTGGCAGTTCGAATCCCTGCAACGGGGTGAGCTCTCGTTGCTTGGTCCCAGCTCCTGCCCACCTAGCAGTTCGAAAGCACATCAAAGTGCAAGTAGATAAATAGGGACTGCTCCGGCGGGAAGGTAAACGACATTTCCGTGCGCTGCTCTGGTTCTCCAGAAGCAGCTTTGTCATTCTGGCCACATGACCCGGAAGCTGTCTGCGGACAAACGCTGGCTCCCTTGGCCTATAGAGCGAGATGAGTGCCGCAACCCCAGAGTTGGACACGAATGGACCTGATGGTCAGGGGCCCCTTTACCTTTATATATTGTACATATATATATATATTGTTTCCCTGATGATTTGTGAATTATCCTATATGATTTATTCTGTGTTTGTGATGTTGTATCATGAGCTATTGCTATTTGTTGTTTGTAAGTCGCTTTGGGGGTTCATTTGAATGAAAAGTGACATGGAAAGAGATTTGATTCAATCAATCAATTCCACATCTGGAATTTAGACCAAGATTCTGACTAAACATTAGGAAGAACTTCCTGAGGGTCAGTGCTGCTCAACGGTGGAAGGAGTGACCTTGGAGGAAGGTGGCAAACTCTCCTTCGTGGGAGGTTTTTCAACAGAGTCATCTGTCAGTGATTCCTGAATTGCAAGGGTGGACTGGATGGCCCTTGGGGGTACCATCCAACTCTACAATTCTATGGTCTGTGTTCTCCACGGACTCTCAGCTGGGCCCCATCTGGACCAGTCCATTTTTCTGTTTTCAAAAAGCGGGGCGCTTTCCCTGCCAGCGCCCCCTGCTGGCACCCTCTGTTTTCAATCCCAAGGAGCCCCAGGCCACCCCCCCCCCAAAGGCCTGTTTTGGCAGGCAGGCAGAGTGAGAGGAGTCTAGAGAAACCCTGGTCTTTATTGTCCCTCGCTGAGCACATCCACAACCATGACAGGCATTCAACCTGGCTAGAGAGCGGCCAGCCGGCAAGCAGGCATGCTCCAGGGGAAGAGGGGGGGAGGGAAGGGAAGGGAAGGGAAGGGGGGGACACTCCAGGCAAGGACCCCACCCCTCAGGGCTGGCAGGAGAAGGGCTTAGCACCACAGGGAGGTGGCCTTCCTCATCCCAAGAACCTGCTGTGGGACCATCCAGGGGGTGCCCACCTGAGCACTGCAGGTGGGCAGAGCAGACCCCAAACATCCCACCTGGGGCAGGGCTGCCCCCCCACAGGGACTGAGGAACTGGGTGAGGAGCAGGGAGTGCCAAGGATGAGGCGGTCTGGAGGGGGGGGTTGCAGGGGACGGGCTAAGGGGTGGGGAAGGACTGGGGGAGGCACCCTCCCGCAAAGGCATTTGCATATAATTGGAGGGGGGGATCTGGGTGCCTGCTCTGGAGGGTGGAGGGGGGTAAAGCAGCTGGGCATTGAAGGAGGGGCTGGGCATGGGGTGAGGTGAGGTCGGCTCTGTCACCTGCTCAGCCTCCAGCCTGGCCAAGCAGGTTGACGCTGGCCACCAATTTGCGCCCTCTGTGGGGTGGGGGCGGCAGAGCTGCTTGGTGGAGGCCTCTGAGCCTGTCTCCCATGGGGGGGCCCTGCCCCAACTGGCTCTGGGCGCCACAGTGGTCAGGACGGCCGGCCCGTCTTTTCCGCAGAGGCTGCATCCCTCAGGGCGGGGGGCCTCCGGGGGGCTCTGAGGAGGAGAGGCAAAGAGGAAACCTCAGTCAGTGGTGACTCCTGCATTGCAAGGGGCTAGACTAGATGGCCCTTGGAGACCCCTTCCCAGAAATCCCCCAGGGCAGCTGCAGGCAGGCAGAGGGCAGCCCTTGGCACTCAGCTGCCCAGAGCAAAGGCCCCTATGCACCAGCCCTTGGAATAAGTCAACCTTCCCCACGGGGAGTGGGCCTCCTCTGAGCTACCCCAGGTGATGGGGGAGACTGGGTTGCTCCAAAGCTTCCTCTAGTCTAGAGAGAAGACTCTGCCCCCCTTGCCATCCTTCCTCACCTGGAGGGGGCTCAGCCTCAGCCTCCGCCTCCGCCTCCGCCCTGGCTCCTCCTCCATCCTCAGAGGCTCCTCCTCCTCTGGCAAAGGTCAGCTCCGCCCCGTCCGTCACCAGAGAGCTGCGAGAGTGGAGGCACCGATCCCCGGAGCGTGTCCTGCGCAGGACAGACTGCAAGGGGGGAGACAGTGAGGGCAAGTGCTGGGGCAGCCCCTTTGCCCTCTGGGGGTGGCAGGCCCAGGCAGGGGAGCCTTTCCAGGGGAGCGGAGGGGGGGACGGCGGCGCCACTCTCCGATTCCCCAGAGCAAAGCACCTCCAGCTGACAAGGTGCTCCCTCCAGTCAGGTGTTTGTGGGGGCAGGCTAGAGGATACCCCTCCTCCTCCATCCCACCCCCAGATCCCTCCCCCCTTACCTTCCTGGTGAGGGGGCTGCTGGGGGCTGAAGCACTGCTATAGAGGCTGAGACTGGAATTGGAGCGGCTGGGGGGAGACAGCGCCTTGGAGGCGGGGGCTGCAGACTGAGAGCCGCCCCCTTTGCCCCCCGCAGGGTCCGGCGTCAGGTATTTCTCGTTGATCTTGAGGTTCGTCCTTCCCTTCACTGGGAGAGGAGAAAAGGTGAGCACAGGGAGGCTGCCGCTTCCAAGCAAAGTAGGGTAAAGAGGGACCAACTGGGTGCTCAGCTGGTCCCGAGCCCCAGCAGGATAAGGAGCACAGCGTCCAGGGCCTGGTCTCTGCACCCAGGGTGTTCCCACATGACACCGCAGTGAGAGGGGCTCCTCCACCCTCAGGGTCCAGAAGAAGCACCTCAACAGCTTGGGGTGCCCACTTTGTCCCTAAAGCTGTCGGGTTCGCAGCCAAATCACAAATGCATGTTTTGGCAGACAAGCCCAGGGTGAATGCACAGAGGGTTCTTAGACTTCCTAGAGAGGACCCTCTGTGTGGTCACTTCTTGCCTCCTCTGGGCGGGAATTCCGTAACAAAGGAGATAATCTTTTATACTTTCTGCTGCCTTTGAAGAGACTCTCTCTCCATCCTGCTTCCAAACTGACCAGATGTGTGTCTGGGGGCTCTGGACATCCACAGCCTATATCGAAGGCAACTTTTGTATTTTATACCTGAGAAGTTTTCTTTCCTGTATTGTATATGCTGCCTGCATTGAAATGTAAGTAAACCTTTCTTTATCTTCCTAAAAACATGTGGTTCATTCTCTGCAACGGAGGTGAAGAGCGGGAGGCCAGGAGACCACAAATAAAAGGGATAAAACGGTATAATTGCCTCATTCCTTATAAGCTGCAGAATGTATAAGTGTTTTATGTTGCTAAAAAGGCTACTTTTTCTTTGTCATCCACACAAATGGATTTACATTTTAATTGACAGAATCCGTTTTCCACATGCCTCCTGCTGGCCCACAGAGGGAGCAGTGGGGAAAGCAGAGCCCCCATTGCACACACACCCCCAAGTGAACCTGCCTAGAAGGCCCAGGAGGTGTCCCGGGGCAGCCTCTGTCCATGGAAGAAATGCCCCCCTCCCACTGCCCCCCCCAGCCCCTCACCTCTGCAAGGGTCGTTCTTCACCAGGAACTCATCCAGGGCGATCCAGCCTCCACCCACACGCACCATCAGGGTGCTCCGCAGGATGCGGACCATGCGCAGCTGCTGTGACTCCCCAAACTGCAATGGGGGGGGGGAGAGAGAGCAGTGAGCTAGAGGTGCCAGAGGAGAGAAAGCCCCCTCTCCTTGAAGAAGGGGTTGTGCCTGTCAGGGACATAAGAGACCCCCTTGGGGGTTTCCTTCTGACAAGTGGTCCAGCTTTCTGCCCCACCATATCAGCCCCAACCATCCGAGTCCCTCTGCCTGGCTGCTCCCAGGCCTGGCGTGACTTTGCTGGGGGGCTACCCGGTGGGTGCCAACTCCTCTGGGCGCTGGATTGAGAAGCCTAGAGCCATAGAACCCCAGGGGCCTTCTAGTCCAGCCCCCTGCAATGCAGGCAGGAGTGCACAGTGGCCCCTCCTCTCCAGGAGCCCAGCAGGCCCCTGTCCAGGCTGGGTGGGGGTCAAGGGGGCTCCTGGCCAAGCACTTACTCTGTACCGGTTGGCACTAATCTGTTCCACCTGGAAACGCCTCTCACAGTTGCACTGAGCCACCTGCCTGTTCACCTGGAAAACAAATGGAAGTGGTGGTGGGGGGAGAGTCAAAGACTGGCTGGGGGACAGGCCTAAGGGCAGGCCGAGTGGGTGGGGGTTGCTTCTGCCTCCCTGGCCGGGGGACACCCAACCACCCGCCCTCTGGTAAGACTCCTCTGACAGTTGCAGCTTAATGCTTTTTTGTAACCGAGTGGCGGGTGCTGCTTCCGAGGCCAGTACTGTATCTCTCTGGGCCGTACCTCATCCTGGATCTGGTCCGCATCAGCCGCCTTGCGCAGGATGTCCCGACTGGGGTGCAGAGCACTCACAAACTCATAGTAGTCAATGAAGCCATCCCTGTTGAGGTCAATGATGCTGGCCACAGCGCTCATCTCCAGCGGGTTGGTGGGGAATTCTGGTGAGGGAAAGAGAGGGTGGGGCTGGGGGCCGGCCGGCCACTTGGGCCCCACATGGCAGGCCCCACAAGCCAGGGAACTGCCACCAACAAGGCATGGTGAGCCTGGAATGTGGAGGGCAGCCCACAGGGCACATCTGGGTTGGTGCTCCACCGGGGGCTAAGTGATCCAGTGGATCAGAAAGAGCAGCTGCTGCCAGAGAGGAGGGGGGTCTCCTCTCCACACACCTCTACTAGTCCTGCCATGACCCCAAGTGTGCTGAGTTGGCAAAGTGAATGGTCCCAAAGCAGCTGGGGGTCAGGAACCAGAGTCAGGTGAAGGTCAGCAATAAAAGGTACCAGTGGAGTCAACTATTTATTCAAAGGAACCAAAACAGTTCAGGCCCAGTGATCCCAGCAACTGTTCCCAGTAGGTCTTGCCCCAATAAGGCAGTTGCAAGGACTGGAGGCCCCCTGCCTTCCCACAGCTGCCTAAGTCCCCTCCTCTCCAGAGTTTGTTTCAAGCAAGCGGAGACTGTGGCAGGGGCTTACCCAGGATCAAAACTAGGGGGGGGGGAACAGGAGGGGAGGGGCTACAAAGTGGGAACATGGGCGAGGCTACGGAGCCCAGGTGGAGCGCGCAGCCATGGGCGAGAGCGGCGCTGCCGGTGGGGCTGGTGGGCAGAGGCGGAGGCGGAGCACAGCCCAGCGGAGCGCGAGTTCGGCGTTCCCGCCCGCCGCGTCGCGCCCTCCAGCTTCCCGTTGCGCTCTCTGGTTCCCCGCCGTGCTTGGTCTTGCCGGAGGGCGCAACGGGGAGCTGGAGGGAGGGCACAGTGCAGTGGGCGGGAACGCCGAACTCGCGCTCCGCCGGGCTGTGCTCCGCCTCCGCCTACCAGCCCCGCCAGCAGCGCCGCCAGCCCTGCTTCTAGGGGGGCAGCTGCCCCCCCTGCCCCGTGCTGGGTACGCCCATGGACTGTGGCAGCTCTCCTCCTCTGCCCTTTTCATTTCTCTGCATGCCTCTGAGTCTGGACTGCCCTCTGCCACAGCCTCGTCCTGCTCACTAAACCCGGTTGCCTCTTCAGCTTCCAATGCCTCCTCCTCCCAGCCTGCTCCCTCTGACCAGGCACCGTCGTCCATCCACCAGTTCCTGGGCTCTGAGCCTTCTTCCCCTGGGGGTCCCTTGGCTGGTGCCTCGCACCACTCCTCTGTATCCAGCCAGTCCATGATACCGGGGAGGCATTGCCCCCCATTCCTGCCCCTTCCTGGGCACCTGGCACTGCTGCACTCACTGGAGGAGAGGACGCTCTCGATGAACTCCTGCTGGGTGATGCGCCCGTCCTGGTCCCGGTCAATGCCCCGGAAGACGTCCAGGATGCGAGATTTCATCTGGCCGATCCACTGCATGTACCGCTTTCGCCAGACCGAGAAGTCAAAGTGGGCAAACTCCTCCAGCTGAGTGAGAGAAAGATGGGGTTGCTGGGACAGGGCCAGGCTCCCCCTATTCCCCATCCATGTCACACCCCCATGGGAAGGAGGGGGGGAGCAGCAGAGGATGGGCATGATCCAAAGGGGCCCATCTCACTAAGCTCCTGCTGCTTCCCACAATGACCCACCAGCTTCCCCCATACACCATGAGGGGCCCATAAGCACCTGCCCAACCCAGGTGGGGTCAGGAGGGTGGGAGGGGGAGGCCTCTCACCCTGCAAGGGGGTTCAGGCTGGGGCTTAAGGTTCAAGGTGCCAAAGGGACCCCCTCATTCCGCCAGGGGCCCACATCAAGGGGTTCATTGGAGGGCACCCCCCAGACATCCGCCCTACTCAAGCCCCACTCTCAGCTGCCTCTTTCTCTCCCAGCCACGCAGAGCCTGGACCCCCGTGGGCTCCCCACTGCCCCCCTCGTTCCAGTGCCCCCACCCCTTACCTCTCGCTGGTGCTGCTGGGCGTTCTGGAGCCGGTACTGGCGGTCGAGGGCCAAGAGCCACAGCTGCTGCCAGCGCTGCACCAGCTGGGCCAGGAGGGGGCTCTGGGGGGCCAGGTCCTCGAGGGGCATGGGTCGGGCCCTGGGGGAGAGCTTCCTGGTACTGCGCCGCCCTGCAAGAGAGGAGTGTGCCTGGCTGTGAAGCAATGGGCCATTGAGGTGCTCAGAGGAGCCCCCACTCAGCCCTCAGCCCAGCCCCTAAATTCTCTTCCTCCCTCTCTTCCATCACTAGGACTCAGTGGGGACGTCCAGTGGATCTGAGCATTGGAAGACTCAGGGCAGATAAAAGGAAGGACTGATTCACACTGGCCAGCATCAAACTGTGGAACTCCCTCCTGCAGGAAGCAGCAATGGCCACTAACTTGGATGCATTGGGCAAATTTGTGGAGGAGGCAGCATGCAAGCAAGCCTCTTTCCAGTGACAAACATTGGCTTTGAGGGAGGGGAACTTACGGGAAGGCAGCTTGCGGGAGCCAGGGGCAATTCCCCCCGCCTCAGGGGCTGTCTTGCGCTTGCAGCTCTTGGTGACCCTCTCCACATCTGGCTGCTTGTGGGTCAGCTCCTCCATGAACACCTGGGGGGGGAGAATGAGAGAGGGGAGGGAAAGGGCAGCTGCTCCTCCCTGCAAGGTGGGGCCACAGGGAGGCTGGTCCAACATCCAGCTGCCTCAGTTTTTTGTGTCTCACTCCTGCTGGAGTCGGGGTGGAGTTAGCCCCCTCTCCCTGGGATGGTGGGAAAATCTAGAGTCCAAATGACAATTACGTTTGCTAAATGCACCTGTAAGGGGCTTCAGACTCACAGAGTTCCTGTATTCCCAGAGAAGATAGGTCTGTGTGATGTCACACACCCTACACCTGTGGCAGGAAATGGGACAAAGGATTTCCATCTTTTCTGCTTCCTCTTTGCCTCAGTCTCCCTCTTCCTTCAAGCCAGCGATGTGAGCAGCCGCACAAGCCTGGGCTCTGCTCAGAGCCCACGCTCCCTTTCGGAAGCTGATTTTGCATTTTGTAACTAAGACGTATTTTCCCTGTGTCCTACTTTAAAGTATTTGCTGCCTGCATTGAAATGTAAGTAAACCTTTTTGTTTGTACTAAAATGTGTGGGTCACTCTTCACAACGGAGACAGAGGGGAAAGGTAGGCAGGCCACAAATCTATTGGGATAAAAGGTATAATCGACTAATTCCTAGCTTCCAGTAAGTGGCGAAAGAGTTTTTACTCTGCCAAAAAAAGGGCTTCACAGCCTGCTTACTCTCATACTTCTCGCCCACACATGGGACAGGAGGTTTAAATTTTAATTTGCCGGGTTAATCCTCGTTCCATCTCCCTCAGGGATTCCCAGCCAGGGATGCCACAAAGTCAAGGTGGGCCAGTTACCCCGTGCTGGGCGCTGAGCTCCTCCAGCTGTTCCGCATCCTCTGGGAGGGGCTCCTCATCCCGGAGGCTCAAGGCCTCCTCAGCGGCCGTGATCCAGTCCATAAGCCGCGCCACTTCCTTCCGCTCCGTGGCCAGAGAGGCCGCCTGCACCTGCAGCCGCTCCTCCTGCTGCTGGGCCCAGCTCAGCACCTGCGGGACACAGAGGGGCTGGCGCCAGGGGGTCCCAGGGCAGGCAGAGGTCTCCCTGCTCCTCTTGGCAGGAGGGGAACTGGCACTCAGCCTTCCTGACTCCCTTAGCCCCACCTCTTCTCCCCTGCTGGACCCACAAGAGTGGGAGGTGGCACAGCTCAAGCCAGGCCCCCTTTAGGGAGGTGGTGAAGAGACACCCCCAGCCCCTCCAGCAGCTAGGACAGCTTGCATGTCTGTAGCACTAAGGCTGTGTGTTTCTGCCCTGATTCAACGCTGCGGCTGGAGGCTGCCATCCCTCCTCATTCATTCATTCATTGCTTTGGTCTCCCACCTTTTTCTACCAGGAGCGGAAGATGAAATACAGGGTTCTCCTCCACAACGACCCTGTGAGGTAGGTAAGGGTGAGAGAGGTATGGACTGGCCCTAAGTTCACACCAAGCGACAGCTTCATGACCGAGTGGGAGAATTTGAACCCTGGTGTCTCCCAAGTCCTAGTCTGACTCTCCCACCCCCTTCCTGCCCCCGCCCTGCGTGCGCCACCCTCACCTCCTCAAAGCGACTCCTGGCGACGGTGACCCACGACCGGATGGTGATGACGGAGTCCGGGTGGGAGGTGCTGAGGATCTCGTCCCCCAGGGAGCTGATGCACTCCAGCTGCAGTTGCTGGCATTGGAGGCTCTGCTGCAGATCCTGCAAGCAGAGGGGAGGGGCACTCAGGGCCACCTAGCCAGGGGGTGGGCGCAACCTGGCACAGGCTCCTCCTCTGGGCATGGGGGGGGGCTCTTTCTGTGGGAGGCTCTGCAGCCAAATCACAGATTGAATGAGGGCTGGATAGTCATCATTCAGGGGACTCTATGATGTCAAATCCTCTGGAAAGGAGAACAATGGAAACTTAATCTTTGCTTCTTCCTGTCCCTACACGCCCTTTTCTCTACGCGCAATGGGGGAAGACGTTGCTTTGCTCTCTCCCTTTTGAACCATACTATGGTTTTTTTGTAGCATTTAAGAATTATTGCCTGCCTGGTTTTCATCACTGTATCCGTAGAATCCTGGCAAGACTTTGATGTGAGTAAATGTATTTTCTTATTTATTAAACAGTCTGAGAGTGATTTCTTCGTTAAGAGGGAAACATAAAACAGAGAGAAAATAATCCAAATCTGCCTAAAGCATCCTTGGGTCACATAATTGTTCTAGAAGGTTATGCAGCCTTGTCCCAATAACTTCTAGAGATAAACTGTGCGTGGATAGAGCTGAAATAGAGGTTTGCTTTCTCAAGAGGAAGGATTATCACTAATAAAGATTCCCTCCTATTCATCTCTAGGGACCCAGGTGGCACTGTAGTTAAAACACAGAGCCTAGGGCTTGCTGATCAGAAGGTCAGCGGTTCGAATCCCTGTGACGGGGTGAGCTCCCGTTGCTTGGTCCCAGCTCCTGCCAACCTAGCTGTTCGAAAGCACGTCAAAATGCAAGTAGATAAATAGGTACCGCTGCAGCGGGAAGGTAAACGGCGTTTCCATGTCCTGCTCTGGTTTGCCAGAAGCGGCTTTGTCATGCTGGCCACATGACCTGGAAGCTATACGCCGGCTCACTCGGCCAATAATGCGAGATGAGCGCCGCAACCCCAGAGTCGGTCACGACTGGACCTAATAGTCAGGGGTCCCTTTACCTTTACCTTTACCTCTTCATCTCATTCCATCCCACAGTTTCAAGGCCCAAGGAAAAGGGATGGGGAAGGAGCTGTCTTCCCTCCCCCAAGGGCTGCCCACCTGGAGCTGGCTCTGGCACTCCTGCACAGCTGCCTCTTCGGACGGGAGGGCACCAAATTTGATGGACTTCTCCAGCTCAGTCAGGCGCCCCAGGAAGGAGTTCACCAGGGCATGGAACTCCTCGGCCTGGAAGAAACAAGAGGTTGGCATCACAGCGGGGAGACCCACCTGGGCAGGGCTGGTGCCCCCCACTCCCCAAGGAAAGGCTCCTCCTCCAGCCCCACCCAGTCACCAGAGGAGGGGGTGTCCCAGCAAAGGCCAGGGTACAGGGGGGTAGGTAGAGAAGCAATGGGGCAGCCACTGAAAGTAGCCAGAATGGTGACTGGCAAGGAAGGGTTCAGGTCATTTTCCTCCCCCCCCCCCACTTTGCTAAAAGATCCTCGGCTGGCTTTCCAGGCCTGACCAGGGGGAGGACCCTGGTGCAGCGGCTTCCCCCAGCACCCCTCCCTCAGTGGCTCCTTCCAAGCACTTTACATCCTGAGGGTCCTGAGCACCAATTCTCCCACAAACCAACGTCCGGTTCGTTCTCAACTGTAGCTTTGTTTCTCTCAAATTTCCGTGACAGCGTTTCTGCTTTGTTTTGTCCATGAAAAAAACCTCTCTGCCATGCAAGTGCCTACCAGCCTCTGGGACTCTGAGGATCCTGGCCCTTCCTGAGCCTTCAATCATGGCTGGTCTGAATCAGAGGCCGGCCAGAGAGCGATTGGGCTGCTTGAGCAAGACGGAGCCACAGGGAGCCAGAGACATCGCCTTACCCAGAATCCTTGGCCAGGTCCTTCCCTCCCTGCTCTTGAAAGGTGGCTAAGTGAGAGCAGCTCAGAGCAAGCAGCCCACACCCTCCAGAGGAAGGGGGCTTGGTGTGGGCCCAGGTTGCCTGCTCCTGACCTTGGGGAGCAAGCCAGCCCATGCCAAGCAGCCTGGGCCTGAGAGGAGAGACGGCAACCCAGGACCCACTTTGCTCATCTCCTGCCCGCCTGCCATGGCTCACCAGAGCCCTCCTCCTCCTCCTCCTCTTGCCCCACTTGCCTGCCGTAGGGCAGCCTCCAGCCGGTCCTGCTTGGAGACGGAGAGCTGGCAGACCAGCTCCCAGCGGTGGCTGAGCTCTTCCACCTGGCTCTGGAGCCACTGGGAGTCTCCTGTGCCACCACTGCTGCTGCCGCGCGTCAGATCCCGCAAGGAGCGCCTCAGCGCCTTGATGCAACTGGCTCTCTGGCCCAGCTCCTTCTGGAAGACCTGTGGAAGGGGGGGGGGAGAATGGGGCAGGCACATCCAGCGGCTGCTCCTGGACACTGCAAGCCCACCACCCCACCAAGGGGATCCAGGCACCCCTGTGCCCCCAGCCCAAAGTGGAGCGACTCCGCTACAGACCCCCCCACAGACCTTGTGCTTGTCCATGAGGGCACTGACCAGGTCCCTGTCCCCACCCACGGGGGTCTCCTCAGCCAGCTGGGGCTCAGCCCGGTACAGCCAATCCATGAGGGTCTGCAGAGCGTCTGTGAAGCGGCCTGAGAAGAGCAGACCTTCCTCCAGCTTGCGCTGCCTGAAAAGGAGAAAGGCGGCCCAAGGTCAAGGGGCCAGCAGATTCTGGCCAGTGGGAAGGAAGGGGACATCCTTGGACATCCGGCCCAAAGCCCCACCTCCACACCCAACTGCACACCCACCTCTCAGCCGCCTGGCCCCAGAGCGCCTCCCACCGGCCCCTCAGCTCCGCCAGCATCTCCTCCAAGGTCTGGGTGTCGTCAGGCAGCAGCGCCTTCTCCCGGAGGAGGCGCCCGCTCCGCAAGGTGGCCTCATAGACAGGGCGCTTGGCACGCAGTCCCTTCTGGAACGCCTGCAGGGTGGGGCAAGAGAAGGCAAAGGGCCCAGTCAGGAGAGCAGGGAGGGACACGGAGCACGCCCCTCCTCGAAAAAGACCCCTGGCTGCTCCTTGAAATGCCAAGGGGAAGGAGAGTAGATAGGGGTTCATGAGTGTACTCCTGCCAGGTAGACCACAACTGCTCCCAAGGACAGTTGGGGGCAAGGTGGGTTTTGACGTGAGTCTGGCCAGGCTCCCTTCCCGCTCCTGACTAGGCATGGGCAATGGATCACTAGATGGCCCAGGATCGTGATGGTGGCTTCACTCAGCGGTATATCTTGGCTGAAAGCGCCACCACTTGGTTCCTCCCGTGGCCACTGGTGGCAGAGGGACTCAGGAGTGGCAGCAGTTTCACTAGTGATATCCTGCTCACGCTGCCCTCATCCTGGCAGAGGGAGAAACAGGCTGCATCCAGGAGGCGCCAATATACAGGAGCTTGTCTAGAATGACGGCAGCGATTAGGAATACACCAAAACAAAAGATAAAAGTCGAATGGAAATATGTGGAAGAGTATTTTAGAAGAGAAGGTATAGAAACAAAGTTAATGATTTGTTTGGATTAAGGGAATATATGGGAATATGTAGGTAGATATTAGGAGAATAAGTAGTAATTCAATTATTTAGTATGGTAAATTAATCATAAGAAAAGCAAGTTACAATGATATAATAAGGGAAACAATACATTAGCAATTGGAAGTTGCTTTTAAGTTACGATGAGTGAATTGTTATGGCATATTTTTCATTTATGTTTGGGGATTTATTTTGATATATTGGTATGTATATAGTTTAATTTGTTTAATTTGCCCAATAGTTAGAATTAACTTAGGTTATGCGTTATCTTGTGTTGGGTGGCTTAAATTTTGAATTTATGTTATTAATTTGAATTTATGCCAGTTACGTTATTTCTGTTATCTTTTTTTGTATTCTTTTTTTCTTGTTATTGTTTATATTTTTAATCAATAAAGATAAATTTTTAATTAAAAAATATATATACAGGAGCTTGTTCCTCCCTCTGCTTCTTTAAACAGCTTGGCTGAGGAGCGCATGGCTGCCCCTTCTCTCAGCCAAGCAGGTTTAAGGAGCCTCCGAACTGCCAATGGCTTGCATGAGCTGGTGGCCGGGGTCAGCAGAGCAGTTAAGGGAGCCCACAGCCCATGGCTGTCTTGTGTGAGCCAGCAGTGGGGTGGGGGCTCCGTCAAAGTCCTCCTGCCCCTCAACTGAGGGAGCCCCAATGCTTCTCCAGCTCACTTACAAACCAGAGAAGCATCGGAGCTCCCTTAGCTGGGGGGCTTCAGGAATCTTGATGCTCCCCAGCTGAGCAGCCCCAATCCCTCTGCTGCTCATGTGCAAGCCAAAGAAGCATTGGGGCCCCCTTAGTTGGGGAGTGCGAAGCTGCTTCCTCCCTGGCGTGGTGAGGACCCCAATGCCTCACAGTGCTGTGGTAGGAGCAGAGTTTTAACAATGCAATGTATTGCCAGGTCACAATGTTTGGAAATGGGACATAGCCCAGCCCTCCTCCCAGCAGGCAATTATTGCGCCCTTGGTGTGGGGCAGCCATGGTGCACAATGGCCACCCCGACCTGAATTTTGTAGCCACCCAGGTGGGGAGGAAGGGGAGAGGCAATGAGCGTCCGGCTGGGCTGTGAAGAGGAGGGCAAGCCCAGCACCCGGGGAATCAAGCAGAGGTTGGGGGGGGGCACCTGTCAGGGAAGCTTTACAAACAGCAGTATGTGTGCGACTCTAAAGTGAGCCAAAAAGTCATAAAAAGGGGCAGAAGGGAGCAGGGTGGGGGCAGAACAGGGTGTTTGCAGGCTTTCCCAATAATATTGAAACTACAGGGAGCTGCCTGTAGTTGTGATTCCTGCATTGCAGGGGGTTGGACTAGATGACCATTAGGGGTCTCTCCAAACTCTGTGATCAGGAGGATCCAGATGTGCCTCCAAGGGATACCCCCCTTACCTTGTGTTCCTCCAAGAGGCCCTTGAGCTCTTCCTGGCTCACGGCAGCATTGCTGGTTCCCTCCAGGTCAGGCTCCACCTCATCCAGCCAGTCGAGGAGCAGCTGCCAAGACTCGCAGAACTGAAGGCCAGAGCAGGGGGAGGGGGCTGCGGTCAGCTCCCCCTCATGCACACACCCTCAGGAGCCCCCCTCCCCCCCCACTGCATCTCAGCAGCGCCAGGGCTGTGGCTTTTCCCCATATGCGCACAACAGCCCCACACACGAGAGAGGAGGCTCCCCAAAGGCCCGTTCCCCCCCCCCCCCGCGCGCCATACCTGCTTAGTGCGCTTGCGTGCCTCCTCTAGCTGGCCCCCCCTCTCGGCCACATGCTGTGCCACCTTTGCCAGCCTCTCCTTGGCGGTCAGCACCAGGCTGTGGATGAGGCTGCAGTCCTGCTTCCGGCTGAAGCCCTTCATGCGCATGGCGACCGCCTCCAGGCCAGCCAGCTTCTCGCTCTGCGCCTGGGTCTCCTTGGCCAGGGCCTGCGGGAGGGGGGGAGGGGGAGGGTGAAAGTGGGGCAGCTGAGCACCCCTGGCCCTTTGCCCAGAGGTGATGGTGCAGGCGGCTCCCACCGGACTGCCCGCCACAGGGTCTTAGGCCACGGCAGGTGGGCAGCTCCAGCTCACCTTCTGCTCCTGGATTTGGCTGGTGACGGTTTCCAGGACATAGCTGGGTGGGGGGAGCCCCGCCAGGGCCTCTTCTGTCCTCCCCACCCACTGCAGCAGCTCCTGGGCCGTGGAGTGGAACTCGGTGCTGACCGTCAGCCCTTCGCTGAGCTGCTCCTGGGGGTGAGGATTAGTTGCTCAAAAAAATATCCCGTAAGTTCTGCTCAACTCTATACATTTACATGGTTTTTTTATGCATTGTGACTTGCCGTTATTTATCTACCTTAGGAATGGTAGATAATTTCTGTTTAATTATTATTTGCTGCTATTTTGAGAGTGAATGTAATTGTGTTTTAATGGATTGCTGAATGTTACTTTATTTGATGCACGCTGTTTAGTTTAAAGCCACATTTTTTATTATGACTTTCTTTCATTGGATCAGATTGTTACAGGACGTGATCTTTTTTGCCTATTTTGTTGCTTCTTTCAGCTGGTAAACTGCCTCCTGTGTAGCAATGTATTATTTATTAAATAGTCCCATGGACTGCAAGAAGATCAAACCTATCCATTCTTAAGGAAATCAGCCCTGAGTGCTCCCTGGAAGGACAGATCGTGAAGCTGAGGCTCCAATACTTTGGCCACCTCATGAGAAGAGAAGAATCCTTGGGAAAGACCCTGATGTTGGGAAAGATGGAGGGCACTAGGAGAAGGGGACGACAGAGGACAAGATGGTTGGACAGTGTTCTCGAAGCTACGAACATGAGTTTGACCAAACTGCGGGAGGCAGTGCAAGACAGGAGTGCCTGGCGTGCTATGGTCCATGGGGTCACGAAGAGTCGGACACGACTAAGCGACTAAACAACAACAACCCTTCAAGCGAGGATCACAGGGCAGTTTGCAATACAAAAACAGAAAAATGCAGACTACAGCAACAAACGAAAACAATACCCCACCCCCAATTCAAAAGGCCATAGACCGTTCAATGAGAGAAATGAATGTTTTTGCCTGGCACCTAAAGATAGCCAATGAAGGTGCCAGGCGAGGCTCCCTGGGAGAGCACCCCCCAAGCAGGGAGCCACTGCCGAAAAGGTCCCTTCTCATGTCGCCACCCTCCAGACCTCAAGCAGAGGAACACACAAAGAAGGGCCTCAAATGAGGACCGCAGGATCAGGATTGGTCCTTGAGGAATTGCGGTCTTGAGCCACTTCAAGCTTTAGAGGTCAAAACCAGAAAATTGAAATTTGAAAGGCAGCATACAAATTAAAAAAGGATTGCAATGAAATCCAGGAGCCGACCAGCCCTGGGCCTCATCCCAGAGCCACTCACCTTCCGTTCCTGCACCAGGCTGGCAACGCTGCCCCACTTCTGATCTAGGATGCTCAGGCTGTGCTCCATGCTGGAAGCCCGTGGGGGGTGGCTAGTGGCCAGCAGGCGCTGGAGCTGCTCCCGGACGCTGTGATATGTCTGCTGCTTGGACTCCATCTCTCGGCACAAATCCTGCCAGAAGGGAAGGGCAGGTGTGAGTGTCTGGGCATGTGGGGCATGGGGGGGGGTGAGTGTCTGTGGTAGCTCCTTTGCCTTCCTTCTGTCTTGGTGATTCAGGTGAAGCAGGAAAAAAGGAGGGGTCAAGTCTGGGCAGGGGATAAAAGGCCTTGCAAAGATGCTGGCATCTGTGAGATGGATGGATCAGCAACTTGACTTTGCAAGGGATATGAGGGTCCCCTAACACACACAGCCTATGTAGAAGGCAAATTTTGCATTTTGCACCTAATAAATTTTCTTATGCTGCCTGCATTGAAATGTAAGTAAACTTTTTTTGCCTATCTTACTAAAACATGTAATTCATTCTCTGCAACGGAAGAAGGGCAGGGCAGGAGGGCAGGAAGAAGGGCAGGGCAGGAGACCACAAGTAAAAGAGATAAAAAGGTGCAATTGCCTTATTCCTGCAAAATATATGCGTTTTGCTCTGCTAAATAGGCTTTGCAGGCTACTTACTCTTTGTATTTCTCCCACACACCTGTAATAGGAGGTTTAAATTGTAATATACAGATTTAACTCTCAATCCATCTCCTACATGATGTTTGATGTTTAGTTGTGTTTTTATATATGCTGTAAACCGTCCGGAGTGGCTGGGGAAACCCAGTCAGATGGGCGGAATATAAATAAATAGCAGTAGTATAGTAGTAGTAGTAGTAGTGGTAGTAATATTACCGAAGGGACTCACCAGATGCGCTGCCAGCTTGTCCTTGGTGGTCTCTGGGTGATCCCAGCCGGGCTTGGAGAAAAAGAGTTGGAGTTCCACGTGTTCCAGCCACTGGAGCAGCTCTGTGATCTCCAAGGTCAGATCCTGCACCTGCAGGTGGCAGAAGCTTTGAGCAAGCTGAGCTGAGCCCCTCGGATGGTGTTTTCCCCTCCACAGAGTCTGAGTCTTCTTTATTGGCAGAAGACTCCAAACCCTACTATGGGGTCCTCTGGAAAGGCAGAGTCCCCACAGGCCAGTGATGGGGAGGGTGGGGGTGGGGGTGGGGAGTCTCTCTTAGTGGATTTGGGATGACAACCCCCCCCCCCAATCTGCAGAGGGTAGGGAAACACTAACACAGAGATAGACCACCACCACACATTTCTCCCCCAAAGCCCCCATTCCTGGAGGGCAGCTGCAAAGAGAGCTCTGGGGCTGCATCCTACCCCCCGCCCTGCAGACCTACCTGGCTGAGGTTGTTCTCCAGCTCCAGCTGCCGGCTCTCCGTCTTGCCCAAGAGGAAGTCCCAGCGCTGGCCCAGCTGCTGGAGGCTGCTCTGGAGCCCCTCCACCGAGTCCCCTGCCCCAGAGAGCACCAGGGCCTCCCCGGCCTCCCTCACCGACTGGACGGTCCGGGTGCGAGAGACGACATCGTTCCGCAGCACCTGCCCCGGGTGAAGAAGGCCAGCTCAGTGGGCTTTGCCTGGGAAGGTGCTGGGGACCCCAGTTTCCTCCCTCACTTCACCTGCCCCCCCCCTCCTGACCTTGTGCTTTGCTAGCTCAATCTCACAGCTCTGCAGATCCAGGCTGAGGGCGGTGGGGGCCTCCAGCTGCTCTGTGGTGCGAAGGAGCCACTGCAGGAGCTCCTCCAGCTGGTTCTGGAACTGACCCAGACCCAGGAGGGCAGCTTCCAGGCGATGCTGAGAAGGAGACGAGAGAGGGGCAGGACAACCTCCATCAGGGGCATAGGTTGCCCTTGGTCAAGAGCAGAGGAGAAAGAGCTCAAGAGAAAGTGGCTTGAGGAAGACAGCCAACAGAGAGAAAGGTAAGCCGCCCCCCCCCCACTGCCCACTGGGCCACTATTCAATTTCTCAGACCCAGAACCAGGGGCAACTCCACCCACAAGCCACAGGAGGGTTCTCTCCTGAAATACTCTCTCAGCCCCTGGCGCAACACCCAAAGGTCAAGGGCGCCCTAGTCCAGCCATCACACTGGCCACCTGTCGTCCTCACCTGCCGCTTCACAATTTCCTCCTCCAGCCAGTTCCAGCGGTCGCGGAAGTTGCAGAGAGAGCTGGGGGCCCCCTTGGTGTTGGCCCCCCTGGGGCTCACTGGGTGCCGCAGGCTTTCTACATCCACCTTGACCTGGTATAGCTCTCGCTTGAAATCCTGGGGAGGGGGAGGGGACAGAGCCATTTTCCCCCTTTGCTCTCCTCCAGAAATCAATCTCCATTTTGAACTGGACTATGAATATTTGTAACACTTAAGGGTTATTGCATGCCTGATTTCCATCCCTGTATCTGATGATCCCGGGCAAGGCATTGATATGAGTAAACACTGTATTTTCTTGTTTACTTAACAGTCTAAGACTGGTTTCTTTGTTAAGAGGGAAACGTAAAACAGGGAGACGATCCAAGTTTTCCTAAAGCATCCTTGGATATTGTGAGGGACAGGGGATATCGCGAAGTCCCTCCCCTCCTGAGTTCAAGCCAATCCCCGAGCACAGGGGAAAGCAGAGAGAGTTCCGATTCCAGTGGGGAAGCAGGAAGTCGTGTCCGAGGCTCAGGCAAGGTAGAGGAGCCAGGGTCCCAGGTGGGACAGGAAGGGGCGAATAAGGGGGGGAGACCCATCCCCCCAACTCCGGAATTACGCAGAAAGAGGAGGGGAAAGAGGATGGGTCTGCCAAAGCTTTTGTGTTGGAGAAAGACGCGCCAAAAGCCATTAGGAGGTTCTGAAACCGACTGACCACATCACTCCGTGTAAATAGCAATGACTTCAGCACTGTAAATACGCAGCACCAATAAAAGAATAAAATGCAGAGCTGCGTAGCGTCGTTACTCTGAAGTAGTCCACTCCGGCCACTGTGACAGCAACCTCCTAATCCTTTTTGGGCTACTTTGGAGTTGCCGGGATGAGCGTGTCAGAGGCGGAGAGATGGCGGCAGATCGCGGAGCAAGCCCAGCAAGAACTGCAGCAGCTGTCGCTGCAGGCGCAGGGGGAATTGAAGGCAGCTAAAGAAGAGACTAAGAAGGTCCAGGACGACCGGCTACAACTTGCGGAACAGGTGAGAGCGCTACAGGAAAGAGAGCAGGAATTAAGGGCGGTGGCGGTAGACCTCCAAAACAAGCTGGATGCAGAGAAAAACAAGGCGGGAGGGGCACCCCAAGTCCAAGTGCTGCCAGGAAGGAGAGCCGGGACGCTAGTAAGCAAGTTCAATGGAGACCCGAGGGAATATCAGGGCTTTGAGACTGAGATTGTGTATGCTCTTGAGCTGCACCACGATGAGTTCCCTGATGATGAGCACAGGGTAGCGTTTATTGTGGAGCACCTTACCGGGGCAGCCAGGGAGTGGCTAAGACCGTTAATCGCAACAAAGAATCCTTGCATGAAGAATGTCAAACTATTTCTAGAAGGTTTGAAAACGATGTATTCGTCCGATAGTCATATGGACCAGACTAAGGAGGAACTTCATAATTTACGCCAAGGAAATATGACAGTTCGCGCGTATTGGGCGAAATTCACCATGCTGGTGCACAGATTGGGGTGGGAACTAGAGTCACCCCCAATGCAAGTGGCGTTCTACTTGGGGTTGCATGAGGAGGTGAAGGATGAGCTCTCGAGAGGTCCAAAGCCCAGTAATATGGATCAGCTGAGCAAAGCGGCTCTGGCGGTGGGGGTGAGACAGGAATCCCGGTGGAGCGACAAGCAAGCAACGCGCGCAAAGCGGGCTTGGTTCCCACGGTCGCAGGAGAAGCCACTCCCCCAACAACCCTTTCAAGCCACGCCTGGGGCCAGTCAGGACCAGGAACCCATGCAGATTGATAGCGCGCGCGGGGGGGCTTTTCAAACCCCAGCGGCGCCAAGACGCAAGGAGGGAAGGGGTGGGAATTGCTTTCTCTGCAACTCCCCCCAGCATCTCGGCAACTCCCCCCAGCATCTCGTCAGAGACTGCCCACATCGCAGGGAGTGGCAAGGAAAGGCGGGAACGGTTGTGCCCTCCCCCACTGACGCAGCACCACAGCAGGGAAACGGGAAAGCCTGGCTGCAGGAGATAAGGGGCAGCAGCCAGGCACAGTCCGCAGACAACAGCCCCAGCCCACCCACCCGCACAGAGAGGAGCAGAGCCAGCCCACCCCTCCCAGAGCAGGAGTGGTTCTAGAAGTGACGCTCACGCTCCCAAATGGCTATCCCCTGACGGTCCTCGCCCTAATTGACAGTGGTGCCTCAGCCAACTTCTTCTCGAGAAACTTTGCAGAAGAGCACCAGATCCAGCTTCTGCAGCTGGATTTTCCCCTGCACGTGGCAACCATTGACGGCAGAGAGCTGCTGGGAGGGGCCATCACTCATCAAACCCCCCCCCATGAGAATGACGGTGGGAAGGCACTCAGAGACACTGGCATTCAACGTCACCACCATCTCAGACCCCCCCATCGTCTTGGGCATGAGCTGGCTGGCGCGCCACGACCCCTCCATCAGTTGGCACCAGAGATGCATCACTTTTGGATCGGACTTTTGCCTGGAAAATTGCATGCAGCACCAACCAGGGGAGGGGCCTCCGATAGCCACGGTGGCCACCATGCACGTCAAAGGGGGTGAGGCGATACCCAAGCCGTACTGGGACTTGCAGGAGGTCTTCAGCGAAGCGGAGTCCGACCACCTACCCCCACACAGGCCTTTTGACTGCCAGATCAACCTGGTGCCGGGGGCAACTATACCCCCAGCCAAGCTGTACACCATGTCAGACCAGGAACTGGAGGATCTGCGCGCTTTCATCGACAAGAACCTCAAGCGGGGGTTCATCAGAGAAAGCAAGGCAGCAGGGGGCAGCCCGGTCTTCTGGGTGGACAAGAAAGACACGCAACAGCGCCGTCTTGTGGTGGATTTTAGACGGCTGAATTCAGTGACAGAGCCAGTGGCCTTCCCCATGCCCAGAGTGGATGATCTCCTGACAGCGGCACGCAGGGGCAAGATTTTCACCAAGCTAGACCTGAGGGGGGCGTACAACTTGATCAGGATCCGGGAAGGCGATGAATGGAAAACCACGATGTTCACGCCTCTGGGCTCTTTTGAATATCTGGTGATGCCCTTCGGGTTGCAAGGGGGCTCAGCATGCTTCCAGGCCTTCATGCACCACGTCCTGGGGTCCCTCCTCTTCAGGAAATGCTTGGTCTTCCTGGATGACATCCTTATCTATTCCGATGACCCAGTGCAGCATGTGAAAGATGTCAGGGAGGTGTTGCAGCGCCTGAAGGAGAACCACCTGTATGTGAAGCTGGAGAAGTGCAGGTTTCACACCAAGGAGGTGGACTTCCTGGGCTACAAGCTGTCAGACAAGGGGCTGGCGATGGACAAGGACAAGGTGCAGGCCATCCTGGACTGGCACAGCCCCAGGACGCGCAAAGATGCCCAACGCCTACTAGGCTTCGCCAACTTCTACAGGAAGTTCATCAAGAACTTCTCCCGCGTTACGGCTCCCATCACTGACTGCCTGAGAGGCAAGCAGAAGTTCAGGTGGACACCAGAGGCGCAAGCAGCGTTTGAAAGCCTCAAGAGGGTGTTCGCCTCAGACCAGAACCTGTTCCACGTGGTTCAGGACGCGCCCCTACGCGTGGAGACAGATGCTTCTGATAAAGCTGTGGGCGCCATTTTGTTGCAACTGGACGCCAACAGAGAAGGGAGACCATGTGCCTTCTTCTCCAGGAAGTTGACCCAGCCAGAGCGAAACTACACGGTGTTTGATCGGGAACTTCTTGCGATCCACGCTGCGTTCCAGCACTGGAGACACTTCCTGGTGGGCGCCAAGCACCCCATCCAGGTGTGCACAGACCACAAGAACCTGGAGTTCTGGAGAACTGCCAGGGTGCTCAACCAGCGGCAGATACGGTGGGCAGAGTTCTTCTCGAACTTCAACTTCTCCATACACTACATCCCGGGAGAGCAGAATGTCAGGGCGGATGCCCTCTCCCGCAAGCCAGAGTACATGGAGGAGGAGGCGCCACCGGCACCCAGGCACATTTTCCCCCCGTCAGCATGGTCCTGCGGAGCAGCAGTGGTGAGCGAGGCAGAACTCACAGCACTGACGGCAGCGGATGAATTTGCCAACCGCATCTTCAGAGAACTGAGAGGGGGGGGGAGCAGGCAAAAGACTTTGCAGAACGCAGGGGGCTGCTTTTCTACAAGGGTGCACTGTACCTGCCCACCACCCAGCTTAGACGTACGGTCCTCAAGCAGATGCACGACAACCCAACGGCGGGTCATTTTGGGAGGGACAAAACCACTCACCTAGTCATGAGACACTTCTGGTGGCCAGGGGTGCGGGAAGATGTTCGAGACTATGTACGGGGCTGCGACACCTGCCAGCGGGCAAAGGTGGTCAGAGCAGCGCCACCGGGATTGCTGGAGCCCTTAGCCACGCCACACAGGCCGTGGGAAGTGGTGTCCATGGACTTCATCACAGATCTGCCTTCTTCCAGGGGCAAGACCGCAGTGTTGGTGGTGGTGGACCTCATGTCCAAAATGTGCCACTTTATACCGTGTGCCAGGGCGGTCTCTGCAGAAGAGACAGCCCAACTGTTTGTGGATCACGTATTCAGACTGCATGGATTACCTTTAAGGGTTATTTCGGATCGTGGCCGCCAATTTGTTTCCAGGTTCTGGCGGCGGCTCATGAACCTCCTGCAGGTGGAGGTCAGCTTGTCGACGGCTAGACACCCGCAGACCAATGGACAGGCGGAGAGGGTCAACGCCATTCTGCAGCAGTACCTGAGATGCTACGTCAGCCAGCGGCAAACGGACTGGGTGGATCGCCTGCCACTGGCAGAATTTGCCTACAACAATGCGGTGCACGTCTCCACAGGGGTGTCGCCCTTTAAGGCCAATTACGGGCGTGACCTCAGATCTTTCCCAGAGAGGGAGGGGGAGGAGGAGGAGGAGGGCCCACAGGCTGAGGATTGGGCAGAGGAACTGGAGACGGTGCACCAGCAGCTCAGAGAACACTTGGAGAGAGCCAAGGAAGCGTACAAGAAGGGGGCAGATCGCCACAGGCGACCGGGGGAGGTCATTAGGGTGGGGGACAAAGTTTGGTTGTCCTCGGAGGGCCTTCCCATCAGAGGGCGATGCAAAAAGCTGGCGCCCAGAAGGTTGGGCCCCTTCACGGTCACGCAACAGGTAAACCCGGTGGCATACAGGCTGGCACTGCCAGAGGACATGAGGGTGTACCCCGTGTTTCATAGATCGCTGCTGTCGCCGTACAGGGAAAGCAGCAGGCTCCGAGACAGCGAACAAACCCCTGAGGGAGGGGGGGAGAGGGAAGGCAGGGAGCAACTCAATGAGGCCACGGCCATCCTGGATTCAAGGTGGGGGGTGGGGGGACTGGAGTACCTCATGGCATGGGAGGATGCTCCACCGTCCCAGAATGAATGGGTCCCAGCCACTCAGATACAGGAGGAATTCCTGGTAGAAGAATTTCACGCCCTCTTTCCCCATAGACCCAAGCCCTGGCACATGGAAAGGGAGGGGGAGGGGGAGGAAGCACGGGAGAGCAGTTCACCATGGCGCTGGGAAGCGGAGTTTGAGGAACCAGAGGATGAGGTATGGGTGTCACCGAGATCCACCCAGTCAGAGGAAGGAGCAGATTGGCAGAACATTTTTACCCCCACCAGCTCTGACGCCACGGACTTTTTGGGATTCCCATCCTCCCAGGCGGAAGGGGGGGGCTTGCAGGACTGGGGGGAGGTGTTCACACCAACGGGCTCGGAAAGCACTGAGTTCTTAGGCTTCCAGTCGTCACCGACACCTGGGGGGGACCTGGGGAGGGGTGAAGGAGAGCTTGGGAGGGGGGTGGATGTGAGGGACAGGGGATATCGCGAAGTCCCTCCCCTCCTGAGTTCAAGCCAATCCCCGAGCACAGGGGAAAGCAGAGAGAGTTCCGATTCCAGTGGGGAAGCAGGAAGTCGTGTCCGAGGCTCAGGCAAGGTAGAGGAGCCAGGGTCCCAGGTGGGACAGGAAGGGGCGAATAAGGGGGGGAGACCCATCCCCCCAACTCCGGAATTACGCAGAAAGAGGAGGGGAAAGAGGATGGGTCTGCCAAAGCTTTTGTGTTGGAGAAAGACGCGCCAAAAGCCATTAGGAGGTTCTGAAACCGACTGACCACATCACTCCGTGTAAATAGCAATGACTTCAGCACTGTAAATACGCAGCACCAATAAAAGAATAAAATGCAGAGCTGCGTAGCGTCGTTACTCTGAAGTAGTCCACTCCGGCCACTGTGACAGATATCATAATTGTTCTAGAAGGTGAGGCAACCTTGTCCTAATAGCTTCTAGAGATAAGCTGCACATGGAAGGTGATCGTTCTGCCCGGACACTGAGGTCCAGTACCGAGGGCCTTCTGGCGGTTCCCTCGTTGCGAGAAGCCAAGTTGCAGGGAACCAGGCAGAGGGCCTTCTCGGTGGTGGCGCCTGCCCTGTGGAACGCCCTCCCATCAGATGTCAAAGAGAAAAACAGCTACCAGATTTTTAGAAGACATCTGAAGGCAGCCATGTTTAGGGAGGCTTTTAATGTTTAATAGATTATTTTATTTCATTTTTCTGTTGGAAGCTGCCCAGAGTGGCTGAGGAAACCCAGCCAGATGGACGGGGTATAAACAATAAATATTATTATTATTATTATTATTATTATTATTATTATTATTATTATGGCAACTGAAATATTTGCATTTTCACACAAGAAGAGGAAGGTTAATTAATAAATACAGTGGTGCCTCGCTAGACGAAATTAATTCGTTCCACGGGTCTTATAACGAAAAATTCGTCTAGCGAATCCCATAGGAATGCATTGAATTTCTTTTGAATTTTTTTTTGCCCATAGGAACGCATTAATTGAATTTCAATGCATTCCTATGGGAAACCGCGATTCGCTAGACGGATTTTTCGTAAAACGCATTCGTCTAGCGAGGCAACCTCCGCTCGAAAAATCCTTTCGTTAAGCGGAAATTTCGTTAAGCAGGGCATTCGTTAAGCGAGGCACCACTGTAAAGAGAACCGTCCCAGGTGGTCCCTTGGCACCTGCACAGCACATCAGGTGGGAAAGAGATGATCGGTCGAGGGATGGATTTTCCTTCTAGTCCTGAATCACTCTCTGGTTAAAAGGGGAGCTCATGAAGCGCAGGGAGGGGTCCACTGCCTGCCCCACTGTACACCCTCCCCCATAGCTACAACCAAGGAGTCCAGAGCACACAGCCTACCTCTCCACTTCTTCTGAGCAACCCCCCTTACCTTGAGTTCTGAAAGCTGCCGCTTGACCAGGTCCAAGTCCCCCCCGACCAGGAACTCCTCTGCAATCCTCAACTCAGCTGCCTCCAGCCAGCTCAGGAGCCTCTAGGGAAGTGCAGAAAGGGGCAGGGGTCCCAAACAGGAATAAGGTCTTGAGGGTCAAGCAGAAGTCCCTCTGTGGGTGGCAGCACAAGGACTGAGTCACCCCCAGGACACCTGCCTGGGCCAGGAGGGGTGTGTGCAGCTGCCTGCCAGAGACTGACTCTGGCTCAGTCTGTGGGAACAGCCCAGCCAGGGAGCTCTCCCCAGGGGAGAAACTTATGGGGTGAGGGCCAAAGACCAGCGGGGAGGGGAGGGCAAAGAAGGGGACTAGGAATACTCTCCAGCTCCCCCTCTGGCACAAAGAGGCTAAGGACCAACAGCCACAGGATGCTCCCCATCAACTTCATTCAGGCTTTGGGTCTTTTTGTCCCAGGGGTCCACCGCATGGCCTGTCCCCAAGTAAGAGACCCTCGTCACCTCCATGGACTGCTGGTAGTTGAGTGAGGCCTGCAGCTGCTCCTCCAGGCGGGTCTGGCGTTCACCCCACACCTTGCTCAGGCTGTTCCAAGAAGAGTAGAGCTGCACAGAGAGAGGAGCGAGAGAAATATTGGGGGGAGGGGGTTAAGCTGCCGGGTATTGGGAGGCCAGCCCCCGTAGGGTCTTTCACATTCGGTGGGCCAACATCACGCAGGGACCCCATGCCAGGCTGGCACCCTGTGCCCAAATGCATCCCATAAAGTGCACCCACTTGTGCTTGTGTCCTCTGTATTTGCACCCCAGGGGCACAATATGCACACCCCATTCCCCTGGGATTTGGTACAGAGGCGGCTGTAGATTTTACAGCCAAATGACAAATGCATGTTTTGGTAGACAAGCACAAGGTGAGTACACAGAGAGTTCTTAAACTTCCTAGAGAGGACCCTCTGTGTGTGACGGGTTATTTTGCCTCCCTTGGGTGGGAATTCTGTAACAAAGGAGTTAATTCCTTACACTTCCTTCCACCTCTGAGGAGACTCTCTCTTTCTGCTAAGCAGACCTGTGTCTGGGGGCTCCAGACACCCTATTGGGAGACTATCAACTTTCTTTTACAGGCAACTCCTCATTTACATGGGGGCTACGTTCCAAGGCACCATGTGCTTACATGTAATTGCATATAATTGGAACACATTCAGCCCCTTTTTGTGACGTTTTGGGGGGGTCACTTTTGGGTTCAGTGTAATGCACATATGTGCTGACTGGGGAGTTGCTTGTGTTGTAACTTGGAAGTATTTTTCTGCATACTACTTTGCTGTATTTGCTGCCTGCATTGAAATGTAAGTAAAAAAAAATTCTGTTTAGTTTACTAAAAACGTGTGGTTCATAACCTGCAATGGGCTTGAAGAAGGGAAAGGCTGCAGACCACCAATAAAAGGGGATTCCTAATTCCTAAGTATTAGTAAGCTGTAAAACATATCACTGCTTTTACTTTGCTAAAAAGGCTTCACAGTCCGATTACCCACACATGTGAGACAGAAGGTTTAAATTCTAATCTACGGATTTAATCCTCAATCCATCTCCTACAGTGGCCACCACATGTCCAGCTCAGCTTTGCTCTCTCATCCACCCAGCCTGCTCTTGGCAGCTCTTCTAGGGTGCACAGGGTCAGTCCTTGCTGGGGGGAAGCTGCCAGTCAGTGCACGCAACACAGAGGGAAATGGACCAGTGGGCTGGCTCAGGAGGAGGAAGCTTCCTATGTGCCTAGGCCAACACTGGGGCAATGGGGCTGCCCCCTTGGCAAATGGTTTTCCTATGAGGTTTCCCTGCCTTAGAGGGGTCCCTCCCCAGCTCACGTCATCTAGGCTCTTGGTGACGTCTGGCTTGTCCAGATCTCCACACGACGACATCAGCTCCATGCCCAAGACGCCCAGGGAGTCCAGCTCGCTCTGCAGGGAGTCGATCTCTTCTCGCAGGGCCTGGCGGGAGAAGGGGTGAGGGGGTAAAGGTTCAGCACCTGAAACCAGCCCCAGGAGGGCCTCCTCACACACAGAAGCTGCAGCAGGGCAAAAGCTGAATCACTGCCGGGGGGAGCCGGGAGCCAGACGCAGGGCAAAGCCAATGGGGCAGGGGGGCGGGGCAGGGGAACTCCCCCCCCCCCGTCTGCAGTTCCCAGGATCCCTCCGAGAGAAGGAGCCTGGGGGTGGCTGATGCATACCTGCATGGCCCCAAGCCTAGCCTGGATGGCCTTGGGGTCCGTGGCAGCCTCCTCTGGCTTCAGCACCACCTGCTGGATGTCTCCAAGGGTGGCAGCGAGGTCCGAGAGGCCCTGCCAGAAGCGGTCGGCCAGCACCAGCAGGCCCTGCAGCCAGTTCTCCCTCTCCTCGCTCTGCTCCCAAAGCGTCTTCCACTGGCTCAGCAGCTGCTCCACACGATCCTGGATTCCTGTCCGCAGGAAGGGGGGGAAGCCAAAGGAGAGGGGTCCTGGGGGTGGGCTGAGCAGGAAACCGGCCTCCCCCACCCCAAACAGGGGAGGGACTCATGCCCTCTAGACCACACAGATTTGTGACCCACAGGGATCCTATCTCTAAATGTGAGCAGTGGGTCTCTTGGGAGTAGGAAGGAGGAGACCCAGAGGCTCTGGCTAGCCCCAAACCCCTCAAGACAGGCACAGTGGGGCCAGCTGCTTGGAAGAGGGGTTTCTGCATGTTGAGTTTGGGGCTCCAGCTGGCGTTGGGGAAGGGGCCGTGCCTACCTCTGTTCCCGCTTGCCTGCATGGTGGCCAGCAGTTCAGCCCCCTGCCCGCGGAGGGTCTCCAGAGCCACTCCCAGCTTCTCCAGCTCCGCCAGTCGGAGGCCGTTCTCCCGGATCTGCTCCCGGAGCCAGGCAGAGTCCCCCCGCACCGCAGGGGGGTCCCTCATGCGGCTCTGAAGCCTCTCCAAGCTCTCCACCATCAGCTCCATCCGCTCAGACAGCTGCAAGCAGGGGCACAGCAGAGGGTTGGCCCAGGCCACACAGAGTGGGTACTGGGACCCAAAGTTTGGGAGCTGGCAGCCTCCGAGGCTCTGGGGAAACTGAGGCACAGGAGTGGGAGACACAGGGGCTCAAGAGAAGTGGGTCTCCATGGGGAGTGGGTCTCCATGGGGCTCAAGAGAAGGCCTGTGGCCCTTATGGCTGAAAATGGGTCCGCCCTAATGTCCCAATGGGGGCCACAGCATTGGCCTGGCTTTAGCAGCCCCTGCCACCCTCTCTGGGCCTCATCCAGCCCAGAAGGCATCTCCCTGCCATGAGGAGATGCCAGGCCTGGCTCCTCCATGGGGGGGGGGGTGGTCCCCGCCAAGCACACCAGGCAGGCAGAGGAAGGCGGTCAAGCCATCCAAGTCATCTCATGATTTGCTGCCCAAATAACTCACCGGTCCATTGACACTGGACTGAGATGGTGCCTAGTACATCTCACCCTGTGGAGTTGTTCTCTTAGGGGAAAACCCTTTGTACCTGCATTGCTTCAGAAGTAGAAAGTGACATAAGCCAGCCAGGGTGGAGGAGAGGTTAGGGTGTCAGACTGGGACAGAGCAGGGTTTGAACCTAAACATTAGGAAGAACTTCCTGACAGTAAGAGCTGTTCGGCAGTGGAATTTGCTGCCAGGGAGTGTGGTGGAGTCTCCTTCTTTGGAGGTCTTTAAGCAGAGGCTTGACAGCCATCTGTCAGGAATGCTTTGATGGTGTTTCCTGCTTGGCAGGGGGTTGGACTGGATGGCCCTTGTGGTCTCTTCCAACTCTATGATTCTATGATTCTATGAATCCTCCCACTTGGCCATGTAGCTGACTGGGTGGCCTTGGTTGAGTCTAGTTTGGTTTCAGCTTACACAACCCTACATGGTTGTTGTGGGGATGAAATGAAGAGGAGAACCATGTGCCCCACTGTGGACCCCTTGGGGTGGAAAGGCAACAAACAAACGCAAAACTTTCAGAATTCTGCTTCCTAGGTTTGGGTGCTCACTTGGCCAGAGACGGACGTTGCTGCTGCGTGAGGCCAGAGGGGGCGGCCTGTCAGGGGCAGCTGGGAAGTGGCTGGCCCAGGTCTGTTCTCACCCCCCACCCCACCCCCCTTGCCATGCCTGCTGCCCCAGAGACCGCCTGGCTGCTCACCTGGCTGTATCGTGGGATGGCCTCCTCCAGCACAGCCGCCGCCTGGCGAACCCTTTCCCGGATGCTTCTGTACTGCTCCTCGGCCGCCTGCCAGCCCTGCTGGAAGGGGGCTGCCTCCTGCGGGCTGAACTCGGCCAGCTGCCCCGACAGCCGTTGCAGCTTGGACACCAGGGGCTTGTGCTCGGCAATGGCCTCTCGGAGACCCTGTGCCAAGCCAGGAGAGAGAAGCGGTGAGGACCAAGGACCCTTGGCCTCCCCTGGCACCCTCAGCCCCCCCCCACTCTAGCCTCCCTCACCTGCAGCAGCTCCTGGTGCTCCCGGAAGGCCTCGCAGCTGATGCCATCAGGGGAGAACTGCCCCACTGCCCACTGTGTCTCCTCCAGCCATGGGCACAGCTCCTCGCGGGCCTCAGAAAACTGCGCCAGCAGAGACTGGGCACGCTCCAGGCGCAGGGTGCAGGCCAGGCTCTGGCGCAGGAGGTGCTCCGAGCGCTCCTGCAGAGGCTGGACCGAGGGCTGTGGGGCACACAAGGCGTCAAAGGGGGTCAGATTGGAGGACAGGGAGGGCACCCCCACCCGAGGCATGGCCAGTCCTTCTCAGATCAGGCTCTGCAGTTCTGTTGACAGGAGGGGAGGGGGGGGGGACAGGGACCTGCCAGCCAGAAGGTGCTGGTCTTGTGCCCCCAGGGGGGGGAGGAAAAAAGGCCCCCACGTTCTCTCCACCCTCCCCTGACCCAAGTGTACTTTGCAGGCCTCTTAGCCAAGCCTCTGTTTTAAAGCAAAGGGGCGACTATCAAAAATATTTGGGTTTTAGATGCTCTTAAAAGGTGCTCTGCAGGCGAACTGGAACCGGCTCCCAACTTGCCTCCCTGAATGGAGTGGCGTTGGAAGGCAAGCAAAAGGGTTAGAGCCCTTCCACTGACACCCAGTGGCTGAAAGAGGTATTGCATGTCAAGAGGGCCTCCCCACCCCCACCCCACTGGACTCACCTGGAGCTGCTGTTGCACTTCTGGGGGGCAGAGGCTGAGCAGTGGGTCAGCGATGGCCACCAGCCGCTCCACAAGGCCGTGGTGGTGCAAGATCTCCGCGGACAGGAGCTGGGAGGTGGGGAGAGTCACCATGAGGCCCCTTGGCCCGGGCAGGTTTGCTCCTAGAGTGGCCCTGGGGAGAGCAGGGGGTCCTTGGCCCCTGGCGTAGCTCCTGTGTGCAGGGCAGGCCTCTCCCTCCCCCTGCACACCATCCCTGTCAGATGGCCTGCCTGCCCAGGGCTGGTGAGACACCAAGCCCGGAGGGGCTGCTGCATGGGGGCGGAGGGCTTGGCTGTTAGACCCCTCCCCACCTCTGACTCTATACTCAGCTGGGAACCACAGGGAGGAAGGGAAGGAGGGAGAGTCCAGGAGGAGGAGGAAGAGGAGCAGCCTGGCTGGCTGGGATAACAGGAGCCCAGTCCCTCCAGTGCCTCACTGGCCTGCTCAGCTCCCAAGACCAGAGGCATTGGGGCAACACCATAGTTGCTGGCCTCGTGGAGAGGCACCTAAGGGTGCCCCTGCAGGGTCCCTGCAGGACCTCCCAGCAAACCCTCCCTCCCTCTCCCCAAACACCCACCTTCAGATCAGCCAGCTGCCGCTGGATGGCCTCCGCTTCCAGGTGCACCTGGCCCAGCTCCTCCAGGTGTGTGCTCAGGTGGGACACCTTGTCCATCTCGGAGACCAGCACCTGCTCAAACTGAGACAGAAGAGAGGGCCTTTGGGATGAGGGCGCAGACAGACCACTCTGGGCAGGGAAAGAGGGCAAGAAGACTCAAGGTGGTTCCCTTCTCTGCCCACAGAGGGGGGTTTTATAGCCTAGACGTCGCTGGGTGAGACATGTCCTTCTTCTCTTCCAGAAGTCCTTCTCCTCCTCCAAGGAAGACCTGGCAGCTCAGCAGCAGAGAGTGAGAGGGCAAGTCAGGTGTCCCCTGGGGAAGCTCTCCTGGCCTGCCCCAAATACCCTGCCTTAAGGCAACAGGCCTCCTGTGTCCATGACCTCCTCACATGGCATTGCAGGGGGTTGGACAAGATGAGCCTTGAGGTCAACTCTACAGCTCTATGACTCCTTCCCTGAAGTGCCCATTACCTTCTCTCTGTCTGTAGCACTGAGCTGGCGGGTCCCGTCATCATCACCCACCGGCTGGCCCCCCTGCGGCACCAGCTCCTTCTCCAAGCGCTGCAGCCAGAGGGCCAGATCCTCCTCGGTGGAGCCCAGCCAGCAGGAGGCCTCCAGGGTCTGCTCCAGGCGGTGCAGGATGGCAGCGCTGCTCTGGCCCACGAGGAGGAACCTCATCCGCAGGGAGTCCATCTTCTCCTGGGCCAGATGGGCTTCCTCTCCTGGGGGAGGACAGCAGCATCGGCTCATTCCCAGGAGCTGCACCCCCCACCCAGCCCCAAGACTCACCCCCCCAGAGAACCCAGGGCCCATTTCCAGGAACCTAATCCTGGAGGAGCTGAGACTCCAGAGGAGCCATCGGGGTCATCTCTTGAGGGTGGGTGTTTCTGGGGAGCCCCAAAGTCACTGCCCCCCCTCCTGCCACCCCCCACTTGCCTGCCACCATTTCCAGAAGCCGCTGTCCATGCTCCAGAGCCCGTTCCAGGTCAGCCGTCTTGGACCGGATTTCCTCACAGAGGTCCTGGAGGGAGACAGGAGCAGGCAGAATGGGTGCCAAGAGACCCCCTCCTTCCCACGGAAACTGCCCCCTCCAGCTGAGGCCAAGAGGCGGCGACTGAAGCGGCTCTGCTAGTTCTGTGAGGTCTTGAGAGCCTCAGCTTCCTGCAGTGGGGCAAGTGGAAGGAGGGGGCTCAGGAGCAGGGGGGGCTTGAAGAGGGTGAGGAAGACCACAGCTGCCAAGTCCCGGTTAGAAAAATACGGGATGAGCAGCGCCGGCACCAGACTTCCGGTGCCCAGACATGGGCAGAGCGGCACCAGAAGAAATATGGGGGAATTACGGGATATTTCGCCATTCAGGATGACAGCGGGAAACGGCTTTAAAAACGGGGGTTTCCCGGGGAAAATGGGAGACTTGGCAGCTATGGAGGAAGACACTCTTCCAGGGGTCAAGGGGTGGAGGGCTTCTGTCCCCCCTCACCTAGCCTTCCTCCACCCATCTCCAGTTTACATTTTGATGTTGCCCAGATCCTTGCAGAAATGCTTCTGTGTCTGTTTGCAAAAGGGGAGTTTGTGGGTCTCCTTGGGAGTCTGGGGGAAAGCCCAGCCCCACCTCTTTGACACAGACTGGCCTCCTTTTGGGATGATATACATCTCCTCTCCAGACTCCTCATTGTGGCTGGGCTGTATAGACACACCTTAAAACCTTGGTTGCAGGAAATGGCTTCTCTGTAATTTGTTTTGTAAAATATTGAATATGTTCTGTGTATGGTTCGTTATTGTTTGGTTATGGGTTAGTCTGTCCATAGCTTTATGGTAAATCAATCAAAAATCAATCAAGAAAAGAACCTGACTTGGATTTCCCTGGCTCTGTGCCAGGAAGGTCTCCTCCTCCTCCTTCCCCAGTGAGGCTTTTGTGGCTCCCGCTGAGGGCAGCCACTTGCCCCTCCCAGGCCACCATACCTGGACTTGCTGGAGGGCTCCCTGTGCCTGGCTGAGGCTCCCATTGGCTCTCCACAGCTCAGCCAGCTTCCTCTCTGTGGAGGCCAGCCAGTCCTGGAAAACATCGGCAGACTCCTGGAAGGTGTGAGCTGCAGGAAGGATCTGCTCCAGGGAGCTGTGCCTGTTGGAAGAGAGAAGCAGCAGGGTGGAAAGTTTTTGGCGGGCACAACTTCCAGCACCAGGCTCACCGGACCCAAGAAGACAGCCACACAGCCACACAGCCCTGCACAAAGGCTGCCTTTCAGCCACAACAGGCAGCAAGGAGCCATGAGGACTAGCGCCATGAAAAGGCAGATCCAGGGCACGTGGCAAGCAGTGGCCTGGCTAGTCTGACGGATTGAGCTGCCTCTTCCTTGTGCTTCTGGCACCCAGAGAGCAGCTCACGGCAAGCGGCACAGAGAGAGGCAGCATGTTGGAGCCGCTTTGCAGGGAGAACAGCAGGAGAAAGCCGCCCCTGCCCCCCCCCCCCAGGAAGAGAAGGGAGCCAAATGTCAGGGCAGGAGGGGAACAGTGGTGTTCCAGGAAGGCCCCACAGGACACATGGGGAAGATTTTCCTCCCCATACGGGTGTCCGTGGGGAGGCAAAAGTTGCCAAGGACTTCTGAGACTTGGCTGAGGACAGGAAGGAAGAGCTCAGAGGTGAAGCTGCTTTGGATAAGAAGTTTAACTCCAGTCTGCTTCCCAGACAGAGCAGGGGGGGAGAGGGGGGGTTGAGCACCAGAGGGGAGCCCTCCCTCACATCCATCTCTTTGCACAAGGAAGGGGCACTAGGATTTGACTTCCAGCAAATGGTCCCCAGAGCTCCCTCATCCCTTTGTCATGCAATTTTACACCCACCCTCACCCATATGGGGTGCATGGATGTGCCCCACACCAGGCTCACAAGACTCTCGGAAGCAGGAAATCCTAGAGAGCAAAACTGAGGGCATCTTTAGCCCTTTGTTGACCTCAGAAACCCCTCTTGCCCCAAAGTAGGAAATCCTTTCTGAGCCTCCCCTCTGTGAAACTGGTTTAACAAGGATTGATAAGTTTCCAAGCAAAGGAGCAGATATCTTCGCATGAGTGAAGCAGGTCTGTGCCAATGGATTCTGGAGTCAATGTTGGAAAACATGAACTCTGAGCAGGATCTGATTTACATACGCAACCCATTTTGTGATGTATCTGTGGCGTTTTTTGGGGTGGTCTTTCTGTAAAGGGGAGGCGGATACTTTCTGAGGTTTTAAAAGATGTTACACACCTTTGCTTCTCAACTCCCTTGCATTTTTTTTGGGGGGGGGGACTCTGTTTGCAAATAGACCAATAAAGAAAAGCCAACCTTGCGGATTTCCAGGAGAGGAAATGGCAGGTTGACTGTCTTTTGTTGGCTCTCTGCTGAAAGAAGATAATTATGTGGTGGTGGATGGTAATCGGAATGAAGTTCTGGCTATCAGATCACTCTGGGATAAAGAGGGATTGAGGGAGTAACCGGAAATGCTCTGGTCAAGGCTGTTTTCTGATGTTGGTGTTTGGGGACTGAGATGGGGACTAAAATGAGTCAAGTTGAGTCGAAGAACCGACACTGTGTCCAAATGCCATGTAAGGACCCTTCATGGGTATAAGATCTGCATCCTCTCTTTGTAAAACATTTTTGGGACAAGATAATTTGTTAATTTAGAGAGATTTCGCTGTCTGCTGATGAAGCTGGAAAATTTGCAAGAGCTTCTTTCTGTCTTTAAGAAGAAGGGGAAGAAAACTGGTCAGTAAAGTGTCTAAAGCAGAGTGAAAAGCATTATATATATATATATATATATATATATATATATATATATATATGTATATGTATATGTATATGTATATGTATATGTATATGTATATATATATGTAAAAACGGCATGTGGGTGTGTTTCCACTTTTCACCGAAACCGCTTGACCAATAGCATTCAAATTTGCACACAATGTCCCATGCTATCATGAGATTGGGACCCAGGTGGCTCTGTGGGTTAAACCACTGAGCCTAGGGCTTGCTGATCAGAAGGTCAGTGGTTCAAATCCCTGTGACGGGGTGAGCTCCTGTTGCTTGGTCCCTGCTCCTGCCAACCTAGCAGTTCAAAAGCACATCAAAATGCAAGTAGATAAATAGGGACCGCTACAGCGGGAAGGTAAACGGCGCTTCCATGTGCTGCTCTGGTTCGCCAGAAGCGGCTTTGTCATGCTGGCCACATGACCTGGAAGCTATACGCCGGCTCCCTCGGCCAATAATGCGAGATGAGTGTGCAACCCCAGAGTCGGTCACGACTGGACCTAATGGTCAGGGGTCCCTTTACCTTTACCTTTTATCATGAGATTAATCTTATAAAGTTTGCTAAGACAGATGTCACACCTACGCCACATAAAACCCCGTGTTACAGAACACACAACTCACCCAAAAGTGCATGCTGGGAAAAGAACCTTCCCTCTCAACAGCACCTTGGCTGCCGTTTACATACTAGGCTGAAGCCTTTACAGACTAGTCCAAATGGAGGTACTGACTCGCCTGGGTGGGGGTTGGGGGGAGGACGGGATGGGCTAGGTCAAGACACAGTGGGGCCAGTCACAGGGATGACCCAGGGGTGGGGGAAAGAGGGGGCGTGATACGTCATGGATCAACACAGGGTGGTGGCAGTCACAGGGATTAGCCACGGCAACACGTGGCAGGGCCAGCTAGGGGTTAATAAAGATTAAACGAACAAGGGAATTCCTCGTGTGAAAAGTCTTTAATTCTTTTTCTTATTTCCAAAATGAATGTTGCTGGGAAACTGTATCTGAAGAAGTGTGCATGCACACGAAAGCTCATACCAAAATATAAACTTAGTTGGTCTTTAAGGTGCTACTGAAGGAATTTTTTTATTTTGCTTCGACTCAGACCAACACGGCTACCTACCTGTAACTAGAACTATGGAAGGCACCACATTGAGCCGCATGAAATGGAAGTCCATCAGTGTATCTGAAGAAGTGTGCATGCACACGAAAGCTCATACCAAAATATAAACTTAGTTGGTCTTTAAGGTGCTACTGAAGGAATTTTTTTATTTTGCTGGGAAACTGAAAGTTTTCTCTGCGGGAAAATAATATTGTTGTGACTGTGATCTTAAGGTGGAAATCTTAAGGTGTATAGAGACAGGACTTATAAAGAGGCTGAGTTGTTAATAACATCAAACGCATCCAGTGTGGCAAAGAGTCCTTTGGATATCCCAGTGACTGTTGGTATTGTTCAATAGTTGATGGTCGAACAATTAAAAATGATCAGATCAGTGTTTGATGAAAGGGGGAAAGAAATGAATCAGAGAGATATGAAGTGAAAAATGGAGATGGAGAATACCTGTGAAAAGCTGGCAGGACTGGATGATGATGAAACAAAATGGGAGAAATGCCTTTTATACAAGGACGGAGGAGAAGGGGAAGATAAAATGATCTGATTTTGACATTGGTGGCGCTCAGAAGGGGAAAAGCCTTCAGTCCTAGCTCTTCTTCAGTTCTAGCAGAGAGAAAGCATTCAGTATACAATTTGGAGCAAATTCAGAGAATGATGCTACTAAATTAATAGTTCTCTCTCTGGAAAAAGGATAGGAAGAAAGGTAAACGGAAAATCCCAGAGGAGGAGAATGCTATGGCAAACACAACAGGAAATGTAAATTGAGTATACTGAACTGGGCGTGAATTTAAGGATATGTAACAAGAAAAGAATTATGGAATATTATTTCAATATGTGACCCCAGTGGAGAGGCTTTATCATGGGCAAGGATGGAATAAAGGTAAAGGTAAAGGGACCCCTGACCATTAGGTCCAGTCGTGACCGACTCTGGGGTTGCGCGCTCATCTCGCATTATTGGCCGAGGGAGCCGGCGTTTGTCCGAAGACAGCTTCCAGGTCATGTGGCCAGCATGACAAAGCTGCTTCTGGCGAACCAGAGCAGCACATGGAAACGCCGTTTACCTTCCCGCTGTAGCGGTTCCTATTTATCTACTTGCATTTTGACGTGCTTTCGAACTGCTAGGTTGGCAGGAGCTGGGACCAAGCAATGGGAGCTCACCCCATCACAGGGATTCGAACTGCCGACCTTCTGATCAGCAAGCCCTAGGCTCAGTGGTTTAACCACAGCGCCACCTGGGTCCCTTTTTGACCCAGTGACCCCAGTGGAGAGGCTTTATCATGATGGGCAAGGATGGAATAATTTACTATTAATATGGAGGCATGTTGGTGGGAATTATTAGAGGGAAAGATGATATTTAAAGAAAGAACATGAGTTGATATTTAGTACTACTGTACTAACAATAATTTGGGAATCCCTCTTGGACTTTTTAAAAACTTGGACTTCAAAGAAATATTGTTTAACAGAATGTTGTAATGTTATTTAATTTTATGTTAATGTTATGTAACCAGCAGATGGAAAATCAGAACTCCTTTTTATCTTTCTTTATTGCTTTCTCTTTTTCCCATTCCCTTTTCTTCTTTCTCTTTCCTTTCTTCCCCCCCCCCAAAAAAAGATGTTTTTGTTTCTGGTTTTTTAAAAAAATGCATTAGTTTTCTATATCTTTCTGTATTATGAAAAGCATTAATAAAAACCTGAATACAAAAAAGAAAAGCCAGCCTTGATTTCTACTATGTGGCCCTGCCTCTGTTTTTGTTCATTTCTCTGACTGACAAGGTGATGTTGTGAGTGAGGGAAGAATTGCACCAATGCCCCCCCCCCTTTGTATAACACCTTGGATTGCCCCTGCTTTGCCCTTTCACACTGCCCTCCCCATCAGACCCGGAACTGCTTTCCTGAACACCTCTCTCCCTTCCTTCAAATCTCTCCTCCAGACTCACATTTTCTATGGTGCCTTTGGCACAACCCCTGAGCCCCCACCAAGGGGCCCCCCTCCTCCTCTAGGGACTCACCTGGCTTCTGCCCCCTGGATTAGTGTCCGCCACTTCTCCTGAAGGTTGGCAAGGCCACCGTCCCTTCCGTGCCCATCTGTGGTGCCAGGGGGCTCAGAGGGTGCCCATCTCTCCTGCAGGAGGCCCTCCACATGGGACCTGCGCTCGTCCAGCAGGCGCCTTAGAAGCTGTTTGGGGTGAGAGAAGACAGAGGGTGATGCCTGCTGGAGATTCATTCCCCGTGTCTGCAGTCATGGGATTGTTGTCTATCACACGACGGCGTATGTTTTCATTCCACAGAGTGGGAAGTGACGGAGACAGGATGTTTGTGTTATTGTGTTCCGTGAAATGGGATTATTGTCCTTTGTTCTTTCTCTTTGCTGTCTGATGCGAGCGAGAGAGGGAGCCATGTTGCAGTGCTCCACGTGTGTTTATATGTAAATAAACTAGATTAGCCAAATGCTGAGTTGCTGAGGTCTGTTACACGAACTGCGAACACTCTGCGGATCCCTGAGTGTGCTGATGTGTGTTGGCATCAGTCACTGTGATGTTCGAGCAGAAGAAAGCTTTTGAAGCTCCCGAACAATTGACCAGGAGAGAGAGAACATGCCAGTCAGGCTTGCATCTCTGCCAGGGTCCTACACGAGAGTAGGACGCTCCTAACAATGCCAAGCTCCCTCATGGACACTCTCCAAGGGGGAGGACAACCAGTCTGCCACCGCCTTGGCTACAGCAACACCCAACACAGCTCCCTGGCAAAAGAAGCTGTCCTGCTCCACTCCGAGGGTCGGGAGGAACCTTTTCATTTAATAAGAACCCAGATCAGTCCAAAGAAGACCCATCAAGCCAGTTTTGGTTTGTTTCCAACAGCCCTTTTCCGTGGTCTGGTATTTAAGGGTAGACTGCCTCTGAACAGGAAGTTCCACCTGGCTTCCATGGGAAAGGCTGGTTTTGAGAAGAGGTTCAGCGGCACCAGGGTGGGATTTTGGGGAAGAGTTTCTTGGCATCAGGAGCAGTGAGGGATAAAAGGCAGCAAGTGGAAAGAGAGATGTTTCTCTCCCTCTTGTGTAATGCTTGACCTCAGCGGGGTCACCCAATGAAGCTGAATAGTGGGGAATTCAGGACAGACAATTGAAAGTCCTCCTTCACACTCTGCACAGTAAAATGACTGAATCTGCTCCTTCAAGGTCCAGTGATGGTCAGCAACTCCAGAGGGCATTAGAGGGCCACAGTGGCTGACCCTGCGTGCCTTCTGGCACCCCTCTTCGAAGAACAGGTTTCCCCCTAACACTTATTTAATTCTGTCATTTATTTTGTGGTACAGCCCTTATGCTTTTTAGTTAGCTGTTCCAACACTTTTAAGTAATAACTAACTATTAAATTGTACATTCTAACCTCTCCAGCCTTATCACATGAGAAAAGTAGACCCCTCTCTCTGCTTCTTGCCGTGAGAATGCAGCAGGCAAGAGGGGTGCAGAGCCCCCCAGAAGACTTTGCCCATGGAACCCCCTCCTCCTTCTTACAAGGCAGGCAGCGGCCAACCCCCAGCAACGCAGGGAACTTGGCTCAAGAACCCCTCACAGTAGGCCATCCAACAACCTCTGCTCAAAATTGCAACCCCAATGCAATCATAGCCACAACCCCCACCTTCACTTGCCCTAGATTCACATCCATAAAGGCATCTAGGCGCATCTAATCCGCAAAGCACCACATCATATACACCACCCCAAAAACAATGCAGGGAACCCCCTTGCAGGAATGGCACATTTAAAGGGTCAAACTGCCATAACTCCCAGTGTCAAAATCGGTGCACCACAGCGCCCCCTCATGGCCAGGTTTGGGAAAGAGCAGGCAATATCACTTGTTTTATAAGTGCAACTGTCGGCTGGCAAATGTAACAACTTGCACGGCAGCATCAACTGTTTGGCTAAGAAAATGAAATGCATTGTAAAAAGATTTGTAAATGATTCATTCTGTTAAATAAGCTTACTAAATCGCACACTGCTGCCATAATCCCCGCCAGGAAGTGTCAAACAGGGTTTCTCCAAGACAATAACTGCCTCAATCACAGAAACTGATAAGCTCTCTTGTGATGTTTGTCAGGCTGCCTGATGAATAGAAGGTGTCTCTTCTGCCCCTGGATTGGAACTTGCCAAAACTGAAATGTCAAGGCCAAATGGAAATTCTCACGCAGAATGTGTGAGACCTGTAATTCACAAAATGCCTCGGTGGACATGGTGTAATCTTGACCTGCTTGACCAGTTGTAACTCCTCCTAATTTTGTGATGCACCTTTGATGTTTTGTCCATGCTCCACTGGCATCTGAGGGGTGGGGTTTCTCACTGCTGGGTGAGAAAAGGCAGAGCACCCTTTTGTTTGGGGGGGGGGAGTTCCTCCTTTCTTTGCTGTAAGAGAGAGGTTGAATCTCTGTCCCGACAAAGGCACCAGACCTGCTTTGCTTTTGCTTTTTGCCTGCTTCTCTTCTCTCTTTTTCGTACGCTGACAGGGGAACCGGGCATCCAGCAAAGTCCTGGGGTTTCACCACAGAACCAGAACAAGTGGCAACCAGGTTTTCTGCATGTTGCTGTTTGCTCCGATTCCGGGGTTAAACAATGGCAGGACAAAACAAACAAACAGCCCTCGGACCCGGACCTGGAAAGCTCAGATCTGAGCCTAGAAAGTGAGGAAAGAGCTGTTCGGCAGTGGAATTTGCTACCAAGGAGTGTGGTGGAGTCTCCTTCTTTGGAGGTCTTTAAGCAGAGGCTTGACAGGCATATGTCAAGAATGCTTTGATGGTGTTTCCTGCTCGGCAGGGGGTTGGACTGGATGACCCTTGTGGTCTCTTCCAACTCTATGATTCTATGATTCTAGGAATATAGGCAAGTGTGGATGAGCCTTCTCCCCTTCAGGCTGAATTGTGCCCAACTCCCTCCCTCCCTCCCTCCCTCCCTCCCTCCCTCCTCATGAGTCTTGGTTTCCAGGCCCTTTATCATCTTGGCAACCCTCCCCTGCTCGCCAAGGCCTGGCACCCCAAGGTGTGTGACACAACACCCACCCATTCTGCCTGCCTGCCTGCGCAAGAGCTCACCTTTTGCTCCTGCAGCTGTGCCTTCACCACTTTGGCTTCGGAGGACGGGGGCTTCTGGTTGGCCATGAGCTCCTCCATGTCACTGACCCAAGTGAGAAGCTTCCTCAGGGTCACCTGGGCCTGCTCTGCCCCCCACACCTCTCCAAGGAAGGCGGCAGTTGCCTGGGGAGGAAAGGAGGGTGAGCTCAGATTTCGCTCTGGCGAGGGGAGCCCCAGGCCCAAAGCAAAAGCCTCCTGGCACCTGGTGGGAGCATGGCGGTGGGGATGCTGACTTGCATGACCCCGAGCCCCCCCCCTGCCCTAGAGCGTGGCTGAGCAGGTTCTGCCTCCGTGCCCTGGCCCTTACCTTGCTGCTGTGGCTGCTCCACGGCTCCAGAGGGTCCCCCTGGCTGTTCTGGAGCTGCGGGAGAAAACCAGGCACAGGGCAGAGGCTTTGCACCCTCAAACTCAGGATGGAGGGAGGGGGCCTGCAGCAGCCTCCCCACTAACACACACACACACACACACACACACACACGGGAGCAGGAGGCTCAGGCCAGCACTTCCATCAGGGCTCAGCACAGCATGATGGGCATCCACTATCTCTGCTGCGTCGGGAAATCCCCAAACCCACCTGCCGAGGAAATCCCCCTTCCTTGCCTACTTGGCACAGGTGGGAGGGGGAGTGGGCAGCTGCTTCAGGGGAACCAGCAGCACCAGGTTTGCATGGGGAAGGGGGGGGTCTCCCTCCACAGGAACTGCCTTGGTTGCCTGGCTCAGAGGGGGGCCTTCTGGATACGCAGGGAAGGGGAGGAATCAGGCCGGGCCAATGCCTGGCATCTGAGGGTAGCTCTGCTGGGGCCCTGCCTGCAGAGCTGGATCCAGCTGCCTTCCTGCTGACACAACAGACTGTCTCCCAGAGCCCCTGCCCGCCTACCCACCCAGTGCCGCCCCCAGGCCAGGCACCCCAGGCAGCTCCTGACAACCTAGGCCTCCTCACCAAGAGCTTGGGAGAGGGCCCCAAACGGCAGGCGCCTGGGGGTGTGGGGTGTGTGGAGCAGATGAACAGGGCGGACAGCACCAATGCTGCAATCAGCTGGCCTCAATGCAGGCACCAACATATTGGGGAGCACAGTGACCAGCTCCAACTCAGCCCCACGCGGAGCCCCTCATTTTCCACAATGGTAAAAAAAAAAGCTGTACATACATGATCTTATCTCCGTCATCCACACAACCACCTTGTAAGGCGGGCCAGCCTCATTCTATGAACGTAAGAACCTAAGAAAAGTCTGCAGGATCAGGCCCCCATCTAGCCCAGCATCCTGTTCTTGCAGTGGCCAACCAGATGCCCTGACAGGAAGCCAGCAAGCAGGATCTGAGTGCGAGAGACCTCTCCCCTCCTGCAGTCTCCAGCAACAGGGATTCAGTAGCACGGGCACCTCTCTGTGTGTCACAGATGCCCCCCCCCCGAATTCCTCTTGGGGCCAAAGTGGGATCTGGACTAGGGGCCTCCCAGTTTCCAGCCCACTTTCCCAGCCCCCCCCACAGTGCCAAAACGTGGAGTAGCAAAGGGAGTGAAAGCAATGCATGTGTATGTGGGGAAGAATGGGGGCGTCCTGGGCTCCCCCCATCTATTAACCTCTGATAGGGCTCCTCCTGCGCACTCCGTGAGCACCTTGACCCGCCTGGTGACGGTGGGCTCTTTGCTCCGGTCGCCCCCGGGGTACTCGGTCACCTCCACGATCTCCGTCACAACCGTCTCCGTCACCTCTGTCACCTCAGTCACCTCGGTGGTGGTGAGGGGCTTCCAGACCCAGCCGCTCCCGTGCGCCAGCCCCATGGGGGGACTCCACGCAGCCCCCACCACCGCCTCCAGCTGGGCCTTGAGGGGGTTGCTGCAGCTGAGGGCCCCCCCGTTCTGTACCTTGACGTCCATGTTGTTCTGCTTGGGGAGGGGGCTGCCCTGCTGACTCTTGCTGGGGCCCCCCAGTGTCACCACGCTCCAGCCATTCTCGATCACCCGGGGGCTGAGTGGAGGCTTCTCAGGGGCGGCCCCCTGGCCGCCTGCATTGTTCCTCCTGGAGGGGCGCCCAGACGCCAGGCCCAGGTCCTTGAGGTAGGAGTCCTTCAGGAAGTCGTCTGGCTTCTGGCTTTTCTCCCCCAGGCAGCTGGGCCTGCCCCCCGCGTTGCCCATGGCTGGCTGCCGAGGAGACAGTGCTCAGAGCCCTGCCTGAAACAGAGGAGGAGGAGCAGGAGGAGCAGGAGAAGCCACCTTGCCTGCCCAGGATGGCACCCACAGCAGGCACCATGCCAATCATTGGGGGTTCCTTTTTCAGTCTGCAGAGCCACACAGAAAGTCTTCCAGAATCTTCTCTCAGTGGTAGAGCCCCATGTGGGAATAAGCCCCTCACCCATTCCAGTTCTCCTTCAAGTATTTATTGAAGAATTAACCTTACAACTTATACAACTACAACTTCTAAGGAAACTAAAGAAAAACTATGTACAGAGATTCATTCCTCCCCTCTGCTCTCCAGCCATCTGGGCAGAGTAATGGCCAGACACATTATCTCTTTCACAGCCTGTCTAATAAAGTAGTCCATTGCTAAGGAAACTCTGTTGCTAGGGGGGAGTTGTTGCTAGGGGCAAAAGTAGGCAAGCATCATTTCAAGTCTATTTTCAGACCCCCTCAAGTCCCAGGCCAGAAGTCCAAGACCAGCAGGACCTCTGATACTGAAAGGAAGTGGGGACAATAGCCAGACCTCTCCCGTAGGATCAAATCCCACCAGAGGATTTTGGAAATACTCGCTTCAAACATTGTCGGGGTTGGTCTAGAGGAGCCTTTGGGTCCCCTTCCAACTCTTCAGTTCTGTGATTCCACTACATTTACACCCTCCAAAGGAGCCCAGGGCGTCAAACGTGCAAATGCTTCAATACCACTAACAGATATCACCTCCCTAATCTCTGGGAACCAGGAAACACTTGAGGGGATTAAGTGCTCATGTATTTGTAAGAGCCCAGCCAGAAATTAAGCCCAGCCTTGAGGAGGAGCCCAGAAGGTGTCAACCACTCCTGGGCTCGCTGGGGAAGAGGAACGTGGTCCTTGCGGGCGGGGAGCCCTCCTGCACCCTGGTGAGGGTCTCACGGAAGGTGGCTCCCACCCAGGGGGGGGGGGCTGCACCCATCCCACTTGCAGCCCTGCCCTCCTGGCTCAAGGGAGGCTTTGCCTCTGGGGTCCCAAAGAGAATCAAAGTCCCTGGCCGGGAGGCAGAGCCTGAAGGGGGTTTGCCAAAAGCACCCAAAGGTGACTGGGGCTGAAACTCAGTCGATCCTTTGGCCTAGGGTGGCAGGAGGCCCCAATGATACACAGGAGGCAGGGAAGGAAGCTGGCGATGGAGGAGCTGCTCCCCAGCAGCTGAGCCCTTAGGGGGGGGGCACTCTGAGCATCTCCTCTGTGGCACACACCTCCCCAGAGCTTCTGTGGGTTGGGCAGAGCTCCACCCCAGCATCCTTCGTCAGCCCCGATGCAAATGAGGGGGAAGCCAGCGAGACAGACGGGCCAGCAGCTGCTGCTAACGGCCGCCTCCTTGCCGGGACCTCCGCTCCGCTAAAACCTGGGCAAGCTGGAGCCCAGCGGAAGGAGAAGCCATCTGTCAGTAGAGCCACCCGGACAAAAGCCTCTGGAGGGGGACGGTCCAGGGACAGTCAAGCAGGGCGGCCGGGGAGCCATCAAGCGGTCCCAGACAGGTGGCTGCCCACAGCCCACCCACAAGGCCATGCTGGGCCAGGAGGAGAGCGTCCTTGGCAGAGGCGCCACCTGGGGCCACCAGCCATTGGAGGGGTCTCATAATGACGGCAGGCAGAGCAGCCCCCCGCTCTGGCCAGGCCACTGACGGGACCCCCTCTGCCCGCTTCCTCCACTGGGGAAAAGGGAAGCAGAGTTGTGGGGGCTGAGAGGGACAAGGGGCAGGAGGGGGAGCCCACAGCTCCGCTGGCCCAAGCCTGCTCTTCTGCTGAGCCCACCCGCCAGGTGCCACCCTGCTTCCATTTCTGGTCTCCCCAACTTTCCTTTCGTGTGTGAGTGAGGAGGGGCAAGAAGGGATGAGTGACAGGCTGACGCTCAGGCTGCCCCGCAGGGCTGGCATGGTTACCTTCATGGCGTGGCACGGAAGCTCCCCGCAAGGCTGGCGGCAGGTCTGCCACGCGGTCGGTGGCGGGCCAAGGGCACGGCGGCTGCCTCCTCTTCTGCCCTCAGGGGCTCCTCGGCCGCTGCCCCCAGGGCGGAGGGAGAGAAGCCGTCGGAAGCCCCCGGTGGTGTGGGGACTTGGGCTGAAGTTCCATCCGGTGTTGCCGGTGTGTCTCGCCCAGGGTCCGGCGTGTCGTGCAGGAAGGAAGGTGGCCTTCACTGGAGGGAGCAGCTGCTCGAACCCAGCTTGGTGGCGGGCGCCCCGGCGGCAGCGTGGAGCCCCCTTCGCCCCCTTCTCCCAGGGCTCTCCTGGTAGCTGTCACTCCAGGCCGGAGAAGAAGGATGGATGGAGGGATCGCAGGATGGATGGATGGGGGGGGCGGCCCTCCCAAGGAGAACTGGCACACGAGGAGGGAGAAGAAGGCACCTCCCAGGAAGCCCCGTGGATCTGGGCCCAGAACAGCCCCACCAGCAGAGGCAGGTTGCCCTGGGAAAAGGGAGGCGAGCCCCTCTGGCTGCCTGGCTGCCGCAGAGACCCTCCCTCGCTGCCCCCCACCCTCTGCCCCGCTGACCCCCTCAGCACACTCAGGCTAATACAATAAGCCCTCTCGCATTAACTCTTTGCTCACTGCAAGACAATCGCCGTTACTGGGGAAACGGAACAGGGCTCCCAACTATCCCGGGAGCCGGTGGGGGAGGGGGCAGGCGCCTTTGCCACGGAGGAGGAGGAGGAGAGAGGAGCTTTTCCCAGAGGAACAGCCCCCCACCAGCAGGACCCCCTCCCCCCTCACTCGGGTCCAGTCACTGCCGCCACCACAGCCCCAAGAGCCTGGGGGGGGGATGCTCAGGGGCCCTGGACAGCTGGTCCTCCGGGGGCCAGCCTGGGACCCCTCCTGGCTTGTGGGCCTGAGGCTTGCTGCTTAACTCAGGGGCAACTCAGGCAAAGTTGGGGAGGGGGGAGAAAGCAGGAAGCTCCTCCATCCTCCAAAAGGAACCCCCTTCGCCTCAGAGGCCATCACTAGGCTGGCTCTAGAGAAACTCCGTGTGAACAGAAGAGGGGGGTCAAACCCTCTGGAGAGCAGGAGGAAAGGGAGAGGTTGCTTCCGAGCTGGGGGTGGGGTGGGGGCTGTGGCTCTGACCTCCCCCGCCGCGGTGCAGGTGGAATCAAAGCTCTGCTTCTGCCCTGGCTGGCAATGCCCTCCTCCAGCCTGGAACCCCCTTTGGGGTGGAGGGAAGTCCCCCTTTCCCCTTCCTGGTTGCCCCACAGAGCCACAGGGAGGGAAGGGGGTGCAGCCGGGGCTGGCATAATCACCCGGCCAGGCTCCTAGCGCTCTCATCTGCCCTGGGCCAGCTTTTCGTGTCCTCTGTGGCACAGGGGCGGCTGGGTGTCGCTGCCGTTCTCATTCCCCGCAAGGCTCTTGAGTGCCACTACTTTTGTGGGGAAGAAGTGTGGGAAATTCAGAAGGCAGGACCCTGCCCACTCCACCAGCTTCTCCGAGGGCGGCACCATGGCTGCTGCTGCTCCACCAAAGTCTGCCAGGGCCATGGCAGCAGGGAGGCCCACTGGCGGGCATGATGCCCCTTGGCCACCCACGGAAGCGGCTGCGTGTGGTGCCCAGAGCCAAGGGGAAGCTGAGGAGCAGGGCTGCTGCAGGCCTTGGGGGTCTCTCTGCACAGCCTCTCGGGTTCCCATGGCACAAGTCCCATCATGCCCACCCAGAGGGTAAAGAACGAGCGCACACTTTCAAGGAAACGGGTCACCCTGCAAAGCAACGGCCAGGCTGACGGGCCCTGGTTCTGTCTCTCTTCACACTGCCCTGAACAGTGCCCCCCCCTCCACATGCTTGGTCTGGAATCCCCCCTCCCACCGCAATCAATATAACATACTGAAAGATACGCCAATAAAACGCCCCAAACAGGAGCCTCGTTCAAGACGCCGCCAGACCTTTTCAAAACTGGCCCAGGGAGCCCAATCCCCCCTCCCCCAGGCTGACCTGGCGCCCCCCCTCCCTCCCCCTTGTGGCGCATCCAGGATGATTTGTGCTGGGGGGGGGGAGCTCTGTGCCCTGGGATGGTTTGGCTTCTGCTGCGCTGCAGGGCAAGAGCGCCCCCTTGAGGCGGCAACGAGGAGAAGCAGCACAGCGCGACTCACAGCGCGGAAGGTCCGTTTAAGCCCCCACCACCCCCACCCCCGTGGCTGCTTCCATGAAATGCTGCAAAATTCCCTTGCAAAAAGACACCCGCCTGGAGGGGCCACAGCAGCAACTGCAAAGGAGCTCAGTGCTGGGGAAACCCCGTCAGATGGGAGGGGCAAACAATTGATGATAATAGTTACAGGTAGGTAGCCGTGTTGGTCTGAGTCGAAGCAAAATAAAAAAATTCCTTCAGTAGCACCTTAAAGACCAACTAAGTTTTTATTTTGGTATGAGCTTTCGTGTGCATGCACACTTCATCAGATACACTGGAAACGGAAGTGTCAGGCCCTTATATATATATACAGAGGGTGGGGGGTGGGTGGGGATGGGTGATGGGCTGATGGGAGTGGTAAACCTGTGGATGGCTGTTAACGGCTGCTGATGGCCATCCACAGGTTTACCACTCCCATCAGCCCATCACCCATCCCCACCCACCCCCACCACCCTCTGTATATATATATATACAGTATATATATATGTATATATATATGTATATGTATATATATATATATATATATATATATATATATATATATATATATATATATAGGCCTGACACTTCCATTTCCAGTGTATCTGAAGAAGTGTGCATGCACACGAAAGCTCATACCAAAATAAAGAACTTAGTTGGTCTTTAAGGTGCTACTGAAGGAATTGATGATGATGATAATGATGATGTCCTGAACTCTGTGCTGCTCTGGTGACTGATTCTGATCAAGGACACCTCCCCCCCCCCCTTCACCAGGGAAGAAAGGGCCTCTTGCTAGCCCTGCAAGCCCAGAATACAGGAGCAGCCCCCCCCCAAAAAAAACAGTGCTCAAAGTGCCCACAGAACAGCAGAGAGGAGTCAGTCTAGTCCTGGCTAGGGCAACCCAGTCAGATGGGTGGAGTACAAGTAATATAGTAGTAGTAGTAGTAGTAGTAGTAGTAGTAGTAGTAGTAGTAGTAGACGACTTCTTCATTGGATGTTTTAAAGCAGATGTTGGCTGGCCACCTGTCCTGGATGCTTTAGTTGAGATTCCAGGTTGGGATCGGTGACCCTCGGGGTCCCTTCCAACTCTATGATTCTATGACATTATTATCATAAAGGCCCTGCCTCTGTGTGCGTGCAGAGTGCATGGCACTGCATGGTTCAGCTGGTTAGAGCCTGGTGCTCATAATGCCAAGTTTGCCAGTTTGATCCCCAGAAGGGACAGCTGCATATTCCTGCCTGGCAGGGGGTTGGACTAGATGAGCCTCGGGGTTCTAGAATTCTCTTTCCCCCTTGCAAATGGGTCTGCCTGAGGGGTTTGGGGGGTGTTGTGGGATGGGCCAGGCTCAGGCCCTGCTCTCCCTGCTTGGTAACACACACACACACACACACCCTTTGGCAGAGAGGAGCCCCCAGCCCAGCCCCTTTGGCCGCAGTCTGGCGCAGCCTCAGATCCTGGGAGCCGGGCAGTGGGCTCTCTCTGAGCCCCCCCCCTTTGCCCGGCATGAATGAGCCTTTCAGTTTGTGCCGTCAGGGGTGCGGAGGGAGTCCATGTGCCCAGCAGGAGCAGAACAAAAGGCAGCTGGGGGGGGGACCCTTTCAGCAGCCTGGCAGCGGCTCAAGGCGGAGGGCCTGGGCCTGCCTATGCGTGGGGTGTGTGCGCACGCATGTGCGGCCAGGAGTGAACCGCCATACACACCCGTTAACCCCTTGTATGCCGTGCTGCTACCCACATGCGGATACAAAGGGGGAGGCCAAAGGAGGGGGGAGGCACCTCCCGGCCTCCCAAGCTGCCTGTGTTTTGCTGAGGCCTCTTTGAAAGGCAGGGGTGAGGAAGGGAGAGGGCCTACAAGTGCCAGAGGGCATAGTGTGCCACTCACTGCCACATGCCAAGTGGGAACACAGGCCAGGTCACAGCACAAACCCCAGAACGACATGAGCTTCACGCAATAAAACACGGGGGGCATGAAGTGACACATGGGCAGGTTCTCCCCCTTGCCGTCCTCAGACACCTTGAGTTGCCCTTCCTTCAGTCGGCACAGGGATGTGAGCCACCAGGGCTGTGCCCTCCAGAGCTGGCACTTTCACCATGTTGGGCAGGGCAAGGCGAGTCAGCCATGTCTTCTCTGCTCCAGAGAAGCGGACACGGAGCAATGGATTCAAGCTACAAGGAAGAAGATTCCACCTAAACATTAGGAAGAACTTCCTGACAGTAAGAGCTGTTCGGCAGTGGAATTTGCTGCCAAGGAGTGTGGTGGAGTCTCCTTCCTTGGATGGCCCTTGTGGTCTCTTCCAACTCTATGATTCTATGATTCTATGATCCAGCTCATTCCTGGCTGCAAAATGCACCTAAGCAGGTGCCTCCTGTCCTTGCAGAGGAGATTCAGCATCTGGTTGGTCCCTGTGAGAACAGGAGGCTGGACTAGGTGGACCCCTGGCCTGATCCTGCAGGCTCTTCTTAGGTTCTTAAGCATGTGACGGGGGCAGAGGGGACGCCTTATGAAACTTAAGTGCTGGTGGTTCAGGTTCCCCAAATCTCCCTCTTTCCATGCAAGCTGGTATTACCTCTGTGGCAGAGTCCCGCTCAGGGAGGCCCGGCAGCCTCTTCTCCAGGGCATCCAGCCAGTGGCACAGGGAGAGCAGCTGCTCCCGCACGTCTGGGCTGCGCTCCTTCCAGTCGCCCCTCAGCCAGGCCCTGGGAGCAGAAGCAGAGTCAGACCCCACCATGGCAAGGAGGCCCCCTCGCCTTCTGCTCAGTGCCAAGTGGCCACGGAGGGCACTTGCAGCTGGGCCAACGCAGGGCTTCCTCTCCACCTCCTCCTCAATGCTCCATGGGACATAGCAGGCATGGCACGTAGCCCCCACCTCTGAGCAAGTGGCCGAGCTCAGCTTTGGGATATTCTGGCTGGCAGGAAAAGGCTGGGCACAGGCCACCCAGCCCTCCGGCTGTACCAAGCAGCCCCCTGGCCAAAAGTATTATATATATTGATATGGTGCTTCTATTTAAAATTTTAAAAGATGATGCTGTTAAGGTGCTACACCCAATATGCCAGCAAGTTTGGAAAACTCAGCAATGGCCAGAGGATTGGAGAAGATCAGTCTACATCCCAATTCCAAAGAAGGGCAGTGCCAAAGAATGCTCCAACTACTGCACAATTGCGCTCATTTCACACGCTAGCAAGGTTATGCTTAAAATTCTACAAGGCAGGCTTAGGCAGTATGTGGACCGAGAACTCCCAGAAGTGCAAGCTGGATTTCGAAAGGGCAGAGGAACCAGAGACCAAATAGCAAACATGCGCTGGATTATGGAGAAAGCTAGAGAGTTCCAGAAAAACGTCTACTTCTGCTTCATTGACTATGCAAAAGCCTTTGACTGTGTCGACCACAGCAAACTATGGCAAGTTCTTAAAGAAATGGGAGTGCCTGATCACCTCATCTGTCTCCTGAGAAATCTCTATGTGGGACAAGAAGCTACAGTTAGAACTGGATATGGAACAACTGATTGGTTCAAAATTGGGAAAGGAGTACGACAAGGTTGTATATTGTCTCCCTGCTTATTTAACTTATATGCAGAATTCATCATGCGAAAGGCTGGACTAGATGAATCCCAAGCCGGAATTAAGATTGCCGGAAGAAATATCAACAACCTCAGATATGCAGATGACACAACCTTGATGGCAGAAAGCGAGGAGGAATTAAAGAACCTTTTAATGAGGGTGAAAGAGGAGAGCGCAAAATATGGTCTGAAGCTCAACATCAAAAAAACCAAGATCATGGCCACTGGTCCCATCACCTCCTGGCAAATAGAAGGGGAAGAAATGGAGGCAGTGAGAGATTTTACTTTCTTGGGCTCCTTGATCACTGCAGATGGTGACAGCAGTCACGAAATTAAAAGACGCCTGCTTCTTGGAAGAAAAGCAATGACAAACCTAGACAGCATCTTAAAAAGCAGAGACATCACCTTGCCTACAAAGGTCCGTATAGTTAAAGCTATGGTTTTCCCAGTAGTGATGTATGGAAGTGAGAGCTGGACCATAAAGAAGGCTGATCGCCGAAGAATTGATGCTTTTGAATTATGGTGCTGGAGGAGACTCTTGAGAGTCCCATGGACTGCAAGAAGATCAAACCTATCCATTCTTAAGGAAATCAGCCCTGAGTGCTCCCTGGAAGGACAGATCGTGAAGCTGAGGCTCCAATACTTTGGCCACCTCATGAGAAGAGAAGAATCCTTGGAAAAGACCCTGATGTTGGGAAAGATTGAGGGCACTAGGAGAAGGGGACGACAGAGGACAAGGTGGTTGGACAGTGTTCTCGAAGCTACGAACATGAGTTTGACCAAATTGCGGGAGGCAGTGCAAGACAGGAGTGCCTGGCGTGCTATGGTCCATGGGGTCACGAAGAGTCGGACACGACTAAACGACTAAACAACAACATGGTGCTTCTATCCCTTTGTGCCCCCCAAGGAGGCCGCTGGCTGAATCCATGTCCCAAGGAGGACTGTCCCTGAAGCTTCCTTCCACACAGGTGAGCAGCGAGAACGACACCACTTCATTTATTTCCCTAAAGGGCCAGCCTGCTCACCCGGGAGCGTCTCCCTGTCTTCTTAATAACAGTGTTTGTGGCTGGCTCAGGGCTGCTTGCTAATGTCCCCCAGGCAACTCATTGCTGGGTCGTGCCCATGTGGGTATCCAAAGTTGGATGATTCAGGACAGAGAAAAGGACGGACTTTTCCCAGGCGGTGCAGAGTTAAGATGTGGAACTCCCTTCCACAGGAGGCAGTGATGGTCACCAACCTGGATGGCTTTAAAAGAGGAGGAGGCAAATTCCTGAAGGAGGAGGGGGCTGTCGATGGCTCCTAGCCTACCACAGTTGGGGCCAGCAATGCTTCTGAATCCCAGATGCTGGAAGAGGCTCTTGTGCTTGGATGCTGCTTGCAAGCTTCCCTTTGGGCAGCTGCATGGCCACTGGGAGAACAGGAAGCTGGGCTAGATGGGCCATTGGCCGGATCCTGCAGGCAGCCTCTTCTGAAGTTCTATCCCAGGCATCCCCAACCTGCGGCCCTCCAGATGTTTTGGCCTACAACTCCCACCATCCCTAGCTAACAGGACCAGTGGTGAGGGATGATGGGAATTGTAGTCCAAAACATCTAGAGGGCTGAAGGTTGGGGGTCCCTGTTCTATCCCTTCTGGTCAGGGCAAGAGGGAAAGAGGAGCAGGGGACAGAGCACAGCAGGCCTCCTGCTCAAGACAGTGGGGACATGAACAGGCTCTGCTCTCTGGCTTCCTGAGGACACTTTAGGACGACCCTCCCAATCATAAAGTGACACATGGCTCAATTGGCTCAGTGGCTGTCCACGAAATGGCTGCCTGAACGTTGGAGGGTCAACCTGTAAGCTCTACTCGTAAAGGAAGATTAAAGGAAAACATTTAAAAGCCGGCAAAGGGGTTTGGAGGTGGACTCGGCATAGAGGCCAGCCGGAAAAAGCCTTTGCAGCGGATGGAAAAGACAGGCTAGCAAGGAGGACGAGTTGCAGAAGAACACAAGAAACCATCCAAGTTGGTGGCCATCACTGTGGCAGCGAGTTCCACAGTTAAACTCTGCCCTGCTTAAAGAAGCTCTTCTTTTCCTCTGTCCTGTATCTCCAGCACCCAGCCGCCTTGGATGACCACCCAAGTGTTATGAAAGAGGGAGGGCAGTTTTTCTCTCTCCACTTTCTCCAGGCCAGGACTCATTCTATACCCTTCTGACATGTTGCCTCTTCCTCGACTTCTCTCTAAACTAAAAAGCCCCTTTTCTGGGGCTCTGCTTTGGCTTTGAGGCTGGAAACAGACCAGGCGGCCAGGAGCTCCTTCCTTCCCCCTCGGCTGTTTGGCATGGAAGGATGCCAAGGGCAAGTTGGCAGGGCTTTAATCTGATGTAAAGGGCAGCTTCCACTTCATTGAAGGCATTCTAGGAGCAGGCTGGGGGTGCCCTCGCCAGATGCCACAGCAGGCAGCTCATGGCACAGCCCTAGCGCTTGCTGGAGCAGCACCAGCTTCACACTCACAAGCCCCAAGACGTTCACACCTGCCCAGCAGAGGGTCTCTCCCAGATTCCTGCTTACGTCTGCCATGGAGCCCTCGATTTGGACATGCCTGCCTCCCCGTGGCACCTGGTTGGCCTCTGTGAGAGCTGGGCGATGGAGTGTCTGGTGATGCCACCTCTGACTTGAGTCCCTTCCTGGAAAGCCACCTTACCCATAAAGCTCTTGGCTCACCTGGGCCTCAGCTTGAGCAGGTACAATGGAAGCAGCCACCTGTTGTAGGGCCACATTGTAGAGGGAAGGAATCCACCCTCTTGCACTCTGACGAGCTCCACAGATACACCCAAGCCTGGCCCAAATGCTTCCAGTCCCCAAAATCTCAGTGAGGGACCCCTTCATACCTCTCTGATCCCTGTTCTGCATCTGGAGTTGGGGGGTCCGAGTTCCTTCCTGGGAGGCCAGCAGGATCCACCATGAAAAACGTCTGCAGAAGAGGAGAAAACACCACAGGGAAATGGACATGAATGCGGTCAGGTGGTCAAATCTGAAGCAAAGGAGGCTTTGCGGGCAGCTCACGCCAAGCAGACACCTGAAGCTACAGAGAAGGACTCATCCTGCTTAATGGCGGAAGGGAGCCAGCATAGCCCAGGGCTTCAAGGGCACGTTCCTGGGCTTGCTTGTTCTCGTGCAGATTTCTGCCTCAGACTTCACCTCCAGACACTTCATGGAGAATGTCTCCGAAGTTGTGATGGGTTTAAGGGCTCATTCATGTTTCCTCTTTCCCTTGGGGAGAACCGCTCTTTAGCGCCATTCGGAGCAAACAGCTATTTAGGTTTTCTCTGGATTGTCATTTGCTCCGATTTAAAGAGCAGGTTTTCCCTGGGAAAGGAGTAGGGTAAGGAGAAAACCACTTGGACCTGAGCTTTCTAGGAAGATGAAGTGTGGAAAAGCCCAAAGTTGCACTTAGCTGTGCTTTCTGCGTTGCAAAAGGTTGGACTGGATGACCCTTTGGGTCCCTTCCAACTTACAGACCTGTAATTCTGTGAAAGAACGGGAAGCCGGCAATGCGGCAGCAACAGACCCTGCCTGCATAAAGCAGCTGGAATGCACCAGGCATGGCCATATTTAAATATGTCCTTGATGTTTTACATTCAATCTTTCCTTTTAAAACTGATTTATAAAGAGGGTCTTCTGACAGGCGTATCGTTCTGGGTTCCGTCTGTCGGAGAGCTGCATTCTTCACCCACAAGGAAGTGGCCCCCATGGCTGTGGAAAGGCCGCCTGAACTATGGCTGGCATTTTGTTCACTTTGGGGCCAGGTAAAACCTTTCTTAAAAAATAATAGTTCTCCAGGCTTTTAAAATAGTGTTGCTTCAGCTACTTGATATTTTGGTTCATTGCCTCTCTGGTTTAGATTTTAGTTCTTTGTTTTGATATTGACATTTTTAATCTTCTTGCATATATTCATGCCTGGAATCTGTATTTTGAGGAACCTTTTCAAAACCACAAAGATTTACAACAGACCCTCCAACATCTCTCCGATGAAAACAGGCATGATATATTCCATAGCCTCCAAATAGGAACATCCTATTTAATACCCTCCAATATTTCTGTGATGAAAATAGGGGTGTCCTAAGGGAAAGCAGGTCATTCCAGGATCAAATCAGAAACCGGGACGGCTTCTGTAAATCCAGGCCTTTCCCTGGAAAATAGGGGGATACTTGAATGGCCTCTTACAGTGATTCTTGAATGGCCCATTTCCAAAGACTCTGTACTCTGAACTTAGGACCCCTGCACGCATCCTTCCTGGTTACTGAAGAACAGATGAGAACTTGAGAAGAGTCTGCTGGATCAGGCCAATGGCCCACCTAGTCCAGCATCCTGTCCTCACAGTGGCCGACCAGATGCCCCAGTGGCAAACCAGAAAGTTGAATCTGAGCCCAAGAGAATCTCTCCTCTCCTGTGGCTTCCAGCAGATGGTATTGGGGAGCCTGGCTGATTCTGACCAGGAAGGAAGCGCAGAGCCATCAGGCTGCGCGACCCCACTCTGAATTCAGTTTGTGTCTGCAAAGGTTTGGGGGCCTCAGACTTCTCCATTGCCAGGCAGCGCCTATCTCTTGTGACTTCCTGGTGAAAAGAGGTCACTTTCCATACTTTCCATGGCACTGCTGTTTCATTGCACCTGCTTTTTGTTGCTCTATGGTCCCTCTGGACAGCAATGATGCTGTTGCGCCACAGAGCAACTAGTCAAGCAGAAGAAACCCGCCATTCATGAAAGCTTTGGGCTGCTGTGGCTGGTCTTTCTTGCTCTCATTGGCGTATCCCAGTGGTTTTCTACATGTGTGGACCGAGATCAAGCAGGGGACAGAGTGGGCGTCCTTTGGGAGACGCAGCCCGTGGTTGCAACTTTGGATACATCCCTGGCACCTCAGCCATTGGTGTGGACATGGGGAGGAACATCTTCTCAGCTAGGTTAGCAACTGCTGGTATTATTTTGTTCTCCCTGGAAGCGCGTAGTTCCTCCATCTCTTCCCCCAGATCTTCAGTCAGCTGGCTGAAGCCATGGGACCTCTGGGATCCCTTGGGGAACCTCCTCTGGCCAGCCCCAGCCAAGCTGCCTCTCCTGATTTCCCTTATGCATGTAGATTCAGCCGCCCTACCTGGCCTGAGCACCCTCCTCCTCCTCTGGCTGGCCTTGGGAGGCTTTCCAGGTGGTCCTTTTTGTGGAGGATTCATTCTGAATTGTTTGCAGGGAGCTTTCCCTACTGCAAAAAGTCCATTTTAAAAGAACGAGTTTGTTGCAAAACAGCACCTAATCCATTTCCATGCTGCAACCTGCCTTTGCCAGTATGTGGTTGAATCCCACCTGCAAAACTGTCTGGAAGTGGTCTGAGGCAAACGTGAGGATTTCAAATGCTTCTTCGCTTTACTATAGTCCTAAATTGGCCCCTATATGATTCCCGTTTCCTTGACTGTATCTGTCTTGCAAGCTCTTTGCATTTGGTAATGGGAAATGGCGCAGGATGAGACAGGAGGATCTGGTCTCCCAGAGAGACAAGGCAACCTCACCACATGCTCTGGCATTTGTTTCCTGCCTCAGAGCATCTCCTGCTCCTATCTGCATCACAGGCAAATACATCAGTCCACTAGTGTGGCAGCAGTTTGGCTTACCTCAGCTGAAACGGCACAAAGTCTTCTCCTTCCCATGGAATGGAAAGGCTAGTTTCTCCTTGAGCCTTGAAGCAGGAGGGACAATGGAGGCTCCTGAGAGCCAGTGTGGTGTAGTGGTTAAGAGCGGTAGACTCGTAATCTGGGGAACTGGGTTCGCGTCTCCGCTCCTCCACATGCAGCTGCTGGGTGACCTTGGGCTAGTCACACTTCTCTGAAGTCTCTCAGCCCCACTCACCTCACAGAGTGTTTGTTGTGGGGGAGGAAGGGAAAGGAGATTGTTAGCCGCTTTGAGACTCCTTCGGGTAGTGATAAAGCGGGATATCAAATCCAAACTCTTCTTCTTCTTCTCTTCTTCCCCTCGTTTATGGAATTGCTGGGGGGTCCATGATGTTCTCAGCCCCCCTCAACCCCTCGCAGCATCTCCAGGCAGGGCTGCAAAATATGCTGGGGAGATAGTCTGCATGAAGGCAATGCCTGTGTGGAAGGGCAGATGCTATGGGCTTGGGAAGGGGGCTCAGCAGGCGAGGACACCTTGCAGGGGGTTTATTTTTGAATGATGGATTAACAGCAGAGCACCCAGGACTTGCTCCACAGCCCAGACTAAGACTCTGGCTTGTTCCCACATAACTAGGGAGGGAACTGCACCCCAAGAAGCTATTTTTAACCATCAGGAATGTATGTTAAAGAGGTGTGGGCCACACACACTACATCCCCCCTTCTTTGGCTAAAAGCCACAGAGTCAAACTTTTGGATTGAAACACACTTGTGAAGTTGGGAGTCAGAGGTTCTGACACACGACTTAGTTGCGGAAGTCTTTAATGCTTCCCCAAGTTGGTGACTGTCTCCTGAGTGTCTTTGGATGCTTCTAGAGGCTCAGATCATTGTGAACAGTCCTGGGGCAATGGATCTCCATCCTGTCCAGAGGTCTGTCCATTAGGTGCATCTTGCGATGGCTCCTCTGATTTCAGGGTGCGCCTGGGACTCCCTCAGACGTCTCTTGGAAGTCCTTTCCCCTTCATAGAATCAGTGACGGAGGCAGGGGTCCATCCCTCTCTTGTTTGCACTTGCACCTGTACCATCTTGTCATGCCCCTTCCAGTATTATTTTTTGTGGGGTCTGGACTGTGCGTTCAGCCAGGCTGTTGGACTGAGAGTAGGCTGGGCATTGAGGTGTCACAATGATGCCCAATTCTCTGGTAAATGGAACATAGGCAGACACCATCTGCCTATTGTGGCAGCTAAATTGTCAGCGAAATGGAGAACTGTTGAGTAGTAATCTATTATCAAAAGTGTCAGAGTTAACAAATGTGTGCTACAACTGGTGAAGCATGTGCTCACTAGGCCAAAAATGACTCTTTCGCCAGGTGTTCAGCCTGGCATTTGAGCAGGGGTCAGCAAACTTTTTCAGCAGGGGGCCGGTCCACTGTCCCTCAGACCTTGTCGGGGGCCAGACTGTATTTTGAAGAAAAAATGAACAAATCCCTATGCCCCACAAATTACCCAGAGATGGATTTTAAATAAAAGGACACATTCTACTCATGTAAAAACACGCTGATTCACGGACCGTTCCACAGGCCAGATTTAGAAAGTGATTGGGCCGGATCCGGCCCCCGGGCCTTAGGTTGCCTACCATAGCTGCCAAGTTTTCCCTTTTCTCGCGAGGAAGCCTATTCAGCATAAGGGAAAATCCCTTAAAAAAAGGGATAACTTGGCAGCTATGTTGCCTACCCATGCATTTGAGAATGTGCTGGCTACAAACATCCCCTTGCCTTGGTGTAGACAATATGCAGGCCATATCATTCTTGGGAGTTGCAGGAGCATGTGAAAAGGATCTAGGAGTCTTAGTAGACCACAAGCTTAATATGAGTCAACATGTGCAATGTAGCAGGGGGGGAAAGCTAGTGCTATTCTGTTAGTATTTGTACAGTGGAACCTCGGGTTATGTACCATCCTCCTTATGAACGCTTCGGGTTATGAGCTCCGCTAACCCGGAAGTAGGTGTTCCGGGTAGCAAACTTTGCTCCAGGATGCAAGTGGAAGTCGTGCAGCGGCAGCGGGAGGCCCCATTAGCGAAAGTGCACCTCAGGTCAAGAACGGTTTCAGGTTAAGAACGGACGTCTGGAATGAATCAAGTTCGTAAACGGAGGTATCACTGTGCTGTATTTGTTAGAAAATGTATTTTACAAAGAATCAATTGTTCTGGGGAAAGGAAACCAACGTAATGTAATAATGTAATGCAACAGCTGCAAAATCTTGTGGCTCCAATTAAGGTCACAGAAACGCTGAATGATAGCCTTGTTGGTTTGTTAACTGCCTTTAAGAGTGACCTTATGGGTGTCTTAGGTAGTGATAGGAGAGGGGAGAGTTGGAGGGTGGCTGGTTGTTTCACCATTTCGCTGTTGTTTTGCTGAGTGTGGAAACTTCAAGCAGATACTACCGTACGTCCAGGAGTTTGTGAGGACAGACAAACTTATGCACTGCAATGAAGGAGTTTTGGAAGCAAGAAGACCCTCTCTTGGGCTCAAGGGAGAGGAATGCATTTCATTGGACTTGAATTGCATAAATAACGTTACTTATTAATAGTTGCTTTCCTGCAAGTAAATATTCATCTTCAAAGTCTTGTGTGTGGAGTCTACCAGTCGAGTAGATAAATAGGCACCGCTGTGGTAGGAAGGTAACCGTTTCTTGGAAAAAACCGCCTGCAGACAAACAGCGGCTCCCTCGGCCAGAAAGCGAGATGAGTGCCACACCCCAAGGTCAAGTTTGACTGGATCAGGGTCCTTTACCTTCACTTCATCACTAGAGCTTTGAGGGTGAAACTGCTTTGCATCAAATAATAATAATAATAATAATAATTTATTATTTATACCCCGCCCATCTGGCCGGGTCTCCCCAGCCACTCTGGGCGGCTTCCAACAGAAGAGTAAAACACAACAATCTATTAAACATTAAAAGCCTCCCTGAACAGGGCTGCCTTCAGATGTCTTCTAAAAGTCTGGTAGTTGTTTTCCTTTTTGACATCTGTTGGGAGGGCGTTCCACAGGGCGGGCGCCACCACCGAGAAGGCCCTCTGCCTAGTTCCCTGCAACTTGGCTTCTCGCAACGAGGGAACCACCAGAAGGCCCTCGGTGCTGGATCTCAGTGTCCGGGCAGAATGATGGAGGTGGAGATGCTCCTTCAGGTATACTGGACTGAGGCCATTTAGGGCTTTAAAGGTCAGCACCAACACTTTGAATTGTGCTCTTTGCATGACTCAGAAAAATATGCAACATATTCTAGGCTGCATCAGCAGAAGTTTAGTGCCTACAAGTCACTCTATTCTGCCTTGGTCAGACCACACCTGGAGTATTTGGGCACTAGGGAAGTTTTTAATATTTAATGCTGTATTGCTTTTAACACTTGATTGGGAGCCGCCCAGAGTGGCTGGGGAAACTCAGCCAGATGGGCGGGATATAAATAATAAATTATTATATTATTACTACAATTTGAGAAGGATGTTGACAAGCTGGAATGTGTGCAGAGGAGGGTGACCAAGATGATAAAGGTTCTGGAAACCAAGTCTTATGAGGAACAGTTCATAGAATCATAGAGTTGGAAGGGACCACAAGGGCCATCCAGTCCAACCCCCTGCCAAGCAGGAAACACCATCAAAGTGTTCCTGACATATGGCCGTCAAGCCTCCGCTTAAAGACCTCCAAAGAAGGAGACTCCACCACACTCCTTGGCAGCAAATTCCACTGCCAAACAGCTCTTACTGTCAGGAAGTTCTTCCTAATGTTTAGGTGGAATCTTCTTTCTTGTACTGTAGTTTGAATCCATTGCTCCGTGTCCGCTTCTCTGGAGCAGCAGAAAACAACCTTTCTCCCTCCTCTATATGACATCCTTTTTTATATATGAACATAGCTATCATATCACCCCTTAACCTTCTCTTCTCCAGGCTAAACATACCCAGCTCCCTAAGCCGTTCCTCATAAGGCATTGTTTCCAGGCCTTTGACCATTTTGGTTGCCCTCCTCTGGACACGTTCCAGTTTGTCAGTATCCTTCTTGAACTGTGGTGCCCAGAACTGGACACAGTACTCCAGGTGAAGTCTGACCAGAGCAGAATAGTGTGGTACTATTACTTCCCTTGATCTAGATGCTATACTCCTATTGATGCAGCCCAGAATTGCATTGGCTTTTTTAGCTGCTGCATCACACTGCTGACTCATGTCAAGTTTGTGGTCTACCAAGACTACTAGATCCTTTTCACATGTACTGCTCTCAAGCCAGGTGTCTCCCATCCTGTATTTGTGCCTTTCATTCTTTTTGCCCAAGTGTAGTACTTTACATTTCTCCTTGTTAAAATTCATCTTGTTTGCTTTGTCCCAGTTGTCTAATCTGTTAAGGTCATTTTGAAATGTGATCCTGTCCTCTGGGGTATTAGCCACCCCTCCCAATTTGGTGTCGTCTGCAAACTTGATCAGTTGAGATCAGAGTTGGGTCTGTTTAGCCTGGAAAAGAGGAGACTGAGAGGAGATAAAATAGCCATCATCCAATATCTGAAGCATTGCCATTTGAAAGATGCAGCTAGCTTGTTTTCACCTGCTCTAGAGCATAGGACCCAAACCAATGGATTCAAGTCACAAGAAAGGAGATTCTGACTAAACATCAGAATGAAGTTTCTGATGATAAGAGCTGTTTGACATTGCAACAGGTTCCTTCAGAAGGTGGTGGACTCTCCTTCCTTGGAGGTTTTTAAGCAGTTTGGATAGCCATGTGTCATGGGTGCTTTAGTTAAGATTCCTGCATTGCAGGGGGTTGGACTATATAGATGACCCTTGGGATTCCTTCCAACTCTACCGTTCTATGACTCCGTGAGCCTTTGCTGGGGCCTGTCCAATGGGCCTGGTAAAAAATCACTTCCAAGGGTTTGTGATCCAATTGGACCAACATAGTCATGACAAACAAGTATTGGTGAAACTTCTTCACAGCATATGAAATGTTCTTTGTCAATGTGTGCATAGGTTTTTTCAGCCCGACTTAAGGCTCAAGAGGCAAAGGCAATTAGCTGCTTCTTCAACAAGAGACATGACCTTTAGAGGCACCTGCTTGAAATTGTAGCTGCTCTTGGAGATCAAAGAACCTTAAGATGGAGGCTGATGTGACAGCTGTCTTCACGCTGTCCAGGGCTTGCTGGTGATTGGGGTCCCTTTGCCCTTGTGCATGTTTCCATAGGCGGACTCTTGCAACACCCTCAAGGCTGGCACATTGGGGACATGCTGAGAAAGATGCTATATGTTCTTGTCCAGAGGCATCAGAGGCGCAACTTGGACCTTGTCTGCATCGGGTTCAAGGCTGTCTTTTGAGCCAAGTACCTGACCTTGTCAACCAGTAACTGGACTTTCCTTGGGTTGAACTGGGCACCCTTCTGATGTGTCTAGAACCTGTTTAGAGTTTTTCCTTTGTAGCGGTGGCTATAATCATGTCGTCTGCTCCAATGCCTGCACCCACGTCACTCACACGCTCTTGGTTCTTGGGCTGAAAGTCTTCATATCCTGACTTGATGCCCAAGGGGCAGGCAACCCCAACGGCAGTTCAACTGATTCCCGGTCAGCCTTGACCTGCCAGTAGTCCTCTTTCTAGTTTAGAATGGTGAATAATTTTTTTGCCACCTAATCTGTTCCGCACATATTCCACGGAAAGGGCAGAGAAGTGTTTGTCTTTTCACGGCCTTCTTTAGGTCCTTGGAGAAAACAAAGCTGAAGAGAACCATCTTTTTTTCTGGGTGATGATGAGGCTATTAACCAATGCTGTGGGTTTGGTCACCTGGGAAATGCTTGCCGTCCTGTCAAAATGGTACAGGGTCGTAAGTGGAGCCAGGTAGCATATGGGATCTTACAAGACCTGTGGATTACTGGCTGAAGAGTGGGGTTCTATGAACATATGGGGAGTGCCTGGAAATGGGCCAAGTCCCTCAGAGACATCTGGAAAGAAGCCTCCTGATGGAGCCCAGGTAGGATCTCCCCAGTAGGGCTGGTTCCTCATCCCTTGGGCTGCAGATTGTCAAAATGGCTTCACACAAGCCTGTCCTGTGATGTGCGGGGATCACTCCTTTGGGTGTGATCTGGTCCCACCAAAAGCGACTCAGATCACATCTGCTGCTGCTGCTCTCTGCACCCATCCTGGCCTGGGGATGAGGCTCTGCCTTCAAGTTTGGCATTTGTTTCAATTAGGGAAGGGGGGGGCGTCATTCTCCTTCCCCTGCAGGAAGGCTGGCCAGAGAGATGGGTGGAGATTCAAGGCCCTGGGCTGGGTGGGTCAGGGTGGGGAGAGAGAGGCAGCTGTGGGTCTCAGTCCTGCACCACGGAAAGGGCTGTCTCTGCCCCACATACCCAGTGGCAGAGCTTCATGCTCCAGCACCGGGGGGGGGGGAGAGCAAGCGGGTGCAGGTGCACATTCTGGGGGCATGGCGCGTCGCCTGCAGGGGCATGGCACACATTCTGGGGGCGGGGACAGCTGCAATGGCACCCTACTGGGATCGCGCTGCCAGGGGTGGCACACTCCCATCACCCCCCTCTTCCTACGCCCCTGCTCACAAGGTCTGGCGCTCATCCTTCTGCTTCAGAGGACAGAGAATGGCAGGAACGGAGGGACGGCCTGGGAAGGTGTGAGGCAGTTGGGTGGCAGCAGAAAAGGGCCGCCTGGGCAGGGAGCCACGTGCAGGAAGCCAGAGGAGAAAAGAAGCCCAGGGGGAACCCTGGTGGCTAGGCCTTGAAACTTTAGATTTAGGCAGGAAGGAAGGAAGGACCAGAAATTGTTTTTCTGAGGTGAGGCACAGATGAGGCAAATTATATTTCTAGGTGGACAAGAATCTAAAATAATGGTGCATGTTAACTTGGAGCCCACCTGAGAACCTGTACTTTTGGGACAGGCACCTTCGACCTTGTTCATAAATGATCCAGAGTTAGACGTGAGCCTTGAGCTGGCCAACTTTCCTGATGCCACTCAATTGTTCAGGGTTGATGGAAGAGAAACAGTTTGGGAAGAGTGCCCAAAGGACCTCTCCAAAGGGGCGTGAATGGGTGGCTGAATGGCAAATGCCGTTCCTTTTAAGCACCTGCAAAATGATGCACAGAAGGGCCCCACCCCGCACCCTGGTTCCTCTGCGTTGGCAGGTCTTGCTGACATTATACCTGTACTCCTGCTGCACAACTCCATGGTGTGACCACACTGGGAATACGAAAAGGGCAGCCAAGATGAGTTAGGGGTGGAAGGAAGCTGGTCCCCTTTTAGGAGAAGCTACAACTGGTGGGGCTCTTTCATTCAGAAGAGAGACAAGGGCTTCCACAAAGTGCATGGAATCCTGCAGGTTGTGGAGAACTTGATATGAATGTGGTCAAGCCATGAGGCTGAAGGGCGAGAGCTTCAGGACAGAGAAAATAAAGTAGTACCTCTTCATCCAGGGTAGAGTTAAACTATGGAACTCATTGCCACAGGGTGGCCACCAACTTCAGATAGCTTTAAAAGAGGACTTGACAAATGAATGCAGCACACGACTCTAAATGGCTACGTTCTCTGGCAATCACAAGGGTTGCACTCAGATTGGAATTAGGGGCTCTTCCCCCCCTCCCCGGGCATCTAGTCTGACACTTTCCACCGTGCTGGACTAGGTGGGCCTTAAATAAAAAAAATGGAGGGGGCAGCTCCCTGCCCATTCTGCGCCCGTCCCTCTTCACTTGGGCAGGACCTGGGCACAGCTTGGCAAAGAGGGTACTCAATAGGAAGATGGAGGGGGCAGATTTGGCCCATGTCAGGTTCCCCTGCAGGAATGGGTACCTGGTGAAAGAATTCCTATTACCACCCTTGCCTGGCTTTAGTACAGCACAAAACATTTATGTAGCTTTGCATTTCTTAAACCGTGAATTGAAAGGACTTTTTCCTCCTTCCCAAAATGTCTCTATTTGCTATCCTTTTCTAAGTTTGACCTTAGATGCCCACCCTTTTTCTTTCGTGAAATGACTTAGGTGCCCCTGTTGAAGACCCCCAAGGTAAGGCAGAATGGGCTTCTAGTCCCCTAGGCCTAGCACAACCTTCAGGCATGCCACCCACCTCAATGGGACGGGCACAGCGCCAGGGTTCCCTGCCAGCCTGAGTGCCCAGGAGCTGCCAGCTGCAGCGGAGCCTCCAAGCTCCTCGTTAAAACTGAAGAGGCCCGGCTGCGCTTCCAAACAGCTACATGAGTGTAGTTTGCTCAAGGGAAGGGAAACCTCTTTGCTTTCTTTTGCCTTTGGAAAGGGGCAATGTGAGGAGCCGGGCTCCTGGCCTGCTGCCATCTGCTCCAGAGGAGCTGGATAGAGCCCCCTTTTATATGCCTTGGGATAAAGAGCAAAACAGGAACAGACCCAGGGGGTGGGCAGGAGGGAAGGCAGGCCTGCCGCGTCCAGAAACATTGACCCCAATATCCAGGCTCCCCAAATCCCACTGGGACCCATCCTAGCCAGAGGCTGCTTCCAGCCTGATCTGTTCCCAGAATTAAACATACCTGCTTCCCTTTTTTCCCCCAGAGTTTCGGCATTATTCATGCAGAGGTGCTTATGAGCTTCTATGGATATTGATGGGATCCAGCTCTCAAAGTTAGGTGAACTACAGGGTGTATGTCACAAGGCAACTACAGCCTTGCAGGCTGCGGGCATGGTGGGGTGGGCGTGGGGGGGGGAGCCTCGGGCAAAGGGGCCTTAGCAGTAAAGGCCACAACTCCTTCTGCATGGCTTGCAGCTCCAACCCTGGCATGACTTTGAGATGGATCGCTTTGTCCAAGAGCACCAGGCTGCAAAGACGTGTTGTAAGGAAGGCATGGGAAGCCTCAGAGCTTCTTCTCCGTACCCAACCAAGAGGTGAATTCACACCAGTGACTTCTCTGGGGTCCTGGGATCACTCTTGCAGAGCAGCCCCGGACTCCAGGCCCACGTGGGCAACATGGTCAGTTACTCACCACCGGAGGTCTTAAGCTACTTCGGGAGACCCCACAGCCAACTCCCCCAGGCTGTGACCCACCCGAGGGCTTTGAAGCAAGGAGGGCAGGGAGTTTGGGGCACTAGGGAGGGGCTCTGTGTCCTTGGAGGAAGAGTGAGTTAGAATCATAGAATCCTAGAGTTGGAAGAGACCACAAGGGCCATCCAGTCCAACCCCCTGCCAAGCAGGAAACACCATCAAAGCATTCTTGACATATGCCTGTCAAGCCTCTGCTTAAAGACCTCCAAAGAAGGAGACTCCACCACACTCCTTGGTAGCAAATTCCACTGCCGAACAGCTCTTACTGTCAGGAAGTTCTTCCTAATGTTTAGGTGGAATCTTCTCTCTTGTAGTTTGAATCCATTACTCCGTGTCTGCTTCTCTGGAGCAGCAGAAAACAACCTTTCTCCCTCCTCTATATGACATCCTTTGATATATTTGAACATGGCTATCATATCACCCCTTAACCTTCTCTTCTCCAGGCTAAACATACCCAGCTCCCTAAGCCGTTCCTCATAAGGCATCGTTTCCAGGCCTTTGACCATTTTGGTTGCCCTCTTCTGGACAGGTTCCAGCTTGTCAGTATCCTTCTTGAACTGTGGTGCCCAGAACTGGACACAGTACTCCAGGTGAGGTCTGACCAGAGCAGAATACAGTGGTGCTATTACTTCCCTTGATCTGGATGCTATACTCTTATTGATGCAGCCCAGAATTGCATTGGCTTTTTTAGCTGCTGCATCACACTGCTGACTCATGTCAAGTTTGTGGTCTACCAAGACTCCTAGATCCTTTTCGCATGTACTGCTCTTCACACCAGTGACTTCTCTGGGGTCCTGGGATCACTCTTGCAGAGCAGCCCCTGACTCCAGGCCCACGTGGGCAACATGGTCAGTTACTCACCGGAGATCTTAAGCTACTTCGGGAGACCCCACAGCCAACTCCCCCGGGCTGTGACCCACCCGAGGGCTTTGAAGCAAGGAGGGCAGGGGGTTTGGGGCACTAGGGAGGAGCTCAGTGTCCTTGGAAGAAGAGAGAGTGAGTTGTCATGAACAAACCACACGGAAACCGTTTCATAGAATCTTCTTTACTGCCCCCGGTGCAGAGGGCCTGGTTCCATACTGCATGTTTTTACAAACACTTCAAGGTATTTACAAGTTGCGGTTTAGTGTTCTGCCTCCCCAAAAACAGAGATGAACCTGAACAGTTTAGTCTGAGAAGAACGAGGGCTGCCTCCGCTGCTTTGAGCAGAAAGAGGCAGGAGGGGAGCCAGGGGAGCTGGGGGGGAGGGAGAGAAGGGGGAGGGCACCCCCCAGCCTGTGCCAATGGCCGACACAGAATATGGATACAGGCTTACTCGAGTTAATACATCATGCAAAAGCGAGAAAAAAACAACCAACCAACTGGATAATGAGAGAAGAAGGTAACATCAACAAATGCCAAGGAATGGGATGGCTTGATTCACATGGAGCAACTAAGGATGGGCTGGCGAAGAAGGACCTTCCGATGCCGGGGGGGGGGGCACAGCATCCTCTTGGCTTCCGCAGGCAGGAGTTGGGAAGGCTGCCCAAGGACACCCCCAACCCCACAGGGCTGTGGCTCCAGCAACAAGCCCCCTCGGGACTGAGGGCACCTGTGCCCTACTGCTGCCTTTGCCATCTCTTATTGCTTTGAAAGGAGGGCAGAAATGCCCCTTGTGAGCCTGCCTGGGAAGAGGACCCCTGGCAGAGGCAGAGCAAGACATGCCCCTGACCCTACTTATGCTGGAGGGTGGGGGCAGGTGGGGGGAGGCAGGAGGCAGACCCCCTCTGAGCTGCAGCTGGCAGGGCGGCTTTCCGAGGGTCTCGCTCCCCTGCCCACAACCGCCCGGCTGCCTTCCTCCAGAGCACAGCACAGCAGCTCTCAGCCTCACCCCCCCTCCAAGGGCCAGGGGACCAGCTCATCTGCGACGGGCAGAGGACCATTCCAGCTTTGCCAGGCAGTTGTTCCCAGGCCGCCTAGGAGGAGAGCTCTCTGTGGCCGCTCCTGCCTGCCTCCCTACCCCTGCCCCCGCCTCACTGGCCCCTGACCGCCGGCCACGGCCCCTGCTAGCTGCTCCGCGGCGGCTGCAAAGGGAGGGGGGAAGGGTCTGCCTGGGTCCTCAATGCTGTCCCGCTTGCCCCAACACTGGGGGACGAGATCCTCAGCAACTGGGAAGGAAGTTGAAATGGACATCCAGCAACGCTAAATAAAGTGAAGAAAAAGAACAGGATGGGATGAGAGAGGAGAAGTCACATGTGACAATGGTGCCATCACATCAAGCCATGAAGCCACTGCCATGCTCAGCCCCACTGGCTCCTCTGACCCCCGACTGCCTGCCTGCCTGCCACTCCCTGCACACGACGGACCCTGAATGCCCTTCCAAGGAAGGAGAAGAGGCTGAGGCTGCTGGCCAGAGACCAGGGAAGGAGCAGTGGCCCATCAGCCCCAGAGGTTCAGGAGGAGAGAGACAATGGGAAAGGGGGTGGCTCTTCCCCAGAACAGGGGGCCACTGGTCTCATTCAAGGCAGCCCTGTTCAGGGAGGCTTTTAATGGTTAATAGATTACTGTGTTTTATTTTTCTGTTGGAAGCCGCCCAGAGTGGCTGGGGAAACCCAGCCAGATGGGCGGGGTATAAATAATAAATTATTATTATTATTATTATTATTATTATTATTATTATTATTATTATTATTATCAAGATCCATGGGGAGCCCTCTTTGCACTTACATATCCTATTTCTAGCCTCCCCTGGGACTCCCTCTTTGCAGCTCTGCCCGCCTTCCATTCAGCACCACCTCAGCCCCTGGAAGCCAGCGCAAGAAGCTCACAGCCCAAAGGGGAAGGAGATTTTGAGCCCCGCAGTTACCTTTGTGGGCGAGAGCAGCGGTGGGGAGGCTGCTGCATCTGCGGCTGCTCCTGCTGAGCTCCTCCAGGACTTGCTGACCTCCGAAAACCACCTCAGGAGTTCTCCCAGCGACGGGGGGGCTTCTTTGGTGGGACTAGGAGAAAACGTCTGAGAGAAAGAGCGCATGTTATTACGAAGGAACACAAAGCAGGGGGGAAGAAAAAAAAGCACAAGGGCGGTGCCCGTTTCAGGGGGCAGCTGCTTCCGTAAGCGGCCCATCCTGCCATTGGCCCTCGATAAGAAGGAAAAGCGGGACTCTGAAAGCATCAGACCCAGGAGAAGACACAGCCTTGGGGGTCCCCACGAGCGTCCCCAGGGGAGACAGCCTCCCCGCCTCTGGAGTTTTTAGCAAGAGGCCAGGGAACAGACCTCGCTGAGCTGTTGTGGCATCAAGGGAGACCGTCCAGTTCTAACCTTTGCCTGTCCATGTTTTCGTACAGGGCACTTCCCAGATACACAGAACCAGACAGACAGACAGACAGACAGACAAACAGACAGACAGACAGATGTGCAGAGGTCACAGCCAGCTAAGAGCAGTCCACAGCAGCGCAAAGCTCCCCCTGTGCTGAGCGAGTCAAGCAGAGCAGCACAGAAAGCGCCAGGAAGGATCTGCGGCTCGGAGGCATGGGCAGGGAGAAGGGACGGGGCAGAGGAGGAGGAGGAGGAGGCATGGAGAGAGGCAGGCAGGCCCATCCGCAAGGCAGCAGCATGGAGGGAGGAGGAGGCGGCAGTGCCAAGGCACACTTACGGTCTGGGCGCAGAGTCCACGCAGCGGAGGGGAAGCCAGCCGGAGAGCGGACACGGTGGAGTGCAGAGGAGAGCAGTGGTCTTGGTCATCCGGCCTGCCGAGGGCCTGTGAGAAAGAGCAGTCCAGGCATGGCGTTGGGAGCTGGTGGCAGCCGAGGGGGGCTCTGGGGTGCCCCTGGGGCGGTGGGGGGGCTCTCTTCCTTCCCGACTGGAGGTGGAGGGTGCAGCTTGCATAGGCAGGAGGTCAAGAGGTTCCTTGGCACGAGGGTCAGCCTCTCCTGTGACGGAGGGAGCCGGTGGGGCTCCGTGGAGGAAGTCGCTGGCTGGTAAGGAGGAGGACAGAGTGCAGCTTCTGCCCAAGGGGTGGCATCCGCAGCTCCCTGCCTGGGGTTATTCTACTCTGCAGGTGGCACAAAGAGAAACAAGCTCCCAGGGCGGCTAAACTGAGGGCGGGGGAAGAATGGCGGAGGGGGACGCAAACGCTTGCTCTCTTTCTCTCGATATACAAATACTGTCAGAACAATCATATATATTAATATATTAGTCTAGTCTCTCTTTTTTTGGTTAAACTTTAGGCACTGCTTTGGAAGGAGATTGTGGTTTTAAACATTACAAAATAATAATAATAATAAAAAGGAGAAGGTTAGCCAGCAGCTTGACCACATGCAGAGCAGGATAAATGCAAAAGTTATCTCAGGCTTTAAGGAGGCAGGAGGGCTGGGAGCACTTTAGGCCACGGGCAGCTGTGGCTGACCCTGCAGTCCAACAGATCTCCTGCCCCCTTCTCCTCTGTAGCTCGCGCTGTGGGGGGCAGAGATCCCACCAAGGCTGGGGGGGACATCTGTGCTGCTGCTGCCCCCACTTGAACCTGATGTATATCTTCGGCCGTAGTTGGAAGAAGTGTAAGAGGCGGAAGAGAAGGACATGGAGAAGCCGGAGCCTGTTGCGTCAAAGCTCCCTCGCCTGGAGCCCGACTGGGATCCCGTTCGTGAGCCGGATCGAGAGCCCGAGGTGGAGCCTGAGCCGCTGACGTTGTAGGGGCTGTAGTAGCCTTTGCTGGACTGGGAAGAGGCTTCCAGGAGACGCAGGCCGGTGCCCTCCTCCGTCATGCTCCGGTCCATGGCGTCCTTGTAGGAGATCTTGAGCTTGGTTTTGGGGCAGGTCAAGTACTTGGAATAGGTGTTCACGTCCCGCAGCTTCTGGGCCGTGCGGGCATCAATGGTGCCCTTCTGCAGGGCCTCGTCCAGGGGGACCCGGCCAGCCACCTCCGGCTCAATCAACCCTCCAGTCAGATACTGCACCTCCAGGAACCGCTGGCCGGCCTCATAGTACAACCAGCCCTTCTTCAAGGCTTGCGCCGCAGACATCTTGGTCTTGGTTCTGGGGTCCTCAAAGCCATAGAAAGCCTTCTGGGCGAGGTTGATCCTGTCCACCATGATCTTGTCGACTAGGCCTTTGTTAACGGCATCGGCGACAGAGAACTTCTCCCCGGAGCTCGGGTCAATGATCCCACCCGTGCAGGCCTGAGCTTCCAGCAGCCTCTGGCCAGTGATGTTGTCCACCAGGTTGCGGTGCATGGCCTCTGTGATGGAGACCTTCTCCAGGGTGTCTGTGTCCAGGATGCCGGCCACTGGGCCGGTCTCCTCCGCGGGGTCGCTCCAGGAGGTCAGCTGAGCTCTCCCGTGGGCTGGGCTTACGGGGTAGGAAGAGGAGGAGCCGACGGAGGAAGACCTGGATCGGAACCCACTCATGTTGCCGGACAACATGTCTGCAAACTCTGTGATGGACAAAGTGCCCGAGCGGTACTGGTCCAGGGCAGACTGGTCAATCAGCCCCTTCGCAATGGCATCGTCGATATCATACTGCCTCCCTGACCTCCGGTCAATGATCATGGATTTGACCACCCCGTCTGAGGAGGAAATGGTGATCTCTTCCCATTCGCACTCCTGCTCAGAGAGCTCCAAGTAGGTCTGGTGGTCAATGAGGCCTTTGCGGTAGGCTTCGTACACGGACATCTCCTTCCCGGTCTCTGGGTCAACGATCACCACCCGGCGCTTGCGGACGGAGGACTTGGAGGAGGTCTTCCTCTCGCGCTTCTTTTCCTTCAAAGGTAGAAGGCAGAGCCCAGTCTCGGGGTCTGTCATGCACCTCTCCATTAGCTGCAAGTAGGTCAGGTTCTCCTCGGTGTTTGGGTCGAAGAAGCCCTTGGTGTCATCGCTGGGATCCAGGAGGATCTCATTCATTTCCTCATCAAAGAGGCCTCTCTTGTATGCCATTTCCACAGGCAGGCGGTGGCTCTCCTCTGGATCAATGATGCCTCCGGTGGCAATCTGAGCTTCTAGCAAACGGATCCCGTGGTCTTTCAGGATCAGCCCTTTCTTCATGGCTTGGAAGAGGGAGATCATCTTGCCAGAGTAGGGGTCCTTGTAGCCTGTCACAGCCCTCTCCGCTGAAAGCAGCTTGTCCTTGAACTCGGGACCCACGATGCCCATGCGCACCGCCTCCTCCACGGTCAGCTTGAGGCTCTTGATGGGGTCAATGACATACCCAGTAGCTGCCTGGGCTTCCAGCAGTTCAAAGGCTGTGCCGGGACGGATGATGCCTTTCTTCATGGCCTGGTACACGGACAGCCTCTCCTTGGAGGAGTCGACATAGACGCCAGCAATGCAGCTGGTGCCCTCCAAGAACCTCTGCAGGTTTTTGGAGACTTCTTCCACAGAGGTTAAGCCGTCCTGGAGGCGCTGGGCCGTTGCTTCATCCATGACTTTGGAGCGCACCAGCTCTTCAACCGAGATCTGCTTCCTCAGGCCCCGGAAGGTCAGCTTCCGAGTGTCACAGAGGGGCAACAGGAGGCAGCCATTGTTCTCGTCCTTCCTGCACCGCTTGAGGAGCTGTGCATAGCTGAGCTTGTCGTCGGTGGAGGGATCCACGTAGCTGCGGACCTCGCTGGGCTCAGACAGCCGGTCGTGCGTCTCCCTGTTTAAGTAGCCACGCTGAATGGCAATTTCTAAGGGCAGGTGGAAGCCCAGGTGTGGGTCTATTATGCCTCCCGTGGCCAGCTGGGCATCAAGAAGCTGGAGGGCTTCTTCAGAAGGGATGAGATCCTTCTTCATGGCCTGGAAAAGAGAGATTTTCTGCTCGCTGTAGGGGTCGCGGTAGCCGGTCACAGCTCTTTCGGCAGACAGGAGGCGGTCGTGCATTTCTGGGCCCACCACCCCTTTCCTGACGGCCTCGTCAACAGTCAACATGTCATTTTTGATGGGCTCAACAATGAATCCAGTGGCAGCCTGAGCTTCCAGCAAAGGTCGAGCCACCTCTGGGCTGATCAGCCCTTTCTTCAGGGCCTGGTAGATGCCGATCTTCTGTTTGCTGGATGGGATGTAGATGCCAGCAACACAGCCGGAGCCGTACAGGTACCTCCAGATGGTTTCAATCTCCAGGATCTCGCGGATGGTCTTGGAGCCCTGCTTCAGTGCATTGTAGATTTCCAGGGAGATGATCCTGGCCTCATAGAGGTCCTCCGCAGTGATGCGGCGGCGGACATAGTCATAGGAGGTGATGTCTTGCTGCCGGATGATCTCTGTCTTCTCAATGATTTCGATGATGATGATGATCATGCGCTCCTTCGTCACCTTGCCAGAGCGGAACTCCTCCATCAGCCGATTGCGTTGCTCCTGGGGTATCAGGTCCGAGTTCATGATCTCCCACAGGGACATGGAGGAGCCGGCCATGTCTCCCACCGGAATGTCAACCTGGGTCTCCTCAAACACCTGCTTGGTCTCGGCCTCAGTGTACACCTGGGTTGTCTCCACCACGGTGGGTCTCTCAGGTTGCTTCAAGGGCAGCAGATAAAGGCCGGTCTCCGGGTCTTCGATGCACCTCTCCTTCAGCTGCAGGTAAGTAAGATTCTCCTTGGTGTTGGGGTCAAAGAAGCCCTTGGTGTCATCTGTGGGGTCCAAGAGGGTTCGGTTCAGCGCTTCATCAAAACAGCCTCGCTTGTAAGCCACCTCCACGGGGAGACGGTGGCTGTGCACGGGGTCGATGATGCCTCCGGTGGCGACCTGGGCCTCCAGCAGGCGGATGGCGTGTTCCCGGAGGATCAGCCCCTTCTTCATGGCCTCAAAGAGGGAGATGGTGTTCCCCGAGTAAGGGTCCTTGTACCCTGTGACAGCCTTCTCGGCGGACAACAGTTTCTCATGGAGCTCTGGTCCCACAATGCCAGCCTTCACTGCCTCGTGGACATACAGCTTCTGGTTCCTGACTGGGTCCACCATGAACCCTGTGGCTGCCTGGGCCTCCAGGAGGACCACTGCTGTGCTGGGAAGGAGCAGGTTCTTCTTCATGGCCTCATAGATGCTCAGCTTCTCCTGGGTTTCTTCCACATAGACACCAGCAATGCAGTCGCTCCCTTGGAGGTACCTCTTCAGGTCCCCCGTCTCGGAGAGGTCCCTCACGGTCTTCTTCCCTTCCTTCAGCTGCTCGTACTGGGCCTTGCTAAGAACCTTGGACTCCCACAGCTCACTGGCCGGCACGGGGCCACGCAAGCCAGTGAAGGTCAGCTTCTCTTGCTTTTTGGCCTCCGTCTCTTCAATGATGGTGACAATTATTTTGATGACCCTCTCAATGGTGACTTTGCCAGATTTGAACTGCCGCATCAGCTCCCGCCTCTGCTCTTCAGTGAAATATTCAGAATGAATCAGCTCCCAGATTGTGACCGTCTTGCCCTTCAAGCTGCCAGCTGGGACTTCCACCACTGCCTTGCCAAAGGATTCCTGAGCCTGGCTATCGGAGTAGATCTCCTCCTGCTGAAGCCGGATGGCCTGGTCAGAGAGGGAGAGCAGGCGAAGGCCCGTCTGCTTGTCGACATGGCATTTCCTCTGCAGCTGAGCGTAACTGACCTTCTCCTGGGTGTCAGGGTCATAGTACAGCTTGGCATCGTCGGCTGGAGCTGACAAAGTCTTGTGCATCTCTTCGCTGAAGTAGCCTCGCTTGCAAGCAACGTCCAGGGGGAGGCGGTGGCTGTTCACGGGGTCAATGATGCCCCCGGTGGCAAGCTGAGCATCCAGCAGGCGGACCCCCGTCTCCTTAGCAAGGAGGCCCTTCTGCAGTGCTTGGAAGAGCGAAACCACCTGCCCCGTGTAAGGGTCCTTGTACCCGGTCACAGCCTTCTCGGCAGACAGGAGCTTCTCATGCAGCTCTGGGCCAACAATTCCAGATTTGACAGCTTCGTCCACGGGAAGATACTCGTTCCTCACAGGGTCAATGATGTATCCACTTCCAGCCTGGGCCTCCAGGAGCATCAGGACCACCTCTGGCTTGAGGAGGTTCTTCTTCAAGGCATCATTGAGCAACAACTTCTGGCCCGTTGACTCGACCAAGATGCCTGCGATGGCGCTCGAGCCTTTCAGATACTTCTTGACGGCCTCATCGTCGGCGACGTCCTTCACGGACTTCTTCCCCTGGTGCAACTGGTTGTAAATATCCTTGTCAAGGATTTTGCTCTCCAGCAGCTCGGCAGCCGGGACAGGCGCCCGGAGCCCATCAAAAGAGAGCTGGCTCTTCTTCTCGCTCTCCTCCACCACCGTGATGACGAGCCGGATTATCTTCTCCACGGTGATCTTTCCGGTCTTGTACTGGCGCAAAAGGTCCCGCCTCTGCTCCTCAGTGAAATACTCAGAGTTGATGATTTCCCAGATGGTCACGGTCTTCCCCTTGAACTGGCCGAAGGGAGCGGACACGGTGGCTTTCCTGAAGACGTCTTTCGCCTCTTGGTCGGTGTAGACCAGCTCCCTCCCTTTGGCTCCTTTGTCCGTCAGCGGCAGCAAAGTGAGGCCAGTCTCCGGATCGGTCACGCATCTCTCCATCAGCTGCAAGTAAGTCAGGTTCTCCTGGGTGTTGGGGTCGAAGAAGCCTTTGGTGTCGTCCGTCGGGTCAGAGAGAATCTTCTGCATCTCTTCATCGAAGAAGCCTCGCTTGTAGGCCACTTCCACAGGCAGGCGGTGACTGTTGATGGGGTCGATGACGCCCCCCGTGGCAATCTGAGCCTCCAGGAGCCGGATTGCGTGGTCTTTCACAATGAGGTCTTTTGTCATGGCTTGGAAGAGGGAGATCTTTTCCCCCGTGTAGGGGTCTTTGTAGCCAGTCACTGCTCTCTCAGCAGACAGCAATTTATTGTGCAGTTCAGGCCCCACAACTCCCTCTTTGACTGCCTCATCGACGGACATCCGCTTGTTCCTGATGGGGTCGATGATGAAGCCAGAGGCAGCCTGCGCCTCCAGCAGGATGAGGGCTGTGCCTGGGCTGAGCAGCTGCTGCTTCATGGCCTGGTAGATGCTCACTTTCTCGTTGGTCGGCTTAACCAGCAGGCCGGCGATGCTGTTGGTGCCTTGCAGGTACCTCCTGACGTCGTCCCTCTTGGAGAGCTCCTCCACCGTCACCTTCCCTTTGGTCAACTTGTCCAGGTTCTTTCGGCTCAGGATGCCAGCCTCCAGCAGCTTCTTGGCAGGCACTTTCTGACGGATTCCGTCGAAAGCCAGTTCTGGCTCACCGTTTCGAGAGATGCCATCTACCATGTCTCTGCCGTTGGGCACAGCCTTGGACTGAGGTGCCTGAGTGGATGGGACAACAGCCTCCTGGGGAAAGTCGTCAGTCTGGATCATGATCTCCCTCGTCTGAGCCAGGGCCACCCGCTGCTCCTCCTGCAGCTTCTCCAGCTTCTCCCTCAGCTTCTGGTTTTCCTCCGCAAGGAGCTTCTCCTGCTGCTGCCGCTGCTTTTCCAGGTGCTGGAGCTCCTCCTGCTTCCGGCGGACATTGTCCTCGGCCTCCGCCTGCTTCTTCTTGGCCTCCTCCAGGGTGGCCGCCAACTGCTGCTTCTCCTGCTCCATCTGCTTCTGCTGGCGCTCCTGCTCCGCTTTGAGGCCCTGAGCCTTGTTGACCTCGTCCTGGAAGAGCTTCTCCAGCTTGGCCTTCTCCTCCTCCACGAACCTCTCCTTCTGCAAGAGGAGGTCCTTCTCGGACAGGAAAGTCTGCTGGAGGATCTGCGTCTCCTGCCGCAACTGCTCCTTCTGAGCCATCTGCATCTGGGGGAGGAGGGAGACAAAAGGGAAGTCAGTTGCCTTGTGCACAATGTGCACATGGTGCGCAAAGAACAGTCAACAGTCAATGGGCGCCGACACAGCAGCTTACATTCCAAGCCAGCACATGTTAAGGGTCAACCTGGCTGGCCCTGAGAGGCAGCACATGAGGACGTTAGGGAGTTACCACAATTTCCATGTGAGTAAACAAGCAGCGGGAGGGGGTGGGGGGCACAGAGGGGTGTCTGTTTGTAATAAGACACTGTACCCCTTCCTTAGGAAGTGGGGCCAGGACGTGCTGGAGCAAGTGGTGCCGTCTCTGGGTTAAGGGAGTCTTGTGCACGGCTGGCCTCCAGCTGCTCTTGGGCCCCAGCACAGACAATGGCCAGGAATGGGGTGGGGAGCTGTAGTCCAGGGTGCTGGGTGAGTTTCCAAGAGGAAAGTAGACATGGGAGTTGCACAAAGGCAGCCTTTTCCCTTCCGACAGGCCTCTCCAGGAAGGAGCCTGAGTCCAACTGTTCTGAGGAACGGCACCAGAACCCCTGCCCTTCTCTTGGCTACCACGCCTCTCTCCCACCGGCCGTTAACTCATAGGTGGTCTCAGGTGCAACAGAAGGAGGGGGCAGAGTGGATTGTTAAACCACATCAGAACGTAGGTGGGGGGGGTCACATTGTTCAACGCTCCTCTATGCAAAATGAATAACAGAATAGAATAAAATAATATAAACTATCACAGCATGGAGCAGACTTTGATCCTTGCAGTCCAGTTTCATTCTTCTTTTTGCAATTACTGTTTGATTTGCAGAGATTGTTTACACAGACCATCTACTATCTGGACTGCATTTTCATAAAAGGTAGCAAACAGCACACAACCCTCTAACCAGTAAAAATGTGATCCCCCCACCTGGACTCTGAAGTGGTACAGCCTGCCCTGCCCCTGGGTCTCCTCCTCATGGGGGAGCCCTGGGGGTGGGACCTGTGGGCACAAGGAAAGGGGTACCTCCTCCGCCTGCTGCTGCAGCCGCTCCGCCTCGTGCTTCAGCCTCTCCTTTTCCTGCTCCAGCTCCGCAATGGCCTTCCGCAGCGCCTCAGCGTCCTGGTCGCTCTTCTGCCTCTGGATCTCCAGCGTCTGCACCAGGGTCACCTTCTCCCGGGTGGCCAGCTCCGTGTCGTGCAGCTTGCGGCGGATCTCCTCCGCCTGCTTCTTGAAGCGCTTGGCCTCCTCCTCGGCCTTGGCCTGCGCCAGGCTCAGCTCCGTCACCTGCACCTTGAGGCGCTCGGCGTCGGCCGTGATCTCCAGCTGCCGGCGGCGCTCTGCCTCCAGGGTCTTCTGGAAGCCCTCGGCCTCCTCGGCCAGCTGCAGCTGCATCTGCTCCTTGTCCTCCTGCAGCTTCTTGGCCTGCTCCTGGGCCAGCTCCTTCTGCTTCTGCAGCATCTCCGCCTCAGCTTTCAGCCGCGTGGCCTCCTGCACCGCCTGCATCTTCTCCTTCAGGATCTTCTCCGCCAGCGCCCGCTGCTGCGCCAGGTCCTCCTCCGCCAGCTTGCGCATGCGCGCAGCCTCCTGCGCCTCCACGCTCAGCCGGGCGGCCTCCTCCGCCACCTGCTTCATCTTCTCCGCCTCCTCCGCCAGGAACTTCTGGGTGTTGTCCTTGTCCTTCAGGATGAGCACCTTGTTCTCCTCCTCAATGCGCAGCTTCAGCTTGACCAGCTCCTCCATCTGGATCTTCACTTTGAACAGCTCCTCCTCCACCTGCGCCTTCTGCTTCATGGCCTCCGTCACTTCGTTCTTCAGCCGCTGCTGCTCCTCCTCCAGGATGTTCTTCTGGTGGTCCGTCTCCTCCAGCCGAAGCTGGACCTTGGTCAGCTCCTGCTCCACCTGGGCCTTCTGCCGCAGGGTCTGCTCCGCGAACTTCTTGTGCTTCTCCATCTCGGCGTCCGCCAGCTGCTTCTGCTTGAGGGCCGCCTGCTCTGCCTGGGCCCTCCTGGCTGCCTCCAGCTCAGCCTCCTTCCGGAGCTTCTCCGCATCCTCCTGGGCCTTGGCCTTGGCTTGGGCCTCCTCCTCCGCCCGCTGCTTCATGTGCTCTGCTTCCTCCACCAGCTGCCGGGACAAGGCTGCGTCTTGCTCCGCCTTGACCCGCGCAAACTCTGCTTCCTCGGCTGCCTTCTTGGCCCTCAGAGCTTCCTCCCTCAACTTGTCCAGGATGCTCTGCTCCTGCTGCCTGCTCTGCAGCAACTCCTGCTCCTTCTGCTGCACGGTGGCCAAGTGGGCCTTCTCTTCTGCCACAATCCTTTTCTGGGCAGCCTCCTGAGCCAGCTGGATCTGCCTCTCGGACTCCTTCTCCGCCAGCTCCTTCTGCCTCTTGGCCTCCTCCACCTTTGCCTTCAGCCGCTCCACCTCCTCCAGGGCTGTCTTGCGCTGGCGGGCTGCATCCTGCTCAGCAGCCAGGATCTGCTTGACCTTGGCTTCAGCCTCCCGCCGGCGGCTCTCCTCCTCCAGGGCCAGCTGCCGCAGCCTCTCCGCCTCGTTCTCCGCCTGCTCCTTGCTGCGCTGGATCTCCTCCGCATTCAGCTTGATCTTGCTCAGCTCCAGCTCCAGGTCCGTCTTCCCCACAGAGGCCTTCTCAAAGTTGATCTTGAGAATGCGGATCTCCTCCTCAATGATGCGCCGCTGCTTCAGTGTCTCGTCTACGATGGTCCTCTGCCTCTCCAGCTCACCGTCAGAGGACTTCTTCAGCTGCGTGATCTTCTCCTCAATGTCCTGCTTGTGCTGGGCGGCCTGCTCCTCCAGCAGCCTGCGCTGGTAGGCCTCGTCCTCCGCCAGCCGCCGCAGCCGCTCGTTCTCGGCCTCCTTCTCCTTCAGGGCAATCTCGGCCTCTGCCTTCAGCCGCGAGGCATCGTTGATGGCCGCCAGCTTCTCCTTGAGGATTCGCTCGGCCTCTGCCCGCTGCCGGCCGGCCTCCTCCTCTGCCAGCTGCCGCTGCCGCTTGGCCTCCTCCGAGAGGGTACGCAGCCGAGCGGCCTCCTCTGCCAGCTCCCGCAGCTTGTTGGCCTCGGCCTCCAGGATCTGCTTGGACTTCTCGCTGGTCGAGCGGGTCTCCTCTTCCGCTTTGGTCTTGCTCCGCAGCAGCAGCTCCATCTCGGCCCGCAGCTTGGCCAGCTCCTCCTCCAGCTCCTTGCGCTTCTGGATGGCTTCGCTCACCTCGTTCTTGAGGCGGAAGAGCTCCTCCTCCAGCAGCAGCCGCTGCTGCTCCCCATTCTCCATCTCGGCCTTCAGGCGGATGAGCTCCTGCTCTGCCAGGAACTTCTGCTGGGCGGTGCCCTCGGCCAGCTTCCGCTGCTTCTCCAGCTCCTCCTCGGCCAGCTCCTTCTGGCGCAGGGCAGACTCCTCGGCCTTCGACCGCTTCCGGGCCTCGCGCTCTGCGTCCTCCTTCTGCTTCTCAGCCTCTTCCTGTGCCAGGGCTTTCTTGTGAGCCACCTCCTCGGCCTGGAGCCGCAGGCGCAGCGCCTCGTTGGCCTTCTGGCGCCACTTCTCCACCTCCTTCTCGGCCTCCTCGCGAGACGCCTCCGCGTCCAGCTGCAGCTTCTTCAGCCTCTCGGCCTCCTCCTGCAGGTGGGTGACCGTAATGTGCTCCTGCTGGAGAGACATCTCCAGCTGCGCTGTCTTCTCGGCAAAGGAGAGGCGCCGGCTCTGCAGGTCTGCCGCCGCGCTCTTCTGCGCCATCTCCTGGGCCACGTGCACCTGCCGCTCCTTCTCCAGCTCGGCCTGCTTCATTCTGCGCTCCGCCTCCTCCGCCTGCAGGCGCAACTTCTGCAGGTCCTCCAGGGCCTTCTGCTTCTCGCGGGCTGCCTGCTGCTCGGCCTGCACCTTGCGCTTCAGCTCGTCCTCCGCCTCCTTCTTCTTCTGGGCCTCGTCCTTGACCTGCTTGCGCAGGCGCTCGGCCTCCTCCTGGGCCAGCCTCTTCTGGCGCTCGGCCTCCTCGGCGCTGTCCCGCAGCGCCTGCAGCTCCCCCTCCGCGGCCGCCTTCTGCTTCTCGGTGGAGTGCAGCTGCAGGCGGATGATGTGGATCTCCTCCTCCACCTTCCTGCGGTTGATCTCGGCCTCCTCGATCACCTTGAGCTTGGACTGGATCTGCGCGTCTGAGCTGAGCTTCATCTGCTTCAGCTCCTGCTGAATGGTTTGCTGCTGCTGCACGGCGTCCACAGCCACCAGCTCCCTCCGGCTGACCTCCTCCTGCATGCGCCGCTGCAGCTCGCTGGCCTCCCTCTCGGCCTGCGCCTTGGCCTGGGCGTGGGCGTCCGCCAGCTGCTTCTGCTTCTCCAGCTGTGCCTCCACCTCGGCCAGGCGCTTCCGCTCCTCCTCCTTCAGCTTCTCTGCGGTTTTCTGCGGGGGGGGGGGTGAGGGAGGGAGCAGAGAGAAGGAAGGGGGGAGAGAAAGAAAGATCACACAAGAGAGAGATTGGAGCAGGGGGTGAGCAAGAGGGGCAGGGGTGGGGGGGCATGGCGTGACGGCAGTGGCGGCTCTTCCCGGGAGGCTGCGGGGAGACGTGTGGCAGTCGGGAGAAGCTGGCGCTCACGTCTCCAACTTAGTACAACAGGCAAGAAAGCAGGGAAGACCCACAAACCAAGGACGATGGATGGATGGATGGATGGATGGATGGATGGATGGATGGATGGATGGAGAGATGGACGCAAGACGATGGCAAAGACACACACAATGGAGACAAAACGGCTGCAGGATGAAGAGAGCAGTTGGCACACCTCCACCATGCTCACCAGGCAGCGAGAAGCAAGAGACTCCCCCCACGGACAGCCCAAACTGTGGCAACAGGGAAGACCCATTCGATCAGCAAAGGTGGGGAGGAGGAGCCAGCCCAATGTGGGGCGTGAGGCAACGAGAAGGTAGAAAACCCCATGGCCCCCAGACGGCCCCCTGCAGGCTCACAAAGGTTGCCAATTTCATCGCCAGGTCCCAGATCCCCCAAGGAACACCTGCAGGGGGAGGCCAGGGGAGAAGTGAAGAACGCTTCACCGGGTGGAAAGCCCAGGGGTCCGCTCCCTTGCTCCGCTCCCCACGAGGCAGGGAGGGAGGGAGGGAGGGGGAAATGGAGCATGCACAGAGCGCACCACGGAGACAGAAGCCCCGAATTCTCAGCCCTGGAAAGTGCCAAGAGGTCGGCAACTCCTGGCTGGAGAACGCAGGCAGTGGCAGGAATAGCGGGTGATGGCAACCCCCTCTCCGTTCTCCTGGCTGCTTCCAGGCGGTGGGCAGGACTAGGACCCCCTCCCCCATCCCGCTCCCCAAAAACTCTCCTCCTCAGCTGCACCTGAATTTCTGTTCCTTCCTTCTCAACCTACTAGGAACCACAAAGGGTTCAGCCCCCAGGAGTTGCAGGAGGGAGGGGGGGAGGGAGAAGCAAGGTGTGTGCAGGGAACAGGGTCCATGTGAGGGGGGGGGGTGTCGGCATGCGCACAGTGGAGTACCTGATGCAGAAAAGGCCTGGATCCTCCTGGTTTTTAACCCTCCATTAGATCCCCAACCAATACAAATATGATCCCCCAAGACAAAGCACTGGCCAAGCACAGGATCAACTTCCAGAGGGCAGAAATCAAGAGTTAGAAAGGTTACAGGGGAGCATTTCGGAGCAGAAGAAGACAGGACAGGATAGGAGAACTGGGTGGGAAGGAGCCCCGGCCCAAGAAGCAGGTGCAGCTGTACTAAGTGTGTATCTGGGAAGGGCCTCTGGCAGACAGGACAGGACAGGCCCAGCGGAGGAGCCCTCCCTGCCGGGTGAGGGGGCCTCGTGGTCCAGCATTAGTCATGCGGAAGAGGCAGTCAGGCAAGAGGGATGCTCTGGCCCAGGATGGACCGCGGGGGCAGGGGGAGAAGGATGCAGCCAAGGCATGCTGCCCCCCCCTCCTCCCACAGGCTGCGCACTCACCTCCTCCTGCTCCAGCCGCCGAAGCGTCTCGGTGATGAACTTGATGTACTGGCTGCTCAGCGTGGTCAGCTCACTGTAGCGCGTCCGCAGGTCCACGTACTGGGAGACCACAAAGCGGCAAGGTCAGGGCGGGGTGGGGAGCAAGACTACAGCCCCCCCAGAGGCCTTTCCCAAGGCCCCTGACTGGACTCGGCCAGAGGGAGGCACATCAGAAGGCCTCTCCTGCTGCTGCTGCTCCCCAGGGACTGGCATTTGGAGACAGAACGTGGCTAGCCGTCACCCAGGAGCTTCTCCTCCTCTGTGACTTTCTCCTTCCAAAGCCATCACTGCACATCCTGGTGCAGTGAGTTCCACAGTTCTAAATGTGCACTGAGGAAAGGAGCCTTTCCTTTTGTCTGTTCTGGATCTCCTGCCAATTCTTTTAACAATAATACAAGGCAGAGTGAGAAAAACATCTCTCTAAAGGCAAATATCTAGCACATGGTCAGAAGCCCATTTCCACTCATCCATCTTCAAATATCTCAAGGGCCGTCACATGGAGGATGAAGCGAGCTTGTTTTCTCCCTGCTCTGGAGGGCAGAATTCAAGCCAATGGCTTCAAGTTACAAGAAAGGAGATTCCAACTAAACACCAGGAAGAACGTTTTGGGGGTAAGAGCTGTTTGACAGTGGTACGGTCTCCCTCGAGAGGTTGTGGACTCTCCTTCTTTGGAGGTTTTTAAGCAGAGCTTGGCTGGCCATCCTGCATGCTAGGGGGTTGGACTAGAGGACCTTTGGAGTCCCCTCCAACTCTCTGATTCTATGGCGGGAAGACTCAATCTGCCTTGCGTGGCATATCTCCACTGTGCCTGCTGCCCAGGATGGCTCCAGGGTCCCTTCCCCCCCCCCAGCCCCCACCCAAGGGCGCCCCTCTCACCTCCTGGATAATGCTGTCTGAGGCCGACTGAACTTTGGGCTTCTTGGCCGGAGAAGCCACCGGCTCCACCTGCGCCTTGTAGGTCACCAGCTGGAGCTCATAATCCTTGTAAGAAAGGAGGGAGGGGCAGAGGCAGGATCAGCACCTGGAAGCCCCAACTCCCCTCCTCCACTTGCGCAGGACCCCGGCCTCTCCCACCCCCGGCTGCCTCACCTTGATGGCATCAATGTATTGCTTGGCAAAGCGCTGGCACTCCTCCACCTTCTCCCGGTTGCGCTCACATTCCTCCAGGAGTTTCTAGGGAAAGAAAGGCAGCTGCCGGTGACCCCGCAGGGAAGGGAACAGCATCCCCTCCACGCAGCCCGCTGGAGTCAGCTGAGATGCTCTGGGCTGGTGAAGGGCCACTGCCATGCCAACCTCTGTCCTTATAGATCAGGCAAGGGGATTCTGTGGCCACCAAGAGCCCTTCAGACAGGAGCAGCCGCTCAGAGCTTTCGCTAAGCATCGGCCTTGTGGTGGAAACCCCCAAGAGGGCCCCCCACCAAAGTCAGCAGAGGAGAGGCCACCACCAGGGAGGCCTTCCCACGAACGACGACACACTCCTGGAGAGCCTCCGCTTCCCTCAGTGATGAGCTGGAGCTGCAAGCTCAGAGAGCAGGGCTGGGGGCAGGAGCGGCAGAGCCAAACCCCATGGCAACCTTACCTTCTCCTGCAGCAGCTGCTCCCGCACACCCTTGGTGCTGGTGATGGGAATGTCCTGGAGGCTCTCCTGGCGCTGCCGGGCGTCCTGGATCCACTGGATGAGTCCCTCGTAGCTCTCGCGGTAGTAGCGCAGCTGGCGCCCCAGCTGGTCCAGCTCCCTCTGGCGCAGGTCGATCTGGGCCAGGATGGCTTGCCAGCGCTCCAGCAGCTGTTGCACCCGCTCCCGGTAGCGGTCCAGGTCGACGTCCCTCTCGCTGTGGCCCTGCACCATCCGCTCGTTCACCTCGCTGGCCTTGCCCAGGTCAGCCTCCAGGGTGCTAAAGAGGGGCTGGTGCCCTTCCACCTGCCCACGCAGCCTCTGCGGAGGAAGAGGCAAAGGGTCAGCCATCCTGGCAACCTCCTCTCAAGGAGTCTCCCATCTCCCCACCCTCCTGGCCCAAGCAGGCACCTTCAGCTCTGTCTTGGTGGCCTCCAGGGCCTTGAGGTCAGAGGGCACCGCTTGCACATCCTTCAGCTGCTCCTCATACTTGCGGACCAGCTCCTCTGCCCCTTGCGTGCTGCGGATCACCAGGTTAATGGTCTTTAGCCTGTGGGGCGAGAAGAGGGGAGCTGGAGGTTTGCGTCGGAAGGGGAGCCCAAGCGGCCTCCCATTTGCTCCAGACACCCGGTGGCAGCGTGCAAAATTTGTGAAAAAGGTGCAAAAGGTGTTCGCTTAATAATAAGAGTAATTTTACTATTTGCACCCCAACCACTCTGGGCGGCTTCCGGCAAATATAGAATCAGAGAATCATAGAATCCTAGAGTTGGAAGAGACCACAAGGGCCATCCAGTCCAACCCCCTGCCAAGCAGGAAACACCATCAAAGCATTCTTGACATATGCCTGTCAAGCCTCTGCTTAAAGACCTCCAAAGAAGGAGACTCCACCACACTCCTTGGTAGCAAATTCCACTGCCGAACAGCTCTTACTGTCAGGAAGTTCTTCAAATATAAAAGCAGAATAAACATCCAACATTTTTTTAAAAAAACGTCCCTCTGCAGGGCTGCCTTCAGATGCTGCGTTTATTTGTGATGCAAATGAATGGCTGAATGGGAGAATTTTATGGGTTTGGCACAAAAGAAGGCAGCGCTAACGTCAGCACCAAAAACGACCTTCAGGCAGGTGCTGAGAGGCCGCAGGGGGGGGTTACTACTGAGAAGGCACCTCCTAGGCACCTGCCATCGCTCACCTGGTGAGGGCACCCACAGAAAGGCCTGGGGGAATGGCGAGGTCAAGGACCAGGTGGGTCCATGTGGATGAGGCAACCCGCTTCCCCTGCAGAAGAAGAGCCAAGAGGCTCTCACTCCCCCACCCCACAAATATCCCTTCCTCACGGGTTCATTCATCTCCCCAATGTTTTCATGGGTTGGGCGAAGACAGACCAAGACCAGTGAAAGAGGAGAGGTTGGAGGGAGGACACAAAGCAGCCCCATTGTCCGGGCAGCAGGTGCTGCTCTTGGGGGCAGAGAAGGGTCCCCGCCAGACCCAAGGAAAGAGGGCAGCAAAGGCCTCGGGAAGCGGAAGCTGCTCCTGGTGACTCCCGGCTGACCAGACGGGCGGAGGAGGACCTACTTTTCCAGGTAGATGCTGGAGAGGCTGTACACCTGGTCCATCTTCTGCAGGGTGATGTCCAGCTCCGAGTGGAGGGTGGGGGCCGAGCTGGCCTGCTCTGGTTGCGCCAACACCTCCTCCGTCTTGGCGCTCACTTTGCCCAGGTTCTTCTTGATGCCCTCCAGTTCCAGGTGGATTTGCTAGAGGGAGAAGAAATGCAGAATGAAGCCCACAGGGAAGCCACAAAGTGGGGGCAAGCTCGGTCAGACTTGGCAGCAGCTGCTTTCCTGCCAGAGTAGGAAGGGGGGGCAGTACCTGCTGGTCACTGATGCGCTGGGCACACTCCTTGGCAGGGTCCTTGTCCATTGGAGAGCGGATCTTGTGGATGGTGCGGGACTCACAGCCCTCCAGCTGCAGGCGGATGTCCTTCAGCTGCGAGATGAAGTTCCTGCAGAGAGACTCCTCCTGCTCCCCTGCAGCACCCAAACAAAACCAAGCCCAGGTGAGGGGAGGGGAGGAACAGGCAGCCCCAACTTCCATTGCGGGGAAGGGACACGGCTGGAGAGGGGCAAGGGGGAGAGAGAGGGGTCTCCTGGGCCAGGCCTGGGCTCCAGCTGAGCAGGGATGGAAGGACGGTTGGAGAAACATCCTCCGCCTGCAGCACCCCAGGCAATAGAAGTGTAGACTTGGAAAAAACCCCAAGCAAGATGGAGGCAGCACCCCAGGAACCTGGGAAGCAGGCAGGCAGCCTGGGAAGATGGGGGGCTCTCTTGCATTGGGGCTTTTTAAGCCGGGCTTGGATGGCTGCCTGTCTCTAGCCAGGACTCCTACATGGCAGGGATTGGACTGGGGGGGCCCTGGGGTCTCTTCCTCCTCTACAATTCTGATTCTAGGACTCTGGGGACCCAGGAGATTTCTTTGGCTGCAGATGCCAGGGAGCTTCTTCCCCCCACCCCCCATGGAAGAGCCATGGGGCCCCTTGAGGAACGGTTTAGGGAGCTGGGTATGTTTAGCCTGGAGAAGAGAAGGTTAAGGGGTGATATGATAGCCATGTTCAAATATATAAAAGGATGTCATATAGAGGAGGGAGAAAGGTTGTTTTCTGCTGCTCCAGAGAAGCGGACACGGAGCAATGGATTCAAACTTCAAGAAAGAAGATTCCACCTCAACATTAGGAAGAACTTCCTGACAGTAAGAGCTGTTCGGCAGTGGGATTTGCTGCCAAGGAGTGTGGTGGAGTCTCCTTCTTTGGAGGTCTTTAAGCAGAGGCTTGACAGCCACATGTCAAGAATGCTTTGATGGTGTTTCCTGCTTGGCAGGGGGTTGGACTGGATGGCCCTTGTGGTATCTTCCAACTCTATGATTCTATGATTCTATGATTCCTCACCTTTCTCCAGGCCGCGCAGCAGCATGTCGTACTTCTGGCTGCAGAGGGTATATTCGCGCTCCACGTGCAGCCGGTCGTCCGGAAGGAAGTTCTGGGAGTCCTGGCTGTTGCGCAGGAACTCCTGGTAGTGGGTCTCCAGGCTGCGCAGGGTCTTCCGGTATTCCTCAGGGGGCATCGTCCGGAACTGGGGGAGGGGGAGGGGAAAGGCCAGGTCAGGAGGGGACCCTTCCCCTCCCCCCTCAAGCTCAGCTTGCAGATCCCCCCTCCCTCCCTCCCTCCTGCCCCCCCCCCCAAGAGCCCGGTCCTCACAATGAGCAGCGACCACGACTGAATGTGCTGGATGTCCCTCTGCAGGTACTGCCAGGAGAGGAGGCTCCGCATGTCGATGTGCAACTGGTGCCAGAAGGTCAGCAGGCTCTGGTGGCTGCCCTCCAACCTGCCGGCCAAGAGGAAAAGGAGGTTGTGGGGGGTTGTGGGGAGCTCCCCAGGGTCGCCCACAGCCTGCCCCAAAGAGAGAGCAGAGCGGGCAGAGAGGCTAAGTGCCCCCCATGCCACCCCCATAGCTCTCCTCCTCAACTGGGGCCAGGGGGGAGGGCAGAGGCACGGGGGGTGTCTATGGATGTTCACTAGCTGCAATGGCTCTGCTTTGCCCTCCAGAGTTGCAGGCAGAAGGAATTCTAAACCCGCTTGCTGGAAATTGCAGGAGGGGGGGGGCATCTCTTGTGGGTTTCATCCTGCCTGTGGGTTTCCCATTGAGGCATCTGTGAGAAGAGGAGGCTGGGCTAGAGGGGGCCCCGTGGGCCTGATCCAGCTCTTTTGATGTTCGTGTGAGTTTGCGGCAGTGGAAGCTTCCGCACGATCTCTCTGCTGATACGATCCGAGGATTTGATCATGGTTTCTAATCTGCCCCCCCCCCCACAGCCTCCAGGAGTAAAGAAAGCAAAAGCAAGGGAGTGGAGTGAGACTGACAGACAGACCTGCTGACGGCCTCCAGGGCCTCCTTGTTGGGCGGGGGCACCAGGAAGCAGATGGAGGGCACAATGGCCTCGCTCCCGGCCACGTTGAGCACCTTCCACTTGTACGGCTGGGCGTTGCTGAGGAGGGTGCAGGAGTCGCCCTTGTGCACCGTGATCTGGGGAGGGAGGGGGGAGGGAGTGAGCAGCTCCAAAGATGCACCCCAGACCCCCTTCACCCCCTCAACCCGGTTTCCAGACACGTGGACCTCCGCCCCCCCCCCGCGCGCTCACCTCCATCTGCTTGTAGTCGCAGACAGCCTGGAGAGGCAGCCGTCCCTTGAGGGCCGTGCTGGGGCTGCGTGGCTTCAGCTGGACAATGGCCTTGGCTCGCTTGGCCAGCCCAGCCAGCTGACCCTGGTACTCAGCCAGGTGCTCCTTCTCCTCCTGGCATGGGGGGCACAAAGAGGGGCGGCAGGAGAGAGAGGAAGAGAGTGAAGACTCAGGGGAGAGGAGAGCTGGAAGAGACCCAGAGAGCCCCCAATGCCTGCAGGATATGGGGGTGTTAACGGAATTTATGTAAAGGTTGAAAGGAGGGTTTGCCCCTCCAGCAGACACCCAAAATCGACACAATCACTCCTGCAAATGTCCCCACAAAACACTGCATCACACAGTTTCCGCCCATCTCTTTTCAAAGGGTCTCCGCTGCACATTACCAAATGCAACAATTCACCGATAAATGTATCTAAGTAAGGCTCAATGAGAAAACTTTAGAAAGTCATCTAAAATTGCTCCAGTATCGGATTCGCGCCATTCCACTGTTCAGGAAAGGAATGGCTAGCCGGGGGGGGCAGTCTGGGATGTGGGCAGCCATAATCTCTCGAGCCTGAAACCACGGACTCAGCAGCCTCCTTGCGGGGCAGAAAATCACTGGCATCCTGGCAAATGGGTGCCAGACAGGTAGCCACCCCACAGACAACAGGAGACCCTCCAGGAATGGATTAAGTTCTCGGACCTGACCGGGAATACCAGGAACTTGTAAATATTCCTATTGTATCACTCAATGGGTGTATATGGTGGTGGGCAAGGAGGGTTGGGGGGAAACCTGATGAACCAGTTTCTGCCAGAAACCCCTCCTGGTTTGTGACATATGTGTGATGTATCTATGATGTGTGCATGATGCTTCACCAAAGGTATTTATAGGGAAAAGGGAAAACTTATGAAAGAGGAAGCATCCCTTCTTCCTGCTCCTTCCATGCCTTTGCATGGAAGTCCTGTTGCAACAGTCTTGAATAAAGACTGTTTTGCCTACAGGCTGCAGTTTTGCTTCTCTACTCCTGGCTGGTGTCTTTGTTTGGCTATCCAAGTGAGCCCAGGCAACTTCCTTCCACAGTGCAAATGCATGCAGGGTGGGGCCCAGGGGCTGCACTCACGAGGGAGTCCTGCAGCAAGTCCTCCAGGCGCGTCACGGTGATGGAGCGGTCGCAGGCAAACTTCTTCCGCATGGTCTCCTGGGTCTTGCGCAGGAATTCCTCGGCCTCCTTCACGTCGGAGAAGAACTTGGGGAGAGGCAGAGGAAGAGGCTGGTGAGGAGATGCCCAGCCGTGCCTGGCAGGAAAGCTGCCCAGAGGTGCCTCCCCGGAGGAGGGCAGCTGGCTGGCTGCAGGGGAGAAGGGGAGCAGCCCAGCCCCAGAGGAGTGGCGGGAGTCCTGCCCGGCCAGCCCCCTGCCCAAGATACCTGGAAGTAGGTGGTGTTCTCCTTCAGGTGGGCCTCAATGCAACAGCACAACTGCAGCATCCAGCTCCACTGGGTCTGCAGGGCAGCCTGGAAGGCCTGGAAAAGAGGGGGGGGAAGCTCAGCCCTGGGGGCACCCATGGAGGCAGGGAAATGGGGTGGGGCACACCCACCCAGCTCAGCTCCCCTGTGTCTTGTGAGACCTGGAAAGATAATGCCAGGATGTGGCTGCCCGCCGAGGCCTCGTGAGGCCCACTTGGCAGAGGCAACCACGGCCGTCACGAGCTGCAGCCGTCATGGGACCCACTGGCAAGCCTCGCTCCCTGCCGGGGCCCGATCCTGCCTGGCCGCGCGCCCAGACCCACCTCCACGGTCTTCTTGCCCGGGTGCTCCTCCCTCAGCAGCCGGTCTCCGGTGCTCTGGAGCTCCTTGACCTTCCTCTCCCGCTGCTCCAGCTCCCGCATCAAGCCCTGGGGCAGAAAAGGCACAGTCAGCAGGCGAAGGGCGGGCAGGGGGTCTCGGCAGTCCCCAAGCCACCTCCCACCCACCCCAAGAGGGCGGGGCCTTACGGAGTAGCTCTCCTTCTTGGCGGCCATGTTGCTGTTGCGCTCGCTCCAGTCGTAGTTGACCTCCTCCTCCTCCTTCTCGTTCAGCCACATCAGCTCCTTGGTGGAAGCCGCTACAAAGGCCTGGAGGCTCTCGAGGTGGCGCAGGCGGGCCTTGGAGGAGTTCTGCAAGGGCACAGCCGGGCACGGGGTCGTCAGGTGCCTGGCTTCCCTCTGCACACACACAGGGGCACCCTCTCCTCCTCCCCCTCCCTCTGCGGACCCAGCACCGCAAGGGGGGCAGCCTGCAGACTGAGAAGGACTTTGGGGTCCCGTTAGGAAAAACTGGGAGGGGAGAAGGGGCCAGCGCCAAGGAGGCTCCCAAGGCTGGGCTGTGCAAGGCAGAGAAAGGGTTTGCCCTCTTTCCGTTGTTTGCCCAGGCTCTCCTGCCCACAAGCCCCATTTGGCTTCTCTGCTGAGTGCCAAGACCCTACATTTTGGAGGACAGGCACACACAAGGAATCGCGTCTATTATTATTATTATTATTATTATTATTATTATTATTAAGCAAATGTATATACTGCTCTTCATCCAAAGACCACAGGGCAGTTGACAACATCAAAATGCAAACTGCACAATACTTTTTTTAAAAAATTAAACCCCCGCCCTCCCAACAATTTAAAAGGCCATGGGCGGCTTATTTAGCCAAAGGCCTGGGAGAAGAGGAATGTCTTTGCCTGGTGTCTAAAGATACGCAACGAAGGTGCCTGGCAAGCATCCCTGGAGAGAGCATCCCCCAAGTGGGGAGCCACCACAGAAAAGGCCCTTTTGTACTGCCCTCCAGATCTCTTGTGAAGAAAAGCCTCAGGTGATGATCATGCACAGGGTCCAGGAGGAGACAGGAGATCCTGTTCATGCCCTGGAGAGACCTGGTTCCAGCACCCCCCCCCCTTCCTGCCCTCAGCCCACATGCTCCTCACCAGCAGCTTGGCATACTGCAAGTCCAGCTTGTTCAGGCAGTCCCGATAGGCACTTTGTGGGCCGGGGGAGAGCTGGCCCTGCGGGGCGGGGGGAGCAAGAAGGAAGGAAGATAAAGGCTGAGAGTTCCAGGACAGGCAGCGGAAGACACAAGGGCAGGCACATAGGACCACCCCACAACCTTCCTCCCCTTTGCACGTGAAATGGGGGGGGGGAGGCAATGTAGAGGGAGCCGCCTCTACCTGGTACCTTGGGCATTGCTAATAAAACAACCCCTGTGTTGCAAATCAAAGTCCAAACACTTGAAAAAAGGAGGCAACACGTTGGCCAATCTTGAGTGAAAAATTAGTTGCTTTAATCCGTAGTAAATCATAAGACAGCAATCCATGTAATATACTGTTTCGACTGATACTTCGTCAGTTATACAACTACAATAAATCAAACAAATATGAGTCAATGATCATGTTAAATACGCCGATAAATGATACAATATAAACAGGTCAACAGCCAGTATGAATACACATCTAAATAGTCCATATTACTTACATAATGCAGAAATTCAGGAAGATACAGCAATAAAACAAAAATACCATAATAAAATGCAACTGACAGCAGGGGTTACATATGATTATGACCCTTGCTCCGCAGGATACCCACAAACATTAGGTATGTTGCATTTTTTATTTGCATTTTATTATGGTATTTTTGTTTTCTTGCTGTATCTTCCTGAATTTCTGCATTATGTAAGTAATATGGACTATTTAGATGTGTATTCATTGACTCATATTTGTTTGATTTATTGTAGTTGTATAACTGACGAAGTATCAGTCGAAACAGTATATTACCTGGATTGCTGTCTTATGACTTACTACGGATTAAAGCAACTAATTTTTCACTCAAGATTGGCCAATGTGTTGCCTCCTTTTTTCAAGTGGTACCTTGGGCATGGCAAGCCCACCAAGTGGGGGGAGACAGGGGGAAGCTATTTGGCTTCTCATTAGACACCCCTGCCTGCAAGGTAGAGCCAAGGCAGAGGGCAAATGCTGAGAAGTAAAGGATGCGGCCCCTAGAATTTGTTTTGAACAGTGGAACTGAGCTTACAGTCCTGGTGACCAAAAGGGAAAAACCCACATTTCATATGACCTCCTACCCTCCCCAAAAACTTCCCCCCTTTCAGAGGGACAATTATGGTGGCTGCAATAATATTATTCCTGCTAACAATAGGCAACGGGGTCAGGGTCCCATTTCTGCCCCCCCCCCCAAGGCTGCGATTCTTGCATTGCAGGGGGTTGGACTAGAAGACCCAGTGCCGCGGGGAGGGCAGCTGGCAAGGGGTGGAGGCCCTCACCTCATCGGCTCTTGCCCTCTCGATCTTGGCACGGAACTCCTCGATGGACTGGTGGAGTCCGCGGTGGCTGCCCAGCTGAGACTCCACGGTGGGCAGGTCCACCCCCCACTCGGCTGTGCTGAGGCGCCGCTGGTTGTCCTCCACCCAGGCCAGCAGGTCCTGCAGGTAGCGCAGGGTGACGTCGTCCAGCTCCTGGCGCGGGCGCTGAGTGACGGGCACCGTGACCTGGGCGATGGGGGCCGACCCAGACTTCAGGCGCAGGTTGTACTCTGTGCGGATGGCAACCAGGCGCTCGTGCAGGCGGTAGACCCTGCGGGAGGAAGGGGGCAGTGAGCGGGGGAGTCGCCTGTGGGCATGTGCACATGGCGGGGGGGCAGGGGGTACCTCCTGGCAGGAGTAATGGGGTACATTCAGGGCACAATGGACTAGATGCTGGCTGTGAGCAGCCAAAGTTGCCACAAGGGGGCGCTAAGCACCTGGCCTTCCATTCTGGGGAGGGAGACACCCCTCAGCACATCATCCCCCCCCCCCAGGAGCAATCGCCCTGCACTACCACCTGCTGCCATTGGGCATAAGGGGGCGCTCTTGGCTTGTGCAGAGGAGCAGCCCAGGCAAGCATGGCCTGAGCAGAGGCACGTGGGGGCCACGGGAAGCCCCGCAGGGGCCGGAGCAGCGGCTCTGCTGACCTGCGGTACATCTGCTCCCCTTGCGGGTGGCGCCCGTCCTTGAGCGCCTGCACGTCATTGAAGAGCAGGCGGATCATGGCGTCGGCCTTGTCCAGGTCCCGCTCAATCTCCGCCGACTTCTGGGGCGCCTTCCCCGCAGCCAGCAGGCGGATGTCCTGGAGGGGGGGGGAGAAGGGGAAGCAGCTCGCCAACCAGCCCTGCAGAGCAGCCCTCCCCACGGTCCGGGGCCCAAGCAGGGGCCCAGACCACGCCCGGGGGGGGGGCGGGGGGCAGCGGGAAGGGCATCTCACCGACTGCAGCAGGGTGTCCGCCTGGTTGAGGTGCTCCTCGCAGAGACCCGACTCCATCTGCAGTTTGCTGACAATGCGCTGCAGCCGCTCCAACCTGGGGGGAGGGAAAGGCAACAGGTTAGAGCAGCAGCTGATCCGCTTGTGCCCCCACCTGTGGGCATCTCCAGCCAGCCTCCCCAACCCCACCCTCCCAGCAAAAGCAGAGCCCCGGTTGCCCACCAGCAGCTGTTGCTGATGCTGCTCCCGGCTGCCTCCCCGGCCTGACTCTGCGGTTCAAGCTGTGCCGTTTCCTGAAGAGCTCGGCGCAGATGAGTCACCAACCGTGTGTTTCCCATTAAAGCTGGGCTGGGCTGGCAGCCGGTTGGGGCGGAGGGGGGAGAGGGAGGGAGGGAGGGAGGGAGACACCCAGCCGGACTCTCGCGCTCCCTCCTCCCCCCCCCCCGGAGGGAGTGGCACCCTCTCTCTGTGCCTCCGCCCCACAGGCAGGCAGGCGGACTCAGCCAAAGGGCCCAACTGCCCAGCTACCCCGGCTGCCTCACCTCTCGAACTCGGAGCGCAGAAGCTTCTCCCGCTCCAGGATGGCCACGTGAAGCTTGCCCCACTCCTTCTCTACGTCCAGCGGGTGGTAGCCGGGAGGCACCTTCAGCTGCCCAGACTGGACAGACGGCTGCTCCAGGGCAAGGGGAAGGAGGAGAAAATGGTCACAGAAAAGGCCAATCAGCTCGGCGTCCTGCACTGCAGGGGGGCTGGACTAGATGACACATGGGGTCCCTTTCTACAACTCTATGATCCTAAGGAGCCCATGCACCTCTTCTTTCTGGCTCGAGGGGTGCTTCAAGGCTCACCCGAGACTCCAGGCCAGGAGGGGCTCGGACCCTGTGCTCACATTCCTGGGCTGACCTCCACTGCTGGCCGTTGGCAGCCAGACCCCGCCTGGTGCAGGTCCAGAGCCAGGATTGCTCCACCTCCTCCAGGGCCAAAGGGAGAGACACTGGTGAGGGTTGAACCTGGGGCCTTCTGCATGCCAAGCAGCTGTTCTGTCACTGTGCTGTTCCCCCAGGGCTTCAGAATCTGCTCACTGCCGGGAGAGGGGGACTGGCCTCTGAAGACCTAGACCTGTCCTGCCCCACTGCCCAAACAGGCCACCCTTTAAAGGATTGGCCAGGTGGCAATGCGGCCCGTACCCAGTGCTACCCCACGCATTTCTCCAAGCCTGCCCCATAGCAAGATGGGGCGGGGAGAGAAGAGCCGCTCTCACCTCCAGAGACTGGTAGATGGCCTTGGAGCGGTTCTTGTCGGCTTCCTTGGCGGGCAACTCCGTCTCCTTGAACTTCAGGAACTGGCGCCACAGGATCTGGGGTGGGGGGGAGGAAACGGGGGTCAGCAGGGGGCGAGGGCAGAGCACAGGACTCTCCAGGGATTGTGGGCGACAGCTGGCACTGCCCCTTTCCAGCACGGGAAATAGAATTAGGAGTGGATCCATCCCTTGGGGTCCCCTTAGCTCCCTATTGCCCACACTGACTGGCAGCAGTGGCTCTCTGGGGTTTCAGGTGGGGAAGGCTGAACCTGGGACCTCTTGCCTGTCCAGCAAGGGCCGCCTCTGCCATTGAGTGAGGCCTCTTCCCCACAATCCTTCTGCTCTGGCTTTCTAGTGGCTCCTTCCTTGCAGTTCCTGCCTTGCAGGGGGTTGGACTAGATGACCCCCGGGGGTCCCTTCCAACTCTACAGTCCTACGATTCTATGGCAGCCCAGGGCCAGAGAGGTATCCGGATGCTGTTGGGAGGCGCTCAGCCTGGCCCACTGGACCTCTGCCAGAGCAGCCCGTAAAACTCCCGCTCCTGGGCCTCCTTCCCCTGGGCACCCTGCCTGGGCACGCCTGCCCTAACGCTGGCAGCCGCGAGGATCCTCTCATGACCGAGGAGGAGGGAGGGCACTGCCTGCCCTTTCATCCGGTGCCAGCCAGCCACCAGGGAAGGAGGGAGGGAGCCGAGGATGGGAGGCACCGGCCCTGGCTTGACTCAGGAGACGCAGCCTGCTCCTGCAGCCCCTCTGGAGGGACAGGCTTGGAAGCAGGCGACTGGGGCATGGCCAAAGGGGGAAAGGTCATGGGGGGCATCCTGCCAGGGAGAGCAAGGTTGCGGGGGGGCAGAGCAGGGGCCAAGCGCCGTGGGGGGAGCAGGAGGGGGTGACTCGCTCACCTCAATCTCCTCGAAGCTGGAGGGAAACTTGCGCTCCTCAAAGACCAAGGTGTGGTGTCGGATCCATTGCAGGAGCAGCGTCACCACCTCGTAGTACTCCTGCCAGCGCAGCTGCAGTTCCTGGAGGGGCGAGAGGGAGGTGGCAGAGGAGGGTCCCAACCCCAAGTCCCCCAGGCCTCTTCCGCCCCCCGCCCCCCGCCCCACAAAATGCCCCCCACTCACGTTGGCCTTGACGCCGTCCACCACGTCCGGCACGCGAGGCATGGCATCGTAGAGAGAGGAGACGTAGGTGATGATGGACTTCTCGTCGGGCTGAGGGACGTCAACGTCTGGAAGCGGGCAGGAGAGCAGCCATCAGACCCCAAACGCCCTCCACAGAGGGGGCCACGCGGGGCCCACTTGGCCACCCACACAGGAGTTGCGACTCCTGTGTGGCAGGGGGTGGAGCTGAATGACGCCCGGGGTCCTCCCCAACTCCACGATTGTTCTGCATCCCTACGCACCTTCCGGGTCCAACAGCCGTGTCACTCCCAGGTCGTGGTCGGCCACCGAGAAGGCCTGCTCCAGGTTCTCCACGTTGGTCTGGCGATACACTTTGTTCATGTCAATCAGCATCGGCCTGTTGAGGGGAGAGGAGAGGGTTCGGAGCTGCGACTCCTGAATCAGACGGGGGGGCAAGCCTTTCTAGGGGCTTTCAACTTTGGGGGGGGGCCAGCGGCACATTTGGAAATCTAAGGAGCAGTGAAGGGGACACCAAAGCACACCCATTTTGACAGAAGGAAAAGTGGCAGCACTCAGGACTGCCCATCCCTAACAGGCAAAACACCCACCGTCCACAAAAGACTGAAAAGGGCAGAGAGTTCTCTATCTAGAATCATAGAATCATAGAGTTGGAAGAGACCACAAGGGCCATCCAGTCCAACCCCCTGCCAAGCAGGAAGCGCCATCAAAGCATTCCTGACATATGCCTGTCAAGCCTCTGTTTAAAGACCTCCAAAGAAGGAGACTCCACCACACTCCTTGGTAGCAAATTCCACTGCCGAACAGCTCTTACTGTCAGGAAGTTCTTCCTACTCATAGAATCATAGAATCATAGAGTTGGAAGAGACCACAAGGGCCATCCAGTCCAACCCCCTGCCAAGCAGGAAACACCATCAAAGCTTTCTTGACATATGCCTGTCAAGCCTCTGCTTAAAGACCTCCAAAGAAGGAGACTCCACCACACTCCTTGGCAGAAAGTTCCACTGTCAAACAGCTCTTACTGTCAGGAAGTTCTTCCTAATGTTTAGGTGGAATCTTCTTTCTTGTAGTTTGAATCCATTGCTCTGTGTCCGCTTCTCTGGAGCAGCAGAAAACAATCTTTCTCCCTCCTCCATATGACATCCTTTTATATATTTGAACATGGCTATCATATCACCCCTTAACCTTCTCTTCTCCAGGCTAAACATACCCAGCTCCCTAAGTCGTTCCTCATAAGGCATCGTTTCCAGGCCTGAGGAGAGCTGACTGGGGAGAGCAGGGGAGCCTTGGCGGGCACCAGGGGGGTAGCATCCCAGGCGTCGGAAGGGCTGAAGAAGTCCCACAGGAAAACAGGCATTTGGCCTCCTGGGGGGGGGTACATTTCTCCCTCTACCCTTGCGTCCAGCAGAAAACCCAAGGGAAGGATTGCGGGGGGGGGGCAATTCCCTCTTCTTGAGTCCCCAAAGGTAGGGGTGTTCAGAGCAGGGGCATGCTGAATTTAGAAGCCTGGCCCAGACCCAGACCCAACAAATTGCAGCACAGGCTGCTCAGTGCTGGGGCCAAAGTCAGGGGGGGGCAGGAGATGCCTCCGCCCCACTCAGAAGCATCTCCTGGCAGCAAGCAGCGGCAGGCAAGCGCCGGCAAGAAGCAGGAGCCCAGCCCAAGGCAGGATCACAGCTGGCTGCATCCTTCCAGGGAAGCCCCAACAATCCCAGCCAGGTGGCAAGGAGCAGGAGCCGCCACACGCCAGGCAGCAGCAGGGCACAGCAAAAACTGTGGTGCTCGGGTAAGTGAGCCAAGCCACGGGGCAAAGGGGAGGGCAAATAAAATAAAATCCTCCACTCACCCCCCCCCGCAGAGATGTGACCGTCGGCCGCAGTACAAATCCCAGCTGCGCAATCTCACGGGAAGGACCCACCCCCCCCATCACAATTAGGAGAAGGGGTGGGGGAAGAGAGTCAGGGTGGGACTGAGCACAGACCGCCTCTCTTAAGCTGGCTAAGAAGCCCCCAATTGACACCCCCCATACACAGTTACAGGAAGGAGAGGGAGGGGGGAAGCTAAGGGGAACATGGGGGGGGCTAGGAGACCCTCCTACATTTCCTGGAGCCGCAGCGTGGAATGGACAGAGTACAGGGATCCGCTGACGTTCCGGCCTCCTGCCAGCGCCCATCCTTCTTCGCCAGCCCCGTTGGAGCGCGGCAGCATCTGTGCCCGCAGCCCAGAGTCCACGGAGGGCACCTCCTCACAGACCATCACCACCCGCTCCTCCTTGGCCCGCAGGGATCCCGATCCCACCAGGCCCCGGCGCCCGGCCTGCCGCCGGCCACGCAAATGCCTGCTCATGCCCCCGTGTTCAGAGGAGAGAGTGGCAAAGGCGCCTTCTGCCTCTGGCCCCACTGCACTCCCTGCTCCAAATGGGGGGCGGATCCCTGCCCTGCTCCCAGCCACGTGGGGGAAGGTGGGGCAGGCTGGCGCCAGGCTCAGACTTGTTGCAGGTTTGCGGCATCAGGGAGGGAGGGATCCGCCATGGCCGTCCGGCCCACCCCCAGGACTGCTCTCCCAACACTCTTCCAGGCTGGGGTTGGGGCGGGGGGGAGAGATGTCCCCCACAATCCTTGGGGACCTGGAGTGGGGGCAGAAGGGGAGCACAGAAGGTGCAGAAGGACAGCAGCCCCCCACCCACCCACCCCTGCGCCTGGCGGGTGCCAATACTTCTCCCCTGCCCCAGGCTGCTTCGGAGTCAACAAGCCCAGCCAAGTGGGTGCAGGCAGCTCTCAAGGGGTGGGGAGAGGAAGGCGGTGGGGGCAGGAGGAAGAGACGGAAGGGGATCCCCCAGCAGGGCAGAGTGTGGGGCTGCAGTCCCCACAAGCAATGCCTGCGCTGCTCTGCAGGTGGGCCCAGGGCTCACCAAGAAGGAGAAGCAGCAGAGGGTGCCATTCCGCCCCTGGCAGACCACCTAGCGCCAGAGTCAGGCCGGCTGAGACTCTAGTTGCAGGGAGGGGAGGGAATGGGGGGGGCTAGGAAAAACACATGCTGGCCCCCCTCCTTTCTACTCTCAACCTTCAAGCACCTTTCTGAAGAGAAAGGAAATTTGGGGGAGCAGGAAATGCGGGGCGTGGGGGGTTTGCTTTCCCTTTCCTCCGCTGCCTCCCCAGATTTCCTTTCCCATTTCGTCCCCCTGAACCCCCCCCCCACTTCACAGCGTCTCACTTCCCCTTCTTTTCCGTCCCTCCCCCAAACCACAAAGCCACAGGGTCTCCCTCGAGGGCTGCGCTGCGTGTGAGTCATCGGACAAACAGCATTGAGACATTCAGCATATATCCTCCTTTCCTTGCATCCAGATTTCTGCTGGATTAAAACTCCCCCCTCCTGCAGACCCCCCCCTTACTTGTGGCGGTGGATGATGGCGTTGAAGAGGCGCCCGTCACGCCAACTGGTGGTGAAGTTGTCACAGCGCAAGCCCTGGTAGCCCTCCACCATCCGCTGGGACCACAGGAGCAGCTTCTCCTTGGCGGTCATGTCCTCCGACTGGCCGCTCACCTGGATGTCCGAGATCTGTGGGCGAGGGAAGGCAAGGGGTGAGTGGGGCGGGCATGGATTGGGGGCACCCAGGACCAGCATCGTTCTGCAGCAAAATCCCATGGCAGCCCCACTGCCCATTCCAAGGGGGCTGAGGAGGAGGAATGGAGCCAAACGGGCATCGGGCAGCCAAGCAGGGCAGAGGGAAGATGGGCATCAGAAGGGCTGCTCTTGCGCTCCAATCCTGCTTGTGGGTTTCCCCATTGGGGCATCTGGTTGGCCTCTGTGGGAACAGGGGGCAGGACTAGAGGGGGCCCCTCGGGTCTCATCCAGCAGGCTCTGCTGATGTCCTGATGTGGTTGGATCAAGGCAGCATCCCCGTCAGATCGATGCCCCCAAAGGATGCGTGTGCAGAGAGGGGTGCCCACTGGGTCCCCCAAGGGGCACAGGCCTCCCTCCCTTCTCCCCACGCCACCCCTCTTCTCTAGGGCACAAGCCAAGGTGGTTGCATCAGCGTCGAGCCCTGGAAAATCTGTGTGTCCTGGAGCACCGGGTGAGTCAGGCCCAGCCAGCCACAGACTCCTCTCCTGCTGCAACCACAGCCCACAGCAGCCACACCCGGAGTGCTCCTCCCCAGCAGCACCTCAGGGTGCCCCTCTCCCCCTCCCCCCCACGAGGCTCCACAAGAGGGTGGGGGACCCAAGGGCCTCTCTCCTGGGTCTCCTCTCCTTCTATGTACCCTCACTCTGCATAAAAGAATGTGGGGGGGGGAGAGGAAAGGAGGCAGAGAGGGAGGGGGCTTTCCAGCAGAGCCCTCCGTTGCACAGGGCCCCCCAGGCAATGCCTCTCCTATCCTCCCAACCGCCTACAATTCATTGATTGGTTGGTTGTTTTGCTCCAGTTCGAGGTGGCAGCGCCCGGTTCTCCCCCCGCTCATTTAATCCCCACAACCCTGAGAGGCAGGGACTGGCACAAGGTCACCCCGCGACTCAAACGCCGCTCTCCCAGGCCTTGTCTAGCCCTCCAGCCACTGCACCCCACTGCCCCTTGTGCATCTTCCATCACATGAGGGGACCCAGCCCACAAGGTGGAGCAGCTCCCTGAGCCATGGGGGGGACGGGACTGAACTGTGGGGCTTGGCCACAACTCAGCCAGGACTCTGCACTCAAACTCAAGCTTACGGATTTCCTTAACTATGTTTTCTGAGATCTGGATGGCTAACAAGCCAAGAGATGGGAGCTGTGGGGGGGGGATTCTGCACCTTCCCTTTCCCCCAGAAGACCCTCCCTGCCCTGCCTTGGCATGGAATGAATATCCCTGCCCCCCTTCTCCTGGGGGCATCTATGGGGAACTTATTCCAGAAGATTATTGTGATTTCAACTATCTCTTCCTGGCTCTGGTTATCTATGTTTTATTACTTTCTCTATCCCTTGTACAAAAAAGTCTTTGATGTGAGGTCTGTTGGCAAATAGCACCGGTCAGTAAAAGCCTTTGATGTGAGGCCTGGCTTTTTGTCTTTGATGTACAATAGCTTGTAGCTGAACCTGCCCTGGCCCTAACAGGGCACAGCATTATAAAATATCTAGTTTTTGAGCATGGCAGTGAGAAGTTGTGCATAGACTCATGGCCAGGGGGTCGTGCAAAGGAAGACTATCGGGGGGGGGGGTCACTTTGCCACTTCTTCGAGCTTCCCAGGGGCAGATTGAAGTGCTTGCTTGGTCATGTATATTTGACTTGCTGTTCAGAATAAAATCTGTAATCTCCTCACCCACTTGCGTTTGTTTTTGCTTCTGAATCTAATTTTAAAAGAACCTCAGGGGCCACCACAAGGCAGGCAGGCAGGCTCTGGCATAGCTGCGCCCAGGCCCATTTCCCACCCCTGAGCGTCCGCTCAGCATCGCCCCCCCCCCCGAGAGCAGGCTCCCCTCCCCATTCACCTGGAAGTGGAGGATGATGGTCCAAATGAGACCCAGAGTCAGCTTGGGGTTTCCGTCCGCAATGTCATCGTTCCGTATATTGACCAGCTTCACCTGGGAAATGGCACATCATGCCAATTATCGGGGGTGGGGGCTCCAGCCACCCCTCAAAGCAGGCCAGGCCAGGCCAGACTCCCTCCCTCCTTGACCCCCAGCCCATTCTCCAGGTCTGGGGTCTCACCTGCCGGTGCTTCAGGTAATCCAGGGCAATCTGCACATTCTGGAGCTTGTGGAACCGCATCCGGCCCTTTTCGCGGGGCTGTGGGGGGGGGAGAGAGGGAGGTCAGTGTCTCTGCCCTGCCAGGCTCCACCTCTGGGCACAGTGACCCCCTCCCAAGAAAAAACCCTGCCCTGGTTGAAACAAGTGGAGGATCCCAGCACAGCAGAAGGAAAGAAGGGGGAGGCCAGCCCCCAAATCCTTCCTGTCAGACACAAGTGGGAGAACAATGTCCAGGAAATGCTCCCCCCTCCATGTGTCCCCCCCCCCGCGCAGGCTGCTTCCTCTCTGCCGAACACCTTCAGGCAGCGGCCAGTGTAAAGGCTTCGGTCATCTGCCTCCCCCCCTACCCTTGCCCAGCTATGGGGCTGACACAAGGAGAAGAGGCAGGATGCAAATAAGGAGAACCCCTCTTCCCTCTTTGCAAGCGCAGATCCCCCCCCCCAGCCAAGGCCCAGCTGAAGCCAAACCTGGGGGGCTGGGGAACGGCTTGCTGGGTTCTTCATCGGCCCACCCCCTTCACTGGCCACCCTCACCCTCCCATTTAGCTCCCTGATGCCCCTAACCTGGTGGGTTTGGGGGCTCCCCTCCGCCTCCAAAATGGCCAAGAGCTCTTCCTCCACCCCTTTTGCACTTTGGGAAGCCCCCAAAAGATTGGGGCCCCCAAAAGAGCTCAGCCCCTGGGAGGTGGAACCTCTGGCTGTGGGCCAGGCAGAGCTCACCTTGGGAGAGGCGGAAGGAACATCCCTTCTGCGCCAGCAAGAGGGAGGAGAGAGGTGGGAGGTGGGGGGGGTCTCCTTGGCACCCAACCCAGCAGCTCAACCCAGGGCAGGTGTGCGGGTGGCGGGTGCAATGCCATGCGGGAAGCGACGGGGGGGGGGGCAGAGCAGAACCACTCACCAACCGCAAGTTCCGGATCACGTCGCGCTCCCTGGGCTACGGGGCGGCGGCAGGTGGGAGCCGAGCAAAGAGGGGAGCAGAGGCCAAAGGGCAGCGGTCAGAAGGCAGAGTCCCGCCCGGAGGAGAGACAAACAGAGTGGGCAGCAGAGAGAAAGACAGAAAGAGAGAGAGAGAGACCCCCGTGCAGCGCACAAGAGTTACGGTGTTAGAGCGCATAGACAGAGGGGGGGAGGCAGGGGGGGGAGCAACCAAAGACAAGAGCAGCAGGTGAGCAGCTGTTATTCCCAGGCAGGGCAGGGCAGACACCCAGCGTTGGGCTGCAAAGTTTCTGGGGCAAAATGTCGGCGACGCCTCCTAAAACTAACTCTCTGGACCTCTGGAGTTGTTAGGCGATGCTTGTGGAAGGCGGGGTGGGTGCTCTGAACCCCAAAGGGAGCCTGGGTGGGTATTGCCCCATCCCCCCATCCCTCCAAGGGGCTCCGAGGCCCTCTGCCTGCCTGTGCCCCACACTTCCTGCCACTCGCCAAGGCTTCCCTGGGCAACCCTCCTGCCTGCAAGTGGGGCACAGATGGACTGTGGGCAGAGGACTGGAAGATTTTTTTTGGGGGGAGGGGTATTTAGGAGACCACTGCAAGCAGATGAAAACATTAGCAGGATTCTAATAAGACGTGTAATGTAGCAATTACTACGGACAATATGGAGAGATGTAAAATATGGATTATGAAATAATAAGCAGCTGAAAACGTTGCCCGTAGGACCCAGGGAGAGGATGGAGGGAAGTCTGGAGATTCCAAGAATACTCTAAATATGGATATGTCATAGAATCATACAATCATAGAGTTGGAAGAGACCACAAGGGCCATCCAGTCCAACCCCCTGCCGAGCAGGAAACACCATCAAAGCATTCTTGACATATGGCTGTCAAGCCTCTGCTTAAAGACCTCCAAAGAAGGAGACTCCACCACACTCCTTGGTAGCAAATTCCACTGCCAAACAGCTCTTACTGTCAGGAAGTTCTCCCTAATGTTTAGGTGGAATCTTCTTTCTTGATATGTATTTGGTATTGTTGTATCTTTACATTTGTAAAATCAAATACAAATTACATTTTTTTTAAAAAAAAAAAGGAAGATGGGAGGGGGAGCAGCTGGGCAAGAGCAAAGCAGCACCCCCCCCCATGTTTCTCTCATTTTTTTAAAGAAAGAGCTGAACTCTCAGACTCAGGTGGGCTGCAAAATGGGAGTTGGCAGGCACAGACCACTGGATGGGGGAACATTCCCCCCCAAAAAAAAGTCTGCCTGGAAGCTGGCAACTCCAGGCTCAGCAGGGAGATGGACCCCGGGGGGAAGGGTCTGAGAGGGGGAGCCTGAGAGGGGGAGCCCCAAGCAGGAGGGCAATGGGGAGGGGGAGCAGGCAGGAGAGGGGGTGTCTAAGACACTCCAGGGGGAGGCAGAAGTAGCTGGGGTGCAGTGCAGTGTTGGGAGGTCTGGGTGGTGGGGGCCTTGTTGGCGAGACTTGCTTTCCTGCTATCTGGGGGTACAGGGGGTGCTGCCAGTCCTGGGGGGGGGGGGTCTACGTACCAGAGTGTCTCCCGAGAGCACCTCCAGGAGGGAGATGAGGTTGTGCCCATCGCGGAGGTCTTCGTAGAGGTCGTTGACGTGGCGCTGGGCCTGGAAGGGGCAAAGAGAGAGTCAGGAGCAGCAGTGGGGGCCAGCCAGCCAGCCCCCCTCCCACCCCTTTATCACCAGCAAGCAAAGGGCAAGACCCTCCCCCAACCTCTCTAGGGATCCCAGGCCCCGACCACACAGGGTGCACTGATCCCATCCCACCCTCATCCTGAAAGGAGCCTCACCCCCAGGCCTGGCCAACCTTCGCACGTTGAACCCAAAAGGAATCCCCTCTCCACTCTTAGGGGCAGTCGGCAAGTGCCCCCAAGTGGATCCCTAGTTCTGCAGACCCTCCTGGCAGCAGCCACCACCTGGGGGGAGCACAGTGCAAGGGGGGGCTGCAGTTCAGCGGCAGGGAAGCTGTGCGAGCCCCCACCCCCTGGGGAAATGGGAAAGGCCCCTGAAAGGCCAGGGAGTCACCGGTCAGCGGCCGGACTCTCCCCGAGGCACTTTGGGGTGCTTGGTTGGACAGAGAAGAAGGAAATACGGAGAGAAAGGAGGAGAGAGCAAGACAGAGCCTGGGGCACCTACCTCTGCTCGCCAGTGCTGTCGCCCGCAAGGAGGAAGAAGAAGAGGAGGAGGAGGAGGAGGAGAGGGAGAGGAGGCAGGAAGAGAGAGAAAGAGGTTAGGAAGAGGAAACAGCCCCAGAGAGAGCCCGGGGGGGTGGGGGCACAGCATGCCAAGGGACAGAACCTGCATGGTGCCTGGCACTGGTGGGTTCACACTGGCAGGGGCACCACATGGGATGGGGCATCAGGATCCCACCTGGCAGGTTTCAACCTCTCATGAGGCTGCTGGTGGCGGAGAAAAGAGGGAGCCCGGAGGAATGCGCTCAGCTTTTACTCAGAGGAGACCCATTGAAATTCATGGTCAGCTTAGCTCAGCTGGTTAGAGCATGTTGCTGATATTGCCAAGGTCTCTTCCTGCAAAGGGGGCACCCAGAAGGGGGCACCCAGAGGTGCTCCGGCAGTTGAAGCTGCTGCCGGCAGGGTTGGCAACAGGCAGGGTAAGCAAAGGGCTGGCAAGGGCCATGGGGCCTGCACCCCAAAAGGAGGAGGACAGCCCCCCAAGTGACTGTGATTCCTGCATTGCAGGGGGCTGGACTAGATGAGCCTTGGGGTCCCTCCCAGTTTGACAATCCTACAGTTCTGTGGGCGCCTCTGGCAACCGGAGTCACAGGACGGGGCGGGGGGCAGACCACACCCCAGAATCACAGAGATAATAGACCCATTCAGAAGTGAAGCAGGTTTTTTTGGGGGGGGGGTGTTCTTTCCACCACAGGGGAAGGAAATGAGGCGTGTGTCAAATCCAGAATGGGACGGTTGTCTGCCAGGGGAGTGGGGGAGGGGAGAGAAAGAGACAACCTTCAACCAGCCACCAGCCCCCCATCCTTGGGAAAGCTGGGTCTTCGCCCACCAAAAGCCCACCCCAGCCAGAGTGTCCTCAGATTTATTTAGCTGGAATATCTCTCTCTCTTGCTTTGCAGCCCTGAGAGGCTCTCAGCCTGGCCAGTCAACTCCCTGGGATTTTTTTTACCTTGATAAGGTGTTTGTTGACCCATTTGGTGAAGGTTTTCTTCTGGACCCGATCCCGTTCATCTGCAAGAGAGGAGAGGTGGACATGAGTCGAGGGGCTGGAGGGAGCCTGGCGGGGGCAGCTCAGAGAAAGTTTGGGGGCAGCCCCCACCTCCAGGAAGGAAATTGCGGAGGGGGGAGGCTGCAGCAGTCATAGCCCGAAGCACCACCAGGCCCAGGGAGGTGATTCACCCGATGCAACAGGAAGGAAATGCAAGGGTGACTCAGGCAAGCGGTGCCAGGCCCTTGCACCATCACCCGGAGCAGGCCTGGCACAAAAGCCAAGGCCACCAGCAAGAGAAAAAGAGCCCCCCCCCCCGCGTCCTGGCCACCTTGGCCCCCATGTCCATTTTGTGGATGGCCGGCCTGCCACCAGCGCAGGTCTCCCCGCCACACTCACAGAGTGAGCTGCCCCCCCCCCAGTCACTCAGACCATCAGGTCCACAGTTCAGGGTTCTGCACCCGACTCCCAAACTTTTGGAATCCACTGTCCCCTCAGCCCCATAAGCTCACGCCCAGCGCCCCCCACCCTGCCCTATAAAAAGCATTATTCGGAATATCAGTTTGCATGACCCGCGAAGGAAGATAAGAACACAATAAAATGCGAAGCAATGGCAATTAACCGCACCATTACAACTAATGAATGCAACAAAACTGATGAACTTTATCCAGTGATACCAGCTTTCCAAAGTCTGACCGTTGTCCTGTCACAGCCCCTCCTCCTCCGGCCAGCAGCACACCAGGAGCCAGGGTTGAGGGGCTTTGCTGGGCCAGAGTCCTTCCCCCTTGCCTCCAAACCAGCACCCCACGAGGGCACGCGGCCCAGAGACATTTTCGGGGGTCTCAGTGAAGTGCCACCAACAGGTCCACCTCCCGTGGGTCTAGCTAGAATCCCCGCCCAGTCACACAAGTCCATGGCTAGGGCCACATTCGTGGGCCACAGGAAGCCCAAAGCGGCCACAGCAATCAGGAGGAGTGCGCCCCCCCCCGTGACAACAATGGGGGCACCCAGGGAGAAGGGAATCCAGTTGCATAGGTGGAAATGGGAGAGAGCACCCCCAAAACCCCCACCCTCCTGGAAAGACCCTGGAGAAGAGAAGGTTAAGGGGTGATATGATAGCCATGTTCAAATATATGAAAGGATGTCATATGGAGGAGGGAGAAAGATTGTTTTCTGCTGCTCCAGAGAAGCGGACACGGAGCAATGGATTCAAACTACAAGAAAGAAGATTCCACCTAAACATTAGGAAGAACTTCCAGACAGTAAGAGCTGTTCGGCAGTGGAATTTGCTGCCAAGGAGTGTGGTGGAGTCTCCTTCTTTGGAGGTTTTTAAGCAGAGGCTTGACAGGCATATATCAAGAATGCTTTGATGGTGTTTCCTGCTTGGCAGGGGGTTGGACTGGATGGCCCTTGTGGTCTCTTCCAACTCTACGATTCTATGATTCTATGACCCTGTCCTGTAAGAGGTAGCAGAAAGAGGCCTGGCTCCTCTGCCCAAACTTGGTGTGAGCAGAGTCTGCCTCAACCCCACGGCGCCCTCTGACGGGGTGTTGGACTAGATGACCCCTGAGGTCCCTTGCCACTCACTCCACAGTTCTCCGACTCTAAGACAGGAGGCAGGATTCTCTGGGGAGGTGGGGGGTGGGGTCTTGCCAGGGAACAGGACGCCACCTGGGCCAACAATCTAGCTAAGGGGTCCCTGGGTGCCCCTCTCTGCCCCCAGGGGACCCCTCGGCCACCCCCTGGAGCCTGGGCCTGGTGCCCTGCCTCAGCCCCCATGTGACCGGTTGCCATGGCTTCCAGGCCAGACCAGGGGCTTGGCTTGTTGTGTCTCGCTCCCTTCCTCCTCCTGCAGGCTGGGATTTGCCCAGCAGAAGCCGAGCAGCCAGGAGCCCTGGAAGCACAAGGCCTGCCCCTCCCCCTCCCCACCCCGACAGGGAATGCGCAGGGAGTGCCTGGCCAGCAACCCACCCCAAGGCCTCATGGGCTGCCCCCCACTTCTGGCTGGCAACCCACAGCCTTTGCCCCACGGCATCCTAAGGGGCTGGGCAAGGAAGCCCCGGCTACACAGAAGGGGCGGCGGCTCTCCTAGAATATTCACCCACACCCACACACCTGGTGGAGAGTCAACAGGCGCAGATCTGCAGAGGGGCGGAAAGCCTAACCTGTGGAATTTTTGCCTGTTAAAGGCGCAGGGGCCCCACTGAAAGGTGGCAAGCCCACCCAAGTCTGACAGCAAAAAAGCAGCCCCTCCTCAAGGGGGGCACACGCGGCACAGCCACCCCAGGAGACCCAGCTGTGCCAACACCGAGGGGCTCAGAAAAAGCAGCCAGCTGACTGAGAGACGGGGATCAGAGGCCAAGCCCAGGGACCCCCTGGAGTGCCTTTCAGGAGCACCTCACCAGCACCCCAGGACCCCAAGCCCATGTGAGGGAGGGCACCTGCAGGAGCAGAGCTGCCCTACCACGCGGTGCATGCGCAGGAAGACGCAAACACACAGCCTGGCAGCAGCCACAACCCTTCCTGGACCTTCATTCTAGCCACAGCCTCCCACTTCCCCATAGCACAGGCCCCGCTGTGCTGTGCCCAGAGGAAGGAAGGAAGGAAGGAAGCTGTGGGGAAACACAAAATGCAAAATGCCCCACCCATCGCCACCTCTGTCCCAGGTGGGGCAGCATTAACCCCTAAAGCACACCCACCCAGTACCTTTCTTGCCCTCTGATGCCCTGAGGACCGCCTTGTACAGGTTCTCCTCCGAGTTGCTCTGGTCTGCCAGCCCTGGGGAGGTGGGGGGCCCATTGGCCGCCTCTCGGCTGCGCAACCTCTGCCGGGACATGGTGGGGGCAGCGGCTGTGGGCACGGGCTCCGGGCACAAGGCGCTGAACCAAACAGACTCGGCTCCTGGCAGCATCTAGATGCTGCCGCCAGCAACTGCCGGAGCCCTGCCCAGGCCGGGATGGGCCCTAAGCGCCTCCCCTGAGCCCTGCCCACTCCTCTCTCCATGGGAGGGAGCTGGGCTTCCCCTGCTCTGCTCTGCCCAGCCCAGCCGGGCAGGAAACCTCAGCTCTGCCCAGAGGGCTTCCTGCAAACTTAACCGCTTCCTGGCCAGCCTGCATCAGAGGCCTGGATGAAGAGTTCCCCTTGCAAATAAAGGACCCAGGGGATCAGGCCCCCTCTGCTCCACTCCTAGTTGTGCTTCCACAATCAACACAGAGGGGAAACACAGCGCTCCTCTTTCTAGCCAGAGTATACCCAAAGGAAGAGCTTCTTCCACCACTTTCATTCATGGTCCCTTTTGAGACTCCCAGCCAGCTCCACTCCCTGATCTGATGCAGGCAGGCCAACAAAATCACAGAACTGTAGAGTTGGAAGGGAGCCCAGGGGCCATCTAGTCCAACCCCCTGCGATGCCAGAATCACAGCTAAATAATCCAGGGCAGGTGGTCATCCCATCCAGTTCTGAAAGCCTCCAATGAAGGGACGTCCAGCACCTCTCCAGGTTGTCTGTTCCACTGAAGGCAGGAGCGGGGGAAAGGCTCAGGGTGGGCAGTGTGTTGTGGTCTGGGTTCGAATTGCCACTCACTGGGTAGCCTTGGGGGAAACCCTTCTCTCTGGCTAGCCTACCTCACAGGGCTGGTGTGGAGATAAAACGAGGTGCTGCCCCCAAGTGACTTGCAGAAAGGGCACCACGTGGGCCAGCCAGAGCCTGGGGTGTGGCCAGGTCTTCCTAGCACCCAGGGAAGAAGGTTGCTGCCAGCAGACTCGGAGGAAAAGCAGGGCTCCCAGTGCCCATGAGGCAATAGGTGCCCCCCACACACACTCCCCTGCTGCTCTCTCACAGGGCCACTCAGCCCAACCTTCACTGGCAGCCATCCTGACAGTCCTCCTCATGCTGGAAGCGTGGGCACAGCATTGGAGCTTGCCCGGGGGAAGGCACCAGGCTGGCACGAGGCTGGGCTGTGACTCACCCGGCTGGTGGGACAACGCCCAACTAATGGCCACAGGGCTGCAGGAGTGTTCGTGTGCCAACCCTCCCAAGGGCCCCTCCGCTCACACTGGGAAGCACCCTGTCAGGTGCGGGCAGGGAGGAGGGGGCAGGGCTAGGGGAAGGAGAAGGAACCCCATGCACACCTCAGGGGCCGGGGGGGGGAGCAGCACCTTCATCCTCCTGTTCCTATGGCTTCCCAGTGGCTCCTCAGATTCCCCCCCCCTTGAGGGAAGAGTCTGCAAAAGGCCACTGGGTGCCACCCCACCTCGCCAACGGTGCAGCTGGGAGCAAAGAGACACCCAGGGCAAAGTCTGCTGCTCCAGTGGCTGTTCCCCCACCCCACCCCCCCGGCCCCAGGAGCACATTCCAGGGCAGCCAGGCCCAGGCCCCGCCTGGCTGCCCAGAAGCAGAACTGGGCTGGGTCCCAGCACACCCGAGGAATGTGCAGCACAACAGTTTCGAAACCACAGAGAAGTTCCAGCTGCTGCCGCCGCCACAGCCACAACATCTGGGCCAGCGGCCTGCACTCTGACGCCAGAGGACATGGGGGCGCTGCTCACATCCTGCCCTGGTGCCAAGGCCCACACTGAGTCACACCACCACCAGCAGCAGCAGCCCATAGGCAGGGGACACAGTGGCTAAGGAATTGAGAGGGAGAGAGAGAAAGGCTCTCCTGGGGGGCAAAAGAGGAAACAGGCAGGAGGCAGTTACCGTAGTTGTTTGCGCTCCTCCTCCCTGTGGTTCCTTCCACCCCACAGCTGCCCCTCCCTGGGCAAACGCCAGGAGAAGGGCGGGCAGAACAAACAAGGCCTCAGGGGGAGCTGGGAACAGGCCCAGCCCCCAGCCAGGGACACCAGCTCCTCCATCAGGACATTTTGGGGCCCCTCCTTCACTCTCAAACAGGACGCAGGGCAGCCTACACACAAACACACACACAAGTGTGGCACATGGAGAAATCAGGGGACTTTTGGCTCAAGGCCTTCATCCCCTTTGGACCAGCACTGGGGTTGAGGCTCTCCAAGAAGCTTCCACAGAAGAGCATCAGAATCTGACCAGAGGCCCCGGAGGGAATCAGAGTGGCAACAGATCCCCCAAGAGTAATCTATTCCAGCCTCCTGCAAATGCAGGAACCACAGATAAAGAAAGAATGTAACTTTTGCTTATAAGCCTCCAAGAAAAGAGAGTCTGGCCACTCAGGAGCCCGGTCCCATTCTGCCCCTGGACCTGCAGGCATCGCTTGCAGAGAGCGCCTTATCTTCCTCCACAAAATCTCTTAAAGCCATTGTGCCCTGAGGGAGCAGATTCCAGGGGGTTAACTATGCGCCTTCCAGGTGAGCTGACGCGCCAGGTGACTCAGGGCTCCAGGTGAGAGCACCCCTTGCCGGATCCTTCCGGTGCTGAGCAGTTGCTGCACTTGTGGGGCAAATCTTTGCATGCAGCAGCCTCGCCCCGCAGCCACCTGCACAGGTGAGCCATCCCTGGTACAACTCACACGAAATGTAACCGGCTGTAATCTTGCATAAATAAAAGTATGCAATATTATTTACTGTATTACTGTATTATACTGTATTCAACAGAAATCTGTCCTAAAAAACAACAGGAAAGAGCAGACGAGTCAGTGGATCAGAACACACTCTAATCAGTTCCTGGATCAGGTCCAAATGTGTCTGTTCATCAGGTCCATGTCATCCACAAGGAGAGTTGTTCTTGTTCCACAGCATCCTTTCACCAAGTCTGAGACAGGGATTTCCAGAATATTAACCTTGTTTCGCCGTCCTGGGCTTTATCAGTAGTGCAAGTCTGCTTTTTTTCCTGTTGTTTTTTATGACTTATTTCTGTTGAAATCTATAATATCACACAGTGAATAATATACTTTATTTATGCAAGATTACAGCCGGTTACGTTTCGTGTGGGTTTTGAGCATGCTCTATGTAACCAAAGGTTTGATGTTGTTTTGCTAAATCCCTGGCACAGCAGCAGGTACCTGCCCCGAGGAGCTTACATTCTAAACGGAAAGAATGGTCCTCCCTTCCCCTTGCCTCTCCATCCTCTGCACCCTCCTGTATGTTTTAGATCGCAAGCTCCTCAGGGCAGGAAGTCTGCAAAGGGCTGGCTGTACCGACTCTATTTCTTTCTGAAACCAAGTTACTAGTGCTGAGGAGGTCCACACCCAGCCATGAGCAGAAACTGAGGAATTTATGCAAATTTGCCAAAGGACTGGGATGCTGTTGGCAGGGACCCCGGCTCCTCCTTCCCCTTTGCTGCCAGGTGAGCCTGCCAAGGGCGGGAGGGGCTCCCTCCTCCCCAGCCGACAGAAGCTTGACCAGGAACATTTTCCAGGCAGGACACCAGGCCGGCCGCTGCTTCCTCTGGGCTTCGTGCCCACCAGAGGGAAGGAGGGATGGGGAAACTTTGATTCATAGTCTTCTAATGCAGCCTTGTAATTAAAAATGGCTCCCAGGAGCTGAGCCCCCCCCTCCAGACACAGACCACCCCAAACACATGGGGGACTTGGGAGAGAAGAAGCGGCATTTGCTTCAAGGAGCTCAAGAATGACCAGTTTGTTTTGCTGTTCGCTACGTTTTGAAAAACAATAAACACACTCGCATACTGTATAGAGATTTATTTTAAGACTTCCATTCGCCCGCGACTCCTCTGCCTCCCACCCGCGTGGCAAGGGCCCCTTAGGAGGTGCCAATCCAGGCACAGAGATGGGGCAGCCCCACGAGAGGCGGAAAGCGCCCCCGGCGGTTCCAGCTGAGGAGACTCTGATCAACCGCGCTCCCTCCACGCGCTCCCTGGGCTCTGGCCGGCAGCGGCGCTGGCAAAGAGCTCTGAAGGGTCGGGAGCGCGCACTCAGCCAGGACTCCCTCCCTTGCGAGGGAGCACGCGTGCGCGTGCTGGTTGCTATGGAGACGGGAGGCGGAGACAGCTCGTTCCGCGCCCCCTTTAACCCTCGGCTCCCCGCGGCTGAGAACGAGGAGGACCGAGACTGGACGGCGCGGACCCTTGGCAGGAGGGAGGGGTGCAGCTGCTGCCTGGCAGTGCCCGCCTCCCACCGCTCGCTCGCTCGCTCGCAGCCACGCACCCACCTACCTACGCAGCAGAGCTGGCTGTAGAGAAGGCGCTGGCGGTAGCACTCGGGGGCGCTGAGCCACTCCGAGGCGCCCAGTAGCACCTCCCGCTTGTAGGCGAAGTAGGCGCTCACCGAGGACTCCGCGCTCCCGCCGAGGGTGCTGCTGCTGCTGCTGCTACGGGAAGCCATGGCGACGCGCTCTGGCTCCTTCCCGCCCTGCCGACTCGAAGGCTCCGGCAGCAGGAAGCGCCCCGCCCCGCGCCCGCCCCTCGCCACCAGGCCCGGCTGCCAGAGATGCGCACCGCCGACGGCCCAGGCCGAGCCCCGCGCCCGGGTCCGGGGGCCAGGCGAGCGGGCACGACGGCCGGAGCCGTTCCCAGCGGGCTAGGGAGGCTGCCTGTTCTCCAGGCGAAGGAAGGCACAGGGTGGGACTGGGAAAGAGGAGCCCAGAGGCCGTCTAGTCTAACCCTAACCTCGATCTGGGCCACTGCGCACACAAACGCCCCCAGGCGCACACGGCAGGCGCACGCTCTGCCAGCAGCAGAGCAGACCACCACTGCCGTGGGACGTGCAAAACTAACACCACAAGCTCTGGGAAAGGGCGCGCCAGTTCCAGTGCTGTTTTCAGTGTGCATTTGATACCGGACTTCCTCTAGTAATCATCTCATAGAACCGCAGAGTTGGGAGGAACCACGGGGGTCATCTAGTCCAACCCCTCGCAAGGCAGGAAACGTTTTTGTCCACGACCCTGAGAGTAAGCGTCTCACACTCTACTGACTGAGCCATCCCAAGCCAGTCCCGTTCAAAGAATTTTATGCTCTTAACTTTGCAGCATTAAATGAGTATTCGACCCTTTATTTTCCTCTGCAAGGTCTTGTTGCGAAATTATTAAAATAACAGCTTAGTTTCCTGTTAATTGTGTTGCTTTGCAGGTATACTTTCTATTTGTTTTCCTTCTATAACGTTTGGTTCGATGTTTCCATGCAGTTTGTAAACCGCTTTGAGGTTTGCCGCCGACTTACAAACAGAGAGCGATATAGAAACGAAACGAGCAAGCAAGCAAGAATCATTAACCAGGCTCTTTCCGCAGACTGCCAGGAACTGCCAGGCGGGCACCAAGCCAGGCGTTGGCCTCCGAGCGGGGAGCAGGCCGCCTCAGCAGCCCTCGGCTCGGAGGATGCCACCAGAGCCACCCTCCGGGGCGCGGGGAGAAGGCCCGGCAGCGGCAGCTCCGTAGCTCCGGCAAGCTGGGCGCTGCGGGACCCGAGCCAGCCGGTCCCCGAGGGAGCGAGCGAGCGAGGGAAGCCCCGCTGGCCGCCGAGGGAGAGCCCGGCAGAAACCGCGCGGGGACTCCGCTCGCACGTCGCCCTCTCGTCACCAGCGCCTTGGCCGGGCGCCTGGCGAGGGAGCCGGCGACGCCCAAGGCTCCCTCCCACCCAAGTCCCACCCAGACGCCTCTCCTCCTTATCCAGCTCTCCAAAGCCGGGCAGGGGGCAGGAGGGGTCTCGCTCTGTCCTGCCCACGAGCGGGAGCCCCCGGGACACGGTGGGGGGCCGTGCCCCGACTACCCCATGGGCCTCCCTGCGCAGGGCAAGGCCTGCCAGCCTGGCTATCTGGCCTCTCTCCCCCTGCGTGACCCCCGGCTCCCACGTGCGCGGCTGCGCGGGACAGATAAGGCCGCGCGCGGCTGCGAAAGGGCGCGATAAGCGCAGGGGGGTTGCTTTTTACCCTGCAGGCATCCCGGGAGGGCAGCTGCGGCCCCCAGGGGGCTCCCTGGCCCCTGAGTCACGCTGGGAAATTTTCAGGGCCAGCCTAGTTCCCAGGGTCTGGGCGGGGTAGGGGGCAGCAGCAGGATTCCGCTGCCCCCCCTTCCTTCCCCACGGAGCAGAGGGACAATTGAGTCACTTGGCATAATCAGAACCAGATTCCTGCACCAGAACAGCAATCCCCCCCTTTTCTGGCACAGCAGGGCGGGAAGCTGGAAAAAATGAATAAGGACATTGGAGACGCAGAAGGCGTCTGGGACAGGAAGAGCACGCAGGCGGGCGGCCTTTACCGCTCACCAAAGCAGCGCCACACACACACCGCCCCGCCAACGTCCGCTCTTTGCACATGCTCAGAGGTGCCCTTTCATGCTGCACACGCACGAACACGCGGCACTGACTGTCCCAGCCTTGAGGTCTGACTTCCTTCGGCCGCTCCCCAACAAAAAGCATCCCTCTCAAAGAGAGAAAAAGACCTGGGGGGCATGGAAGTTGTGGGGGAGGAGATGGGTGGGTGCTGCTCCTGAAACTGCGGAGGAAAAGAGGAACCCCCTCCTAGCACAAAGGGTGTGAGCAGAGCCCACACAGCAGCACAAGCACAGGGGGCATGGCTGCCCACTCTGCTCCCACCCCACAGGGCTTGGAAGAGCAGGCTCTCCGGTGAGAAACCCACAAGCAGAGGGTCTCACCATTATCCCCTAGGTGGCCGCTAGGGGGCTCCACAACCCCTCCAGACAGGTCCAGCGAGGGCGCCCCACAATCCCACCTGCCTTTTGCTCATATCATCTGCCTGCCAGTGTCTAGGTCAGTGTTTTTCAACCTTTTTGGGGCAAAGGCACACTTCTTTCATGAAACAAATCACGAGGCACATCACCATTAGAAAATGTTAAAAAAATTAACTCTGTGCCTATATTGACTATATATAAAGTAATTCTCCCACGGCACACCAGGCAACATCTCGCGGCACACTAGTGTGCCGCGGAACAGTGGTTGAAAAACACTGGTCTAGGTGGTTGTTTGTCCCTTGTTTTTATTCTCGTTTTTAATATTTGTTTTCTGTAAGTCACTTTGAGGTTCACCTTGGCAGGGGGAACTCCACTAATAAATATTATTAATAATGCCACGTCACCAGCCTAGAGAAAAGTGGGTCTCCCCCCCCACCCCGTGGGGTCAGAGAGCACAAGCGAGCAAAGCACCAGCCTCAGGACCAACAAATATCAGAATATGGGCCCCACTCAGCACCAGCCCCTGGGAGAAGGGGATGCTGGACCAGAAGGGCCTTTGGCAGCTCTTACCAGGGGGAACCAGCAAGCAGGAACCCCCTCCGTGGGTCCCAGCAACTGGGGTGCTAGCAGAGGACAGAGCAGAGCCATCAGGGAAAAGAGCCATCATAACCCTCTCTGGCTATTTGTCCCATCCTCTTTTATGGCCATCCCAGTGGGGGGCCATCCCTGCCTCCCGGGGAGGGGGGGGGAGCAAATTCCACACTTTAATTCTTCACTGATTCTCAGCTTCACTGAATGCCCACAAGTCTCCAGGTATTTCCAGCGGGAGAGTGGAATCCCGGAGACTGTGAGGTGCTCCCACTGCCTGGCCAGATGACAGTCCCCCGCCCCGCCCCCCACCCTGCCTCTTCCCCACCTGCACTTCCCCACAGCAGTCTGGTGTGTGGTCTGGTGAGGGAGAAACAGCCCCATTAGCAGCAGCAGCCACCGTAACCAGGCCTCTTATTTGGTTTCCAGGATAAACAGCCGCCCTCGGCGCTCACCAGCTTGCAGACAGAAGCTGCGCCATCTAAAAATAGACCCAAGCCAGAACTGGGTGGGGCAGCCCCTCCCAGCTTGCCTTGCCCCACAGGGCCCCCACCGGCACAGGGGCAAGACACCCCCTGGAACGCCAGCAGCCCTGTCTGGAGTCCAGAGGTGACCTCCACGGCAGCCAAGAATCTGGACACACCCTGGAAGCTGATGCGTCCTGGCAGGTGCGACCTTGACAAGGTGGGGGGGGAGGGCAGCGGCAGCCCCCCCCCCCAAGAGCAAGCCTGGCAAGGGGCCAAGGACAGCCACATAGGGAGGGAGGCAGGTGGCAAACAGCAAAAAGCGGAAGGTTTCTGCCCAGAAACAGGCTGCAACCCAACAGAGATTAGCAGAATCAGCAGGGAACCCAGAGGCATGCCTCCCCCCCCCCACACACTCACCCCTCCCCAGGCCCGCCGGCTTCATTGCCCAAGCTGTCCTTCGCCCTCCACCTGCCAAAAAACCCCATTCCCTCCCCTGCTTTGTCAGCTCCTGCTCCACCAAAATGATCAGGGGACTGAAGCAGAAACACAGAAAGGGGCCCCAAACACTCTAGGTGCTGCTCTCCCTCTGCACACACTGAGACACCCCCCTCCCCAAAGTGCTGTAAGTAGATAAGGTAAAGGTAAAGGGACCCCTGACCATTAGGTCCAGTCGTGACCGACTCTGGGGTTGCATGCTCATCTCGCTCTATTGGCCGAGGGAGCCGGCGTACAGCTTCCAGGTCATGTGGCCAGCATGACAAAGCCGCTTCTGGCAAACCAGAGCAGCACATGGAAACGCCGTTTACCTTCCCGCTGTAGCGGTTCCTATTTATCTACTTGCATTTTGACGTGCTTTCGAACTGCTAGGTTGGCAGGAGCTGGGACCGAGCAACGGGAGCTCACCCCGTCACAGGGATTCGAACCGCCGACCTTCTGATCAGCAAGCCCTAGGCTCAGTGGTTTAACCCACAGCGCCACCTGGGTCCCCTCATAAGGTAAAGGTAAAGGGACCCCTGACCATTAGGTCCAGTTGTCACCGACTAACTACCACGTATTTAAGTCCATGGAACACCACCACAAAACACACACTTTAGTATGTAGTATTTAACATTCACAACCATGGGTGTCGATTCACTGGAGGGGCAAAGCTTGCAGTGGGTGTTGGGGCCCAGGTGATACCCCCCCCCTTTCAGGGCTGTTGCTTGCAACAACTTACAGTCCTCGGGCAAGGATAGGCTCCAGCTCACCCACGAGGCAGAGAGGACTCTGTGAGCCATTGCCCTGGAGGTCAAAGGCAAGAGGTTAGACAAGCGCAGAGAGACAGCAGGAGGCGTTGGGGTCCCCCCACTTTGTGGGAGCCTGACAGCACCCCACTCCCCACTGGCACAGCAGCTGCCATGAGTAGGAAGGCTACAATTTGGGCTTCATATTCTAGAGAAAAGGCAAGTGTGAGGTAGAACTCTATAAAATTATGCACAGCGTGGAGAGAGTGTGGATGGAGACGGGCTTTTCTCCCTCTCTCACAGCACCAAAACATGTGGACTTCCAGGGAGGCTGAATGTTGGAGGGTTCAGGGCAGCGCCAAAGGAAGGACAAGGGAAGAAGACCGCGATGGACACCAACTGAGATGGCTGTAAACGAGGACTGGGCAAGTTCATGCAGGAAAAGGCTAGCCATGGCTCCTGGCCACAGAGACTACGCTCTCCCTCCACCCTTGGAGAGCTGCTGCTGCCAGGAATCAGGAGAGAGGGCGGCTGCTGCTGCTGCCCCCAAATCCTGCAGGTGGGTTTATTATTACTAGTTGTACCAGCAGTAAAGGTAAAGGACCTCTGGACAGTTAAGTCCAGTCAAAGGCGACTGGGGTTGTGGAGCTCATCTCGCTTTCAGGCTGAGGGAGCCAGCATTTTCCCACAGACAGCTTTCCGGGTCATGTGGCTTCCGGCACAACGGGACACCATGTCCCAGGAGCTGGGACAGAGCAACGGGAGCTCACTGCGTCACGGGGATTCGAACCACAAGTCCAAGAGGCTCAATAGTTTAGACCCCAGCACCACTTGCTCTCCTAGTAATACGTAGTAGCAGTTCTGGTTACAGGTAGGTAGCCGTGTTGGTCTGGGTCGAAGTAAAATAAAAAAATTCCTTCAGTAGCACCTTAAAGACCAACTAAGTTTTTATTTTGGTATGAGCTTTCGTGTGCATGCACACTTCTTCAGATACAGTGAAATAGAAGTAGTAGCAGTAGTACCCCATCCATCTGACTAGGTTGCCCCAGCCACACTGGGCGGTTTCCAACACACATAAAAACATCATAAAACATTAAAAGGCTTCCCTATACAGGACTTCCTTCAGGTGACTTCTAAAAGTTATATGGTTACTCATCTCCTTGACATCTGAAGGGAGGGTGTTCCACTGGGAGGGTGCCACTACTGAGAAGGCCCTCTGCCTGGTTCCCTGTAGCTTCACTTCTCACAGTGAGGGAACAGCCAGAAGACCCTTGGAGCTGGACCTCCATATCCAGGCTGGACGATGGGGGTGGAGATGTTCCTTCAGGTCTACAGAGCCATTGGGGCATTTGATTGGCCACTGTGAGAACAGGATGCTGGGTGGGCTTTTTGCCTGATCCAGGAGCTCAGCTCTTCTGCCAGGACAGGGACTGTTTCCTTGAGCACTGAACCACTACAAGTGATGCAGCAAAATAGTACATATATAAAGAGAAGCCTAGCCCTGCCATTCTGCCCCCATCCAAATCACAGAGTGTTGTGCCTCCCCAACCAGGGTGGATAAAAATCAATGAAAATAAATAGATTAAAAAATCATATATACATTATTTCAATTGGATTTTTTTATTTAAATTGGATTTTTAACATAAAATACTTTTTTGGGGGGGAATCTTTCTAAAGATAGTTTTCTATTTAAGTTCTATCTATGTTAGTCTAAAGGCATCAGGAAATAAGGATTTGTTATAAGTTTTGCATGTGTGCTAAAACTCAGTCTAAGGTTTTGTTTTTTTAAAAAAAATGTTTAACCACATCAGTTAACAAACATGGATACATATGTTATAATGTTATTCTTTTAGTTAAATAAAAGGTTTAAATTGTTATTAAGGAACCTCACAATAATTTCATAATTACTAGTCAATGTATTTCTAATAGTATAACCAAATCAGAATTTTTTGATATAACTGTGAAAACTACTTTGAAAATTTATTACTCCAAAAATGAAACCTTCATCTGGTTCCCCCCCCCCAGCCTCCCTCCCACGTGGGTCCCCAACCGCCACCTGCAGTTTCAAAGCAAGGAAGCTCCAATTTCACTGGGCACTACCAGGCTGCGGTTTCCTGATCACTTGATGTGTGTTTTTCGGGGAGGAGGCTGCCATGGCAATGGGGGGGGGGAGGCCCCACCCACACTGGTGCCCGGAATGAGTGGCAGCAGAGATTCCGAGAAAACCACCAGCTCAACTTCTGAAAGAAGGGGGGGCAGAGGAGAAATAGGAGTTGTGGGCAGCCACATCGGAACCTCCTCATTTGTGTCACGAAAGTCGGAGGACGTCACCAGCAGCAGGACCCATGGGTGGGGCCCCAAGGCCTGCGCTAGACATGAGACCTGGAAGGGGGGAGGACAGGAGGATGAAGGTGCTGCTCCTTGTTAAGACAAGGAAGGGGGGGTCTTTCACATGCAATATCTGTTTGTGTACAGTATTAAAGTATAGCAGCCTCTTGCAAAACAGCAGCGCATTGTACAGAAACCACACAAAAGCAGGAATAGAACAACCATGAAAATGGGGCAATTTTCCTGAGCTGGAAACCCTGTGACACCCTCAGCCCAAGCTTAAGGGTGGGCTTTGGTTCTGCAGCACCAAGGAAAGATGCACTCTGCACATGCTCAGCCACTGAGAGCCAAGCCAGAGAAAGTCCCAGACTGAGCCCTAGACTCCTGCTCCTCCATTTGGCTGGGCACAGCGCTGCACACCAGACGGAACCACAGGACTGGGCCTATGGGAGGGGGAGGGCAGCTGTGACATCTGAGCTGAATGCAGCATGACTGGGCAGCATGGAGGGCTGGGCTGGGCCCAAGAGAAGCAGGGAAGGCAGGCAGCGGTGGGCCTCTCTCCAACCCTCCCCCCCAACTCTGGGAAACAGCTGGGGGCATCACCAGCAGCAGCTGGCAGGGGGAGCAGAGCCCAACAAGGATGCCAGCTCCAAAGGCTGGCTGGCACATGATCCCCGTGAGAAGGACGGGGGGGGGAGAGAGAGCACCCAGTGGTGACACTGCTATGCACACAAAGAGCACCCAGCAACTCCAGACTTTAGCTGGGGGGGGGGGAGAGAGAAAGCACAGCAAGTATAGACACCTTTGCCCCAGAGACCCTGCAAGACAACAGAGGAGCTCTCAAGGCCAGGAGCACAGCCGCTTCCCCCCCCCTCCTGCCCCAAAGCTCAGCCAGAGAAGCAGCCTGGCTCCTCCTCCCCCCTTTTGAAAACATGCTCAGAGGCTGCCACCTGTGCTTCTGGAACAGCCCCACCCAAGCTGAGGCACAGGTGCTGCTAAGACAGTGATTGCGAACCTATGACACGCGTGTCAGACATGACACACAGAGCCCTCACTGCTGGCATGCACCCCATCGGCCCATTCGTGCTGTTGTTGTTTTTCTCCTCACACTACAGCTTGTCTCCGCTGTTAAAACCCGGATCCTTTTTTGTTGTTGTTGTTGTTGCTGGTAGCCAGAGATTGGTTTTTTAACCCTTTCTGTGCTGTTTTTCTGGTGCTTAAAAGACAAACGCTGTTACACCCAATCATAGTCTGCCAATGATTGGGTGTAACAGCGTTCATTTTTTAACCCGTTCTGTGCTGGGTTTTTGGGGGGGCGCTTTGGCAGACTATGTCGGTGCTGCATGTTAGTTCCAGCGAAGGTATTATTCGTCATTCGTCATTTATTTCTGTTCTCTCCCCCCCCCAAAAAAAGTGCAGCAGCTTTGGGGCACCCCCCCAAAAAAGCAAAGTAACGTTTGCACCCCCCAAAAAAAACTCCAAAACTTTGGTCAGCAGCCCCCCGAAAAAGCTCAACAACTCTGGGCATTTTGTGACAAATATGGGGTTTTTGGTTTAGTTAGGTTAAATAATTCGTTTTTGGTTTATTAAATACAGTTATATATTACAATTATACATTTTTGTTATTTAAACTATAAATATTGTGAAATTATGGTGTTTTTTCTCAAAGTGACACACCACCCGAGTTATGCTCGGTTTTTAGGTGAATTTTGACACACCAAGCTCAAAAGGTTGCCCATCACTGTGCTAAGAGGTGACCAAGCCCGGCTGGCGTCCAAGGGAGGGGGCTGCTGGTGTCCCAAGGAGCGTCTGAAAAAGACGCTGCTGCTGCTGCCGCCATCCCACGGGGTTTGCTAAAGGCCAAAAAAAGACATTACGCATGTGGAACCCTGAGCAGCTGGCAGGAGACTCCCCCTTGTCCTCCCCCCCCACTTCCCCGCTGAAAATCACCCCTCCCCAAAGTGCTTTCACTACCAGAAACAAACTGTGGCATTTCAATGCACTCCCCTGCTCCCCCAACAAAGAGCTCTGTGCCCAGTGCCCCACACATTTGTGTGGGATCGACACAGAACTGCCAAGCGCCACATTCCTTCATCTGAAAGGTCACGGGCCCATGGGAGGTGTGAGGGCGGCATCCTAGGGGGGCCCCAGAAGTGAGATCGGGACAGAAGACCAGGCAGCATCCCAAACAGAAAACTGAAACAGGGATGTTTGGCCCAAACAGATTCTGCCCCCCCCCCCGCCCAAGGGGGGAAGTGTCCTCTCTGGAGATGGTCAGATGGCATCAGAAGTGGTACTGGAAAATATTCCAGGGGATGCAAGCACCGTCATCAACCAGGAACATCACTTTCACTATCCAGAAATTAACCTCCTCCTTTCCTGTGCTCCCAAGAGAAATTCAATCCTACTGATCTTTAGGCAAAGCTTTGCTGCTCCCGTTTAAAAGCCAGAGAAGCAGCAGCAACAACAGCTGCCACCCCCTCCTTCCTGGTGGGGGGGACCCCTGCTCATTCCACCCCCCCATACCTACAACTAAACCTGCCCTTTGTCCCACTCCTCTTGCCCCCACCCAAGTGGGCAGCTGCTGATGAAACATGCAGTGAAGCAGCCCCCCCCAGTCATTCCTTGTGGGTTCTGGCAGACCCCCAAGGGCAATGGAGACAACCTTGCAGGGTCAGCACCCAGAGCGCAGCAACTCCCTAACAGAGACCCTCTCCAGCCCCACAAGCAGCTGGCCAAGTGCTGTGCCTCTGCATTCTCCCCCATCTCATGGGGGGGGGGGGTATTGCCTTGGCAGAGGTAATGCCAGAGTCCAGGGTGAAGGAGGAGAGGCTGCGGGACACGGCTTGACGTCACTGGTCTCAGAAGGGAACTAATTCAGCAGACCTTATTCTGCCTGGCGTGCTCTGGTCCATGGGGTCACAAAGAGTCGGACACGACTAAACAACAACAATTCTGCTAGTATCTAGAAGATGCTCCGGCTTCTGCATCTTCAGGCTGTGTGCAAGAGTCACTGAGAAAAGCCAACTCCGATTTGGGTGGCATCCAGTGGGGCAGTTTGAGAGGCCAGTTGGTGGAGCCCCCAAAGGAGGGGAGTGTAGCGTCTCACCCCAGGTACTTTGAGTCTCCCATCCCCCTGGAGGGCCAGGGGCAAGCTGAGTAATGGGCTTCCCAGCCAGGCTGCCTGCGCTGCACCAGGTCAGCAGCAGCAGGAGCCCCTGCTCCCCTCTCTCCTCACAACAGCCTTGTAAGGTAGGTCGCCTTGAGCGAGGCCCCAGGCCAAGCTCAGCCAGCGGCTTTTAAGGCAGCGAAAGGGGCCAAAGAGCTTTCAACCTGAAGGCGCCACCCAAAAGCCGCTGGGGGGGGGGTCCATGGAATCGTAGACTACGGGGGTCACCTAGTCCAACCCCCTGCAGTGCAGGAATCTTTTGCCCAACGTGGGGCTCCGACCCGCAACTCTGGGATCCAGAATCCCACGCTCTACGGACCGAATTATCCCTCCGTTGCACAAGACGCCGCCGACTGACAACCGACGGAGCGGCTCTCCTGTCAAAGGCCGGCTTCTCCGCACGCGGGCGCGCCTTCCAGCCACGCAGGGGTTAATGGGCGCGCGCCCACGTGTCAGTGTTTGGTTGCCGGGGGGAGGGGGGAGCTCGGTCGCCTCGCCCCGCCCCGCCCCTCGGCGCCCTCCCGCCTGCCTGTCCTCGGGGCCCCAGCGCCGCCCGCGCGCCCTCTAGCCACTCACCGTCCTCGCCGGGGCTCCCCGCGCGGCGCCGGTACCAGACGAGGGCCAGCGTGAGCGCGTGGCCGGCCACCACCAGCGACGGAAAGAGGTTGCCGCCGCCGGGATCCATGGCGGAGGCCGCGGGCGACGCCGAGCAGGGCACGGAGGTGCTCCGACGGCAGCAGCAGCCGCTACGCCGAGTCCCTGACGCTGAGCGAGCGGCCGCCCCGCCCGAGCCGCCAGCGCAGGATCCTCCTCCGGGACAGCCCGCAGGCCCGCCCCCCTCGGCCTGCCGCCCGCACTGCGGAGCCGCCGGAGCCCGGCCTAGCCCAGCGCAGCCTCGACGGCGCGAGCCGGCCCTGCCGCTGTCCCTACGCAGGCAACTCTCAAGGTTACCCGCTCGCCTTGACCACTCCCTTCGCCCTGGCCAGGGCAGAGCCCAGCGCCTTGGCACGCCCTCCCCCTCCGCTTAGCTCTGCCCCTTCGATCCAACCATTAGGCAGCGCAGCCACAAGACTAAGGAAGGAAGGAAGGAAGGAAGGAAGGAAGGAAGGAAGGAAGGAAGGAAGGAAGGAAGGAAGGAAGGAAGGAAGGAAGGAAGGAAGGAAGGAAGGAAGGAAGGAAGGAGGGAGAATCGCGGGTTTCGCTCGCGCCAGGCTTGATGCCCAACCCTGTCAAGTGCGCTTCTCATTCCCCGGAGCCAAGCGGGAGGGCGAGCGGCGATGCCCCGGGTGGGCAGAGCAAACATCCCCTCCCCCCCCATCAATCACGGCCGGCAGCGGCCAAGCTTTTTATAACTGCCAGAAACTCGCCCGGCCGGCGCCACAGCCTCCCCGCTCGCCCGGCTTACCCGGCACAATCTTCATGGGAGAGCCGCTGTCCCGGAGGGCAACCCCCGGCCGCGCAGGAGGAGCAGCTACAGGACGCGGCAGCGGCAGCCCCCGAGTGAGGGTCCGGAGCTGCGGGATTCACGACACCGCCAGCCCCCGCGGGTCCCCCGTGGCCGTTGGGGAGGGGGCAGTGGCGCAGGCGGGCCTATAAATAGCCCGGCGACGGCGAGGACGGGCCTTGTCATGGCTCTCGAGTTAGAACATTACACCGGAGCGAGGAGGAGGAGGAGGAGCCAGGCTGCGCTCGGCCAGGGACCCCCCAGCGCAGCTGCCCCCTCCCCGACACAGCAGGCACCTGTGCGTGTGCCCCCTAGAACAAAGACACCGCTGGGTCTCCTCCTGCCTGACTCTAGGGGCGAGGGGTGCTCTCCGCAAGCATCTTCGTACAGTGGGGTTGGTATGGGGCTTTCACCCCCAACCCAGGGCCTGTGCCGCTCATGGGGAGAGATCCTCTCCCTGGAGCCATCAGCGAAGCTGCTTAGGAGGAATTGGTGGATAAGGGCAGAGGGGCAAGGGCTAGAATGTCAGGTTTGGGGGTGACGGACAGGGTATGCTCAGTACCCACCTCAAAAGCCCTTCGTGTCACGAGTGGCGCCCCCACCCAACGCCCTCCGGCAGGGCTTAGTCTTTGCGCCAGGAAAGGACGCTCTGTCCAGCCTCTCCCAGGGGAGAATTCCAGGTCAGGGCATCTTCCAACAGCCTTGAAAGGCAAGGAGTGGCCGCTTGGAAAGGGAAAAGGTTGCACCATCGCCATCGTAAAAATGCTATAAATGTATCTGTGGGGCTGGCATGTAACCTTTGCTGCCCTTCAGCAGCACCCCATAGCCAGCGGGGGGGTAATCCTGACGCCACAGGGTGGTCAAGCACCTGAGTCCACCCTGGAGGTTGTAGGAGAGAGATGAGCTGCCTACGAAGGTTCTGCTGTATGTGAAAGAATCGAAGTCGATTAGTTGAGAACAATTCATAGAATCATAGAGTTGGAAGAGACCACAAGGGCCATCCAGTCCAACCCCCTGCCAAGCAGGAAACACCATCAAAGCATTCTTGACATATGCCTGTCAAGCCTCTGCTTAAAGACCTCCAAAGAAGGAGACTCCACCACACTCCTTGGCAGCAAATTCCACTGCCAAACAGCTCTTACTGTCAGGAGGTTCTTCCTAATGTTTAGGTGGAAGCTTCTTTCTTGTAGTTTGAATCCATTGCTCCGTGTCCACAGAAAACAACCTTTCTCCCTCCTCTATATGACATCCTTTCATATATTTGAACATGGCTATCATATCACCCCTTAACCTTCTCTTCTCCAGGCTAAACATGCCCAGCTCCCTAAGCCGTTCCTCATAAGGCATCGTTTCCAGGCCTTTGACCATTTTGGTTGCCCTCTTCTGGACACGTTCCAGCTTGTCAGTATCCTTCTTGAACTGTGGTGCCCAGAACTGGACACTGTACTCCAGGTGAGGTCTGACCAGAGCAGAATACAGAGGTACTATTACTTCCCTTGATCTAGATGCTATACTCCTATTGATACAGCCCAGAATTGCATTGGCTTTTTTAGGCAGCCGCATTACCATCCAAGGGTAGTTCGTCATTCATTGGAATCAAAGGGCAGATGAAAGATTCGTAAGCTGTTCATTCCAACCCTCTGCCAGCCCCAGGACACCCCCCCCCAAAGGCTGTAAGGAAGAGCCCACCAGCTCCCTAGGTAGTTGGGACAAAAGAAGAGCCTGCAGGATCAGGCCAGTGGCCCCTCTTGTCCAGCATCCTGTTCTCACAGTGGTCAACAAGATGCCAAACTGTGAAGCTTGCCAGGTGGACCTGAGCACAGCAGCAGCCCCTTGCTCACCTGAGATTCCCAGCACAAGTTACCTTCTCCTCCACCCCCCCCCCGAAAGCTCAAGAAGTTCCAGGGAAACCTTTCCTCTCCCTCTTGTGACTTGAGCCCCTTAGATCTAGTCTCTCCTTGCCCTCTGGGGCTAAGAAAATGAGCCTGGGCCCTCCTCTCTGAACCAGCCCTTCAAGTATCTACTGAGCTCCCCCTGAGCTAGATACGCACTAACTCCTTCAACATTTCCTTTCAAGTTAAATTACATTTTCTCTCCTCTTTCCTTTGAGGAGTGTGATGTGTGCCTGTCAAATGTAAATAATCCTCTCCACACCTTTCATTTCTGACATGAATCTAAAGTGCTGGCCTGGAGTCCTAGCCACTTCTCCTGTAATTTTGATTTGGGGGGGGGGAGTACATCTGCACCTGCTTTGCCGGCAGTGGGCCTTACTTCCAAGTAAACATAAATGAACAGGATTAGGTTCCAATCCACAAACAAGTTGTGTGATTGGCTAGACATTTTGGCAACAAGTCCTGGCCTGATGACTTCCTACTCAGAGTAGAACCTCATTCAAAAGTACCAGCACTCTCTATAAGTACCAGAGACTAGAGTTCTTAGAGAGTGTCAACAAACATTGACATACATACTTGGGACTTTCAAAAAGCTCTCAGCTGAGTAAGAATAAGAGGAGATATCCTCTCGTGGACCAGGAATTGTCAAGTAAAAGGAAGCAATAGCAATAGACAGAGCAGCAATAAATACAGTTCTCTGAATGGAGAGATCTAGGGAGCGCAGTTCCTCAAGGATCAGTATTGGGTCCTGTGCTTTCAACTTGTTCATAAACATTCTAGAGTTAAAACAAAATAAAAAAATTCCTTCCAGTAGCAGCTTAGAGACCAACTAAGTTTGTCTTTGGTATGAGCTTTCGTGTGCATGCACACTTCTTCAGTTGCATGCACACGAAAGCTCATACCAATGACAAACTTAGTTGGTTTCTAAGATGCTACTGGGAGGAATTTTTTTATTTTGTTTCGACTACGGCAAACCAACACGGCTACCTGATTCTAGAGTTAGGTGGTCAAGTTTGCTAACAATAATAATCTAAGGCCACTAAAACAAATAGATTTGGTCATTAAAACAAAGGTCCACCAAACTGTGTAAATGGCTGGTAAAATGGCCAATGCAATTCAATATGAGTAAGTGCAAAGTATTGGCGCAAAAATCTTCATTTCACTTAATATGCTCATGGGATCCGAACTGGCCATTAGTGTGACCTTGGGGTCAGTGGGTCGCTCAATGAAGACTTTGACCCGGGAGCAGTAGTTGTGAAAAAGGTGGATTCCATGCTTGGGATCAATAGGGAAAGAACTGAAAATAAAGCTGCCACTATCACCATGCTATGAAAGAAATCTATGGTGCAAGTGGATTGGGAATACTGCCTACAGTTCTGGTTGCATTACCTCAAAAAGGACGCTGCATAAGTGGATAAGGAAAAGTTCTTCTCCACCTCTCATAACCCTAAGGAAGCTGATGTTGAGAGCCACAGACGACTTACATGAAGTGCTTCTTCCCACCTCAAGAGCACAAGCTCCAGGGTGCACTCAGCCGGACTGGCGCTCTCCAGAGGTCCCATTCAGGCTCTCTTGCCTTGCATGTATCCTGCCCACCTAGCAGTTCGAAAGCACATCAAAGTGCAAGTAGATAAATAGGGACCGCTCCGGCAGGAAGGTAAACGGCGTTTCCGTGCGCTGCTCTGGTTCGACAGAAGCAGCTTTGTCATGCTGGCCACATGACCTGGAAGCTGTCTGCGGACAAACGCCGGCTCCCTCGGCCTATAGAGCGAGATGAGCGCCGCAACCCCAGAGTCGGACACGACTGGACCTGATGGTCAGGGGCCCCTTTACCTTTACTTTTAAGGTTGAAACCAGGCCCATGGGGGAGAGCCACCATCTAAGATTTTAAAGTAACCCACCTTAGCCTGAAGGGAAGAGGAGAAAGTGAGAACTCCCCCACACCAGGAGGAGACCCAGGTATGTAACTAATAATAATAATAATAATAATTTATTATTTATACCCCGCCCATCTGGCTGGGTTTCCCCAGCCACTCTGGGCAGCTTCCAACAGAAAAATAAAGCACAGTGATCTATTAAACATCAAAAGTCTCCCAAAAGCCTTCAGATGTCTTCTAAAAGTCTGGTAGTTGTTTTTCTCTTTGACATCTGATGGGAGGGCGCCGCCACTCCTAGTGGCTGAAATTCTTAGCATTTTAAATTACTGCTGTTAGTAGTACTACTGCTGCTGCTACTGCCTTGAGACCCCACCTTTTCTTCAAGGCACTCAGGGTGTCTTGTGTGCTTCTCTCTCACCCCAGTGCAGAAGGTCCTGGGTTCAGACCCCAGCAGCATCTCCAGGCAGGCCTGGGACAGATTCTCATCTGAAAATCCGGGGAAACGGCTGCCAGTCAGTGTTGACAATACTGAATGATTAGGTGCAAGGCAGCTGCCTATGTTCCTACGGCATGGATCTGAACCCAGGTCTCCCAGACCCTAGGCAAACTCTCTGACCCCACCCCACCCCAGCTCTTAGCCAGCTTCACATGAAAAGTGAAAACAACACAGTCAAGCAATTAAGACCAGGAGCAGGCCAGGCACTTGGGGATCAAAGGAGAAGGTGGCGTACCTGTTGCCCTGGAGAGCAGCTGGTGATGGGACTTGGCAGGGGTGGGCTAGACTGTTAGGGAGCAGCAAGGACACTTTGTAGCTGCATAAAGGACTTTAGTAGCAACCATCTCATTACAGCAAGTTCCACAGAACAAAGTAGAAAAATCTTCACCAGCCTCTTCCTGGTTATGTTAGTTAGGGGGAGGCTGGCTGGTTGTTTTTATTTTGCTCAGCAGGGGCCCATACATGTCACTCTTCTCTGAAACCTTCCTCAGCTCCCAGCTCCCCCCTCCCTTGCTACTGCCAGGCTCTCCAGGGGCAGCCGATGGGGTCCTCCTACCCGCCCCCGTGGGGATTGCCCGTGACTGCAGGGGGCGCCCTATGCTCTGGCCACATCTGCCAACGGGGCAGCCCCTGGAGCCCTTCCCCAGCAGATGAATGGCAGGCAGGGAGCATTTACATCTGTTTCCCCCCCCCCCTGCAGCGCCTGCGGAGGGAAATCGCAGAGGCCTGAAATCTGGGCCGAGTTTGGAAGCAGCAGCTGCAGAAGGAAGCCAGATGGGGCGCAGGGAGGGGCGCGCCACGCCCTAAAGGAGCAGGAAGAGGCTGACTCTCCTCTCGGCAGGGGGAACACTCCACCCCCCTCTCCTGTTCCCGCCCAACTGTGGCTGCAGAGTCCTTCTCCAAAGCATGGCCTTGGCCTGTCCCAAGCCCTTCCTTGGAGCTCCTTCCAGGCATATAATGCGCGCGCCCCCCATAAACCTGCCCCTCCTAAGGGAGACGCAAATAATAATCTCCTTGTGATCCTTCACAGAACTGATGCCAGCTGTTGGCAGCTGGGGAAAAGTGAGGCAGCCTGGAAGAGAAGTCCCTTAGGGCCACCCAGAGGCTGGGAGCCGGGGCTCTTTGCCAGGGAGCAGAGGGTTTTTTTGGGGGGGGTTGTCCCTCGGCTGGGTCCATGCAGACCATCTCCCTCCAGAGCTAGCCCGGCAGACTGGGGAGCCCCTCCTGAACACAACAGAGAGGCACTCTGTGCCAAGAGGGTGCCTGTGGGTGAGAAGACCTGGCATCGGATGTTCTGCCTTGCAGCTCAGGAGGCGGCAGCACTTCCTGTCCTCCTCCGGCTGCCTCTTTCCCAGAGACCTGTATCTCAGTCAACTTCCCCCTCCCCTCTTCCCCCCCCACCCAAATGCCACTGGGGGGCCGCTGTGCCCTACCTTGCCCCTGCTGGATCAGGTCTTCCATAAAGTAGCGTCCATCCTCCCAGTCCAAGGCTGGAGCTGCCATCCTGCTGCTGCTGCTGCTGCTGCTTGCAGAATGCAGAGCGCACCTTCCCTTCCCGCCAGATCCTGCCTCCCCGCCCCAGCCAGGACAAGCCCGTGCAGAGCCCCACAGCAGCAGCCACGGAAGCCCCTCTTTGCCCGCTGCCCGCCCCAGCAGCAGCCACACCCCACAGGCCTCGCCTGCCCGCTCCCTCCAACTCCCTCCAGCTCCCCAAATGCGCTCCAGCTGCCCTCCGGGAGCCGCCAGGATTCCTGAGGGGAGCCTTTGGTCCGAGGCTTTGCCTGGGAAAGGGAACTCAAGAGGCAGATGTTGGGACGAGGAGGGAGCAGGGGGGGGCACGCAGACTCCTGCAGGAATTGGTGGCCAAAAGAAGCTGGCAGGACTCTGCTCTTGTGTGTGTGGGGGGGATGTGCGCAGTCCCATTTGACCCTCCTCCACTCTCCCACTGCACAGTCTCGCCCCTTCTTTGCACCAGGGAAAAGCAGCCACAGGAGGTGCCCACGCAGGCCTGTGCTGCAGAAGAGACCCCCCCCCTTCCTTGATTTTGACTCCCCCAGGCAAAGGGGACAGGCAGGGGGCGGGCTTATTGAAGCAAGTTCTCTACCAATGGCAGAAATCCAGCTGGGGGTCCCCACTACAGCGCCACGAAAATAGCTGCTTGGGGCGGCGGCTGGGGGGGGGGGGGATGTTCCGGCCTCCCTCTCTCCCAGGACCAAAGCAATCAAACTCTCCCGGGAGGGCCAGAAGAGGGGGCGGGAGGAGCCGCCGGTGACTCACGCTGCTGGAATACGAGGCGGGTGCGCGACGCATTTCCTTCCGCGCGCAACGGAAAGTTGGAGTCCCCACATGACGGGCGGGGGGCGGCTGATGCCCGGCCCCTCCGCCTCCTCCAGCGGCAAAGGCAGGGCCGACACGTTGCAGCTCTGCTCGGCAAGCGAGTGGCCAGCTGGGGTGGGGTGGGGAGGGTCGCCAGCAGGAAAGCGTCCTGCGCGCCTGGTGCGGGCATCAAGGGGGGGGGGTATTCTTGCAGAAACACTTTTCCTTTCCGCAAACTCCTCACGAGGAGTGCCCTCCAGAGATCTGGCCCCCCCAGCTGAAACCAGCAGCCCGGAGGCCCAGGAGATGGGCGGGGCAGCGCGCGGAGCGACGTGGGGGGCAGGATGCCGCGGAGCCAGGTCTCACCCACGCCCTGGGCACAAATGGGCACCCCTCCACCCCATCACGCGCAGAGACCCCCACCCACCCACCCAACCTGCTCTATCCAGCGCAGGGGCCGCGGGCAGAAGCAGCCAGGCCGGTCCAGGCGAGCGCACCTGCTGCCCCCTTGCCCCCACGTTCGTGCCCCCTTGCCCCCCGCATCCCAACCGCTAAGATACCTTCGTCCGACCTGCCCCCTTTCCTCCGGCGCCCCCTGCGCCGCTTCTTTCGGGACTCTTCCCCCGCAGCAGGGTCCATGGGGCAGCCCAGGGGCCTCGCTCTGACCTTGGCAAGCAGAAAGACGAGGCGCCGCCACCGGGAGTGGCCGCGAAGAAACGGCTAAGGATAGCCCGGCGCAGCAGCTGTTGCCCACCTGTCAGCGCGGCAGCGCCCCCTCCCTCAGGCACGCCAGATCTCTGGACTTACCCCCCACCCGACACGCACACAGGGCAGGGGGCCTCTTGCCCACAGCTCATACCCACGTGGCACAGATGCCAGCGGCAAAAGGGCGCCCCAGAAACCGCGGGCTCCCCAACTCCCAGATGAGCCTGGGGCAAAGGCCTCCCCTTCGCTGCTGCCGCTGCCGCCTTCCGCACCCCCCTTTCTTCTAGCTCATCCCAGGCACGTGGAAGCGCAGGAGGGGGTCGCGTTACTGGGCCAACATCAATGAATGGATGAAAGAATGAATGAAGAAGCCCGCCGTGTTGCAGCCTCTGACCCCAGATTTTGCAGGGGATGTGGGGCAAATGATCTGGACACCCCCCCCCCAAATTCTCCTCCTCCTGAGCCCACAATCACAGAACAACACAAGCAGCACCAAGGATCAAGAAGGCACCCAAGGGTGCTAGCTAAAAGGTAAGAAGGGAAACATCCCTGAGCTTTTGGCCCAAAACTGCATTTGCCCCCCCTCCACCTCCCAGACAACATGCCCAATTCCTGACACACCCACCTCCCCCCACCTGGCTTGGGCACTCAGCCACCACCTCTGCCCTCACCCAGCTGCAGCTCACTTCCCCCATAGCAGCTCCTGCCCCATAGCTCCCAGGCCTTCCCCACGTGGAGGGCATCTGACCTTCAGCAGGAGGGGCAGCAGAGGCCACCTGTGGCACTGCCCTGGCGGCAACCAGCTCCACGTGCCCAGCAAGCTCCTCCTTCCGGCGGTACTCCTGGCGTGAGCCCTCCTGGGGCTTCGGGGGGCAGGCCAGCGGGCCTGGCACGGTCTGGGTGCGAGGCGGGCGGGGGCGCGGGGCGGGCCTTGCCATGGCCACGGGCCGGCGGACGCGCTGCAAGGTGGCGGGCACAATCTCTGGTGGCAGGCGCAGGTACTGGCGCAGGTGCGCGATGCCCTCGTCCGTCAGGTACCAGTAGCAGTGGCGCCAGGCAAAGCTCTCGCGCACCAGGCCACGGGCATGCAGGGAGCCCATGGCCCGCTGGACTTGCAGGTGGGTGATGCCTGGCAGCTGGGGGTGGTAGCTGTGGGGGCGCCGGTCCTTCTGGGCCACCATGACCCCATCGCGGAAGAGCAGCTCGTAGATGGAGCGCAGCTGGTCCAAGGGCATCAGCATGCCTGCTACCATGGCGGCAGCAGAAGAGGGAGCAGCGGCCTAGCCTGGCTCTCCAAAGGGGCAGAAAAGTGTCTGTCTTGCCGGCTGGCTGCCTTCAACAGGAAGGAGGAAAGGATCCGACCGCCCTCCCTCCCCAGGAACCTCAGCCTGGCAAGCTCACAGAAGGCAGCTGAAGCTCCCTCTGAACTCCTCCCCCCCCCAGCAGCTGAGAGCGGGAGGGGGAAGAGCACATGCCGGCTCACTCCGCCACTACAACCTCTGCGCCTGCCTTGGAGTTCCCCACCCACTGGGGGTGGGCATTGCCAGGCCTGACTCAGCGGCAGGAGCAGCAGAGGAGGGGAGGGAGCAGGGCTGGCTGGCCAGCCCACAGAGCCCCGGGGAGCAGCAGTGCCTCGGAGCGCAAGCAGGAGCCGCCGCTGATGTCATCCAAGTTTCCTTCAAGTTGGCAGCCAGAAGGGTGGGGTGGGGGCGCAGCATTCCCTGCCCACAGGGCTCCCCCTGACCCAGTGGAGAAACCACTCCAACCAGGCGGTGGCAGGGGGGGGGGAGGGCAGCTGCGGTGGCAGAAGTGGGGGAAGAACAGCTGGGATTCCTTCTGCCCCATGGTGGACACCTCCTGACTGAGGGAGGCAGGGTGCCCGGAGAAAGCCCAGCCCAGCAGGGTTAACCCTTGCCTTGGCACCCCATCACACATGGGGCACCCAAGTAGGCAGAAGAGATCCTTGCCAGCATGTCCCCCAATTCCCAGGAGTGAAAACTGAGGCACAGGAAAGCTCAACGGATGGGGGAGTGGGGGGGGAGAGAGAGGGAGAGTTATTTAGCCTGGAGAAGAGAAGGTTTAGCCTGGAGAAGAGAAGGTTAAGGGGTGATATGATAACCATGTTCAAATATATAAAAGGATGTCATATAAAGGAGGGAGAAAGGTTGTTTTCTGCTGCTCCAGAGAAGCGGACACGGAGCAACGGATTCAAACTACAAGAAAGAAAATTCCACCTAAACATTAGGAAGAACTTCCTGACAGTAAGAGCTGTTCGGCAGTGGAATTTGCTGCCAAGGAGTGTGGTGGAGTCTCCTTCTTTGGAGGTCTTTAAGCAGAGGCTTGACAGCCATATGTCAAGAATGCTTTGATGGCGCTTCCTGCTTGGCAGGGGGTTGGACTGGATGGCCCTTGTGGTCTCTTCCAACTCTATGATTCTATGATTCTATGATTTATTTGCTTGTTTTATAAAAGGTGTGCACTGTTTGATCATTTTTCAAAAAACCTCAAAGTGGTTTATGAATTGAATGATGTTATCAAGTAACAACAACTCCTAATACATTCAAAACAGATTGAAAACATACACCAACATCCTACATATCTGGGAACGCTTGCCGAAACAAGAATGGTTTTAGCAGGCCCCCAAAAGATTACAGTGAAGGTGGCTGCCTGGTGTCAATAGGCAGGGAATTCCAAAGTGTGGATGGTGTCACATTAAATGATCAGTTTCTTACAAATATGGAATTGGCATCACCCGTAGCAGTGCCAGTTCTTCTGATTCAAGTGATCAAGTGGGCATATATGGGGTTAAGGTGATATTACAGGTAAATGGGCCCCAAGTTGTTAGTAACAGGTGGCAAATCACCTATAATATTACAGAGGTCCTCACTAGAGCTGGGCAGAAAGGATTTGCCCCTCCTTGCCCCTCAGCTGCCCACTCTCCTCACGGCCCTGGAGCTATTTCTGGTTCAAGACATGGATGCTATTTCTATGACTGAATGAGGCTTTGCAATGCCCGCCTCCCCTGCCTCCAATTATAGCATCAGGCCCAGGCTGTATCAAGCCCCCCCCCAACACACACACTAACTGCACCCCCTCCCCAATTCAAAGCCTGCCTGCCTCCTACTGTTCCTTACGAGCCACCTCAGCAACCAACTCCCTCTCCTTGTTGACAAGCTGGAACATGTGCAGAGGAGAAGGACCAAGATCAGGCATCCCCAAACTGTGGCCCTCCAGATGTTTTGGCCTACAACTCCCATGATCCCTAGCTAACAGGACCAGTGGTCGGGGAAGATGGGAATTGTAGTCCAAAACATCTGGAGGGCCTAAGTTTGGGGATGCCTGACCAAGAAGCTGAAAACCAAACCTGATGAGGAATGGTTGAAGGAGCTGGGTCGCACTCTGACTGAGTGAGAGGCGACATGAGAGCCATCTTCAAATCTCTCAAGGGCTGTCACATGGAAGAGGGAACAAGCGTGTTCTCTGCTGCTCTGGAGAGCAGGACTCGAAACTATGGCTTCAAGTGACAAGAAAAGAGATTCCCACTAAACATCAGGAAGAACTTTCTGACAGTAAGAGCTGTTCATCACTGGAGCAGTCTCCCTCCAGATGTTGGGGATTATTCTTTCTTGGAGGTTTTTAAGCAGAGGTTGGATGGCCATCTGTCATAGACGCTGTAGCTGAGATTCCTGCATTTCAGGGGGTTGGACTAGATTACTCTTGGGGGTCCCTTCCATCGCTACAGTTCTAAGATTTCTCTGCAGGGGGCCCGGAGGATCTGCCCCTAGATAGCCCCCCCCAAGAGCTCGGAGTGATAAATGCAGGTGGCAGAGCTCATGTTGCCCTCCCCCTTCCTTGCGCCGCCTCACTTTCCCAAGGAGTCCAGGAGTAAACCTTAGAGCCATCTGCACTTCAAGGATTCCACCTAAAGGAAGATTCCACCTAAACATTAGGGAGAACTTCCTGACAGTAAGAGCTGTTCGGCAGTGGAATTTGCTGCCAAGGAGTGTGGTGGAGTCTCCTTCTTTGGAGGTCTTTAAGCAGAGGCTTGACAGGCATATATCAAGAATGCTTTGATGGTGTTTCCTGCTTGGCAGGGGGTTGGACTGGATGGCCCTCGTGGTCTCTTCCAACTCTATGATTCTATGATTAACCTGGGAACAAAGCCCCCCACCCAGAAACAGGCCCTGCCACCCAGCAAGTGAGCTTGACTTGGAAGTGTGTGAAAAATGAAAGGCAGCCCAGCTCTGCTTCAGGACGGAGGCTGAGCTGGATTTGCCCAGGGCCACACCTTAGATCTCATCTCCATCAACACACAGACACAGACGCGCACATCCTTCTCAATGCAACCCCCCAACACATGTTCCCAGCCCATCCCTCCATTCCCACCCCCACCCCATCACTGGGTGAGGAGGGTATGACAGCAGGAAAAGCCAGCTCCTTTCCCAGGCTCTCCTGCCCTGCCCCCCCCCCAAAAAAACCAGGGCAGGTTCCTGAGCTACCAGCCAAGGTCAATATTTGTCCAGGATTTGCCTCTGGCTGCTGCGCTTCCCCCAAGACACGGGGAGCCCCACCCAAGGCATGCAAAGCAGATGCAGACTGCCCTCTGGTGATGAGGAAGAACCTACTCCAGACACCCTGGCCCTCATCAGGGGACGAGGGAAAGCACTCTGCATATGCTCAGGGGGCACGCCCATGTTTTCACCGCAAACGCTGCAGGGCTGTCTTCTGGCTCTGGGGCCCGAGTTCTGCAGCTCTCTCGCCTTTTGGCCCCAGGGGCTTGAGACAGGGCACCGGGGGGGGGCAGGGTGTAAAGGGATAAACAACCCAGATCTGGTCTGTAAGCAGCCTGACTGAGTGGAGGGCTGCAAAGCTCCCTTGGGTAAGGAATGCTCCTCCTCCCACCACACACACACACACAAATACACACCAGAGTTTACCTGCCCCCCAGCAGGAGATGCCTGTTATTCGGAGTCCACATCTGCACCTAGAGCAGCCCCCTATACTCCAAATGGGTACCCCAGAGAAACAGTGGGAGCCAGGCCTCAGCAAGAGCAGTGCCGGTGCCCTCCAGGAGGGGGCGCCAGCAGCTCAGACTGGGCAGCCTGGGCAGACAAAGAGCCTCCTGCCATCAGCCGCCCCCCCACCCCACCCCCACCGCTTTGGCCTCTGGCCTCTGGCCCAGAAGCCGGCAGGAAACAGGCTGCATTGTTCCAGGGAGCTAATCATTAGCCAGAAACTTCTTGCAGGGCTGGCCAGGGAGTAGCAGGCCAGGCCAGGAGCGCCTGAGAAAGGGAGGGAGAAAGCCAGAGAACCTGGGAAGAATCCGCCAAAGTCCAAGGGGCCAGGGAGGGGGGCACCAAGGAAGCAGAAGCAGACACCCATGGGAGAGGCGCCGTCGACATTCTGGACGCCAAGGCCTGCTTCCAACTCCCTGCCCCACCTGAGCCACCAGCCAGAGCCACCTCAGAACCTGCTCTGGGCAGAAGGAAATGGCTCCAGCAATTGAGCCAAGCAGCAGGAGGCCAGGTGAATGATCAGTGTAGAGTTGGAAGGGACCCCCAAGGGATATCTAGTCCAACCCTCTGCAGTGAAGGACTCACTACTAAATGATGGTGGAAGCATCCTTATGGCGGTTCATTTATTCAAATCATACACACATCCTGCAGTGAGACACCAGCAGATATAAACAGATGGCAGAAGAGAGCCAGACTGCAGAGCACTCACATAGCTGGCACCCAGTCAGGCAAGGAGCCTCAGCCGGGCCCAAGAGAAAGACAAACAGGATTTCTCAATGAAAACATCGACTGACCCATCGGCAGCAGAAGAGTCCATGCAAGGGATTGCAAGGAGGGGGCTTCCTTGAGAAGGGAAAGGTCTAAGGCCAAGGGATGGCGGGATTGCACTTGGGATGGGGGGGGGGAGCCTGCATGCCCCACCCAGAATCAGAAAAAATGATGCCAGGAAAATGGCTTAACCCCCCAGGGTGCACCCAGCGGGGCCTCCTGAGGTATGCATAGAGGATTAGGAAAAGGATCAGAGGCTCTGAAGAACTTGGCCCCACACCACTAACCCCCAGGCCCCAAGAAGGGCAGCCTCCCCCCCAGCACCTCCCCTCCTCCTACCATTGCTGGGAAGTGCTTAGGAAAGGGCAGTTGTGAAAGTGGGGAGCAGGGAAGAAGCACTGGCAGGGAGAAAGGGAAGAGAAAAGTTTTTTTTCCTCTCTCATCGTAAGACTAGAACTTGTTGGAAGATTCAGGACAGATAAAAGAAACCCAGCCAGCGCAGGGTTAAACTGTGGAACTCCCTCCCCCAGGAGGCAGTGAAGGCCACTGTTAAAATCGGGAATGGGGGGCAGTTAAAAGACTCCCCCAAAATCCCAAGTCCCCACTACGGCCTCTAAAGCCAGGAGACAATGACCGTTGACACAAGCACCATACATTCACAACAGCAAAAAGGCGCAGAAAAGCAGCCTATACAATTGTAGCAATAAGCAGATACCACGCATAATACTGTTTCCTCTGACTATCCCATACAGAAAACTGTAGGAACTTCAACTAATTTCCAAAATTCAACGGTTTGACGGATTTCTTTGGTTGCAACGGCTAATGACTCCTCTGGAAGAGGGGAATGGTGGATTGAATCCTGATACAAAGGAGAAGCGCAGGAGCTCCCCTTGCAGCTAGGGGGAGGTGTAAATACTGTTATTGTTCTTTGGGGAAGAGGGCAGTTAACAGGTGTTGGGAAGTGGGGTTATTGACAGGATGGGTGGTGGGCTCATGTTTCTACTTTGTGACATATTTGTCATGTATTGATGATGCTGTTAAAAAGTGTATTAGGGGAAATGGGGAGAGGTCTTAAAAGGTCATGCAACCCCATGCTCAGGGTTCCTCCTCTTTGTTTGAACCTTTTTGCAACAAATAAAGGTCAGGTCTACTGACCGCTGATTTGCTTCTTTAACTTGGCTGGAGACTCCTTCTTTTGCTGACCAGAGGGACCCACAAGGAGTGGCACCCCGACGAGCTGGGCAGCGGAGTAAATCCACACCCAAGGATTTTCCTTTTATCACAACTTTTTGTTGCCTGAAATTTGGATTGTGGGATAAAATATAATGGATAGAATTCTACAGGATGTGGTATTAGTGTGTGAAAACAGTAAAGATCCCAGGATCCCCAGGCAGGCAGCTCTAGATAGGGGAGAAGTCAGGCTCCCCCACATTCCCCAACTGCCCTGCAAAACATCCCCCCCTCCTCCAGCGATGGGGGGGGGAGGCAGCAAGGCATCTGCTCAGAGAGGTCCTGGGGATCCCTGGTTTCATAGGCCTCCTCCACCGACAGGCGCAGCTCCCACCCCACCCCACTCAACACACAGCAAAATATGTCGCTGCTGCAGCTGCAGGAAAGCGCAGCGTCAGCAAAGCTCAGTGGCTGAAACGATGTCAGCCAGTGACAGGCAGGCGCCCGGATCTCTGCCTCCAGCCAGTCCCGTCTGCCAGGGAGACACATGGACGGACGCACACATGCCAAAGCGCCACTGGACATCAGGCCATGGCAACCACAAGCAGCTCCACGGGCCCCACAGAGAGAGAGAGAGAAAGACAAGCCAGGCAAAGCAACGAGAGGAGGGGGTCCCTGCTTAGGACCCCACAACTGGGCCCCCATCCAGTGGAAACCTCAAGGTGCCAGCTTCACAAACCCCACTCAGCCACCCAGAGCCCTGGCCCAGCTCCATCCTTTTTCTGCTCTAGAAAACTCTGTTCTTACAACCTGGGGAAGTTGCTCTCTCACACTCCAGCTCCCAAGCCTCTCAGAGCGGCAGCCCACTGGGTACAGGGAGGCAGGTGTTTCTGCAAGGGGAATAGACCCCCCCCATCCCACCCACCCCCGCTAGGGAATCTGCTTTGTTGACTGGGCACAATTTGCACCCAGGGTTCAGAGGAGGAGCCAACTGTGCAGCTTATGGAAACTGAAATCAAACCCCCAAAGGAGCTTGGTGGGGGGCAAATTAACACAGATATGCCACGACTGGGGGGGGGTGGACCCTCCCCAAATTATGCTTTGTTCTCTCCAACCAAATCATCACACCTGGTGCACTCCTATGCTGTGCAGTTCAGGGGGAAGGACAGGCACAGCATAGGGACAAATGCAGCCACACACACACCCAGCTTCTCTGCGCTCCAAAGGCCCCTTGAAGAGCACAGGGTGTGGGGTGTCCTGAGAGGGAGATGGGGCACCAGAGATGTCATGGGGTCTCTTGGAGCACCCACCGTCCTCCCCACGGGTTGAGCCTCGCAGCTTAGTGCAGAAGGAGACATCTCCTCCTCTTCTGCCCCACATCATGGGGAAAAGCCTCTGCAGGCGATGGGCAGGATAGAGGCTCTGACCCCCCTGCTTACCCCAACCACCATCACTGCCCGAAGTGGGGCTGCCCAGGGATCTCTGTTCTGAGCCAGGGAACAAAGAGGCGGCTGTTTGCAAGGGGAGCCTGGCAGACTGTGCCAAGCCAGGAGGGCCTGGAGGGGGCAGGGGCCGGATTAATAATCAGGGGCAGCTTGTTCTCATGGTAAATCAGGCAGGCTGGCACAAAGGCACCTCTGCAGTGCCTTGGCAGCCCAAGGGGCACACACTCAAACCATGGCCACCCTGGCAATGTACGCAGGATCTGACAAACTGGGCCCCTCCCAGCCCACTCTGCAAGGCAAAAGCCCCCGCCTGGTCCGAGAGTCCAAGGGCAGCCCAAGGATGCCCACATCTGCACTGCACAGCAGCCCCCAGGCAGCCCCTCCCTCCTACAAGCAGGCCAAGGCAGCCTGCAATGCCCCCCAACTGTTCCCAATGGGGCTTCTGTGTAGCCTCCTCTGAATATAGAAGATCCATCAAAGATGGGAGCTGGGAAGACGGTGAAGGGAACTGACTTAGGGGCATGTTCGACTGCCACGTGCTGCATTGGGGAGAGAGGGGATGGGCCATGTCGCTGTACCTATTTTTTACTATTTTTACATTATAGAATCGTAGAATTGTAGAGTTGGAAGGGTCCCCAGGGGTCATCTAGCCCAACCCCCTGCAATGCAGGAATTATATATAAAATGTATGTTGTGAGCCGCCCTGAGGTGTGCGGATGACGCGCAGTATACAAATTTAATGACTAAATAAAATAGCCTCTCTATGGACTAGTGCACTGAATCCTAGTGAGCACTACTCAGGGCTCACCTGAGCCTCCCACCCACAAAGCACCCTGGAAGATGCCTTGCCCCCCCCCCAAGCTCTCCCTGGGTTTCCTCCTCTGCTGCCAACACTCCCCACCCCACCCCCAGGGCCTGGGTTGGTGAGTTACTGTTAAACCAATTCCCAGGCAGAGCCAGGCCAAGTGGCCAGGCCTTGAGGGTGCTGCTCTCGGACTGTGCACCCCCACCCCACACACCCCATGGCATTTCAGGGGCTGTGGGGCAGAAGGCAACGCGTGTAGGGCAGGCCCTCACAGGGGAGAGGTCTCGCCTCAAGCAACAGCAGCTCAGGGCAGGCGCCCCACCTCTCACCTCACCCCCTCTCGACAGGCCCAGGGGAGGGAGTTCCCCACCCCACCCTGACCCCACCAACCAGCAGAGGAAACAAGCTGGGTGCCCCCCTGCCACCCGCCCCAGCTGAAAACGGAATAATAGAATAGAACCCTAGAGTTGGAAGGGGCCATGAGGGCCATCTAGTCCAACTTCCTGTGCAAGGCAGGAATCTTTCATCCAACGTGGGATTCGAACTCATGGCCCTGAGATTAACAGTCTCACGCTCTGCCAATTGAGCTGTCTCTCATAGCTTACTCATCGCAGAAGCCAACTCCTGGGGCAGAGGGGACCAGCCCCCAAAGTTGATGACACTGCCATTCAAATGGGTGTGTGCACCACATATTGTGATTGATTAGATGGGACAGGGCTTATCTGCCCCCCCCAAAAAAATATTTTATTCAAGTTGGCATCCAGCCAGCTCCTACGCCAGGGACCTGGCACCCACCAGCTATGGAGAATCTTCTCTGGGGCCATGTCTCACCCAAGTGGTACAGCGGCAAGAGAGCCCCACTGATGTTTTGCAGGATCAGAGCCGTGTGGGGACATCTAGCCCAGGTGGTTGGACACAATCAGGGCAGAAGGCAGCATCCGGCAGATGGGGGTAAACTGCCCCAGACCCCCTAGAGCAGAGACTCTACACAACCAACACACGGGTGACTTTGTGTGTACTTTGCAAAGCGCCATTGGGAGGTGAAGGGTCGGATCCAACCCTAGGCTGGAGGTCATGGTGCCTCTCAGCTGCTCCCCTACCCAAAACAAACACTCCAGCCTGGCCTTGACAGCTCTCTGCACATGGCCTTGCGCCTCTTACCTTCCCACCCGCTTGCAAATTCCCCAACACAGATTTCGCTGCCTGCAGGTCTCCGATGCAATCAGACAGCTCCGTCCGCTCTCCCTTACTGCCCCTGATCTGGGGGGGGGGGGCAGATCAGAAGGATAGCACCCCCGCCCTCTTTCCCTTCCTTCCTCTACCCCCTCCCCCGCAGCTCATCCCTCCAGGAAACCCCTGGGCCTCCTGTGAGAGAAAGGCTGAGAAACTCAGCTGAGCAACGCCTTCACTCCCTTCCTGCCCCATGTCGGGTTTCAGACTGTAGCCTCCTGGGGCAGAGACCTGCTTCCTGCAAAGTCACAAGCGGCGGCGGCGCTTTCAAAAGCGGGCGGCTCCCCGGGGATATTTCCCAGCCCCACCGAGAGACGCTGTCGGGGGCTGGGCGGAGCGGCTGCCCGCGGGACCTGCGGCAGGAGCGACTCCCCACCCAGAACCCAGGGCGTCTCTAACCTCCGGCTGAATGCAGCCCTACGAAAAGACACCCTCTTCCCCCAGCCAAGCTCAAGTTGATCAGCGGCCGCCGCAGCCGAGGAAACTCGAACAGGGGCTTCCCTCCAAACGGGGGGCTGGGGGCGGCCCAGAGTCGCAACCCTGCCTGCACCGGAAGGGCGGCTGCCCCACAGAGAGCGGAGGAGCCGCGGGGTTCCCGGGGGCGAGTTGGGCGGGGAAAGTGTCAAAGGTCAGCGGTGGCCGGAGCCCCGAAGGCCTCCCGGATCCATCTCGAGGCTGCCCCCCGCTCCTCCGAGCACCCCTCGACGGGACGGGCCTCCGGAGGGCCTCGCCTCGGAGCCACCGCCCCAGGCCTGCCGCTGTCCCTCACCTGGCCGGGCAGAGGTGCTGCGCGGTAGCCGAGGGATTGGGGGGGCGGCCTGCCCCACCCAGGCGCGCGCACCGGACCCCTCCGCCCCACCGCAGTCCTGGCAGGGGCCGCCCCGTTTATTTCTGCCCCCCTTCTCTCCCGCAGCGCGTCTCCCGGGGGCGCAGGCAGGCGGCCGTCGGTCGGTCGGGTACCTTTGAGCGAGCTGATCTCGTGCTGGATGGAGCGCGCCGAGTCCATGGCGGCGGCGGCGTTATCGGGGCGTCCTGCTCGGCAGGCGCTGGCCGGGGGCTCTGTCGGCGGAGGGGGCCGGGCCCACCGGCAGCGTCGCAGCAGCCAATCAGCGTGCGGGGCTCCGCCGGTCCCGTCCAGCAACGAGCGGGAAGCCGCGCGGTCCTGCCGCGGCCACTGCGGCACTTTGGAGGGGGGGAGGCGCGTCGCGCAGGACCCGCCCCCGCGGCCAGCCGGGCCATGCCAGGCCCGCCCCTCGCCCCGCACGTGCGCCCCGGCTGCACTCTACACACACTTTAGTGACAGCCGCCTCCCCCCCCCCCAAAAAAACACCCCCAAGTCCGCTGCAGCCGGACGCAGCTTTTGCAAAGAACCGCGGCCTCGAGAGTTGGAGACCTTGAGCTGCGACTGCAGCAATCCAGCCCCCGCCAAGGCTCCAGATTGGGGGGGGGGACTAGGCTGCAGGACCAGGAGGCCTTGGCAAGGCAAGAGCGGCTCCGCTGCAGCACACCAGCGGGGGCTCCTTCCTTCTGCCAAGGCCCCTCCTCGCCGTGGGACGCAGGTAGAGTGCGCCTGGACAGGGAACTTTCACGTGCTGGCACATCTAAGCGCTGCCTCACCTAGTGAAGTATAAATGGCACACAGGACAGGAGGGGCAAGTCGTAAACCCTGCAGAACACGGCGGGGGGAGTCACACACCCAAAATATAGGTACAGTAGAAGTGTGCATGCACACGAAAGCTCATACCAAAATAAAAACTTAGTTGGTCTTTAAGGTGCTACTGAAGGATTTTTTTTATTTTGCTTCGACTCAGACCAACACGGCTACCTATCTGTAAATAGGTACAGTAGGTAGCTGTGTTGGTCTGCCATAATAGAAACAAAATAAAAAATTTACTTCCAGTAACACCTTAGAGACCAACTAAATTTGTCATTGATATGAGCTACTACTTCTTCAGATACACTGAAACAGAAGTCACCATACCCTTATATATAGTGAGATATATGATGAGATAAGAATCCAATGTCTCTATTCATGATAAAGCTATTTTTAGCCATCTCACCCCTTGCTTTTCCCTGTAAGACCAATTGCAGTTGTTAATAATAGTAGTAGTAATAATAATAATAATTTATTATTTATACCCCACCCATCTGGCTGGATTTCCCCAGCCACTCTGGGTGGCTTCCAACAGATTATTAAAATACAATAATCTATTAAACATTAAACACTTCCCTTAACAGTCGTCAACAGGTTTACCACACCTATCAACCAAATCACCTATTCCCACCGCCCTTCTGAGTAATACCCCTCCCCACCCTCTCACTATATATAAGGGTCTGGTGACTTCTGTTTCAGTGTATCGGAAGAAGTGTGCATGCACACAAAAGCTCATACCTATGACAAACTTAGCTGGTCTCTAAGGTGCTACTGGAAGGAATTTTTAAATTTTGTTTCGACATCCAAAATATTTTGTTTCGACATCCAAAACATCCAAATATTTGGGAGTGCTTGGAGGCCCCATGGAGCCTTCAGTGTGGGTTCCGCAGGGCTCAATCCTATCCCCCATGTTCTTTAACTTCTATATGAAACCGCTGGGTAGGGTTATCCGGAGGTTCAGAGTATGTTGTCAGCAGGAGGCTGATGACACTCAGCCCTATTTCTTCTTTACATCTGCAGGTGAGGCAGTGGAAGTGCTGGGCCAGTGTCTTGCCTTGGTAATGGACTGGATGAGAGCCAACAAACTGAGGCTCAATCCAGATAAGATGGAGGCACTGTTAGTGGGTGGTTCCTTAGACCAGATGGGTGGGAGGTCGCCTGCTCTTGATGGGGTTACGCTTCCCCTGAAGAAGCAGGTTCATAGTTTGGGGTTACTCCTGGATCCTTTGCTGTCGCTCAAGGCTCAGGTGGCCTCAGTGGCCCAGAGTGTGCTCCATAAGCGTTGGCTGGTGGCCCAGCTACACCCCTGTCTGGACAGGGATAGCCTGACTACTGTTGTCTAAGCCCTGCTAACCTCAAGGTTAGAGTACTGCAATGCGTTATACGTAGGGCTGCCTCTGAAGACGGTTTGGAAACTTCAGCTGGTGCAAAATTCAGTGGCCAGGTTGCTCACTGAAGCAAGAGGTTTGAGCATATTACACCTGGTCCAACTGGCTACAAATTAGTTTCTGGGGAAGCAGCATTGTAATATAGTAGCCGATGAACCTGAGAGAGAGATGAGTGGAAGTCAATTAGAAGGGGAGAAGATAAAGGGAAATAATTAAAGGAGATTATAGGAGGAGCGTATTTGGAATACTATGATTATAATAATTTTGGTTTTGAATGACTGAATAATTTTTGTCTGTATTTTCTTTTCTTTCCCCCCCTTTTTTCTGTTTTTCTGTCTTGCTTTCAGAGTCACGAGTATTACAATCTGAGTTGGATTTAAGTTGAATGTTTGAATTTAATTTTCTAATTTTCAACTTATATCTTTATTGGTAATATTGTTAATTTTAGATCTCTTATTTATTATGATTTTGTATTTTTTCATTATTATTTCAAGTGTGTGTGAGTTTATATGTGTGTTCATTTTAATTTGAATCTCAATAAAGTTTATTTTTAATAATCATCATAATAACACAAATTAGTTTCTGGGCCCAATTCAAATAGATGAAGGGCAATCGTAATAATAACAATAATAGGAGGAGAGCACAGCATGAGAGGGGTGTGTCCTGTGCCCTCCAGAAGGGCACGGCTGGTGCAGGAACACCAGGTCAACAGACAGCTGGGGTTACTGGAACCTGGGAGGGAGGGAGGATCCTGCTCCTGCACAGCACTCCTCTTTCTCCTGCTGCTGCTTGACGGGAGGCAGCTCTAACAGGCTGTCGGAAGAACTCTGCTGGATCAGGGCCAACATCTTGTTCCCACAGAAGGCACCCAGATGCCAAGAGCCCTCTCCTCTCCAGCAATGGGTCTCAGACTTCTGTGGAGGCAGAGAGAAGCCGTTATGGCTGGTAGCCAAGAGCCTTCAGGAGTCTTCTTTTCCATGGATTTGTCTATGCCTTGTCCACAGGGAGGACAAGGGGGGAGGAGGACTGAAGTCACAGGAACTGGAAGCTCGGCCTTCATGATCAAGAGGAGCGTGGCAGAGGTGAAGTGGAATCTCCCACATCTGTGCAGGTCATTGAATGGTAGAGTTGGAAGGGACCCCAAGGGTCACCTAGTCCAACCCCCTGCAATGCAGGAATCTCAGCTGAAGCATCCCTGACCGAGGGCCAGCCAACTTCTGCTTAAAAATCTCCAAGGAAGGAGACCTTCTGAAGGAGTCTGTTCCACTGTCAAACAGCTCTTACTGTCAATAAAGTTATTCCTGATCTTCGGTCGGAATCTCCTTTCTTGTAACTTGAAGCCATTGTCTGTCCCCACATCACTCTGAGCCTCCCACCGTCAGCCTGGTGCCAGGGGATGCCCAGTGGGCACAAGGCTGCAGAGGTTGCAAGCTGGCCTGGGCTCTTCACGGCCTCCACCCACCCACCCAATGCCCCTTGGCAGAAACACCAGCTGAGATGTGCACTCCCCAAAATAAAAAAATAAAATAAAATAACCTAGCTCCTACCTCTGTGTCAAATGTGCAGAATTCCTGGTTACACTGTGGGGCTTGGGACTGGAAATGGGGGGGGGCAGAGAGGAAGTGACTCAACCCCAGCAGCTGTAGTTCCCAGGCTCCAGCAGCAGCCAGCACAGGGTCCTAGTGCCTGACAGGCCCAAAGCAACAGCCCACATGGCTAAGGGGACAGGCAGCAGGCGGCACATGGTGTGCTGATGTTCCCAGCTCCACAAGGCTGCTATTTGTGTAAAAGGAAAAGGGGCAGAGCACAAGGCCTGGCCCCCACCACAGGTGGCAAAGCAGCCTCCGGCCTCAGCCCTCCTCCACTGAGCCAGAACCAGAGATCTGCTCAGCTGCAACTTGTTGTTGTTGTTTAGTCGTTTAGTCGTGTCCGACTCTTCGTGACCCCATGGACCATAGCACGCCAGGCACTCCTGTCTCGCACTGCCTCCCGCAGTTTGGTCAAACTCATGTTCGTAGCTTCGAGAACACTGTCCAACCATCTCATCCTCTGTCGTCCCCTTCTCCTAGTGCCCTCAATCTTTCCCAACATCAGGGTCTTTTCCAAGGATTCTTCTCTTCTCATGAGGTGGCCAAAGTATTGGAGCCTCAGCTTCACGATCTGTCCTTCCAGGGAGCACTCAGGGCTGATTTCCTTCAGAATGGATAGGTTTGATCTTCTTGCAGTCCATGGGACTCTCAAGAGTCTCCTCCAGCACCATAATTCAAAAGCATCAATTCTTCGGCGATCAGCCTTCTTTATGGTCCAACTCTCACTTCCATACATCACTACTGGGAAAACCATAGCTTTAACTATACGGACCTTTGTCGGCAAGGTGATGTCTCTGCTTTTTAAGATGCTGTCTAGGTTTGTCATTGCTTTTCTCCCAAGAAGCAGGCGTCTTTTAATTTCGTGACTGCTGTCACCATCTGCAGTGATCAAGGAGCCCAAGAAAGTAAAATCTCTCACTGCCTCCATTTCTTCCCCTTCTATTTGCCAGGAGGTGATGGGACCAGTGGCCATGATCTTGGTTTTTTTGATGTTGAGCTTCAGACCATATTTTGCGCTCTCCTCTTTCACCCTCATTAAAAGGTTCTTTAATTCCTCCTCGCTTTCTGCCATCAAGGTTGTGTCATCTGCATATCTGAGGTTGTTGATATTTCTTCCAGCAATCTTAATTCCGGCTTGGGATTCATCTAGTCCAGCCTTTCGCATGATGAATTCTGCATATAAGTTAAATAAGCAGGGAGACAATATACAACCTTGTCGTACTCCTTTCCCAATTTTGAACCAATCAGTTGTTCCATATCCAGTTCTAACTGTAGCTTCTTGTCCCACATAGAGATTTCTCAGGAGACAGATGAGGTGATCAGGCACTCCCATTTCTTTAAGAACTTGCCATAGTTTGCTGTGGTCGACACAGTCAAAGGCTTTTGCATAGTCAATGAAGCAGAAGTAGACGTTTTTCTGGAACTCTCTAGCTTTCTCCATAATCCAGTGCATGTTTGCTATTTGGTCTCTGGTTCCTCTGCCCCTTCGAAATCCAGCTTGCACTTCTGGGAGTTCTCGGTCCACATACTGCCTAAGCCTGCCTTGTAGAATTTTAAGCATAACCTTGCTAGCGTGTGAAATGAGCGCAATTGTGCGGTAGTTGGAGCATTCTTTGGCACTGCCCTTCTTTGGAATCGGGATGTAGACTGATCTTCTCCAATCCTCTGGCCATTGCTGAGTTTTCCAAACTTGCTGGCATATTTGGGTGTAGCAACTAGCAGGGGCCTGTATAGCAACAACCTCAACTCTACCATTCTTATTATACCATTCTGGTATAGCCCAGTCTCAAATTTACCATTCTTGGGCAAAGTGATTGAGCGGGTGGTTGCTGAACAACTCCAGGCACACCTGGAAGAAGCGGACCATTTGGATCCCTTCCAGTCGGGATTCAGGCCTCATCATGGGAATGAAACTGCCTTGGTCGCACTGGTCGATGATCTCCGGCGGGCTAGGGACAAAGGTGAGAGCTGTTTCCTAGTTCTGCTGGATCTCTCAGCGGCCTTCGACACCATTGACCATAACATCCTTCTGGACCATCTAGAAGGGTTGGGAGCTGGGGGCACTGCCATACAGTGGTTCCGCTCCTTCCTCCTGGGCCGCGTTCAGAAAGTGGTGGTGGGGGATGAGTGTTCAGACCCTGAGCACTCACTTGTGGGGTGCCTCAGGGTTCCGTTCTCTCCCCCATGCTTTTTAACATCTATATGAAGCCGCTGGGAGAGATCATCAGGGGGTTTGGGCTGGGTGTTCATCAGTATGCGGATGACACCCAGCTCTACCTCTCTTTCAAATCAGAACCAGTGAAGGCGGTGAAGGTCCTGTGTGAGTGCCTGGAGGCGGTTGGAGGATGGATGGTGGCTAACAGATTGAGGTTGAATCCTAACAAGACAGAAGTATTGTTTTTGGGGGACAGGGGACGGGCGGGTGTGGGGGACTCCCTGGTCCTGAATGGGATAACTGTACCCCTGAGGGACCAGGTGCGCAGCCTGGGAGTCATTTTGGACCCACAGCTGTCCATGGAGGTGCAGGTTAATTCTGTGTCCAGGGTGGCTGTCTACCAGCTCCATCTGGTACGCAGGCTGAGACCCTACCTGCCTGCGGACTGTCTCACCAGAGTAGTGCCTTCATATTGCAAATGAATCTCAGAACTAGGTTCTGCAAGATCACACCCTCCAGAACATGCCTGCAGGAGGAAATGACCAGAGAGCCCCCCTGGGTTGTTTTTCCAGCCACTGGGTCCCAGGCTGCTCTGTACCAGCCCCAAGGCAGAAGGGGAAGCAGAACACACACCGTGTGGCTTTTGGCTCTGATCTTTAATACTTCAGAACCCGTGCAGATTGAAACAGAAGTGGCAATCTGAAGCAGGCAGCTCAGAAGTATCAGCTCCTTCTGGCATCTCTCCTGGAGGAGAGGAAAGGAACATGACTGGGGCCTGCCTGTGTTGCAGAGAAGGCTGCTCAGTCACGCCTCTGGGAAGGGAGAATAACGCCTATAGGGCCCTCCTCCTTAGAAAACTCAGGTCACCTTTCTGTCCACTATCAGAGAACATCAGGAGAGCCTGCGGGATCAGGCCAATGGCCCATCTACGGTAGTCCTGTTCTCACAGTGGCCCAGCAGATGCCCCAATGGGAGAGACTCAAGCAGGACTCGAACACAAGAGCAGCACTCTCCCCTCCTGTGTCTTCCCGCAACTGGGGTTTGGAAGCGCTGCTGCCTCCAAGAACATGGGGCCCATTGCGTAGCACGACCCACAGAAAAAGGAAGGCAGAGTCTGCACCGGGAGCAGATCCTGGGGGCTTCCTGAAAACCCATTTTATTCTTTCTATAGTCAGTTTCTAGTCCTTATGGCAGAGCAGACAGCTTTAAAAATGTGTGGGAAGTTGTAAGTTGCCTTGAAATCCCAGAAATTGGAGGAGGAGGAGGAGGAGGAGGAGGGGGGGGGGAGCTGGCTAAGGTCCCCTGGGGTCTGGCAATATGGACATGAGACGCCGCCTGCCTCCTTGCAAGGCGCTCTCCACGCTTCTCAGGCCAGGGGGGGGGCAGTTCTTTTCTTTCAAACTGGGGACTGAAACTGGCGACTTCTGCAAGCCAAGCCAAGCCTGAGATGAGGCTCCAGCATGTCTCCTTCTCCCTAACCAGGATGAGCAGAAGTAGAATTTTGCAAACAGTAGAAAAGTACAGAATAAATTATGCCTGGCCCTCAGAACCCATTTGGGGAATTTTTTTGAATAAAGGTGAAAGGCAGCTGCACAGAATTTGATGGGTTCCTTTGAGCCTAAGAACACCCCTGCTTGGATCAGGCTGAAAGGAGCCCCCCCTGAATCAGCCCCCTCTTCCTTCGGGGGCCAAGCAGGTGCCTCTTCTGGAAGCCCACGAGGAGGCAGGACCCCAGGGCACCTGCCGTGCTCTCCTGCCCTGGGCCATTCAGAAGCATGACAGTACCTGCTCCAACTGTGGAGGCCCAGCAGAACCAGGAGCAGGGCTATTTTTCTAGAAAAAGAGGTGCCAGAACTCATCTTGAACGCCTCCCTTGTTCTCTTACGATGGCAATGGTGCCAGAAACAAGTTCGGGTGAGTTCCGGCTTTTAAAAAGCCCTGGTCAGGAGCCACGGAGAGCCTCCATCAATTTCTCCAACCCTCTTTTAAAACCACCCTGAGTTTGTGTCCATCACTACATCTTGTGGGAGGGAGTTCCACCGTTTAACTACGAGGCACTGCATGCAGAGCTTACTTTCTGCTTCCCTACATGGCCCTGTTGGGTTCCAACATTCTTCAAGAGAGGGAGAGAAGCTTCTTCCTAGCTGCTCTCTCCACCGCTTGCACAATTTTAATGCACCGCCATTCTTTATTCACCCTTTTTCTGAACGAAAAAGGCCCGAATGTCGTACGCTTTCCTCCTAGGTGAGCTGCTCCAGCCCTTTGGTCAATTTGGCTGCCCTGGTCTGAGCCTTTTCCAGCTCCGTGGGCTCCCTTTTGAAGCACGGCAAGCAGAACCACCCGCAGTGCTCCAAGTTGTGCCACAAATCTGCCTAAAGGGATGTTGATTCTGTGCAGCGCAGCTGTTGCTCCTGGGCCAGCCGCCCTCCTCCCTGCCCCAAGCAGGCAGAGGAAGGTGCGGGGGGGGGCACCAGAGCTCTGGGCACCCTGCATGTCCACTTGGCTGGGGCAGGGCAGAGCTGCCTGGCTCCATCTCTCTGCTTGCAGCAATCCCGAGGGGGGGGGTGTTTACCATTTGGAGGAACTCCGCAGCCCATGCTCTATCCTTGCCCACCCTCACATGTGAGTCTGAACCAGCAGGAACATAAAGGGGGTGTCCCCCCCCAGGCAGAGCACCCTGTCCTTTGTACCATGAAGCTGCTACAGGAACGCCTGCCAGGCCACTTGCCAGAATCAGCCACAGCAGCAATTCCAGCCACACTGCAGCCTTGCAGGGTCATAAATCCTGGAGGATGAGCAAGGAGGATGAGTCTCACCAACCAGCCAGGCCCCCAGGCACAAGACTCAGGAGATGCCGGAGGGCCTGGCTCTCCCTAGTCTCCCCATGTTCCTGCATTGCTCCTCACCCCACCCACTGCCCTTTCCACACCATCTCTGAACAGGGCCAGTGACCCTCAGCTGCTGCTGCTGCCACCCCCTCCTCCACCGCAAGACAGGCAGGAGCTACACTGGCCCCACAGGCAGGCACAGGCGCTCCCCCAGGCTAGAAGGAGCAAGGCAGGGATGGGCATGACTCACAGAAGCACCAGCTGAGTGCAGCAGGCAGCCAGGATTGGAAGGCCCTCATACAGATCTATGGCAGGACCACATTTGGAATATAGTGTGGGCATTATTTTGGTCACCTCACCTCAAAATGGATATCTCAGAGTCAGAAAAGGTTCAGAAAAGGGCCACTGAAACGATCGGTAGGGGGAGCGGTGGGGCAACACTTCTCTGAAGAAAAGCTGCAAAATTTGGGGACTTTTTAGCTTAGAGAAAGAGGCAAATCAGAGGCAGCAAGAGAGAAGTTTATAAGAGGATGCATGAGCTGGAGGAAAATAGAAGGAGAGAAGTTTGTCTCCTTCTCCCACAGAACACCAATTAAGTCCTTCTTCACACAGCACAGTTAACCTGTGGAACTCCCTGCCACAGGAGGCAGTGATGGCCACCAACCTGGATGGCTTTCAAAGAGGATTGGATAAATTAATGGAGGATTGGGGGGGGGGGCTATCAGTGGCTATTAGCCAGGATGGCTGTGTTTGCCTTCACTGCTGAAAACCCACAGGAGGGGAGAGGGCTCTTGGGCTTGAATTCTGCCTGTGTCAGAATTTGGCCTCTGTCAGGGCTTCTGCTGCAGCAGGTTCTGGGAAGGCAGAGCAAAGCAGAGGATGCTAAGCCCCCCCCCCATGTTCCCCACCCACAGGAAAGCATACCTGGCTTATTTATCAGGTGTTCAGGCCACCTTTTATCCCAAAGTATCCCGGGGCAGTGTTCAAAAAGCAAAGTCAAACTAGACTACATAAGTAGCTGGCATCCGTCTGTCTCGGGAGACAAAGGAAGAGTGAGCTTAGGGTGAATTCAACCGTTGGCGAGTTCAACGCCTGCTTCTGCACTGTGCAAAAACTAATTAAAACCAGGACACACCACCAGAACAAGTAAATAGTAGCAGACATGTTGTTTTTTAAATGATGCCCAGATCTAGGCTGACAAGTCTTCCACAAACATGTGCATGAAACAATCCAGGTTTTGACACTCTGGCCTTTAAGAGCCCAGCCCCCCCCCATGCTGGGCTCTGGAAATATTACTGCAGGGCCTCCCCAGACCCTCCCAAACTCTCGCTTGTAGGAACTGCCTTGCATGCAAAGAAACAGGTGGCACAGCTCTGGTTACGCCAGCAAAGGGAGGGGCATTTCTCAAGAGGCAACAGACACTCAGCAATTCCCCCCACCCCAAAAGTGAGCTCTGCTGCAGCTACCAGCAGCACCCCCTCGAACCCCCCAGTGCTATGGCTCACATTGGTCAACACAGCCGACCCACTTTAATCTTGGAACAACCACACATAACAGGGCCAGACCTAGGCTGGCATCACCCACAAGTCGCTGCCAGATTTGGGGGGGGGGCATGGCAGGGAAGATACAACTCCCAAATGGAGAAGAGACTGTTGGGGGCTGAACTTTGCCTGCCACTTTCAAGTCACGCTTCCTGCATTGCAGGGGGTTGGACTAGATGACCCTTGGGATCACTTTCACCTCTGCAAGTCAAGGATTCCACCTGGTGGGAGGAACATGGGCAGACAGCTGTTGTCTCGCCGCCACAGAGCCACAACACAATGCCAAACACTTTTCTGCCTTGCACAAGATCGGGAGGGCTTCTCCGCCTAGTCCCACCTGGAAATGTGTCCCCTGGCAATCGCAGTGGGGGCAGCAGCCAGTGGCTGAAGCAAGCCCCACTCAGCTCTCCAGGGGGCTAAGAGAGCCTGGGCTCCCAAGGTGGCTTGGGGGGAAGCCAGAGCCATGCAGGGGCCCTTCCCTCTCCAAGCAGCCCCTGGGGGAGAGGAAGCCTTCTCTGCCACCCGCAGAGTGGCGGGGGAAACCCAGCCAGAAGGGTGGGGTATAAAATAATAATAATAATAATAATAATAATAATAATAATAATAATAATAGTCCGACTGCAGGGACAGGGACCAGGCAGCACCCGAGGCCCAGCCATCTCTCCCTGGCTGGCAAGAGGCAGGTGCCAAAGCCAGAGTGGGCTAGAGCAGCCTTTGCCCACCTGGTACCTTCCTGAGTCTTTGGACCACCAACGCCACCAGCTGAACAGGTAGAGACTGAGGGGAATCGTAGTCCAAAGCTTCTGAAAGGCACCAGGTGGGGGAAGACTGGGCAGCAGGGCCAGGCCAAGGGGACCCAGGGTCCACTCCCCACTCAGCATCATCCAGGAGGTCATAGAACTTTAGATTAGTAGCATTGGAAGCCCCCCCCCCCCCGGTCATCCATTCCAAGAATCGCTGACAGGTGGCTGTCTAACCTCTGCTTAGAAACCTCAAAGGAAGGGGAGTCCACCCCTTCAAACAGCTCTCACAGTCAGAAAGTTCTTCCTTAATGTTCCTACTCTGCCATCCTGACTGCTGCGAGGATTTTAAAAAAGAGGGGGGGAAGGAGAGAGGGAAACTGCAATGGAATAAATAAACTGCAGATTCCTGGGGTTCCCAATGAGCCCCCAATTCCCAGCCCTGAGAGCTGAACTGGGCACGGCCCTGCCCACCTGCTGCCAGTCAGGAAAAGGGGAGGGCAGCCTGCCTGTCCTTTGAAGGGCAGCTGAGAAGCGTGGAGGCAGCTCCATGGGACTCCTGGGGGAGGACAGGGTACCCCCACTCTCTGCCCCTGCCCATCATCCCTGAGAGAAATCAAGGAGGACTCTGGCAACAAGAGGAGCCTATTGGGGGGGGTGCAGAGAAAGGTGGGGCAGAGTAGAGGGAGGAGGGGCCCCAGGAAGCTTTTAAATAGCTCCTAGGTCACTCTCCCACCAGAAGGACACAATTATCTCCCTTTGAGGGGGGGCCACACTTCTGCCCCCCAGGGGACCCACTGCCCACCCCCCACCCGCAGCATTCACATGTTCTGCAATCAGAAAATGTCTGGAAATTGGTGGGGGGGGCAATGCCAGGGGTAGCTGCTCTCAGGGGTAATAAATAAATCAGCATGTGCAGAGTGCCTTTGTCTAAGTGGCCACAACCAGACTGAGCTGAAAGGGGAGGGGTTCAGGTCAAAGGGCAAGAGCATCCCCCCCTCCCCAAAGTGGGAGCTTATGTGAAGAGATGTGCATTAGGAATTGAGCACGGAGCATCGCCAGATAAAAAGGCTTCCTGCTTTCTCAGCTCTCAGGGGGCTAAAAAATGTGCCCTGGCTAGTTTGACGCCCACAAGGTGTTGTCCTTGGCCCAGGAAGGCAGAGCAGGCGAGGGGGGGCTCTCCTCCTCAGCCCCCCTCAGTCACAGGCAGAACCCAAGAGGGGGAGGCAGGGTGGGGGAGGCAAAGGAAGCGGCTCCAGGAGAAGTCTCCCCCCCCCATTGCTCCATCTGGCTCAGTATTGTCCCCACTGACTGGCAGCAGCTTTCCAGGATTTCAGATTTTGTGCCTAAAACTTCCAAGGAGAGAAGGGGGCAAAGGGGGCACCTAGAATGACCCCCCCTCCTTGGCACACACAGCCCAGCACCTGCTCACCAAGGGGCAACCCGGGTCTGCTTTTCCCTACTCCTGTCAATGCACAGCACCTTGTGTGATGTGGGGGCCCTTGCTCAGGACTCTGCCCCACACCCTGCCAACTTCTGCACCCCACACAGAACAGCAGCAGACCCCAAAGCCTCGCCCCTTAATCGACAGTAGCTGCAGGGGGAGGGAGGCAACCAAACCCTCCGCTCAGCTTCTCGTCCTCGGAGGGACTGAAGTTGGAGCGACCCGGAGAGTTGCAGCTTCTGCTTCCAATATGGTCCAGTTTTATTCCCTTTTCGCTTCACGACAACCAAAACCTTCTCCCAAACAGAAGCGGGCCTGCCCTGCTGTTCTAAAGAGCAACGCGCCTCTCGCGTTTCATCCGATTTAAAAGGACGGGAAGGCGGAATATCGACATGTGAATTGATTTTAGCCCCCAAGCCTGCCCTGCCCACTTCAGCGCGCGGGGGATTGCTCTGCTAACGGAGCGCATTCCTGGAGCCCCGAGGGGAAAGGGCAGCAGGGCGGCGACGGGGGCTGAGCCGGGGCTCGGCCAAGACCCTTCCTCTCCCGCGTCTCCCCAGCAGCGCCCCGGGGTCTCGCTCGCCTGCCTGCCTGCCTGGCTCCCCTTCGTGCGCCAAGTGCCCAGAGACGGCGGGGTCTCGCTCCTCGGCGTCCGGAGCTCCGCAACAGGTCCAGCCCGACGCAAACTTATCTATGCCCTATTAAGGGAAGGCGGCGCAGCGCCCATCTATCTGCCGCCGGCGAGGCGGGCACCGACCGGGAGCTGCCTGGGCCGCCCGCGCCACGTGGGGCGCACCACCCGCCCGCCGCCGGGCCGCCTGCCTACCTTTGTATTTCTCGCGCACGTCCTCGTAGGCTTGGATGAAGTCCTTCTCCTCGGGGTTGGGGGGCAGCAGGCTGAGGTTGAAGGTGGCCATGGCGCGGCGGGGTGGACTGGCTGGGGAGGGGGCCGCGCCCGGCCTGCCTGCCTGCTTGCCTGCCTGCCTCTCCGGGGGCGGGGAAGGCGCGACGAGGAGGAGGGAGGCGGCCCGGCCGGGGAGCCAAGCCCTGCAAGGACATTCCAGCTGCCTGCCGGGCCCGACCCTTTAAAGGCACCGCCGCCCACGCCGACCAACCCCGGCCGGGGTGGACTCGGAGGAGCGACCGACGGGGCGGTCCGGTCGGACTGCGGAGCACCTGCCACCTCGCTCTGACCTCGGGGCCAGGCCTGGCAAGCGGGGGCCGTAGGGCCGGCCCGCGAGGTGGCGGCTGGTGCAGGCTGCGCGGCCGCGGCCAGGGACCCCGCCGTCCCCTTCGGAAGGGGGCGACTTCCAGACTCCTCGGAAGAGCCTAGCCCTAGAGGGACGAGGCCACGGGGAGATCCCAGCTAGCCTGGTCTCCTGTCCTCCCGGGGCCCACGGGGGTCTCTTCCGGGAAGCCCCCCAACTGCAGCTGCTCTCCTCACCTGCAGCTCCCAACAGCTGGCCCTCAGACAGTAAAGGGAGGCGGTAGCCATTGTGGCTAGTCGCCTGCATTAGCCTGGTCCTCCAGGAAGTTGCCTCGGCTCGTTCCCTTTTAAAGTCTCAGCCATGCCACCTCTAGCGGGAGAGAGTTCCCTAGGGCCAGGGCCAGGCCAAAAGGGCCCATCTAGTCCAGCATCCTATTCTCACAGGGGAGGTAAATCAGCAAGCAGGACCAGAGAGCAAGGGCCCTCTCCTCCTCCTCCTCCTCCTTTCTGTGGAAGCAGAGCAGAGCCCTCCTGGCTACATCCAGAGTCCTCGGTCTCCTCCATGAATTTGTCTAATCCAGGGGTCCCCAAACTAAGGCCCGGGGCGGGGCCAGATGCAGCCCAATCGCCTTCTAAATCTGTCCCGCGGACGGTCCAGGAATCAGCATGTTTTTACATGAGTAGACTGTGTCCTTTTATTTAAAATGCATCTCTGGGTTATTTGTGGGGCATAAGAATTCGTTCATTTTTTTCCCAAAATATAGCCCAGCCCCCACAAGGTCTGAGGGACAGTGGACCGGCCCCCTGCTGAAAAAGTTTGCTGACCCCTGGTCTAATCCTCTTTCTAAGCCATCTAGGTTGGTGGCCTCTCCATCGCTGCCACCAGAGGTGTGTGTGGGGGGGTGGCCCTGCCTTGTTTCTTCCTTCCGTGGCTTGTGTGGGGAGGGTCTGTGCCTGGGGACCCTGAAACCCCAAAGAGCAGAATGTAGAAGGGGACCCAGACCTAAAGACTCTCTGGCTGGCTGCAGAAGGATTTCCAGGCAGGGCAAGATAAAAAAATTCCTTCCAGTAGCACCTTAGAGACCAACTAAGTTTGTCATTGGTATGAGCTTTCGTGTGCATGCACACTTCTTCAGATACCAGGGCCAGAGTTGTCGTCCTATGGATTTCTTCTCCATGTCCCCCACAAGTCTCTCCCCCCAGTTCTGCCTGAGCCTCTGGCCCAGTCATCTTCTCTTGGTAGCATGAGTGTAACTCGAGCGGGTGGGTGGGTGGGTGGGTGGGCAGGCGGGCTCCCCTTCCCACAAAGCATAGCAGGACAGACAGAGGAAGAGAGACAGGGCCATGTGTCGTTTTATTGCGCCAACCCGCCTGCCCCACCCCCTGAAAGCTATGAGGCCAACAGGTATTTATAAAGCACGCTCTCTGACTCCAACAGGTTCCAGGGATTTTTCCAGCAGAGTTCTTTCTCTCTCCACCTTCCCCCCCCCCTCCAACTCCGCAATGGCCAATTATCCCTCGTCTTCCCACAGCTGGCACATGTGCCCCACCACTGACATCAGCGGCAACAAAATAGCCCCATGGCTGCACCAAAAGTCCTGGGAAGAGTCCACGGATTGGGGGGGGGGAGTGAGAACCCCAGCGGGATTATTTGTGCTGCAGAACTCAGAGTGCCCTAGCATGGCCCAAGTACGCGCTATGAAGTCAATGTGCCCTCTTAGGGAATGACAATCTCCTCGTGTTCCTAAGCCTGCAGGACAGAGCACCGTGGCACCAGAAAGTGAGGGCAGGGAGCCAGGGGGTTGGGGGCAAAGCAGGGGGCACAATTCAGCTGGGGAGGGGCCACCCAGGGCATTAATTCAGGCAGGACTTGGAGGACCAGCTGGCACACGCAGGGCTGCCCACCCACTCATCCTGCTCCCCACCTGGGTTTGGGGGTCCTCCTCTCCACCCATCTTCCCAAGGTCTCCTGTATGATGGGAAGAGAGGAAAGGTCAAAGTTCGGGCTCACTCCTGCAGGCGTTGAGAGCCAGCCTGAGCCCCCTGCTCCAGCCCCATAAGTCATGCTCATACTTCTCAAGCAGCCCACGGAGGGAAGGAGTTGGCCCCCTGGCTGTGTGCCAGGAGCTGCTGTGACTCACCCACCCTTGGCACAGAAGGGAGTGGCGTCAGGTGGACTCTGGGCATGCTGTGGCCATACTAGGCTGATCACTGGCCTTTGGCAGGAGCAGGCATGCCAGAAACCAACCGGGAAACTTCCCTGGGTGCCCCACCTGGGTTACCCAATGCAGCGCCACAGAGGGCACCTCTTGCTACGTTCCATCTGGAGGTCTGAGCCAGCCGCTGGTGGCCTGAGGACAGCCAGCAAGTGGGTTGCTCAGGGAAGACCCTATAAAAGCTCCTTGCCAGCCGCCAACTGCTTGCTTGGCTCGGCTGCTCCTGCTGCAAACAAGCAAAGTCAGCCTGACCGGCCCTTTGGAAGCAGCCCCAGTGAGAACTGAAAGCAGCACCTCTGGGCTGGAGGGAACCCAAAGGCCATCCAATCCAGCCCCTCCCCACCCCCATTCCCGAGACAGAAAATTCAGAAGAGATAAGAGGAAGGACTTCTGCATGCAGCGCAGAGTTAAACTGCGGAACTGCCTCCCACAGGAGGCCACCAGCCTAGATGGATTGATAAGAGGATTAGACAAATTCATGGCAGAGGGCATGTCAAGAAGGCTTTGGTGGTGTTTCCTGCTTGGCAGGGGGTTGGACTGGATGGCCCTTGTGGTCTCTTCCAACTCTAGGATTCTAGGATTCTATTCTATGATTCTAGGGGGGGGGGGCCTGGAGGGCTCTGCTCTGCCCCCACAGCTGGAGGCAACAATGTTTCTGGCTACCAGATACCAGAAACCACAGGAAAGTTTTCCACAGGCCTCTGGACGGCCACTGTGAGAACAGGAGGCTGGGCTAGATGGGCCATTGGCCTGATCCAGCAGGCTCTTGTAACGTTCACATGATCCTTTTTACACCCAAGAACCGGCCTGGGGTGCCAGCGCCTTAAGGCAGGATGGCGGCTAGAGGTAATTCAGGGCGCACCCTCTTTCTTCCCCATCGTGAAGTCAAGCGAGGCTCAGAGTGTTGGGGTCACCATCAGTGGTCCCTCATAACCAGCAAAGGGAGACACACACACACACACAGAGAGAGAGAGAGAGAGAGAGAGAGAAAGAGAGAGAGAGAGAGAGAGAGAGCACCCCAGAGGCCTCTGCCCAGATGACTCATGCTAGTAAGCCAGGCCGTGTGCCAGATTCATTTTCCAAGCATCATCGCTTCCGAGCTCTTCCCAGTGTCCCTTGTGGGTTTTGGGTTAGCCCTGTGGGAGCTGAGCGGCATTCCACACATCCAACCATCACGAGAACGGCAACATTGCTCTCAGAAAAACCTAGTTATGACTAAGGCAAAGGAGAGTCCACAATCGCCCAAGGCAGACTGTTCCACTGTCGAACCACTCGTATGTCAACTCTTAGGTTTGCAGGAAGCACACCCCAAGGGCAGAATTGGACCTCAGCTGGAGTACTGTGTCCAGTTCTGGGCACCACAGTTCAAGAAGGATACTGACAAGCTGGAACATGTCCAGAAGAGGGCAACCAAAATGGTCAAAGGCCTGGAAACTATGCCTTATGAGGAACGGCTTAGGGAGCTGGGTATGTTTAGCCTGCAGAAGAGAAGGTTAAGGGGTGATATGATAGCCATGTTCAAATATATAAAAGGATGTCATATAGATATAGAGGACGGAGAAAGGTTGTTTTCTGCTGCTCCAGAGAAGCGGACACGGAGCAATGGATTCAAACTACAAGAAAGGAGATTCCACCTAAACATTTGGAAGAACTTCCTGACAGTAAGAGCTGTTTGGCAGTGGAATTTGCTACCAAGGAGTGTGGTGGAGTCTCCTTCTTTGGAGGTCTTTAAGCAGAGGCTTGACAGCCATATGTCAAGAATGCTTTGATGGTGTTTCCTGCTCGGCAGGGGGTTGGACTGGATGGCCCTTGTGGTCTCTTCCAACTCTACGATTCTATGATTCTATGGACCACGACATTTCCCTGGACCTTGGCAGGAAGAAGCTGCATGTGGCAGAATTACACACACACACACACACACACACACCTCCCCCAGAGGAAAGAGGCTCAAAAGTGCTTAATTGTGCCTGGATCCTTGCCCTCTAGTTTTCATGCCCCCAGCTTGGGGTGAGAAGAAAGGGGAGTTCTCTTTGGTTGCCAGGATACCTCCTTCCATGGGAAGAGCAGCGGCCTTCTAAGAGCTGAGGGGCCTCCTGACATCACATCCCCCCCCCACTGGATTCCTAGAGCTAGGGGCAAATATTTCAGCCACAAGGTCACCAACTCTGCTTTGCCAGGCTAGCCTGGATCCCTGCTGAGAAGAGGAGGAGGAGGAGAGCAGGGACTTGGGTCCACTTCCACGCTGGCTGTGCCTGGCAGGAAACTCTGGACTCCACAGGCCAGCGATCAAAGGGCTCTGCCTCCTAGGTATGAATAATGACCCCCACCTGCATTCCAGAGCAGGGATCGCCTCTGAACCTTTGGCAGGAGAAGGGGGGGAGATGCAAACTTGCCAGACAAGAGGGCTTAGCTGGCAGTGATCTAGGGGTCAAGCACATTCCTCTTCCAGGAGGGGAATCCCACAGGCCTTCCAGCTCCTCTTGGAATCACAGAATTATAGAGTTGGAAGGACCGCCTGGGGTCATCTAGTCCAACCCACAGCAATGCAAGAACCACAGTTGAAGTGTCCCTGGCAGGTGTCCCTTAAACAGCCTTCCCTGCCAGGTGCCTTTTGCCCCACCCTCTTTGGGGCACTCCTATTCCTGGTGACAGGTCTCCTTGCATAACACAGCCAGGTGGTTGCACCTGGGCGATCAAAAGTCCCTTTCAGGGCTCCTCCTTCACCACCCCAGGGATGGCTGGAGGGAGGAAACTGGCTCTCTTGCTTGGTAATCAGCCTCTAGAGTGCAGGAGCAGGATGAATCATAGAATCATAGAGTTGGAAGAGACCACAAGGGCCATCCAGTCCAACCCCCTGCCAAGCAGGAAACACCATCAAAGCATTCCTGACAGATGGCTGTCAAGCCTCTGCTTAAAGACCTCCAAAGAAGGAGACTCCACCACACTCCTTGGTAGCAAATTCCACTGTCGAACAGCTCTTACTGTCAGGAAGACAGGGGATGATGCCCCTCCAGGCTGGCCCCCAGCCTCTGCCCAAGATTGCTTAAAGCAGGTGAGTGACCTGCGTGCGGGGGGTGGGGCAAAAGTGTCTGTCCAGGGAGGGTGATGTCATCTCCCCAGGTGGGTGCTATTTGCCGATCCTCTGCACACCAAATAAATAAGCTTTTCAGAGAGAGAAGCCCACTAAACGAGCCCACCAAGGAGGGAGACCAACCCGTGTGCAGGGCGAAAGGTTAAGCCGCCGCAGCCCTGGGATTGCGGCTACCCCAAATAAACACAAGTGAGGCTTTTGAGTCCTCCAGAATCCCCCCTCAGGCTGGATGGAAGCAAAGCAGGAGGATCGCAGAATGGCAGAGTTGGAAGGGACCCTCAAGGGTCATCGAGTCCAACCCTCTTCAATGCAGGGATCGCAGCTGAATAATTCCTGGCGGATGGCCACCCAACCTCTGCCAATAAACCTCCAAGGAAGGAGAAGCTCTCATTCGCCAGGAGCAGAGAGAGAGTCGCCCACAGCTTCCTCCCTTGAGCTGCCCCAGGGAGGGTCAAGAGGGTCCCGTTTCTCAAAACTGGAGGTTGGAGTTCCTTCCTTGGAGGATGGGTGGGGTATAAATATATTATTATTATTATTATTATTATTATTATTATTATTATTATTAGTGGTTGGATGGCCCTCTGTCATGGATCCTTTAGCTGAGATTCCTGCATTGCAGGGGGCTGGACTAGATGACCCCCGGAGTTCCTCCCAACTGCCATTCTATGGTTTAAATCCCTACTCAGCCATGAAGCTCACTGGGTGACCTTCGGCCAGGAGCTGCTTCTCAGCCTAACCCACCTCACAAGGTTGTTGCAAGGATAAAAATACGGAGGGGAGAACGACGGGAAAAGGTGGGATCATGGACTCATAGATAGAAATGCAACAAGTCAACAAATGAATGGGCTCTCCGTGGGTCCAGCGCCAGGCCTTGTCCTCCCTCCTGTGGGGCTGAGGGAGATGCAGGGAAGCTGGACTGGACACTGCCCAGCCTGAGATCAGGGCGCAGAAATGGCAGGTGGGGAGGATCCAGCTGGGAGCACTGGCCTAAGGGAGGAAGAAGAGGGGGGACACCGTGGCCCCCGCTCTCTGTCCAGGTGGCTCCTGAGTCTCTGCTTGGCTCCTCCAGAGGCTCCTTTGCTGCCAATGGACAAGAAAGAGCTTGGGGGGGGGCGAAGGGACCTGTATTGCAGGGCCCTCTGCTGGAGGCCGCTCTCACTGCAGGGGAGGACCAAGGCAAGAGGCACGTTCTGCTCACCCAGCTCCTGCTGCAACACCCCCACACACACACCCCACACACCCAGCCCCTTCCAGCAGGAGACTAGACAAGAGGGGCCCAGGCCCCCATGGTCCCACCCAGCATAGGAGAGAAACAGTCGCCTCCAGACCTCACCTGGAGTACTGTGTCCAGTTCTGGGCACCACAGTTCAAGGAGGATACTGACAAGCTGGAACGTGTCCAGAGGAGGGCAACCAAAATGGTCAAAGGCCTGGAAATGATGCCTTATGAGGAACGGCTTAGGGAGCTGGGTATGTTTAGCCTGGAGAAGAGAAGGTTAAGGGGTGATATGATAGCCATGTTCAAATATATCAAAGGATGTCATATAGAGGAGGGAGAAAGGTTGTTTTCTGCTGCTCCAGAGAAGCGGACACGGAGCAACGGATTCAAACTACAAGAAAGAAAATTCCACCTAAACATTAGGAAGAACTTCCTGACAGTAAGAGCTGTTTGGCAGTGGAATTTGCTGCCAAGGAGTGTGGTGGAATCTCCTTCTTTGGAGGTCTTTAAGCAGAGGCTTGACAGGCATATGTCAGGAATGCTTTGATGGTGTTTCCTGCTTGGCAGGGGGTTGGACTGGATGGCCCTTGTGGTCTCTTTCAACTATGATTCTATGATTCTATTCTCTGATTCTATCATACAAAAAAGAATATTCCTTCCTTCTGGAGCACAGCTGGAAAAGTCACGGGGAAGCAGCAGGCATGGAAACGGGAGTAGCAGAACTAATCACCCAGAAACACTGAAACAAATTGCTTGTGACCCCAAGCAGAGAGTTCTGGAGCCCAATCCCCCCCGCCCCCCAACTTGCTGCATCTTCCCCTTACTGCAAGCATGGAGAACCCTGAGCCCTCCAGATGGTACCCAACTAGAGCAAGGATGGCCAATAGCCAGGGCTGGTGGGAGTTGTTGGCCTCTGCCTGTCTCGAGAGACAATGGAGTGCGTCTCCAGGGGTGAAGTCCAACCGCTGTGTTAGCAGCACTGAAGTGACCTCCCTGGGGTGCAAGCCTGGGCTGTGTGTCTGGAGGTCCTGGGCTGCCCAGACCACAAGACCCCCCTCTCAGCATCGCTGAGGTGGTCCAAAGGAAAGCAGAGCAAGACTTTGGCACCAACTTGGCTGCTGGAGTTGCCCCAAAGGAGGCGTACAAGGCACCACCCAACCGCCTTAGGGACTCCCCTTTGGATTTGTGTTTATACTCCTGCGCCTTTTCTTCTCCCAAAGAGATCCCGCAAGGCAGTGGGGGTTTAGGGCCAGTTTTCCTTCTCTTAGGTGGGCTTCCTTCCCAGGCGGATGAGCCCCACCTGCCCCTCACTGCCTTCTTGACCATTGGACCCCCTCGTGGCCAAAGGCTCCCTACTCCTGCCGTATCGGGGAAACCCAAATTTTCAGGGGGGGGGGAGCACTAAGTCTGGTGTTGTTTGGCAGTAACATCATGTGAAGGACACAAATTAAAACCGGGACACATGCAGCTGCAAACGCACCATGAGGACCAGCCCCAGTCGAGCCCCACAAAGTCACAAAGAACCGCATGCATCTGAGGCCGGCTGCTAGAAGCAGTTTTGCAGTCCACCACAACTGTCTTCCCTGCAGGAAGACATCCATTCAGAGCCCTCCCCAGGTATTTCCTGAGAGGTGTCAACCCAGACCAGGTGCCTCCCCAAGTCTTCCCCCTGCTGATGACTCTATCCCCTATATATATATATACCTCCTGCCACATTTTCTCTGCACTCCTGAGCAACTCATGACAAAGGCACAAGGAATCTTTCTGCGTGAAGTGAGGTCTCTTTCTCTCAGAAAAAAAGGGTTTGGGGGTCCCCTGTGCTAACACCCTAATTTGTTATACTTGTAATGCTTGTTTTTCCATCTCTGAAACAAAATCGCCTGAAGCCTAAACTAGATTGCATTCTTGATGTTTCTGAGTTTTGTTTTGTTTTCATTAACTTGGGTTTAGGTTCTGTTTGTTCCTGAACATTTAGGCCCCTTGCTTCAGGTCCCTCCTGCAGCTGCCTTGGGGATTCCCAAGATCTGGCCCAGACCGATTTCCGTGTGGCAAACAAGGGCAGCACGTTAAAAGCACAGCCCCAGCGCACAGGCTCAGCATTGGTTTGCAACGTGTGCGTGGCTCTGCTGGATAAGGCCTGGCTTTGTGGCTGGCTCCCCTCACACAGGTGGCAAATACTGGCTGGACAGCTTTCATGTTTACAGAATCATAGCTAAGCTTTGTGCAAAGGCTTATTGTGGCCCAGAAACATACCTGGAGCCAGGTGAGGAGGAGGACAGAAAGGGAACTTCCCTGCTCTTGATTGTGAAGCTGAACTTGGACACAGTTGGCAGGCTGGTCTGCGGCCAAGTTTGGTGGAGGGGCTGCCCTGGTAGAATCATAGAATCATAGAGTTGGAAGAGACCACAAGGGCCATCCAGTCCAACCCCCTGCCGAGCAGGAAACACCATCAAAGCATTCTTGACATATGGCTGTCAAGCCTCTGCTTAAAGACCTCCAAAGAAGGAGACTCCACCACACTTCTTGGCAGCAAATTCCACTGCCGAACAGCTCTTACTGTCAGGAAGTTCTTCCTAATGTTTAGGTGGAATCTTCTTTCTTGTAGTTTGAATCCATTGCTCCATGTCCGCTTCTCTGGAGCAGCAGAGAACAACCTTTCACCCTCTTCCATATGACATCCTTTCATATATTTGAACATGGCTATCATATTAGCCCTTAACCTTCTCTTCTCCAGGCTAAACATACCCAGCTCCCTAAGCCGTTCCTCATAAGGCATCGTTTCCAGGCCTTTGACCATTTTGGTTGCCCTCCTCTGGTACCGTTGGCTCACCTGCTCCGAATGGGCCACACTATCAGAATGAAAGTTTACTCATGCCACACTGATTTATCTTTTTTTTTTTTTACTGATAAGCAATACATTGGAAAACAAAAAGAAACAACTCCTGTCACTGCTCAATTTATAACACAGAACACAATTGCTTTATAATATGACTAATGGACACCCAGGAAATATAAAACAATGCAGCCTCATAAGAACATGAATCGTTCCGAAATATAATATTGGTTGTTCTTGAATCTTCCTGCCACACTCGCCCTCCTCTCGTCACACCCTTGGAGAACCACTGGTCCAGGTGCATCAGAATCCCAGATTGTGGAATCCCCCACCTGAGGGGGACGTACCCCTTTCTGTCACATAATAAACAAACCTCTGGAGGGCACCAGGTTGGGGAGAACTCGTCTGGCCTTCAGCCACGCAGGTTTTATTTGTTTGTATGCAACAACTGTCTACCCAGCCCGAGGGGTCTAACCACCCAGTTACAAAATAATAAAACACCACAATGTTGTTTGTTTCGTAAAGCTCCAGCAAACAATAAAAAGCAGCAGACCCTTCACTTGTGATCCCTGCGTTGCAGGGAGTTGGTCTAGATGACCCTTGGGGTCCCTTCCAACTCTGCCATTCTATGATTCTATGGCTCCTGAACTTCTTCTCCGACAGCAGCAAAAGGCAAAAATTTCAGATCCCTTTGCCTGCCCCTATGTGCCCCCCTTCTCTCCCAATGTCAGCATAAGAGCAGAGGCCGGGCCTGGTGGGCTTCTTCCCCTCTGGAGGGGCTTCCACCGAAGAGGCCCTGCTGCCCCCCTTGCACTCATTCACCCACCGCTCCTCAAAGGACAGGACCTCTGATGCGGACCACAGCGCATGGGAAGGGGCAGAGAGGAAAAAGTGGTCCTGGGGCTGCCCATTATGTGCCAATTCTCTAAAGGGAAGAACCAGCACCTTCAGTTGAGCCCCCCAAAAAGCAGGGAATCAGCAAAGAACAAACAGGATCTTCAAATAGGATCAGCTGTTTTCCAGCAAATGTGTGGCTGCAGCATTCGGACCTTTTTGCAGTTTCCAGAGGCATTCAAGGGCTGCCCCATGGAGAGCAGATTACAGGAGTCTAGTCTGAAAGTACTTGATGCAGTATAACACCTGCTTGGGGTATGTGTGTGTGTGTGTGTGTGTGTTTAGCAAGATCACTTCATGTGGCCTGTCCTGCTTCCAGCTTTTTAGACTGGACTTCCTAGCAGAGATAGATAGGGGGCCAGGCTTACTGGGGGGGGGGAGCAGGGGCCTGGAAACTGAGCTGGGACCCCTCTGTCATCTCATCTCTGTCAATGGATTCAAACTACAAGAAAGAAGATTCCACCTAAACATTAGGAAGAACCTCCTGACAGTAAGAGCTGTTCGGCAGTGGAATTTGCTGCCAAGGAGTGTGGTGGAGTCTCCTTCTTTGGAGGTCTTTAAGCAGAGGCTTGACAGGCATATGTCAAGAATGCTTTGATGGTGTTTCCTGCTCGGCAGGGGGTTGGACTGGATGGCCCTTGTGGTCTCTTCCAACTCTACGATTCTATGATTCTATTCTATGATTCTATGAGAAATAGAGTCCACCGTCCATGTATTTTTTTCCAGGCTCTGTCACTTGGCACTGGGCTCCTTCCAAGTGAGAGGGGGGTTGCCGTCAAAAAAGCTTTACTCAGAGTAGGCCCACTGAAATGAACAAACATGACTAATCTCAATAGGTCTACTCTGAGCAAAGCTTTCCTAGGGGGCGAGGCTCAACTCATGGCCTCTGGGATGTTTTATTGCCTGTCCCTAATAAGGCTCTGCTAATGAGATTTCATCCTCAGCCAGGCAGAAGAGCTTCCTGTATTTGAGGCCCAGGAGGAAACAAGAGGAAGGAATATCACCCACCCCCACCTGTCCTCCCCCCCCCAACTTGCATTTACTAATGTGGTTGTTAGGTGGTCATTTTCTGAAGCACCAAGTTTTTGGTATACAAAAAGGTTATTTATACAGTGAGTGTTTTCTCCTAACTTCAGAAGAATGGAGGCGTCTTGAAAGAGAAAGGAGATTCGGGGCTTCAAGTCCCCCCCCCCCAACTGCCCCCTTGCTCCCTGCAGCAGTTGGGGCTGTGAGGAGGAAGGTCTTTCCCCCTTGCAGGGGGCTGCTGCCACCCCCACTGCCCTTGCCAGGGAGGTCGGAGCAGCAAGGAAAGCAGGTCAGTGCCAGGGAGGCTCCACCCCACCCTCCTGCTTCTGCCCATAACTGGCCTGCAGGCTTCTTGGCCCCCAGCACACCTTTCCCTCCCCCCCTCCAGGCAGAAGGCAGCTCCCCCTGTGCCAGAGGATGATAATTCCACAAAATAAGTCGACCATGGCGAAGGCAGTTAAATGCAACAACTGCAACTGTGGATGACACAGGGAATGCAAAAATTAATGGCTCATTAGAAATGTCCCGACTCAGCTGTTAAGGAGGAGGAAACGCAGAGCAGGTTAAGGCGCACTTTCGGAAAATCTCTGGGTTCCTTGCCAAAAATTCCTGAGCAAACCTAGCAGTCACAGGCTGAGAGGGCAGAACCATCCCTCCCCCCATCTATCTGTTTTTATTTACAGTGGTACCTCGGTTTATGAACACAATTGGTTCCAGAAGTCTGTTCATAAACTGAAGCATTCATAAACTGAAGCGAACTTTCCCATTGAAAGTAATGGAAAGTGGATTAATCTGTTCCAGACGGTCCGTGGAGTACTTAAACTGAAGCGTTTATAAACTGAAGCGAACTTTCCAATTGAAAGTAATGGAAAGTGGATTAATCCGTTCCAGACAGGTCCGCGGAGAACTCAACCTGAAGCGTACTTAACCCGAAGCATGGGTGTGATTGGTTCCGGAAGTCTGTTCATAAACTGAAGCGTTCATAAACTAAAGTGAACTTTCCCATTGAAAGTAATGGAAAGTGAATTAATCCCGTTCCAGATGGATCCGCGGCGTTCGTAAACCAAAAATTCGTAAACCGAGGTGTTCATAAACCGAGGTTCCACTGTATTAAACTTCCACATATATATCTCAAGGCAAAGTACAATTGACAATAAAAGCAAGTCAAAATCAACAGGAGAAATGCAATGCAATGCAATGTGGCCTCCCAGTGTCCTTCTCTCATACAAGGTCACCCATCAAGGCAACCGAGGCCGATTCCGTTCCAAGCCAGATCGAAATGAGTCACGGTGGTCTGTTTCCCCCACAAACATTGACGTTTGTGTCCCCACAACCATCTCGAGTGCTTTGCCCCCAAAGGGGGTGTTTGCAACTGGGTGGGAGTTGCTAAGACCATCGAGTGCAGCAGGCTGGGTTTCCTCGGAGGAGGGGCCACTCTACGTACCACCTCCTTCAGGGCAGCAGCCACCCCGCCCCTCTTGCCAGCCCTAGTGATGTAAATTGATATACAGTGGTACCTCGGTTTATGAACACAATTGGTTCCAGAAGTCTCTTCAGAAACTGAAGTGTTCATAAACTGAAGCAAACTTTCCCATTGAAAGTAATGGAAATTGGATTAATCCGTTCCAGACGGGTCCGCAGAGTACTCAACCTGAAGCGTACTTAACCCGAAGCATGGGTGTAATTGGTTCCGGAAGTCTGTTCATAAACTGAAGCGTTCATAAACTGAAGCGAACTTTCCAATTGAAAGTAATGGAAAGAGAATTAATCCGTTCCAGAGGGGTCCGCGGCGTTCGTAAACCAAAAATTCATAAACCGAGGTGTTCATAAACCGAGGTTCCACTGTATGAGAATATGCAGGAATGGTGGGAAAATTAAAGGCACCAGAGAAGGGAAGACGTTGAATGTTTTCATTAAAAGAAAGATATGAATGGTGGAAATAGATTTTTGAAAGCGAACGTGATTTTGGAAATGGTAATAATGAAAAATATAAATAAAATTTAAAAAGAAAGAAAGAGAGGTTCTCCAACCCTTGACCCTCCATCACACCCAGCAGCAACCGGACCAACTTCCATCAGCCAGGAAGGGCAACGGTCAAGAGGGCACAGACAGACTCAACAAGCACCCTCTCAAGGTTGGCAAAAATGGACCCCACAAACCGTGTCTGGATGGAGTAATGGAAACCTCACCAGGAGCTGCATCTATTTTCCTACGGAGACAAACAACCTTGCCCCCAAAGTGCCCCGTGAGGAATTCCCAGGGGGTGTCCGAGGTGCCCCAGGCTCCCTCCACCAACATGGATCTCAACCGCCTACACACCATCCTAGAGAGTTCTGCTGGGCAATTACTCAAGAGATGTGACGCAAGCCCTCGACACAACATCCAGCCCAGACTCAGCTGCAACAGAAGACCCCAAAGCACAAAGCACCCCTGGCAAGTGGCCCCCGAGTGCCCCCTGGGTGCACAACAACACAGCGCCACAACACGGCGCAAGGAGCGGCAGAGCCAGGGATAGGCACCAGCGACAGAAGCCCCTGGTGCCCTCGCCAGGGTCAACTCAGGAGAGCAGCCCACCCCCCAGGGCCCCAATCCAGCAACATCCCCTGATCAGGCCTCCCAGGGCCGCCAGCCCCCCTCTCTACCTGCAATGCGGATGACCGCTCTCTCCGCAGGGTCCAGGACTGTCCCATTGCCGGACGACGCCTTGGTCCTCTTGGTCCGCTGGTGCTTGGGGAGGTTCCAGGGCAGGGTGTCCCCCGGACTGGGAGAGCCCCCGCTGCTGCCACTGGAGCTCTCCTCCGCCATCTTCGGCTTCTCCTTCCGGCGGGAAGAAGACATCACCTCCTGCAAGGCGGGGAGGAGCAGGGTCAGAGATGCAGAGACTGGGAGCAGCCTGCCCCCCCCCTGTGTCCTCCATTCTGCAGGACTGGGGGTCCCCGTGGCCAGAGCAAAGCAGCTTGTCCTGCAGGGAGGGCCTAGGAGCCCCCATCCCACCCTCGTTGGGGAGCAGCTCTGCAGCCCAGACGATGGCAGCAGGGAGGGAGCAGAGCCCACCCTGCCCCACCCCCTGAGGATCTGCCTGTGGAGCCAGGCAGCTCGAGCCAGCCAGCCAAGCCGCATCCTGCAGGAGGGAGGGGAGCAAAGTCCTCAACCCAAGGGGGTCACTTGGCAACCTGGCTGGAGGGAGGGGGAATTACTGGCCAGCCTCAGAAGCCTCCATCCGAAGACCCCCCTTCCAGCGGGAGCCAAGTCTTCAGCCTCAACTCCCTGCTGCCTGTCCTGGCTCCCGATGGGGCTGCTCGGGGGGGGGGGCTCACTTGCTCCCAGAAGGACAGCTAACACCCTCCTGCCCCACCACTTGGGGGGTCACGATCCTCCAGGATAATCCTGGCGCTCACCCAGAACCCCCCCCTGGCCTGAGAAGACGTGACACCAGAGGGCCAATCCCGTGCTATGACCAAATATGAAAGCTCTGCTTTGGGGGTGGGGGTGGCGGTAGAGACACCCAACCCCCAGGCACTCCCTCTGCTGTGCTCCCAAGCAGCTGGCCTTCAGCACCTGAGGGGAGGCTGGTGTGTGTGTGTGTGTGTCTGCATTCCAGGTGGGGTTCCAGGTTAGGGGGAAGTGCCTGGAGGCGGGGTGGGGTGGGGTGGGGTGGGGTGGGAGAACTCTCTAGACCCAGCCAGACTTTCACCAGGTTTAAGGAGAAGCACTTGTCCCAAACAGCCCCCCTGGGGACTATGAGGATTCAGAGCTGGGCCACCCAAGGCACTACCCACTGAACAACACTGCCAATAATAATAATAATAATAATAATAATAATAATAATATATTATTATTATTTATACCCCATCTGGCTGGGTTCCCCCAGCCACTCTGGGTGGCTTCCAACAGAAAAATAAAATACAATAATTTATTAAACATTAAAAGCCTCCCTAAACAGGGCTGCCTTCAGATGTCTTCTAAAAATCTGGTAGCTGTTTTTCTCTTTGACATCTGGTGGGAGGGCGTTCCACAGGGCGGACGCCACCACCGAGAAGGCCCTCTGCCTGGTTCCCTGCCAAGGCCTGGCCTGCTGCACCCCCACCCCCCAGCCTTGCACCATGAGGTGGGGAGTTCTGTGCTGCAATTCCTGGGGCTCAGCTGGGCACGATGGGGGCCAGGAGCAAAAGCCCCCACGCAGACCCCACCCCACCCCCATTGTTTTTCAAATGTTTCTTTATGACCCTCCTAACTGGAGACAAAAGCTGCTCCAGGGCCAGAGATTGTGGCCTGAAACACCCGCAGGTATCTTAAGCCAGCCAGCCAAGCCACACATTCCAGAAGAGGAGGGGAGAAAGGCAGAGGTTTTTACGCCCTTCCTTACCAGCAAGAGAAATGATGATAATTAGTCAGGCTCCAAACATTAAACAAACCCTTTCCCCTCCCCAGTCTTCCCTCCCTATCTCATAAGAGAGATAAAACTGTAACCACAACTCTCTCCATGAAAAACGAGAACTCATGGACCTAGAAAAGAAAGCAGCATCAAGTTAAACTGTGGAACTCCCTGCCACAGGAGGCAGCAATAGCCACCAATCCAAGCCTTAAAAGAGGACATTGATGGAGTGGAGGGCTATCCCTGCTGGGAATGGCAGCTGAGCAGAGGAGGCCTGTTGGGCTCCTGCCCTGCTTGTGAGCTTCTTCCCATCTGGGCATCTGAGCTGACCCTGTGAGAACAGGATGCTGGGCTCCGTGGGGCCCCGGCCTCATCCAGCAGACGCTCTTCTTTTCTGCTTATTCCTTTTGCCCGCCTTGAGTGGGGCAGGGGGGAGCCCTCTCTCTTTCCCAACCCAAGAGGCTCTCATGGCCTCAAGCAAAGCAGCTGAGAAACACCCACCCAGGGCCCCATCTTGAGCAGGAGAGCCCCACGCCCCTTACGCACATGCGCGCACACCCCCTTTGCACATAGACACTGGCACCCATGCATTCACAGGCGCTCTCCCCCTTCGGAGCGCTCCCACATGCATCCTTCCCCTGGCACACCCACCCATTCCCTGGTACAGGCTGGCCTCTCTCTCTCTCTCTCTCTCTCTCTCTCTGTGTGTGTGTGTGTGTGTGTGTGTGTGTGTGTGTGTGTGCCTCTATGGTCCTGCCACACAGCCAGGGGTTAGACTAGACAGCCCCTGGGGGACCCAAACTCTGGCTGCCGCAGGAGCACTTTGCTCTCCACCACCTGCCCCACCAGAGCTAGGAGTCCAGCCCCACATGCCTCTCCCCTCGGCAGGCCACACTTCCTCCATGCTGACTCACCCCCTGCTCTGGGGAAGGGGGCACACAGGTCCCCGGAGGACAGCTACCGCCAGCCGGGTTCCATTTGGGCCCAATGAAGGGGCACAGGCAGGACCTGGCAGAGAGATGGGCAGAGGCCCCTGGCTCAGGGCTGGAGCACCCTCAATGACATCCCTTCCAGGTCAGGGTGGGGGAAAGACCCTGAACCCCCCCCCCGGTGGGTCCACTGCTGCTGCCCGTCAGTGCGGGGCCAGTTGTGGCCTGACTCTGTGCCCAAGGGAGCTCCTTCTGTCGCCAGGAGCCCAAGAGGCGCCCCCATGTCCTGGTGGAGAGGGGGGGAGGCATGGAGACCTGGAGCCCACCCACCCCCCATTCCAGGGAAAGCGTGGCTAAGCAAGGCCAGCCCTCGGGACCCTGAGAGACTCTGCTGCCTGCTGTCTTCATCTCAGCAGCCAATTCCAGGCCCCAGAGACCCCCTTCATTCCTTCCTTCCCACCCTGGCACAGAATGCAGCCCCCTCTCAGGTGCACCCCCCCTCCGCCCCCAATTGCCTCTTGCACTGGAGAGCCTGACGTCAGCCTGCCTCTGCCAGGAAGTGGGGGTGATCCTCCAGGGGGGTGGGGTGGGGGGGGGCTGAAGTGACAGTACCAGCTCTGCCTGCTACTTGGCACTTCGTGGTTGCCATGGACACAGCTTCCTGGGCACCAATAGGAAGCTGGAGGGGGGGGGGACACAAGCCCAGATGAAATCAGGAGGCACCCCCCCGCCCCCGCCCCGCATCCCCTCCTGCACAGGGGCTTCTCTGTGCCCAAAATGCCTCTCTCCCCAAAGGGCTCAGCCAACCTTTCCCCTGTGGATCCCACAGCCCCACTCACCCTTTCTCTGGGTCGCAAGAAGCTGCCCGCTGCCCTAGAGAAGGACTGAAGGAAGGCAGGAAGGCTGGCTGGCTGTGAGTAGGAGGCTCCAGGTCCCAGCTGGACTGCTTGGCCTCAGGGCCAGGATGGAACCAGCCCAGCAGGCCACAGCCCAGGCCCAGCTCCCCGAACCGGTTCCTGCCCCTGGGGGCCTGGCTTCTCCACCTTCTTCTCCCCACCCCCCAACTCCAGCACCCCCTGAGGCCTGGGAAGAAACTGCAGGGTGGGGGCGGGTGTCCAGGGTGCCCTAGCCGAACAGCAGCACCCTCCCTCTGCCCAAGGGGCTCTGCCTGCCTGGAGAAGGCACAGCACCCCATGGCTTCTCTCCTCCTCTGCTTTGCCCACACAGGAGGGCCCTGAGTCTGCAGGGGGCGCCCAGCTCTGCCCCACTACGGTATGCTCTCTGGAGGCATCTGCTGCAGGCCAGGCCAGGCCAGACCACCTCCAGTCCCCCCAACACCCACAGGCAGGGCATAGTGGAAGCAGCAGCAGAAGAAGAAGAAGCCGGCCAGGGGAGGCAACATCCTGGCATCCCTCGGCCCTGCCCTGAGCCTGGCACTCTCCTGCCGCATCTTAGGAAGGCAGGCAGGCAAGCAAGCAAGCAGACACCCCCACCCCACGACCACTCACCGTCTCCGGGTGCGCGGGTGCGTCCTGCCCCTCTCCTGCCCACGAAGCATGTCTGCCTACCTTGCCAAGGCAGCCAGGAGAGCTGGCAGGGCATGGGCAGCAGGGAGCAGCTGGCAGGCGGCAGGCGGCATGGGGAAGGGGCGATCCTGGCGGGGGCTCAGCGCCTGGCAGGCGTCACCAGGAGCCCGGCAGAAGAGCCGGCAGCGATAAGTTGGGCTCGCCTTAGCAACATGCAGCCGTTTTTTTGCAGCGCAGGCTCCTCCTCCTGCTCTGCTGAGCACTGCAGCTCCTGCAGGGTGTGCGGGTGTGTGTGCGTGTGTGTGTGTGCATGCGTGTGCGCGCGCGACAGAGCCAGCGAGTGTCTATCTCGCCTCCGCACCCGCCCAGCGCCGAGCGGCCGGGCCGGCTGAATTATTAACCAGGGCACAGGCTGGCAGCAAAACAGAGCCCATTCAGACCCGGACAATGGACGGAGCCCAACCTCACAAACCCAGAGGGCCCTGGCAGCCTGACCCACGCCTGGGCCTGCCAAGCAGGAGGGCACAGCAGCGCTCCTTCCCTCCCTCCAAGCAGGGCACCCTCCTCGCCTGCCCACCCCAGGGGGGCAATTATCCTGCTGGCAGGGGGGGACACTGGGCGAGCCCCGCAGGCCTCCTCACTGGGACCCCCATCCATCTCTCCCAGGGTGGGGCAAGCAAGGGGGAGGCAAGGAATTCTGCAGAAACGAGCAGGAAGCTTGCATCTCTGCCAGGCAAGGGCAGCTCTCTGACCTCGGCTGGTCTGACCCATAAGCACCGGGATATCCGGGGCCTCAGTCTGAACACACAAACCCGGGGCAATGTCGCCTTCCACGGGAAAATAAAACGAATAAATAGAGCGCGCACTTGAAGACAGGAGTGCCTGGCGTGCTATGGTCCATGGGGTCACGAAGAGTCGGGCACGACTAAACAACTAAACGACAAGAGCGCGCACTTAAACGGGATGGAGGAGGGGAATATCTAGAGCCCCCTCCCCCCCCCACCTTCAGCCCCTGTTCATCCCGCTTGAGGATGTGGTTAACGGAAAGTAACGGCAACCCTGAGGGTGGGCCACCGAAAATAAAATGAAGTTGGGGGTTGCGCCCCCCACTTCCTCTGCCCTTGGGGAGCCCCACTCATATCACCCCAACCACCGCTCCCACCCCAGGTAAGCACGCAAGCCCCTCCCCCCGGCCTTCCTGCTGTCCAATTCCGGATTCCCCTTTTGCCTGCCCTCCCACCAGGGGGCTGGGGGCAGAGGACCCCCCCCCCCAGCTGCTATGCCCAGTTCTGAAATCGAGGAACTGTGGAGTTGCTCCTCTGCTTGATGGGAAGCCTGCCTGGGGTCTGGGGACGGGGAGAGGTTGTTCGGGCCGGGGGCCAAGCGGGGCATACAAACACACCCCAAATCTCCCGCTCTCCTTCCGCCAGGCGGAGACTGCAGGCAGCTGGGAGCCCCACCCTCGTTCCCCACAAGCCCAAGGAAACTCCGAGCCCCACCCAGGAGAGAGTAGCTCTGGCGAAGCCAAGAAGCCGCCGCTGGTCTCTGTCCCCCCAGCAAGGCTCAAAACGGAGCCTCGCCTCGCCTCTCCTCTCCTCCAGCGCCAACTTTCTGCAGGTTGGAGAGACGGTGAGACCGTCCGCTTGACTCTGTTCTTCATGGGTAACATGGGGAGATTTTTTTTTGGGGGGGGGAAACCACCCTGCCAGTGACACTTGTGTTTTCCAAAGCCCGATTCACCCCCGGAGACACAATATGCCACGCAGGCCGGGGAGCGGGGGGTTCTCTGCAAAGTGGCCCCTTCCCTTCTTGGTGGAGGGGATGCCCAAAACGAAAGGGAGTTGCTGGTCCATGCTGTGCTACTGTCCTTCATGGGCACTCCACAAGCAGGTGGCAGGGAGTCCCTCAGGCCATAACAGCAAGCCCTGAAGCCTAGAGATGGGCAGAGGTCTGGGAAGCAGGCACTTTATCCTAGTCCTACCTGGAGATGCCACGGGTGGTGGTGGGGGTTGGACCTGGGTCGTCCTGCATGCCAGGCAGATGTTCTGCCACTCAGCTAGCTACGCCCCTTCCTTAGCGTGGCCCTTCTAAGGGCTGGGAAGCCCAGAGGCCGGCAGGGGCCTTCTTTCTGATGCTGGCCCTGGGAGCAGAGGAGCCCACTACACTTGAAGAATATGGCACCCACAGCTCCCCCCACTCACAGCCCCCAATGCACTACCTACAGGCCTCCTGAAGCAGCAGCAGCAGGACGAGGACGCCAGGCAGAGGCGGGCGAAGGTCGGCTGCATGCGAACCCCCAGGATGGAGCCAGGGCCCCCAAGTGGCTCTCCGTGGGCAGCGTGGGTCTTGCCGAGCACAGCAAGCAGCCCAGGCTTAAATGGCAAGGGACAGCAGGGGAGGAGGAGGGGAGGGGAGGAGAGGCGTCCTCCTCCTCTGCCTGCCCACCCACCCGCGTGGTGCCTTGTCAATCTGGCACAGAGAACAAGGCCAGGCTGTCCGGAGCCACAGCAGGCTGCCCCACCCACGGCCCTGGGGCAGGCGCTCAGCAAGGCTTCCTGGCGGACCTTGTTTCATAGAACCAGAGAAGGGTAGAGCTGGACGGGACCCCCGGCGGTCATCTAGTCCAACCCCCTGCAAGGCAGGAATCGCAACAGAAGCATCCCTGGCAGATGGCTATCCAAGGTCTGCTTAAAAGGAGGGACCCCAGAGCAGGGGGGGGCAGAAGATTCAAGCGGAGGGAAGGAGCCAGGGAGGGGCTATTAGGAGGGGCAGGGGTGGGCAATAGCACCCAGGGAAGCGGCAGACAAAAGGTCCCAGGTTCAATCCCCAACAGCATCTCACCTACATTGTGGGGGGTTGGACTAGATGACCCTTGGGTGCCTTCCACCTACGGTTCTGTGATTCTATTGTCTCCAAGTCGGGCTGGGAATGTCCCCTGCCTAAGACCCTGGAGAGCCATTTCTGCAGACAAAACTGAGCAAGGCAGACCAATGGCAGCTTTCAGGCCCCCTGCTTGAAACCCTGGACTAGACAGACCAGTGGTCTGACTCTGTATAAGGCACCTTCTTCCTACGCTCCAGACGGAGAAGGGCTGTTGGGAAATGGCAGCACCCACAGACGAATCCATGAAAGGATGAGTCCTAGGCAGGCATCATCCTGTGGCACTCACTGCCACAAGGTGGCTCCAGGGACTCGGCTCCATTAGTAAGGAAGCAACAATTTGAATGCGCAATAAACATGCAACACCAGATGTCGCCAGAGAGCAGGAATTTTAAATACCCGTTTTTATATAGCTGTTTGTTTTTTGTTATAACCATCTAATTTCTGATTTGTTTATAGCGGGTTCCCCACCCCCCACCCCGTGTGTAGATCCACATCAGGAACGCTGCACATTGACCTATAGAGTTTCACAACTGGCCAAACAGCCCCAGCCGAGGCCCAGAGGAGGGGGTCAAAGTGTTCAGGCTCCGCTGCCAAACCTGCATGGCTTGCGCATGGGACAATTGTGGTGGGGCCCCCAGGAGAGACTACTTAGGGGAGCAGGGAGCATCTGTGCTCACCGTCAGCCCCCCTCAGATAACAAGCCTCTTTGCATGCCTGTCTCTCAGAGGCAGGAGTGAGGGAGAAAAAGAAGCCTTTGCAGGATCTGGGCCTCTTGGGTCCCCTCTTCTCCACCCTGGAATGTGGCGCATGTGGGCACCTGGCACCTTCAAACATCCTCCTTGGCATCTGCCAAGCCACTCTGTCCCTCCCAGGTGGTTTTTTTAAAAAAAATATTACAGAAGGTGGCTTTTGGATTCTTCACATTTATTTGTTTGGTTAGGCGGGAGTTGCCTGCTTCGTTTGTTTGCTTTGAGTTGTGTTTTATTCGTTAGAGAATATTAGGAGACATTTTTGCCTGTTGTGCTTTTCTGGAGGGGAATTCTAAGCACCAGATTCTCTTCTTTGACATGAGAATTTTGCAGTATCCATGGCAGATGCGTAGATTTCCAAATATGTCCAGAAAATTTTGGGGACCCCTTTGGTTTGCTCTGGTGCCCAATTCTGTCCCCCCCCCCCCGGCCTCTTGCCTCTCCAGGGATCGTAAACTCACTGGGAGAGACCAGGATTGCCTCCCTCTCCCTTGGCACAGGTTGGGAAAGTGCTACATGCATCCATTGATTGATTGATTGATTGATTGATTGATCACATTTGTTTATTTCGCCCAGAAGCTCAAGGTGGCATATACATGGTTCTCCCCCTCCTCCCCAAATCTGCACAACAGGTAGAGCAAGCCGAGAGGCAGTGACAGGCCCAAGGTGGGCTTCATGGCTGAGTGGGGAGGATTTGAACCCGGGTCTCTCCCAGCTCCCAGCCCAACATGCCAACCATTGCACTGCCACACGGTTTTGGAAGGGCTCATCCTGCAAGTCTCCCTCTATCACACGCCTCATCTTCAGAAATGGAATCTTTTGCAATAGGAAGGCCAGTGGGAGAGGCCTCTGGGGAGAGGCCTTTGCAACCCAAACCTTTGCATCCCAAATGTTCAAAGCGGTTTGCAAATGACATTCAGCAACAAGTAAGAGATCCGCCCACCATAAAGGAAGCCCTTGAACCGGATCAACGTAAAACACACCTCTTCCTTCTCCTCCTGGGAAAGAAGCAAGTCGAGGAGGAAGGAAGCAGAAATGAATATCCCTCCCCCTGACGGCCCATGGCTCCCAGGTGCCCACCCCAGGGATCCTGGCCTGTGGGGAAAGGATCAGGCCAGGGGAAGCACCCTAGGGAGTTCATGGTGGGGGCAGCAGCAGAGGCTCCTCACAGTAGCCCAGCAGCACCTCCCATGCCAGGTGCTAGGCGGGTGCAGAGATCACCCTGTGCTGCCACAGGGGGTGGGGGTGGGCAGCTGAGCTGGGCCTGAGCAGCAGGTGCAAAGCGGGGAGAGGCACCCTCCTAGCTTCCACCTAGCCAGGCACACCCTGATCGTCCTCACCTGCCGCCTTGTTGCTGCCAGCGGCGCAGAGTCTGGCCCAGAGGTTGCCGCCTGCTCCTTCCTCTGACTGGGTGGAGGTTTTCCCTTGGCACTCTTCTTCCGGCGCTTCTGGGGGTGGCAGACAAAAAGAGGGAGGTCTGGGGGAAGACCTGCAAGCAGCCCTGAGGCACAGGTGCACCCCCAGCCCTCCAGTGCCCCCAGGGGGGCAGAGGCCGGAAGGGGCGCAGGGGGGCTGCGTGCCAGCCTGCCGTGGCTGTCTTTCTCTTCCTCCTCCTCCTCCTCCTTCCACAACCAAGAGCCTTCTGTTCTCGCTGGCATGGCGAGGAGGCGAAGTGAGTGCCCTTCTCAAGTGCCCAGACAATGGGGGCCTTGAGGGCTCTCTGCCTGCCCCCTATCACGTGAAGGGGGACCCTCCCCCCCTGCCCCGCCTGCAGCCCCCACAGCAGGGTAGCAGCAGCAGACTCTGAGATGCTTCCGGGAAGGTTTGGGGCTGGCAGGCGAAAGGAGAGGCCGCTAGGGGAACGCAAAACACACCCAGGCCTGGACTCACCTCAGAGGTGGTCTGGGACTTGCTTCCTCCCAGCTGCTGACCTGGAGCAATGGGGGGAGAGAGTGGGGGGTCAGAGTTAGGCCAGCAATGGAGAGAAAAGAGAACACCCCCCCACTCCAAGCCAGAGGGCAGGATGGAAGCTGGATCAGGCCCGTGGCTCATCAAGCCCAGCATCCTGTTCTCACAGGGGCCATGCAGTTGCCATTATGAGAAGCGGGAAGCAGGATTGGAGCCCAGACCCTGCAGTTTCCAGCACCTGAGATTCAGAAGCAACGCTTCCTCCTCCAGCTGCGTAGAAAGAGGAAGGGGCTCAGGACTGACACCCCTTTCAGGTGGGCCTTTCCTTGGCTCCTTGTCTTGGCTTCGTGGCTGTTGCCCTGCGCCCAGTTCGCAGGAGGCCCAAATAGCAGACACAGAAAAAAGGAGAGGGACAAGGTGCTACTTGATTATCCACCGGACAAAGCAAGCCACAGCCTGCGGAACAGAACGCCACAGGAAATCAGCTGCCACCTCAGGAAGGCCTCAGAAATGGGGTCAAGGCGGTTGCTCTTCTAGATTCTACTCCAGAATAGTATCTCTGAAACCGACAACCGACATGACCTTGTTTGCTCCTGTGTTTTACCATAAACCACTCCTGACATTTAATAAAGGGCAGTAGAAATTGCCTAGAGGGCCCATCTAGTCCATCATCCTGTTCCCACGGTGGCCAACCAGATGCCCCAACAGAGAACCCCCAACGGGGACCGGAGTCAGTGAAACAGCAACTCTCCCCACTTGGCATTCCCAGAAACTGGCATTCAGAGGCACATTGCCTCCAACGGTGGAGGGAGAACGTGGCTGTTGTGGCTAGTAGCCAGGCGAGGCGAGTGGGGACCAACATGGGGGGGGGGGCTGTTGTGTGTGCAAGATGTCACCAGCGTGATGCCCTGCCCTCCCGTTGGGCCATACCTGCCAGGATACTCTGGCAATCATGGCAGGGGGCGCAGCAGGCAAAAATCACCCTCCAAACCACCTGCCCTCGCCCAGCACAGGTGCTTGCCTGAGAGCAGCGGGGGATGGTGGCCCCCTACCTTGAAATATTGAGGGGGCTGAAGCCCCATCTGCCCCCTATTGCCAGCACCCTTGCTAGTAGCCTTCAATAGCCCTCTCCTCCATGAATTGGTCTCAGAATCCTTTAGTGCACCGTTAGGCTATGGAACTCCCTCCCACTTGAGCACTTGTGCTTGAATCCTGCTCGCATCTGTGAGAACAGGAGGCTGAACAAGATCCAGCTGGCTCTTGTGATGTTCTTATGGGTCCCTAGAGCTATTCCCCACACAACCCCAAGGTCTCGTTCCTGGTCCCTTCAGAGCCCATGAGAGTATTTGGGAAGTGAATTCTCACCTGCCTCACTTTACACTTCCTTGCATGGACTCACATTTGCTGTTTGGGTGCCCCTTCTGTCTCTGTGTTGCTCTGCATCAACATCAAGTTTTGACCTTGGATGAACTAACCCCAAATTCCTTCCAAATTGCAATGGGGTGGGGTGGGGAGGAGAGGAGAGGAACTCGGAGAAGCCCTTCCGCATCCGGTCCAGGCCAGAGGTCCATTGGGCGCAGCCTCGTGTTCCCACAGAGGCCTCCCTGAGAAGAAGCAGCTCTACCTCTCGCTCATCGGAAATAATCTTAAAACCAGCTGCATGCTTTAAGCCAGCAAATAAGGGGAATGAGCCACAGCCCTTATTTTCCTGAAGGACAAAGGTCAAAGGAGGGAGAAGATCGCTGCATTGGCTGAGGCATTATGGGACGGCAGCGTGGTCCAATGAGGTGAGCTCCATCTCACTGAAAGGCTGTGGCTAAGACACATCTGCGAAATGGGCGCAACAGCAATGCTACACGTTTGAGATGCTGTGAGACCAGTGCAAGGAGTCAGGCCTCCAAGCTCTTTGGAGTCAGGAAGGACTCGAGGAGAACCTTGCTCACAGGAACTGCCTTGCAGGAGCAAAATACACGGACACTGGGGTCCGTGTACGCCGGTCACTGAGGTCCAGCGCCGAGGGTCTTCTGGTGGTTCCCTCGCTGCGAGAAGCCAAGTTACAGGGAACCAGGCAGAGGGCCTTCTCGGTAGTGGCACCCACCCTGTGGAACGCCCTCCCACCAGAGGTCAAAGAGAACAACAATTACCAGACCTTTAGAAGGCATCTCAAGGCAGCCCTGTTTAGGGAAGCTTTTAATGTTTGATTTCTGTATTTTAACGTTTTGTTGGAAGCCGCCCAGAGTGGCTGGGGGAACCCGGCCAGATGGGTGGGGTATAAATAATAATAATAAATTATTATTATTATTATTATTATTATTATTATTATTATTATTATTATTATTACATCTGTGAAATGGGCGCAACAGCAATGCTACACGTTTGAGATGCTGTGAGACTAGTGCAAGGAGTCGAGCCTCCAAACCCTTTGGAGTCAGGAAGGACTCGAGGAGAACCTTGCTCACAGGAACTGCCTTGCAGGAGCAAAATACTCTGGAGGGCAGAAGGAGTCTGCCCCATATTGCTCACCCACCCCAGTTCTCCTTGAAGGGAGATGAATAAATGCATCCCATTCAAATATTATGTTAAATAATTCCCCCTCCAAAGCTGCAACAGAAACCCCACAGCCCTTTGCCTCCTTCTGCCCCTTCATCTGCCCCCCTGCAAGCGAGAGGAGGGGGTCAGGCTCAGAGCATCTCCCTCCCTCCTGCAGCCCATTGGAAAGAATCCCCTGCCTGGGAAGGATGCCCTGCTTGCCCATGGGGGGGGGGCTGGAGGGGCGGCCCCGGCACCTACCTGCCCAGAGGCTGGGGGGCGGGCGGCCCCGCAGGGAGCAGAGCAGGAAGAGAGCCCAGACTCCGAGGGAGCCCAGCACCAGTGAAGCCACCCAGGCCACTCGCAGCCAGGCAGGATCGCTCAGTGCCCACGGGCTCAGGGAGGCCATACTCAGCCCGGCTGTGCCACGCCAGCCGCTGCCTTTGGTGCGAGAGGGAGGGAGGGAGGGGAGGGAGGGAGGGAGGAGGGTGTGCCGGCAGCAGCGGCCCCGTTAACCCTCGCCGGCCTGTCCGTGGCCCAGATGGGTTCCAGATGTGCACAGCCCCGTCCGCTGCTTCCTTCCCCACAGCTGGGCCGCTCCTGGTGAGTCAGACGGGCAAGGCGAGCCCTTAACCCTCAGTGGGAACGTCCGGGGCTCTGGGGGACAGGGCCTGCCAGGGCTGACGGGGCCAGGAATCCTGAGGGGGCCCAGAGGACCCCCTTCTCCTCCCCACACCCCTGGAAGTGGAGGACACCAACTTCAGGGCTTGGTGCTGTCAATCAAAGGGATTTCAAGGACGAGGAAAGCAGGTCTCTGGCCCCAGGCCTGGCTCATCTACAAGCATGGCTTATTGTCCCCTTCCCTAGTTGCACCCATGCCCCCAGCAGGGGGCTCTGCCGAGAAAGGGCCTGGGGGTGTCAGAGCCCCCTCCGGGGCAAGACTTTCAGCCTCCAGCCGAGTGCCAAGGAGGCATTTGGTACTCCTTTTGAGCTGGAGAGGCCACCTTTCAGGGATGCTTTAGTTGCGGTTCCTGCATTGCCGGGGGTTGGGCTAGATGACCATTGGGAACCCTTCCAGCTCTACAGTTCTGTGATTCTATGATTTATTCTGATCCTCCTCCTCCTCCCTTTCTTTTCAGCTGCCTCTAGATTCAGCTTTTAAAACTAAAGCAACATGTATTTTTTGGAAATGAAGGGTGGGCTGACTCATGTTGCCTCTGGTACTCCCTTCTGCCTTCACCCAGAAAGAAGGGCAGCCCCAGGCCCCAGGGAGGCGCCTAGTTGCGCCAATGTGGCTTCCCCTGCTCAGACCCGGGAAGCAAGTCCCGGAGGCAGGAGGGGCTGTGGAGCCACCCCCCAGGGGAAGGGCAGCACATAAGAACATCAGAAGAGCCTGCTGGATCAGGCCAAATGGACCCCACCGAGTGCAGCCTCCTGTTCTCACAGTGGCCAGCCAGAAGCATCAACGGGAACTCAGGCGCAGGATCTGAGCACAAGAGCAGCCGCAACTGGGATTCAGAAGCATGGCTGCCTCCAGCCGTGGAAGCGGAGCCGGGCCAACAGGGCTGGAAGCCATCCTTGGTAGCCGCCCCCCCCCCTCCATGAAAGGAGATGGTGGCGTTTGGGGACCCTTCCTCTGCAGTTCAGCACAGCCTCTCTGCATAGAGAAAAACAGCCTGTCAAGGAAAATGCTCAGCTCAAGGTCCCTTCTGGACATTTCTGCATTCAGGATTCGCCACCCGCCTTTTGAGGGCTCCAACTTGTCAGTGCAAACTGGGGCCCTTGATTCTGCAGCAGACCTATTATTATTATTATTATTATTATTATTATTATTATTATTATTATCTTGTACCCCACCCAGCCTCTCTAAACAGGTTGTATCTATTTGCTTCCCAAGAAGTACAGGGGGCTCAAAGTGGGTCCACAAGAAAAGACTTCCCTGTTTCGAGAAGTTTAATGTTTGAAGTTTTATTCTGTTTTCGTCCTCTGTTGGGAGGTGACCAGAGTGGCTGGGGAAACCCAGCCAGATGGGCGAGGTATAAATAATAAAATTATTATTATTATTATTATTATTATTATTATTATTATTAGCTCCCCCCCACCCTTCCGTGAACCACTTCCCAGTTCACCAAAGACAATTGGACCCCTGAGCCAGGACTCCTCATGGACAACTGAGGCAGGCCAAGATCTATAGCTGGAGGGCAGCAACCCCTCCCCTGGCTGGAAGCAGCTGCCCGGGGGGGGGGGGAGAGGAGTCCAGCAGCAGCAACCGCAAGCAGGCAGCCCAGTTTCACCAGCTGAGCTACCCCCCCCCCCCGCCCACCTAGAGCCCATCAGTGCCACCTACGGTACCCTAGGAGGAAGAGGAGTCGAGGTGCAAGGCTATCTTCTTGGAGTTTGCTAGCACCCAGATTTGAACTCTGAAGTGCCTTACAGCAGGAGACTCATCTGCTTGGGAGTGGGAGTCATTATGTAGCAAATTACGAGTGCCTGCCTTCTCCTCCCTCCCAACCCCTTTTCCTTTTGTGCTGTGTCTTTTAGACTGTAGGCATAGGGGGGGGGGGCAGGATTGCCTTTTTAACCAATCTCTGGGGGCTGCTCTGGGAGCCTTTTATCTCTTTTTTTTTGCTGAAAAGTGGGATACAAATTGCTTCAGTAAATAAAATTTCAGAAATACCTTCAGCTGGGGATGTCACACCGTGGAAGAAAACAGCACCAGAGGCTGTTATGCAAGCTCTCTGCTGACGCAGAAGTCTTTCGGGGGAAATTAGGAAGGAGAATGGAACAGGCATCTGAACTAACTAACAGGCAGCCTTGCTCTGTTGAGCTCCTCTCTCTTCAGCCTGGAGAGAACCTCCAGAGCTTTGTTGGATCCAGGGGTGGCCTGGCCAGGATCCAGAGTGAGGGGACAGTCTCAGGCAGCACATGCAAAGTGTGGAGAGGGCAGAGGGGCCCCCAGCCCCCATTCCCTCTCAGCTCACCAGCCCCTGCCCTCTGCTGCAGGAAAGGTAGGCCTGGGTGTGGCACACAGCCTGCCCTGCAAAGTGCCCTGCCTCAGCCACTCACGGCTGTGTTGGTGTCTCTACATGGACTGTGGGGGGGGAGGCGGGGGGCGCTTTGCCTCCAAAGGTCTTCCTCCAAAGTGGGTCCAGCTAGCGCAGCCTCTTCTGGGAAGCTCCAAGCAGAACCTGAGTGCGACAGGTCGACCTGTCCTTGTGATTCCCAGGATCCGGTATTTAGAGGCCTCCTGCAACTGCCCTTGTGGCTCTTGGCTAGGGACAAAGCAGTGACCAGAGGAGGAATGGCCGCTGGGAGGAGCGCAGAGAGAAGAAATGCCCCCTGGCATCTGCCTTTGTCTGCCCCGGCTGCAACAAAACATGTCTCTCCTGCACCAGTCTCTACAGCCCCAGCAACCTTCCAGCAGTTTGACTTCACCCCCAAAGGCGCCTCCTCCGCTGTTTCCCAAAACAGACAGATACCAATCAGCTTTTTAAATGCCACCTAAGTCAGCGGTCATCTCTGCCTCCTTCCTGCAGGAGCAAGAAGTCCTTTTCTTTGATCTGTCCACCAGATCTGTCCCCACGAGGTTCTAGTGCTGTGAGAGAGGGAGAAAATCTGGTCTCCCTCCACTTTCTCCAGGCCAGGCATAATTTGAAACTTCCCCCTCTACCACTTTCCTCTAAACTAAAACGTCTCAAGTTGGGCAACTTTTCTGCATAGTGGAGCTACTCCAAAACCTTGGAACGTTTTTGGCTACCCTTTTCTGAACCTTTTCCAATTCTTCAATATCCTTTTTGAGGTGAGGTCCCCAGAACTGGACACAGTGTTCCAAAGGCGCTCTAGATTACAATATGGGTGGTTTTGTTTTCGGATCCTTGCAAAGAATTTGCCTTTCCTTTGAGGTCCACCCAGCCCTGGTGCTCAGCCCCCAACCCAGCCCTGGTTAGATGCGGCAGCTGGCTGCTTGGGGAGAGAAGCCCCCCCCACCCTGCTGGGCTCCCAAGGAGGGGTGGGGGAGAAAGGCTGAAGGGCCAGAGGGGGAAGGGGGGGCTGCCACGTGGCTGGGGGGCATGAAATTCTCCTGCCCTGGTGGGCACTGCAGCTGCCTAGCTGCTGAAAAAAGCTAGAGTACCAAACTGAGGGAGGGACTGATTCTATTCCCTCCAGCAGAAAACAATCTTTCTCCCTCCTCCATATGCCATCATTTCATATATTGGAACATGGCTATCATATCACCCCCTTAATCTTCTCTTCTCCGCTGTCCATGGAGCGCTCCAGTTGGAGAACAGCCTTTACCAAAGGTGTCCTGGGCTTTGAAGAGACTCGAACTCAGGACGCAAGGGAGAAACGTGCTATAAGAGGAAGGCACGCTTGGCAAATCCACACCGGGATCAACTCCCGCCTGGAAACCTATGTCCCCACTGTGGAAGGACTTGTGGATCCAGAATTGGCCTCCACAGTCACTTACGGACCCATTGTTACAACTGTGTTTATGGAAGACAATCTTACAATCTTACTCGGCTAAGAGTGATCGCCAAAGATGTTGATGTCCATGTAATAAAGCAGTCCAGAAGCTTCAGTCATGAGGGGCCCCCAGCCACCCACCCAGCGCAAACGACAGGTGTGCATTGCTGCAAAGGCGTATCCCCCCTTTGCATCTGCTCCCCATTTACATCCGGCCCCATATCAAGTTTTCAGACCTTTCAAGCAGTGACTGGGGAGCCTTCAGCCCGACCACGATGGCTGGACTGCAAGTCCTGTGACCCCAGACCATTGGGCATGCTGGCTGCAGGAGTCCAGGAACATCTGGACGACCCCACCGCACCTGGAAGTTTTCCGGGGGTCTGGTGTGCTCCTTTCTGCCCCTCCACGTCCAGGGCCCAAAGACCAGGAGAGGCAAAAGGGCTTTGCTGAGGCAGCCCCTCCTGAGAAAGAGGCAAGGGGCCTTTGGAAACCCCCTCCCCTTTTCAGAAAAAGAAAACAAGAGGATTGGTGGGGTTTTTTATGGCAGAAGGCCTTCAGCTTATTGGAATCAAATGGAGGCAATTTTTAAATTTCTTTACTGGCCCTTCCACTGCAACGCTTTGCAGATTATTGTCACTGATTTATATTTTGACTTAAAATAAAAAAATTCCTTCAGTAGCACCTTAAAGACCAACTAAGTTTTTATTTTGGTATGAGCTTTCGTGTGCATGCACACTTCTTCAGATTGACTGCAGATGAAGAAGGCTGGAATTGGACATTTCCGCAGTAGCAAAGGCCTGATCTCCCTGCAGAGGAAGCTCAGGGAGATGTGGAAGCTGAGCAGCAGCTGGGCATGGACTGAAAGTGTGCCCAAGGGGGGCAGCGGGGGCGGGGGGGGGTTCTCCTTCTCCCAAACTGTGCTGCCTCCACTTCTACCACCTTTTGCACTGGAGTTTGTTGCGCTCCCCACCTTCTGTTCCCTCCTGCTTGGGGTAAGTCGGCAGCCACTAAGTTGGTGGGTAGCAGCGCCCACGACCCAGAGCCCCCTGCACTCCAGAGGTGTACCCAGGGGTTGGCATGGTTGGCCCCTGCCAAGGGCGCAGGCCCAGAGGGTTTGCCAAGGGCACAAGGGAGCCGAAGTACGTCTCTGCTTAAGGTTGAGGAGCCTCTCCTTGTTTTTCAGGCTAAGAACCCACCCGGGGGGGGGAGTTTCCTCCCGGAGGCGGCTACCCTTGCTCCTGGAGACAACCGCTAGTCCCCTTTTGGGTGTTCCATTCTGGGGAGCCACTCCACTGTTGGGGGGCATTTCAGAGGAGCAGAGGCACTGGGAGCCAAGTTCATCTGGGGCGAAGGATGAGCGCTGCACCCCCCCCCCGTTTTGGACATGCTGTGCTTGGGGTGGGGGTGGGGAAAGGCCTTTCCATCCAAGACTTGGGGCACTATCAGAGGCCAAATCGTTAACAAGGTCCCATTGTCCTTTTTTCCTATAAGAAGTTGGCCGGTGGAGCCGCCTGGCAAGAAAGTGGAACCATATTGGCTTAGGGGCTCCCTCCCCCCAGTGCCCAGCCGCTGCCAGTTGGCTCAGGAGGGAGCTTGGCCTCTGGGGGCCCTGAGCAAGTGGCCCCCTCATGGGGCTCTGCAAGGCCACACCAGAAAAGACCAAGCCTGGCTGGACTGGGTGTGAGCATTTCCGCCATGTGGGGAGAAAGTGTCCCAACTGGTTTGGTACCTTATTGTGCATATACTCAAGTCAAGGGCAAAATAGGGGCTGGAGGCATCAGGTGTCAGTTGCAAAATCCTGGCACTGAATATTCAGCAACAGAAGTGGACATTTTTGCCAAGCTCTAAACTCTGCTTTTTGCCTCCCATGAAGGCTACCACCACCCAGTGGCCTGGCAGGGGGCAAAAGAGCACCATTGAGCCAGGGCCACCCCTGACGTTCCCTGGCACAACTTCTGCTACAGCACGGGGTGGGGGGCACATTCAACGCCCCCCCCAGTAGCAGTGCCACCACCCCTGGCTGACTGAAGGGCTGCAGCACGCGAAGGGTTAAGACCCAGGCTCCAGGCCGCTCCCTCGCCTGCCATGGAAAAACTGCCTCAAACAAACCCTTTTCATTACATGAAAAGCAGCTTCTGCTCCCAAACCGCAGCCCTTCCCATAGCGGCCCCTTTGATCTGGTGGGGCTGCAGCTTCCAGGGAACAAGAGGAGGGGCAGGACCCCACAGGGAGGGAGAAATGGGGGCCCTTATCCACACCCCACGTGCATTTAATTGGAGGGAGAGGCAGCTGAAGTATTTTTAGCAGGGCGAGAAGAAGAGGAGTTTGGATTTGATATCCCGCTTTATGACTACCCAAAGGAATCTCAAAGCGGCTAACATTCTCCTTTCCCTTCCTCCCCCACAACAAACACTCTGTGAGGTGAGTGAGGCTGAGAGACTTCAGAGAAGTGTGACTAGCCCAGGGTCACCCAGCAGCTACATGTGGAGGAGCGGAGACTTGAACCCGGTCCCCCAGATTACGACTCTACCGCTCTTAACCACTACACCACACTGGCTCCCTAGTTGCACTCAAGCTGAAGTGCCCCCCCCAAGAGGCCTTTGGCCCGACTCCTCACAAGAGAAACACCAGCACATTTTGAAGGCTTTGGCCCACCATACAGGGTCCCCCCCCCAAGTTTGTGATGCCCCTTGCCCACCTGGGGTGGCCCCCTCCTCTCCCCACAACACCCATAAAAAGCCACAGGTCACCCTGCGCTGTTGTTTTGCAACACCATCACTAAGCTGGCAGGGGTGTGTGTGTGTGTGTGAAGCGGCTGTTTCTGTGCCTCATAAGCACCTGGGAAAGGCTTCCTTTGCACTGCGGGCAACAGGGGCCCCCCTCCCGCAAGGCTTTCTCCTCCCTGCAAATCCCATTACAGGGGTACCTCGGTTTACAAACACAATTGGTTTCCGGGAGTCCGTACTTAACCTGAAGTGTACTTAACCTGAAGTGAACGGCTTAGGGAGCTGGGTATGTTTAGCCTGGAGAAGGTTAAGGGGTGATATGATAGCCATGTTCAAATATATGAAAGGATGTCATATGGAGGAGGGAGAAAGATTGTTTTCTGCTGCTCCAGAGAAGCGGACACGGAGCAATGGATTCAAACTACAAGAAAGAAGACTCCACCTCAACATTAGGAAGAACTTCCTGACAGTAAGAGCTGTTCGGCAGTGGAATTTGCTACCAAGGAGTGTGGTGGAGTCTCCTTCTTTGGAGGTCTTTAAGCAGAGGCTTGACAGCCATATGTCAAGAATGCTTTGATGGTGTTTCCTGCTTGGCAGGGGGTTGGACTGGATGGCCCTGGTGGTCTCTTCCAACTCTATGATTCTATGATTCTATGAACTTTCCCATTGAAAGTAATGGAAAGTGGATTAATCCGTTCCAGACAGGTCTGTGGAGTACTTAAACTGGAAATACTCAAACCGAGGCGTACTTAAACCGAGGTATGACTGTACTTCCAAGGCTCAGGTCCATTTTCTCTGGAGAGAAAAAAACACTTCAAAACATCTGATCTGTCAGAGCTACACACACACACACACACACACAAACACAGAGACTTTCACCAACACAGTTGTTGTTTTTCTCCTGCTTGGAACATTCTCTCTCCCCCCCCCCAATGTTCCCCAAGTCATGAGCAATCGGGGAAGAATGGGCCCCAGGGAGCTGGCGCTTCCTGAAGCAGCCACACAAAGGGCCGGATACGCCTCTTGCACAGGAACTGCCAGCTTCCCTGCCACCCCCCCCCTTGCAGCCCTGCCCAAAAGCAGCAAGCTTCCTCACCCCACCCCTCTGGCATCAAGCGGCCAAGGTGGGCGAGACGAGAGCACCCCCTTGTGGTGTGCGAAGGAACTGGAAACTCCTGCTAGCCAGAGAAGCCACTGCCGCCTGCCCTGGAAGGTGCCCAGTTCAGTTCTGCAGCGCCAGGAGGGAGGAGCCCCCAGCCCCATGGCTGCTCCCTCCAGCTCTCGGGAAACAAGTGCTGCCCCAGGCCCAGGAGGAAGCTCAGGAGGAGATGGGAAAAGCTCTCTCTGTTTCCGTGGTCTCTGTCTGAGGCCAAGCAAAGCCAGGGCTGCGTTGAGCTCCAGAAACAAACAGGAGGACCTGGTCAGATTATGCTCCCGGAAACCAAAACTGATGAGGAACAGTTGAGGGACTTGGGGGTGTTTAGCCTGGAGAGGGAGGGGAGATGGAGATGGAGCAAGCTTGCTTTCTTTTCTTCTGGAGGGCAGGACTCGAACGCATGGCTTCAAATGACAAGAAAGGAGATCCTGTCTAAATGTTTGAAAGGTTTCTAAACAGAGATGGGTTGGCCATCCGTCAGGGATAATCAAGCTGCAATTCCTGCTTTGCAGGGGGTTGGACTAGATGGCCCCCGGGGGTCCCTTCGGGCGCTACAATTCTCCAATTCCTCTCCCCTCCAGGCTACTCTCAGGCTGTAGGAGGGAGGGAAGCCAGATTCAAAGGCTGGAACGAGAATATGCGCCAACGTGCCAAAGTTGTCTGCAGGACGCTGGGCTTCTTGGGGGGCAAAGGCACAGAGGCAGCCTGTCTCCACTGCCCCCCCATCCCCACCTAAGCTGGCCCTTGTCTGGCCACTGCAGGATCCTGCCAAGAACCTGCGGAGCCTGAGACTCTCCCTGCCAGGCTGGTCTCTGCTGCTCTTGCCAAGCCAAGGAGCAAAGGAAGGGGGGGTGGAGAGGCACCCCCCAAGCAAGACAGGCTCTGCTTTGACTTTTCCTTGTGTGCCTTTTAATGCATGGCTTCTCCATCCTTCAAAGTACCCCAAAGTGATGCCCCAAGTAGGTGGCAGCAGAATCAGCAGCCCCCTTCCCCCCAAAAAAAGAGGTAATTTGTTGAAAGCGGGGCCCTTAGGAGACCTAGTCTGAACAAAGGCTGGTGCCCAGTGGAGACTCCTCTGCCACCTCAGGAAGGCCCAAATCAGAAAGTCTGGCCAAGGGCATCCTTGCCCACCTGGCAGCCCGGGGGGAGAGAGGAACAGCAGCCCTCGCAGGCCCCCCCCCTAGGGCTGCTTGGACCAGCGGCAGGTGATGAGGTGCTGAGGATAAGCCTGAGTGTCGTTGAAGATGACAAAGATGGCTGGATTCTGGAGGTTGTCCACGGTGCTGTCGTAGCGCCGCGGCACAGCGTCCCCTTCCCGCAGGGGCGGCGCCCGCATGCCCGGCTTGCCCAGTGCGTAGTCCCCGGTCAGCGTCTGCGTCACAAAGATGTACTTGTTGCCATCGCTGCTGGCGGGGGAGTACATCTCCTGCACCGAGACGACGGCCTTGACAGCAAAGTAGACCCCGTGGCCGTAGCGTGTGGCTGGAGGGACAAAGAGGAAGGAAGAGGGGGCTTGGGTCAGGGCCAGCTGAGGAGGAAATGGGGGGCATGCAGCGTGCTCTGCGGGACCCCTGGCTCTTCCCAAGGCCTCCCCCAGCCCCCAAGCACCTCCTGCAAGCCTGCCTAACCCCTGCAAGGCTTGGCGAGTTACAGAGCAGCAGGCAAAGGACCTGCAGTTCCCTATGTGTCCACCTGGGGGCTCTGCTCAGAACACCCAGGGCTGCCTCAATCCTCCAAGGAGGGACAAGCCTTGCTATTTTCCAAAGCATGGCTGGTGAAGAAACCTCACCTTAAGAACATGAGCAGAGCCTGCTGGGTGAGGCCAAAAGTCAGCAGGACAGTCCTGTTCTCACAGGGGCCCACCAGATGCCCCTTATAGGAACCCGGATCCAAGTACAAGAGGAACTTTTCCCTCCTGTGGTTCCCAGCAAGCATTGCTGCCCCCAGCCATGGAGACAGAGCATATCCATTCTGGCTAGTAGACATTGCTGGCCCTCTCCTCCATAAACCTCTCAAATCCTCTTGCAATGCCAAACTTCAAAAGCTAAACCTTCCTTCTCTTTATTATATACTTAGTTTTCCCTACCAAGGATCTCAAGGTGGTTTGAATGGTTCTTCTTCTCCTCCCCATCCCATCCTCACAACAACCCTGCGAGGTCGGTTAGGCTAAGGGATGGTGACTGGCCCAAGGTCACCCGGTGAGCTTCACGGCCAAGTGCAGATTCGAACTCTGCTCTCCCAGGCCCAATTCTGACACTCTAGACAAGGTGTCCATTTCCAGGCAGGAGCAAGTGCCCAGGGAGGTCCGAAGGAGAGCAGAGAATCATAGAATTGTAGAATTGGAAGGGACCATGAGGGTCAACTAGTCCAACCCCCTGCAATGCAGGGATCTTTTGCCCCCGCCCACGACTCAGATTCTTTCGCCCAATGTTGGGGCCCAAACCCTCAGATCTGGTGGTGGCCCTCCTGGGTGCTGCTGGCTCCCACTCCAGGCACCCCAAAGGCTCACCGTTCTTTCCGCAGAAGCTACGGTTGAAGCCGTGCAGGCAGATCTCGCGGCTCGACTCCTCCGTGGTGCCGTGGAAGAGGATGCGCTCCACGTCCCGGCGCCCACAAACGTTCAGCAGGGCCACTTTCTTCAGCTGGTACTGCTGGTAGAGAAGAGGGTGCAGCAGCTTCTCCACCTGCCGGGCACAGAAGGAAAAGGAGGGGTAATGGAGGCAGAGGCAGCAGCAGAGGCAGCGGTGGTGCAGTGGTTGGAGTGACGGACGAGGACCTGGGCCAGACCTCAGCCAAGAAGCTCACTATTTGGGTCAGGCTTTGGAGAAATGCAGCCATTCTCGGAGGAAAGGTGCTCCCCATTAAGCTTCCCTCCTACCCCCCAAGTCATCTCCGTCGCTGCCCCCTTCTTGCAACCTGATCTCGCAACCACTGGGCCTACCATGTAGCACCCTTACCCACTCTCCTTGCCCTTGGAGAGAGAGGCTGGACACTTTCTGGCGAAGGGGAGTCAAACAACCGTGTTACTCCCCACTGCTGCATCAAATTCTGGGGACGCTGACAAGCTGGAATGTGTGCAGTGGAGGGCAACCAAGATGATCAAGGATCTGTAAACTAGGCCTGATGAGGAACAGTTGAAGGAGCTGGGGATGTTTAGCCTGGAAAAGAGGAGACTGAGAGGGGATAGAAGAACCACCTTTAAATATCTTAAGGGCTGTCCCAGGGAAGAGGGAACATGCTTATCTTCTCCTGCTCTGGATGGTAGGACTCGAACCCATGGCTTAAATTGACAAGAAAGGAGATTCCCACTAAACACACAGAAAATCTTTCTTGACAGTAAGACCTGTTTGGCAGAGGAACAGACTCCCATGAGAGATGGTGGACTCGCCTTCCTTGGCCATTTCTCGGGTCAAGCTTCTTGCCAGTCTAATTCCAGCAGCAGCACATGAGTGCCCATGGGCACCACGCTGGCTCTCCTTGCTCCACAGCATTGTGCCCCCGGCTGTCCCAGACCAGTGCCCCCCCCCATACCTTGACAATGCGGATCTTGTTGTGCATCTCCTCCAGGGTGTCGTAGAAATGGCGCACCGTCTCCCGGAACTCCTCTGTTCCCTCCACAAGCTGCACCAGCCTGGCCTCCCCATCGTCCAGCCCCACAGGGCCAGAAGGACCTGCAGAGGGGGGCACTGCCCGTCAGGAGGAGGGTGTGGGCTCGGAGGGGCCCTCCACCCACGCCATGGCCGCTCTTGGGCCAAGAGGGAGCCCATTTAGCCCTGGAGGGGAAGACCACACCTGAAGGGGGGTGGCAGAGCCTACCTGGGAGGCGGCCAATGGGCACAGTGCGGGCACTGCCAAGGTCGTACTCCTCCATGCGCTCAAAGTCAATGGCGAAGGGACGCCCGTCAAAGAAGATGTCCAGGTGCTTGAGCCCCCGACCCCACGCCTGTTCCAGAAGGGCGCTGGCCTGTGCCGAGTAGGGGGTGGAGGACCCCTGGGGGTCCCAATGCACCCAGCAGGCATTGCCAGGATCCCCGGCGGTCTCCGTGCGCAGCAGCCGGGTGAGCAGCAGCGCCAGGTCGCGCGTGGCGGCCACGGGGTAGTCGGCAAAGCCTCGCACCACGGCCACCTCCCCGTCCAGCGAGATCCGCACGGCGTGCTTCCGCTCCAGGTGGGCCAGGTAGGCGAGGCAGGGCGGCGCCAGGGAGCGCAGGGCGGCGTGGGGCACCGTCTCCTCCCGCAGCTGGGCCCGCAGGGCATCCTTCAGCTCCTGGGCCAGGGGGGCCACGTCCTCCTCTGCTCCCAGGAAGACGGCCACCTGGGCCGAGTCGGCCGCCTGCCTGGCGTCCTCCAGGGAGATGCTGAGGGCCGAGAGGAGGGTGGCGTCCGCGCTGGGCGCCTGCTCCTGCACCCAGCTGGTAAGGGAGAGCTCCATGGCCCGGCGCAGCTCCTCTTCCTCCTGCCGGGCACTGTCCATCGACTGCTGGATGGCCAGCAGCAGCTGCGCCTCCTCTTCCTCCTCGGCCGCGCTGCTCCGCAGGGCCAGGGGTCCTTCCTCCAGCGCCCCCTCCTCCTCCTCCGCCGCGGCCTCACTGCCCTCTGCCCTGGCAGCTGCAGGGGCCGCCTCTGCCGCCTGCGAGGGCGGCTCAGGGGCCGTGTACAGGTCCTCCTGTTCTTCCTCTTCCACCTTGACGTTCTCCAAGGACCAGGACCCCCGCCTGGGAGCCTGGAGGGCAGCCAGCAGACCCTTGATCTCTTCTGCGGAGGGAGAGGAGGCCGTCAGGGGGCAGAACATGGGTGGGGAGGGGGGCTCGCTCAGAAATGGGCTGCCCTCGCAGCCCCACAAGCACACCCACGCTCCCCCCTGCTAGAGGTGCCCTCCAGGCTAGCTTCTCTGTACGGGGCCTTCGAAGGCGGAGGCAAGAAGGAGACCCCCCCCACACACACACACATCTTAGAACTGTAGTAGTTGGAAGGGGTCCTCAAGGCCAGTCCAACCCCCTGCAATGCAGGAATCTGAATATTAATAGTACTTTAATTATTTATTCCTCTGGGTCTCTGTATCTCTGCTCCCCCAGAAGCAGGGGGGCAGCTCTGAAGGGCCATGGGGGTGGGGGGAAGGGACGTCTCCCAGGGGCAAGGAAGGGCAGGAAGCTCAACCCCCCTCCATCACGCCAGCCCCACAGTGCCTCTCTCCTCTCGGTCCCGGAAGAGTAGGCAGGCAGGAGAGGGGTGCAGGATCTTACCCAAGTTGGTGTCACTCCTCTCACCAGCTGCGCCCACTGGGGCTCCCAGCCGCTCCTGCCCACGCGGGGAATCACGTGGGCAGCTCACCGCCAGCGGCTCCTGAGACGCCTCCAGTTCGTGCTGGGGAGAAATCGGGGGGAGGAAAGTCAGAGGCCTTTGCAGAGCCAGGCAGGGTCCGGTCTGGTTTCAGAGGGGGTGGGGTGGGGGCACATGTTGAGATCCCTGCATTGCAGGGGGCTGGACTAAATGACCCACGGGAACCCCTTCCAACTGCACAACTCTATGATTCTATGCACCGTACCAGAAAATAAAAGGCACGTAGCATATTAAATCATGAAAGTATAAAAGAAAAGGGGGGAGGTGCTGGAATAGGGTTTCACCCCCAGGGAAAATTCATAGAATCATAGAGTTGGAAGAGACCACAAGGGCCATCCAGTCCAACCCCCTGCTGAGCAGGAAACACCATCAAAGCATTCTTGACAGATGGCTGTCAAGCCTCTGCTTAAAGACCTCCAAAGAAGGAGACTCCACCACACTCCTTGGTAGCAAATTCCACTGCCGAACAGCTCTTACTGTCAGGAAGTTCTTCCTAATGTTTAGGTGGAATCTTCTTTCTTGTATTTTGTTGTTGCGGTTCGTTAAATTTATACATATACCACCTTACATCCAAAATTCACAGGGTGGTTTAAAACATAAGAACAATAAAGTGCATAATGTAATAATACAAAAAAAATTCTGCCTCCCCAAGGTGCATTTAGAAGGCCACAGATTGTTTAACAACCAAAGGCCTGGGAAAAGAGGGGTAGTTTTGTCTGGCGCTTAAAGATATGTAGTGGAGGCACCAGATGAGCTTCTCCAGGGAGTCCCATAAAAGGGGAGCCACTGCAGAAAAGGCCCCACCTTCACATTCATAACAACAATAATAATAATTTATTTTTTATACCCCGCCCATCTGGCCGGGTTCCCCCAGCCACTCTGGGCGGCTTCCAACAAAACATTAAAATACAGAAATCAAACATTAAAAGCTTCCCTAAACAGGGCTGCCTTGAGATGCCTTCTAAAGGTCTGGTAATTGTTATTCTCTTTGACCTCTGGTGGGAGGGCATTCCACAGGGCGGGTGCCACTACCGAGAAGGCCCTCTGCCTGGTTCCCTGCAACTTGGCTTCTCGTAGCGAGGGAACTGCCAGAAGACCCTCGGCGCTGGATCTCAGTGTCCGGGCAGAACGATGGGGGTGGAGACGCTCCTTCAGGTATACTGGACCGAGGCCGTTTAGGGCTTTAAAGGTCAGCACCAACACTTTGAATTGTGCTCGGAAACGTACTGGGAGCCAATGTAGGTCTTTCAGGACCGGTGTTATGTGGTCTCGGCGGCCGTTCCCAGTCACCAGTCTAGCTGCCGCATTCTGGGTTAGTTGTAGTTTCTGAGTCACCTTCAAGGGTAGTCCCACGTAGAGCACATTGCAGTAGTCCAAGCGGGAGATAACTAGAGCATGCACCACTCTGGCTAGGCAGTCTGCGGGCAGGTAGGGACTCAGCCTGTGTACCAGATGGAGCTGACAGACAGCTGCCCTGGACACAGAATTGACCTGCGCCTCCATGGACAGCTGTGAGTCCAAAATGACTCCCAGGCTGCGCACCTGGTCCTTCAGGGGCACAGTTACCCTATTCAGGACCAGGGAGTATGGGGGGGTATCTCCTTCCGGCTTTCCTCCCGAGCTCCCCTTTTCCAGGGCATCCTGCCCCCCCCTCCAAAAAGTGCACCTGAACCCACCTGCGTCTCTGGGGGGCTCCAGCGGACCCTCTCCAGGTCGATGGTGCAACGAAAGCGCCTCTCCAACTCCTGCACTGTCTCCCGGCCCCGTTTCTCCTGCAGGAAGCGGCAGACGCCCGGCAGCTCCAGCGTCACCGTCTGGGTGTGGATGGCGCTGAGCAGACTCTGGAGGAGCTCAGCTGCTGCCTGGCAGGCTCCAGCCTCCCCGCTCAGCTGCACGGCAGGAGGAGATCAGAGGCCACTTAAGACATTTGCATTCCACAAAGGTCCAGCTCAAAGCAGCTTGCAAGAATCACAACAGCCTTGCAGAACAACAAGCGTGGCAATCGCTAGGCCGTTCAGTCACAACTTGCCCAGGGGCCACATTCCAGGAGTGGCGCACATATGAAAAAACACATGCAGTGGAACCTCGGTTCTCAAACTTAATCCGTTCCAGAAGTCTGTTTGACTCCCAAAACCGTTCGAAAATCAAGGCGCAGCTTCCAATTGGCTGCCGCAGCTTCCTGCGCTCAAGCGGAAGCTGCCTCAGACGTTTGGCTTCTGGAAAACGTTCGAAAACTGGAACACTTACTTCCGGGTTTTGGGCATTCGAGAACCAAGGTACAACTGTACTCAAATTGCATCCTCGGGGGAAAACAAAACCCAAGCGCGAGTTGCAAAAAAGAGCTTTAAAGCTCTCTGTCTTGCTGGCCACTCAACGCATTGGCTCTGGAAAACTAGGGATGCTCGCACAAGTTCTTACGGGCCCTCAGAAGCCCCACAAGATCTTGTGAGGGCAGCTCAGAATCAGTGTGCCCCAAACAGCCTTGCCCCCCCCCTCCCCAAGCAAGGCAGAGAGCGCTTAGAAGCTGGTTCTGCACCAGATATTTCCAGCACAAAAAAGAGCTTCTAAGCTCTTTGTCCTGCTCACATTTTACTTGCAGGATCTCAAGCAGGTACGTTTGAAATCACACAGGTTAGGATGCAATGGTACTGGAGTCTCAAAAGCAGCCAAAAAATTCATCAAAAGCATTAATACAATTCAGGAGTCATGGTAATTCAGGATAATTGGAAAAAGCTTCTGAGTGCCAGACGACATCCTCTCTCTGGGAAGCAGAAGACACATCACCTTTCCTACCAGGGGCTCCCCCCCCCCAGGCGGTGTTCCGTGTTCTCCCTCTCCCCATTTTATCCCCACAGCAGCTCTGTGGGGCTATGACAGGCTCAAGGCCACCCAGCCAGCATCATGGGTGAAGGGAGAGGGGAACGTGGCCTTCTGCATTCAGCCGCACTTCCAGCCACGTTCCCAGGAAGCCACGCAGCAGCCAGACGGGACAAGGGCAGATTGGCACCCAGCCCTCGGGGGCTCAGAAGTACCCCCAGAGGCAGCCGGCCAGGCACAAACCTGCCTCACCCAGACTGCACCCTCCCCTCAGGCCACAGAGCCCTCCAGCCCCAATGATCTGGGGCAGAGTGCGCTGCAGAAACCCCTGACCTGGCTGGGGGGCCCAGAGAAGGGAGGGGCAGCGGGAGGAAGGTGCCCAGGCCCGTCCTGGGGCAGTGGGAGGGGGTGGGAATTGGAAAAAGAGGAGGGGGGCCATGGGGACAGCATGACACAGCTGCTGCTGCAATTCCCTCTAGGGGTCCCTCCCCACTCTGGGGGTCCACCTGGCTGGGAACAGGGAGCAGCAGCGCCAAGCCCCTTCCTTACCCGCAAGCCTGTGACGTCGTCTCCTTCCAGGGGCAGGAGGGTGACACTGCCCATGCCCGCCAGCACGTCCTGGTAGTACCTTTGCAGGTAGCGCAGAGCGCCCGGCTCCATGGCCACCAGGGCCTCGTCGGGCATGCTCTCCTGCAGGAAGGCGGCCAGCCGGGCCCGGTTCTCCGGCTCCATGCCAGCCAGGGTCAGGCCCTCCAGCTGCTCCCCGCCCTGGTCCAGGCGCACCAGGCAGCAGGGAAGCGCCCCCTGCAGCTGGGCCCAGCGGGGGGAGGCCAGAGCCGGCAGGTGCCTCTCCGACAAGGGCAGGGCAAAGTGGCCCAGGGAGGAGCCCAGCAGCTCGGTGGCCAGGCGGGCCGTCTCGGGCCTCAGGGCCGCCACCACCACCTCGTCCGCAGCGGGGAGGAAGCAGGCGCCCAGCCCCCGCTCGGCCAGCAGCTCCGCCAGGCGACTCCGCACATCCTCCTGCCGAAGGAAGTCCAGGACCCAGGCGGAGAAGGGCAGGCGCTCGGGGATCACGTTCTGCAGGACCCCCTGGACATGCTCCAGCAGCCACTTTTGGCGCAGTGGGTCGCCCCCCGAGACGCGCAGGCCGGCTTCGCCCAGGGCGATCACGCATTCCGGGGCAGGGGCGTTCAGCTCCCGGAGGACCAGGTCCACCTGCAGCAGCTGCCGGGGGAAGGCTTCCGGGAGGGGAAGGAGGGCAAAGGGGGTCCCCGTGTCCCCCAGAGGGGCTCCTTCTTGCTCTGGGGGCTCCAGGAAGTCGTAGTGGGGGGAGACAGCCAAGATGCCATCTGGGAGGCGGTGGGTCTTCTGCAGCACTTTCTCCACCACTGCAAGGGAAGAGGGAGAGGAGACCCAGGTGAAGGAGAAGCGCCGTCACCGCCACTGCGGGGAAACGCCAAACACTGAGCCATAGAATCACAGAACGGTAGAGTCGGAAGGGGCCCGAGGGTCATCCAGCCCCACCTCCTGCAATGCAGGAATCAAGGCAAAAGTATCCCTGGCAGGTGGCCTTGGAGGCTTGGAAAGAAGGGGGTCTGGAGATGCAAAGAGGGTGAGGATACGTTTTACCATATGCGGTGGACTTATAAAAGGGTCACAGAGTTTTGGGAAATGATATATAATGAATGGGGGGGGCAGTATCCTTTTTGTCGCGGATAATTCAGAGGGAAATTCCCAGGTGTCAGAAAAGACTGTTACTACTACTGCGGCCCATATTCTGTTAGCCCAAAAATGGGAAATGAGCGAGGTCTCAACCAAAGAAGAATGGCAACTTAAGTTGACAGAATATCCACAGCTTGCAGATTTAACACATAGGATAAGAGAACAAGAATGGGCGTCTAAAGAAGGCTGGGAAAGGTTTGCTGAATATATGGGTGAAAATTGTGTTCGTTTAAAAACCCTGGTAGCCTTAAGATAAATCCGGCAGTGTAAATAAGTTTTGGTGGATGCAACAATGCATGACTGAAAAGTTTAGTTCATGTAAAATATGCAGGGATGTGTGGCATGTAAAATGAACCACAGAAAGAGAAGAAGGGAAGTCACTGATTTAAGATTGTTTAAACGAGTATTTTGAAATGCAAATCAGAAAATTTAATAAAAATTATATATATTGGAGGGGGGAGAAGGGATCTGATATTGCAAACACCGGACCCAATGGTGGCAATGTTGATGAACCCTCCTGCCGTGCGTGAAGCCTGGGGGAGAGCTGCCCTCATGGCTCTCCCTCAAAAGAGTCTGTCAGAAGAGGCACCCAAAGGTCATCCGGGACTCACATTCTGGAGTTCAGCAAACAGCACACACGGCGGGGGGGGGGCACAGCCCTCTGCTGCCTTAAGCCAGCCTAAGAACATTCGCAACAGGATCAGGCCTGTTCTCCAACCAAGTGGAAGTCTGCCAGCACAACTAGAGAGCAGGAGCGGCAGCTCTACTCAGAAAGTGGAATTGGACAGCCAGAGGACCAGTCCCCCCCCCTTTGCAGTCAAGGTCAGCCGTCTCCTGCAGGGAGCCAGCGAAGGTCAGCACCCCCCTTCTGGCCTCCCCGGAGGAAGTGAGGTTGCAGAGAAGTTCCAGGCTCAGCCCTTACCTGCTGGGTTCTGGAAGGAGACGACAGCCACCGTGGCCCCCTGAAGCAGCCTCACGGCCCGCACTGGCCCCCCACCGCTGCGCTTGCTCTCAAAGTACAGCTCCAGCAGGTCCTGACTGAGGGGGCTGGGGCCGGGGCCCTCCCCACGCTGCACCAGCACGCCGTCCGTCTGCTCCACCCAGTCCAGCGCCAGGTGGGCCCCGTCCAGCGGCCGACTCTGCACATGCTCCCCCAAGGCCAGGAACTCTGCCAGGACAAGAGGGAGAGGAGACCCAGTGAAGAGAAGGAAGCGCAGAGAAAGCAGCGCTCCCCAAGAGGAAGTCAGAAGGGAAGCAGAAGCCCCCCCCCCCGATACCTGCATTGCTGAGCGGATTGGTCAGCTGCACCAGGGCCTGATCCCCTCTGTGGCTGCGGAAGACGGGGCAGACGCCACTCTCACAGTTCAACATCCTCTCCACGTAAAGCTCCACCAGGTCCTGACTGGTCTGGGGGTTCAGGCCTTGCAGGACCACCTTCCCATAATCCCGAGGGGCAGCTGGGTGCACCGTCAGGTGGGCGTCCTGCAGCCGGTGGTCCGTTCTGGAGAGGACCCGCTGGGCGTCTGAATGGAGAGAGCAGGAGGCCAAAAGGTCACCTTGCAAGCAGGGAACCCACAGGAGAGAAAGCTGGCGCTTTCTCAGCCTCTCTCAGGGGTCCAGAGGCTGGAGCATTCGCAACAGATTATCTGAACTCTCAGATCTTATGCCAAGGGCCAGGCACACACACACCCTGCTTCCCATGGAGACATCCACAGGGCTACTGTGGGAACAGCAGGCTGGACTAGATGGGCATTCATCTAGGTGCTATTCATCCCAGGTGCTTCCATGGTTTTAAGCTTGGTAATGATTTCCAATTCAACAACTTCCCTTTCCAGTCTGTTTCTGAAATTTCTCTGTAATAAAACAGCTGCTTTGAGATCTTGTATAGAATGTCCTGGGAGATTGAAGTGTTCTCCTACTGGTTTTTCAGTCTTATGGTTCCTGATGTCAGATTTATGTCCATTTATCCTTTGGCGTAGGGTTTGGCCTGTTTGTCCAATATAGAGAGCTGAAGGGCACTGTTGGCATTTGATGGCATACACAATGTTAGAAGATGAGCAATTAAATAGTCCTGAGATGGTATGTTGGATGTTGTTGGGGCCAGTAATGATGTTGTCCGGGTGTATGTGGCAGCAAAAACCAGTAGGAGAACACTTCAATCTCCCAGGACATTCTATACAAGATCTCAAAGCAGCTGTTTTATTACAGAGAAATTTCAGGAACAGACTGGAAAGGGAAGTTGCTGAATTGGAAATCATTGTTGTTGTTGTTTAGTCGTTTAGTCGTGTCCGACTCTTCGTGACCCCATGGACCATAGCACGCCAGGCACTCCTGTCTTGCACTGCCTCCCGCAGTTTGGTCAAACTCATGTTCGTAGCTTCGAGAACACTGTCCAACCACCTTGTCCTCTGACGTCCCCTTCTCCTAGTGCCCTCAATCTTTCCCAACATCAGGGTCTTTTCCAAGGATTCTTCTCTTCTCATGACGTGGCCAAAGTATTGGAGCCTCAGCTTCACGATCTGTCCTTCCAGGGAGCACTCAGGGCTGATTTCCTTAAGAATGGAAATCATTACCAAGCTTAAAACCATGGAAGCACCTGGGATGAATAGAGATATCGGATTCTTATCTCATTATGCATGATCAAGCTTTCTTTAGCACCTCAGCCCAGGACTAATTGCAGCCATCAGCAGCCATTAACAGCCATCTCCAGGTTTACCACTCCCATCAGCCCATCTCCCATTCCCACCCACCCCCACCACCCTCTGTATATATATAGGGTCTGACACTTCTGTTTCTAGTGTATCTGAAAAAGTGTGCATGCACACAAAAGCTCATACCAAAATATAAACTTAGTTGGTCTTTAAGGTGCTACTGAAGGAATTTTTTAATTTTGCTTCGACTCAGACCAACACGGCTACCTACCTGTAACTGCGACAAGTGAAGTTACAGGGAACCAGGCAGAGGGCCTCCTCGGTGGTGGCGCCCACCCTGTGGAACGCCCTCCCATCAGATGTCAAGGAAATAAACAACCACAGTATCTGACTTTTAGAAGACATCTGAAGGCAGCCCTGTTTCGGGATGTTTTTAATGTTTTAATTTTAATTTGGTTTTTTAGTGTTCTGTTGGGAGCCAGCCAGATGGGTGAGGTATAAATAATAAATTGATGATGATGATGATGACGAGAGTCTCCTTTCTCCAACAGTAAGGCTGACAACAAGTGTTCCCCCCGCCTCTTTTGTGCAATACAAATTTTATTCCATGTTCACAGACCTAAAGAATGTCTCTGGCGTGGCTGTGGGAGACAAGCACTGTCTACAAAAGGGGAGCAAGACTCTCGACTCTCCAAGGAGAGGAACCGCAAAGGATGGCAGGAGTCTCCTGCCAGTCAGCCAAGCCTCCAACCGCCGGCTTTCCCTTTCCATTTCCCGGGCAAAAGCAGGCAGGCCCCCCCCGCCCCCCTCTGCCAGGCCACCCCATGGGGGCGCGGGCGCCGCACACTGACCCCCCCCTAATATGCCAGGAGCTCCTACTTTCACCTGTAAAGGGGGAGGGACGTGGCAGCTGCAAAACAACGCGGACCTTTTTCTTCCCGAAGAGGAAAGTTGTTTTGGTGCACTTTGGTCTGTTTGCGCCCAGTGCCCACCCCCCTGAAAAGCAGAGCCCTTCTTGCCCGAGGGCGAAGCGGGCAGGAGCCCCCCCTGGACGGCTCCCCTGCCCCGCGCGCGGCGTGGAGGTGGAGGGGCGGGCCGGGTCTCCCGCCTGCTGCCGACTCACCCTCGGCGCTTTCGAAGGTGAGCGTGGCGCGGGCGCCCCTCCGGCGGCAGCTCTGCACGGCGCCCCCTCCCGAGCGGCGCCGGTTCTCGAAGTAGAGCACCAGCAGCTCGTCCGCCACGTCGCCGGGGACCCCGCGCACCTCCACGGACGCCGCCGCCATCGCGCGCGCCGCCCAAGCGCCTCCCGGGAAGCGAAAGCGAAAGCGCCTCGGCGGGCGCAGGAAGGGGCGGGGACGCGCGCGCGCGCGCCTGCCTCGGATCCCCGGCGCCCCGGAACGGCCACGCGCACGCAGCCCCGACGGCCCCCCCCCCGGGGCTCGGCGCCTGCGATCCCGGCGCCCGCTGCGCCGGCCAAGAGCCGCCCGTCCTGGCGGCGGAGCTTCTCCGGCCGAGCTGCGCGCCGCGGGCATCCCCGAAGCTGGGGGGGGGGGGCGGCGGACTACAACGCCCACAAGCCTTTGCGACACCGGCCCGCCTCCATTGCCTTGAGGATGCCGCTTCGGGGGCGGACCCCCGGAGCATGTGGGGAGGGCGGGGCGCCGCATAGCTGTCAACCCTCCCTTTTTTTGCGGGAAACTCCCTTATTCCAGCGCCGTTTCCCGCTGCTGTCCTGGATTGTTAGAGATACCGGCGTAGACTGCATAGCTGCCAAGTTTTCCCTTTTCTCGCGAGGAAGCCTATTCAGCATAAGGGAATTTCCCTTTTTAAAAAAAGGAGAACTTGGCAGCTATGGTAGACTGTCCCCGGAACAAGTGAGGCTGCTGATCCCTTATTTTCAAATCCGAAAGTTGACAGCGTTGCGACCCGTCTCTCCCTCTCTAGGCGCAAAGACCCTCGCCGCGCGGGGGGCAAACAAGAAAGCCCAGCGGCCATCCAGATGTGGCCGGAGCCCCCAACATCTGGAAGGGTCTTTCCTGGCTGAACTAAGCAGTGCGCGCTCTCGCCTTCTCTCTCTCCGGCGCCGGCACTGGCTCAAAGATGCCGGTGATCCACAGCTTTGTACGGTGATTTTTCCCTTGAGCGAGGAGGGACTGTTCCCCTGCCCTAGTGCGGGGACTGAATGCATGGGGACTAGACAGAGGGGGTGCTGTCAAGAGGGAGTCCCATTTCCATACCAGCTCAAGGGGGGTCTGCATGGTTCTCTCCTCCTCCCCCGTTTCATCCTCACAAGCACCCTGTGAGGCAGGTTAGGCTCAGACAGCGTTTCTGTGCCACGAGACGCTGGCTGGTGTGCCGCGACGTGCGGCGACGAGAAGGGCGATTTGCATTGTCATGTGCCTGGCGGCCGCCAATAACCATCACTGACCCGCCGGAAAGGAAGCCGGCCGGGTCACGACGCGGGGCGAGCGCAGCTCTCAACAGCCACCACCACGGGAGGGTGGTTTTAGACAAACTTAAAGAAGCTGGCTGGATGAGCTCAACCTGAAACTTGCTGAGCAAAGGATTGTGCTGGCAGAGAAATCAGCGGCTTGTGAAGCCTTATTACAGGAGATTGCAACCAACACAGCAATTGGCAAGTGTTTCTTACAGTCATAATTATATAGTCAATATAGGGCGGCACAGAGTTGAATTTTTAAACTTTTTTAATGGTGGTGTGCCTCGTGATTTTTTTCATGGAACAAGTGTGCCTTGGCCCAAAAAAGGTTGAGAAACACTGGGCTAAGAGATAGTGGCTAGTCAGCCAGTGAGCTTCAGGGTGGAGCCAGCGGGGTTTCGCACCCTGGTCTCCCAGGTCATAGTTCTGCACATTAACCTACGCTGGCTGTCCATGGGAGAAAAGCTGCTACACTGGAACTTAGAAGCACAGAATTGTAAGCTTGGAAAGGGACACTGACGGTCATCTAGTTCAAATGTATCCGTAAGCGACAGAAATAAAAACCAAGAGTCTGCTTCTATAAAAAGTTGGGTGGCCAAAGATGCCCCTCCCCCCCATCCATCTCTCGGCTTCCCCACAACAGGCAGGCAGTTCAAGCGAGCAACCTGGGGCTCCTGCTCAGCAACTCTCCTCTCATGACCAAAGAGGGAGTCACTCGAACTCAGGACGCAAGGGAAAAACATGCTAAGAGGAAGGCATATTCACACTGGGATCAACTCCCACCTGGAAATCAATGCCCCCACTGTGGATCCAGAATTGGCCTCCACAGTCACTTATGGACTCATTGTTAAAACCGTTCTAGTTACAGGTAGGTAGCCGTGTTGGTCTGCCGTAGTCAAAACAAAATAAACTTTTTTCCCTTCCAGTAGCACCTTAGAGACCAACCAAGTTTGTCATTCGTATAAGCTTTCGTGTGCATACACACAAAAGCTCATACCAATGACAAACTTAGTTGGTCTCTAAGGACACAGGTGGCGCTGTGGGTTAAACAACTGAGCCTAGGGCTTGCCGATCAGAAGGTCGGCGGTTCGAATCCCCGCGACGGGGTGAGCTCCTGTTGCTCGGTCCCAGCTCCTGCCAACCTAGCAGTTCGAAAGCATGTCAAAGTGCAAGTAGATAAATAGGTACCACTACAGCGGGAAGGTAAACGGCGTTTCCATGTGCTGCTCTGGTTTGCCAGAAGCGGCTTTGTCATGCTGGCCACATGACCTGGAAGCTGTACGCCAGCTCCCTCGGCCAATAATGCGAGATAAGCGCGCAACCCCAGAGTCGGTCACGACTGGACCTAATGGTCAGGGGTCCCTTTACCTTTACCTTTACCTTTAAGGTGCTACTGGAAGAGAGAGAGAAATATTTTGTTAAATCCATGTTTATGGAAGACTATCTTGCTCAGCTACAAGGGATCACCAAAGAAGAAGAAGAAGACAAAACTACCACCCAGCCTCTGTTGCCTGCACCTCATTCCCTGCCATCTGTTTTTTTTCTTTTAATCTTTAAGAAATTAGTGCATTTTAATATTTCTGTTGGAAGCCGCCCAGAGTGGCTGGGGAAACCCAGCCAGATGGTCGGGGTATAAATAAATTATTATTATTATTATTATTATTATTGTTATTATTATCCAGATTTTATAAAAGGTTTGGCTCTGTCCAGGCAACATGGCAGCCCCCTGTTTCCTTCTGGATACCAGACCAGCTGCTTCCTTCCAGGCCAAGCCTGTGGCAATGCAGGTGGGAACCTCCATGGTCAACGGGATTCCTTTGTGAAGTCTCCATTTAGGCCAAAACAAGGGACCCTTCCCTTTCTGAAGGCAACCCTGTTCAGGGAAGTTTTTAATGTTTGATGTTTTATCGTTTTTTTTAATATTCTGTTGGGAGCCACCCAGAGTGGCTGGGGAAACCCAGCCAGATGGGCAGGGTCTAAATAATAAATGATTATTACCATTATTATTAATATTTCCCCAAAGTGTACTGATGACATCGCTGAACTGGAGCAAAGAGGCATCGCTTCGGGTCTATGAAGGTACAAGGTGGGCCAGGAGAGACTTGCCCAATCCAGGTGTGTCCCGGGAGCTATTCCCAGGGCTACGAAATGTGGCAACTCAAGGGCCTGGGTCTCCATCCCATACTTGCATTGGAAGTGCCACCTGGCTTGGCTTTCTTTAGCTCAGCCTACTGCTAGGCTTACCATAAATGATGTATAAAGGGGAGAAATTCATCTCCAGCCAGAGGAAGTACTCTGCCAACAGGACTGTATTTTGAGGCCCAACCTTGGAAGTTGCCAACTTCCTATTCCGCTGCAAGTAAAGCCCCATTCCAGGTAATCCTGTTATACAAATTGGGGGTCGCCTTCTTGGTTCAGCCCTACTCAAGGGACTTGCCACCCCTCAAGGTCCATTCCTCGGCCAGAGTAAAAGGGAGAAAGGAAATAATAACCAAGTCAGGTAAAAGAGCAAAACGGCTAGAAAGTCTGATGATCCTTTATTCTGTCTGTTGCAGAAGGGTTCCTGTGTTACCAGAAAATGGGGGGGGGTGTCTTGATGGCCCAAGTTCATTACCAGTGCCGGATTTACATATAAACTAAACAAGGTATAGTTTAGGGCCCCATTCTCTTGGGGGGCCCAAAAAATTAAAGGAAAAAACCGGATGTACATTTCCAAAATAGAAGATAAAAACAAATAAAATAAAACCTACATACAGCAACAGTGTTTTGTGTTGTGTAGGCTCCTAGGATGTAAGTCATGGGCCCCGCCTGGTAGCCTGCTCTCTCAAATATCCCTGGTTTGCTCCTTTCTATATACTGTATAGGGTGCCTACATTCTGCATGGACTGGTTGCACAGCAGCATGTGCAAATGGCTTGAGATTCCTATTAGGTCCATCAATGACCATATAGCATATATTCAACACAAAAAACAGCGACAATTTGTTGTTGACAAAGGACAGCTGGACATAGAAAGGGCCCCATTACCTTCAGTAGCTTAGGGCCTCATCCAACTTCAATCCGGCCCTGTTCGTTACCAAAGAGCAGGGGTGGCCAACTCCCAAGAGACTGCAATCTACTCACAGAGTTAAAGACTGGCAGTGATCTATCCCCTTTGGGGGGGGGGTTTCAGGTCAAACTTGATGAGCTTTTAGGAAGGAAAGCCCTGTTATGGGGGTTCAGGTCAAACTTGTTGAGCTTATTTTAGGGAGGAGGGAAGGCCCGTTTTTGGGGTGTGAAGGGCCAAAATGTTGAGCTTTATTTAGGGGAGCCAAAGTGGTTCAGCTTCTTTGGGGGGAGCCACTGATCTACCAGTGATCTAGCACAGACGTCCAGTGATCTACTGGTAGATCACGAGATACATGTTGAACGTGCCTGCCAAAGAGAAAATGAAAAGGCAACATCATGTGCAACATCTTTTTAAAGTTCAGGTTTTGTCCAGCCCCGTAACAGAAAACCCACCCTGAAACATAACTGACCCCTAAGAAATTTGAGTACATGTTTTTGCAACCTGTCCATCAAGATCCCTGGTCGTGGCCCTCCAGGCCTGTCTGCTGCATTCTTTACAAATGATAAATACTCAGGTCCCAGAGTTGATGGTCCTCGATCTTCCCCGATCCACAAACACTGCTGCCCTGTTTTGCAGGTCCATTTTGCCTTCCTCCCCTCCCGATCCTAAGAGCTTCAGGAATTGCATGCTTTGTTTTGGATAACCCAATAAATAGGAACCTTCTCTTTGAAAGCGGGAGGTTCAGGGTCTTATTAAATAATTATTACAGATTTTCCCACGCAACCCTTTTCGGATTGGTGAGTTTAACTGTCAGTTTCGACCAGATTTCGACCAGATTTTCCCACGCAACCCTTTTCGGATTGGTGAGTTTAACTGTCAGTCCGAGCCCCAGCATCTCATTGGTCTGACTGCCTCTCTTCTTCCTTCCCTCTTATTGGTTGACTCCGTCGCTTCAAGCGCTCTAATCCCACCTCAATATTTGCTTTAGCTAGGCTTCGTTGGGAGCGGCTGATTCGTCAGACGCCGCGTCCCTCAACCTGCCCAGTCCAATCAGCGCACATGTTTATTGGTCGGCACAATGTTTTTCCCACGGGGGCGATCCCGCGCTAAAAGCAGCGCGCCCTCTGGCGGCGGAAACGGCTTCGGATGGGAAGCCGCTCGGGGCAGAGCCCTGCTTGGGTGGCCGAACCGCAAGGCGCCCGGTATCGTCGTCCCCCAGGATGATAATTGATGGTAGTGGGTTGGGGTCCCTTCTTAGCTGCCCTAGGTTTGCAATGGGGCAGGACTGGTGATCCAGCTGCCCCATCGGACGCCAAGCGCAGGGAAAGAGCTGCTGCTGCTGCTGCTGCTGCTGCTGCTGCTGCTGCTGCGCTCCGGTCCCGCGGACGGACGGGCGTCCAGTGGGGCGCCTGGGTGTCCCCCGTCCCCGCGAGCGCAGCTTAGGCTGGCCGAGAAAAGAAGCCCCCTGCCCTGCCTTTGGGTTGGATCCAGCGGCCGCCGGGCTCGTGGCACAACCTGCCTCCAAGGTGCGCTTTCCCTTGCCCGGAATCCAGAGCTGCAGCAAGCCTCTCCGAGGGGGTGGGTGCGTGGGGGTCTCTTTCTGGTCGGCCTGTGCCGCTGCGCCTCCCCCTCCCCCTGCTGCATTTCGACTCCTGGCCACGCCCCCTCCTGACGCTCCGCCCCCGCCCGGCAGGAAAGCCCCCCCCCCGCAGCGCCGCCGTCCCTAGACGCCGAGCTGCGCCAGGCGAGCCGCGGAGCTGCGCCGAAGCCCGTCAGGTGAGCGCCGCGGCGGCGGAGGAGGGGGGGGGCAAGCCCGGTTCCCAGCAGCGCTGCGGCGGGGGCTGCGCGGCCCTCGGGAGCAGCGGAATCCTAAGCCGCGGGGGTGGGGGGAGGTGATGCTACGGTCCGGAGGAGCCGCGGGAGGGAGACGGATGCAAACTGCCGCCGGGGGAGGGATGCCTTGGGGCGGGAGCCCCGTCGCCTTACCTGGTCGCCCCCCCCCCATTCCGGCAATGGGGGTCCTGGTCTTGGTGCTTTGTCGGGCGGGGGCCGTGGAGCTGTCCCGCGGCGTCCGGGGCTGGAAAGCGAGGCCGGAGTCGAGCCTCCTCCGGGGGGGGCGCCGATGGCCGGTAGGGGGCTCAGCCTCTTTGGCTCTCCCGGGAGGCCTGCAATGCGGTGGGGCGGGAGCTCTGGAGGGGCTCCGTCGGCGCGGAGGAAGCATGGATGGAGCCCAGGGCAGGCGGTGTGAAAAACACCCAGCGCGGCCTGAGCAGCATCAGAGCAGAGGCAGTGCCCCCCCCCGCGAAAATAGGGGATTAAATCGTAAATGAAACCTGGCCCAAATGAAATGCAGAATTGAAGACTTTCTGGCATTGGAGCCAACTCCTAGGGGCCGAGGTCCCTGCCCCCCCTAAAATATTTGAGAAGCTTCCCCCCAGTTAATGGACATTCGCAGTCAAATGGTGTGCATGAACCGTGCCTTGTGATCGATTATGTGGGACTGGGCTTACCTGCCCCCCCCCCAATATTTTATTCAAGTTGGCCCCCCTGCTCTCTGGCTTTTCGTTTTCCTTTTGTTTGTTCCGAGTGGAATGATTTGTAAATTTCCTTGATGTCTTTGGGAAGAGGCCTCTTTGTCTTTTTTAGAAGGCGGGTGGAGGGAAGGAGGGTCGTGGCACCAGGTGGGTCTTCAGGGAATAGGATAATAAACCCCAGGCTGTGTGTGGGGTGTGAGAGGAAGAAGCCAGGAGGGAAAAGAAGTCCTTTGGTTCCTGGTGTTGGTTCTTCGTCTATATATCCTCGATCTGCCCCTCTGTCCCCCTGGGCAGCTGACAGCTTTGAAGAAGGCAGGACACAGCCCACCCACCCACCCCCCCGCACTAGCTGACCCCCTCCTGGCTTGGCCTTGCAGGAGTCACACTCAGCCTTGCCCCAGCCTTAGATTTATACACTAAATTTCGGCATAACCCCTATTTACCGTGCTCCGTCCTATTTAACATCGCTTACGGCCGCATCTCACCAATATAGCTTCATTAAAGCTAGGTTCAATGTTTTTCCAACAAACGTGCTGAAACATAGATTTACTAAGGGCCAAGTCTCTTCAATGTGTGCTTGTGAAATTAAAACATCTGAATCTCTACATCATGTTATGTTTATCTGCCCTATGTACAGTTCGGCTCGTGCTAGTATACTAAACTCCATAATCCAGCCTATGGCTGACAAACCAGTTGACCTACAGCTTGCCTGGGTTCTTCAAGATGTGGACCCTTATATTACTCTACAGGTTGCTAAATTCCTAACAGCCGTCCTCTCGTACAAGAGGCGGAATGGAATGTTAGCTGATTATTTATAGTTATAAGAATTTTCTATAATGACATCAGATATTGATTTTAGCGTAGTGCCTAAATTTTTAATCATAATCTTAAACTTTTCTTTTTGAATTGTTAATATTTGTCCTTGTGAGCTGTGAATTGTGTTATATTATTTGTGGCTTGTACGAGTCCGCTGTTTTATTTGATTTAATTTGTTGTGTTTCATGATGGGCGTAAAGCCGAATAAACATCTTTGTAAACAGCCTTGCCCCACCACACGGGTTTGCTGTGAGAGAGGAGAGTTGACTGGCAAGGGTGCCTTCGAATGTGTCAGACCACAACTCCCATTTGCCCCAGGGGGCTTGGCCTCAGAGGGGAGGGCAGGTGCCATTCACAACATCTGCTGGAGAGTACCAGTGTGCCCCCCACCATCCTGTGCTACAGTCATGGTGGGCACCTGCCCAGTTCCTCCTTGGTGCTCTGAGCTCCACGAAGTGGGCAGGCAGGATTAGAGCCTCTGTGCTCAGTGCTTGGGCTTTGGCACATGTCCTCCATGTAGCTGGGGGAGCCTGATGTGTGTCCCAAATGCAGCAGCTGCCTCTTGTTCAGCGCTGGCTGGGTGGGAGGGAGCAAAGGGTCTTGGCCTGCCAAGTTGGCTAGTGGGGAAGTGGCTGCAAGGCCCCACGGTTCAGCAGTGAGCTGGGGTCTGCGAAATGCTTTGGCCCTTCCAGTCTGCATTGCAGCCGGCTTAAATAAGCTCCAGCCCAGCCCTCAACGCTGGCCCAGGGCCCAGATGACTTGGGTACGTGTGGCGGTGGCCCCTGGGTGCCCTGTGGGGCAGGGCAGGACTGCTGCTGCTGCTGCACCAGAAGGTTGTCTTGCTCAGTGTTTGGGAAGAGGAGGCTGCTGCCCCCTCCCAGCTCCTGGGCCTTCCCCTAGGAGGAGGAAGGGGCACCTGAGCTGCAGCTGGGGGATGGCCGAGCAGCCCACCCCGGGCTGGGGTCCCTGATGGAAGCTGAGTCTGCCTTTCAAGGAGTTGTAGAGCTGGGACCCCAAGTGGGTCACCCAGAGCAGCTGAAGGTCCTTGGCAAGTTCGCTGGTCCCACAGAGCAAAGGACCCCAAGGGAGCGAGGCCACATTTTATGGGGTCAGTCTGAGAGAGGTTTCAGACTATCCTGAACTCTTCTTCAGGCACAAGAAGTGTTCCAGGCGCACCATGCAAGACAGAGAGTGAGGGATGGATCTTTGCCACAGATAAAGCGAGGGGCTGTTGCTCTCCAGATTGCAGAAGAGAATTCTGGGGTGTTCCCCTGTGATGACACTGAACATGCTGCGCTCTCGAGGGTGGGGAATATCTTCTTGGGCATGGATCGCTCTGAGGGAAGAGCGGAGTCACACACTCAGTGTGCTAAATGGGGCTGCTTTTCATGCACGGCGTCAATGCACAACCCCGCAAAATGTGTTGTCGTATATTAGCGAGCATAAAACGTTCCATCTCAGGGGAGTGAGGGACGCTCCTTGGCCTGGAGCGCCGGAGAATCTATTGTGTTGGATGTGGAGGTGCTTCTAAGGCAGGCATCGCCAACCTTCGGCCCTCCAGATGTTTTGGACTACAATTCCCATCATCCCTGACCACTGGTCCTGTTAGCTAGGGATCATGGGAGTTGTAGGCCAAAACATCTGGAGGGCCGCAGGTTGGGGGTGCCTGTTCTAAGGGGAGGACGCCCGTCCGTCCGGCTCTGTTCTGGTTTGGTTTCTTTCTAGGTGAGGAGGCTGGATTTGGGGTTTAGGTGCTAGTCGGTTCCCTGAAGTCTCTTGGCCGGTTTCCACATTGCAGGACATCACATAGCACATTTCTGAATTGGCTCTTGGCATCTGTCATCTTGGTCTCAAAGCAACATTTTCTAGAGTGCAAGACACAGAGTTGTGAGGTGAAATCATAACAAAAAAGCCCCTTTCCTCCCTCAACCCCTGAGTTCTCCGGAACCCTGCACTTGAAGGGGGGCCTCTGGGGCCACAGAAAGGGGGTCCCCCCCACTGGTATGACTTGAGCCTTCAGCCGCTGTGTGAGGCTGGTCCTTCTGCCCAGGGCATGAGAGGAGGTACAGAGTGGGGCTCTTGCCCCTTGGGAGGAGGACGGGCTGTGTGCCCCTTGGAGCATCTCTGTGTGGGTCATCCTGTTCTGCTGGCTGGGCCCTTCCTGCAGAAGAGCTGCTGTGGCCTTGCTCCCTTTGTTTGAGTTTGCGGGTTTGTGTGTGTGTGTGTGTTGCCAGGCCTCTGTCCCAGACTGGCCCTGCAGTCTCCCCCTGGCCAGGCTGCTGCTTTCTCAGGCGGCAGGTGGCACACCCCAAGAATTGGTCTTTAACTGCCTTTCAGTGGCCTTTCAATCTCAGTCCCTAATGAAAAGCACCAGGACTGGGTTTGGCTTGGAGAGAAAGGCCGCTCTCCGCAGGCCCAGCAGAGGAGGCGACCCGCTCTGGCTCCTGGAAGAGATGCGCAGGCAGGAACCAAGAGCCCTCGCGGGGGCGCTGGGCAGCAGAGGGACAGTACGTTTCCGAGCACAATTCAAAGTGTTGGTGCTGACCTTTAAAGCCCTAAACGGCCTCGGTCCAGTATACCTGAAGGAGCGTCTCCACCCCCATCATTCTGCCCAGACACTGAGGTCCAGCGCCGAGGGTCTTCTGGCGGTTCCCTCGCTGCGAGAAGCCAAGTTACAGGGAACTAGGCAGAGGGCCTTCTCGGTAGTGGCACCCGCCCTGTGGAACGCTCTCCCATCAGATGTCAAAGAGAAAAACAACTACCAGACTTTTAGAGGACATCTGAAGGCAGCCCTGTTTAGGGAAGCTTTTAATGTTTAATGAATTGTTGTACTTTAATATTTCTGTTGGAAGCCGCCCAGAGTGGCTGGGGAAACCCAGCCAGATGGGCGGGGTATAAATGATATTATTATTATTATTTATTATAGCTGGACCAGGGAACTTCGCTGCTAGAGCTTCCCTTGGTGATGGCTTATCCACCTTTGCAGAAACAACCCCCACCCCCAGAATCGGTTGCCACGTCCCCCTGCTGCAAACCTCGCCTTTAAAAAGAGGGGGCAGCTGATGTTGCTTTTGCCCTTTGGAGGGGGGAAGGGGGCCCTTGGGGTTTCTGTTGTTTTGGTGATGCGGAAAGATCCAAGGTCCCCACGGAGGTTTCCTGCGAGCCTGGCCTTCGCTGTGCCCCCCCACCCCGCTCATGGTGGCTGATTCGGCCCAGGGCATCTCGGCGCCCCCTCCCCATGCTGGGTGGGCCGAGCGAAGGGATTAGGGCCGCCGAGGCCAGAAATAGGCCCGGCGGGGAATTAGGACGCCTTAAACTCAAAGCGGATTACGGGCGGGGGGGGAAGGAGGAGGGGACGCGGCAGCCCCCACCCCCATTGTCGGCAGGCGCTGCCACCCGTAGGGGTCTCCGTGTGCCCTGCGCAGATGCAGAGCCCGGTGACACAGCGGCAGCAACGGTGGGGGGGGGCAGGTGCCCCCTTGGCCGGCCAGGATGTCACTGGGATGCTTGACACACACACAGTCGGTGTGTGTGTGTGTGTGTGTGTGTGTGTGTGTGTGTGTGTGTGTGTCTTTGGCTGGCCTCCTTCCAGGCTGTCCCATTTGGGTGTGGCGTCTCTGCTGGAGTGACTTCCTGGCTGGCTCTGCATGTGGCACCAGCAAGGGTTCCTTCCTTCCCAGGTGGCTGGGGGTGCCTCCCTCCCCCCCCCCGCCCTGTTCCCAGTCCGCCACAATCCATTCTTAGTGAGCCTGGAGGAGCACCCTCGATGGGGATGGGGAAAGGAAACCCCTTTGGGTGCCTAGGGGGCTTCTTTGGGGTCCCTCTTGGGCCAGGGAGCAGGGGCCTTTTTTCCGTGGCCAGCTGCAGCCCCCCCCCCAAGCCTCCCCCCTCCCCCAGCCAACCTGCACTATCCTGGCCTTGTTTCCGTTCTCTGGGGAAGCATTGGAGGCCAAGTTTCCTTTTCTATCACAGCTGCCTGGCCCCCTCCCAGTTGCTGACAGAAGCCAGCAAGTGCTACCGTAGGAATGGGGACTGAGGAGAGGGGGGCGGGTGGGGGGGGGCAAAATGCTGCTCTCCTCCCTTCCACCTTGCAGCTTCTGGCTAAGTGGCACAACCAAGCTGTGCCCATAGCTCTGGACTGCAAAAGGGGACTAACTTGTCCCTTGCTGCTGGCACAGCCTGGCATCTTCTCTGTGCACCCTCACTAGCCCCCCTGTTTGGTCTGAAGGGGGGGAGGGAGCAACCTCTCCTCCCCCAATTTGCTAGGGCGTTATCATGGGCTGCTGCTGCTATCTGGGGTCCTTGAGCAAGAGATTCCATGCAGAATTCCTCCTTCGCTCATCTGTTTGCCCTTCCTGATTATCTGGGGTCTGCTCTGCCTTGCCTTGTTTCTGGGAAGGTGTCTCCCCCTTTTGTTTCCTTCAATCCATGCTCAAGGGCCACCTTCCCTGCCACGGCTTAAGCGGCTTCCTTCAGCTGCCTCCTCCCCATGCTGCCCAATCCTTGCTGCTGCATTGCCAGCTGCGAGGAGGAGAGCTGCAGTGGCCTTCTCATACTGCGGGGAGTGCTGACTCTGCCTGCTATCTTCTGTTCACACAAGGTACATCTGCTGCAGGGGGGGGGGCTTTGCACCCCAGCACACATTTACCGGAACCCCTGTGGGGGTTCATTTTACGACCCTGTTTTAATTTTTAAAAGAAAACTTTTAATCATGGTTAACATTTTCCCTCCCGCCTTTTTTAAATGAAAGAGGTGTTGAATCAAAAGAACAAAAATGGAATCATACGTGTCCCCCACCAATGTTGAAATGGACCTGTGCTGAACTGCGGTGGGTTCAGTCTGCCGACACTCCATCAAAGCCGTGCCTTTTTAAAAAAGACAGATGCTAAGGACATCTACCCTGGCAGATCTTGTCCCTATTTTCAAAAAGGGGGAAAGAGAGGACCCAAACAATTACCGCCCAGTCAGCCTGACATCAATACCAGGAAAGATTCTAGAGCAGATCATTAAGCAAACGGTCTGTGAGCACCTAGAAAGGAACGCTGGGATCACTAAAAGTCAGCATGGGTTTCTGAAAAATAGGTCATGTCAGACTAATCTGATCTCATTTTTTGACAGAATTACAAGCCTGGTATATGAAGGGAACGCTGTGGATGTAGCCTATCTTGATTTCAGCAAGGCCTTTGACAAGGTGCCCCATGATATTCTTGTAAAGAAGCTGGTAAAATGCGGGCTAGACAATGCTACCATTCAGTGGATTTGTAACTGGCTTACTGACCGAACCCAAAGGGTGCTCATCAATGGCTCCTCCTCATCCTGGAGAGAAGTGACTAGTGGGGTGCCACAGGGTTCTGTCTTGGGCCCAGTCTTGTTCAACATCTTTATCAATGACTTGGATGATGGGCTTGAGGGCATCCTGAGCAAGTTTGCAGATGACACCAAATTGGGAGGGGTGGCTAATACCCCAGAGGACAGGATCACACTTCAGAATGACCTTAACAGATTAGACAACTGGGCCAAAGCAAACAAGATGAATTTTAACAGGTAGAAATGTAAAGTACTACACTTGGGCAAAAATAAAAATAAAAAATGAAAGGCACAAATACAGGATGGGTGACACCTGGCTTGAGAGCAGTACATGTGAAAAGGATCTAGGAGTCTTGGTAGACCACAAACTTGACATGAGTCAACAGTGTGATGCAGCAGCTAAAAAAGCCAATGCAATTCTGGGCTGCATCAATAGGAGTATAGCATCTAGATCAAGGGAAGTAATAGTACCACTGTCTTCTGCTCTGGTCAGACCTCACCTGGAATACTGTGTCCAGTTCTGGGCACCACAGTTCAAGAAGGATACTGACAAGCTGGAACGTGTCCAGAAGAGGGCAACCAAAATGGTCAAAGGCCTGGAAACGATGCCTTATGAGGAACGGCTTAGGGAGCTGGGTATGTTTAGCCTGGAGAAGAGAAGGTTAAGGGGTGATATGATAGCCATGTTCAAATATATCAAAGGATGTCATATAGAGGAGGGAGAAAGGTTGTTTTCCGCTGCTCCAGAGAAGCGGACACGGAGCAATGGATTCAAACTACAAGAAAGCAGATTCCACCTAAACATTAGGAAGAACTTCCTGACAGTAAGAGCTGTTCGGCAGTGGAATTTGCTGCCAATGAGTGTGGTGGAGTCTCCTCCTTTGGAGGTCTTTAAGCAGAGGCTTGACAGGCATATGTCAAGAATGCTTTGATGGTGTTTCCTGCTTGGCAGGTGGTTGGACTGGATGACCCTTGTGGTCTCTTCCAACTCTATGATTCTATGATCTGTGCTCCTCATCTGTTCTTCTGACAAGTTCCTGCGGTCTGGGAAAGTCCAAAATAGTTATGGGGAAGGCACAAGTTTAGCATATCCCATAAAAAGTGAGCAAACAGTGTCACGCTAAATACTGATTGTGAAAAAGCTCTGAAAGTGTCACATGGTGGGTGCAATTTGCCCATTTCATAACAGCTGTCTTGGTCTTGCAAAACAAAAGTCAAGGCCCAAGAGACAATCTGGTCCCTGTCAGTCTATCCAGGGAAACAGCCTTCGCCTCTAATCTGAGTAACTTGAATTACTCAAGCACTAGAGATTTACTGTTTGGGGCCAATAAACCATTTCATAGGCTTTTTCTTGTCGCATATACAGTAGTTCAGATTGTGCTCCTCAAAGGCAGAAGAGCGCTGCCTCCTCAAAGGACACACAAACCAGACTGTGTGACACCCCCCCTTCTCCTCCTTGCACACTCTGTGCTCTCAGCCCGGCATGGCCACCTTTGCACTGGCACAGCTGTGTCCACTTGGGAGCAAGCGGGGGGCGGGCGGTCCTTTCTGCCTGGCCACCCTTCCCCAGATGTGAGGGGAAGAAGCAGAGCACAAAGCCACAATTTATTTTACTTACATCATGCCACTTTTCCTTGCCCCTTTTATTTTCACAACAACCCTGTGAGGTAGACCAGGCCGAGAGACTAGACTGACTCATGTTCACCCAGTCAGCTTCATGGCTAAGTGGTGATTTGAACCTGGATCTCCCCAGTTCTTGCCTGTGACACTTTTGTAAAAACTACTCCTGCTAATGCACCACTGCTTGGAGAACTGACTGTCGCTTCCTGTGATCCTGGAATCGGGGATCCTGGCTGGCTTCTCCCTAACAAGCCTGGGCTTACAAGGCAGCGACAAGACCCTGTCTGAGGCCTGCTAGTGATTTAGACTTTCTGGGGGAAACAAAAGCACAACCAAGAGTTTGTATGTCACAGGAAGCCAAGGTTCATTGCACTTCCTGGTTTGTTGCTCAGCCCTGGCAAGAAGTGAAGCAGGAAGGCCACAGCAGGTGCCCCTGTGTGCTGCTCTTTCCTGGTAAGCTGGCAACCCCGGCTGAACCACCACACCCTGCTTGCAAATTGTGCACCTTGAATCTGCGATGTCTTTGGGATTCTTTGAATGGAGCAAAAACCAGAATGAGCTTTGCGTCCTGATCCTGGGCATCGTTTACTCAGAGGGAAGTCCTGTTGATTTCAGGAGGTGGACTTGAGGTGGAGCTCAGGGCCCGTTTCCGGGAATGGCAGATCACACGGCCGCTTAAAGCAGGCTCTAGACTTTGTGCCGGCAGGGCTGCCAGGATCCTGCAGGAGCACCTGCAAGGGGCTGTTTTGGCAAGGCGTTGAGGCCCAAGCGTAAAGAGGGTGCCCCCCCCCAATATGCGTCTTGTCTGTCGCTGCCAGTAAGGGATGGGTTCCTGCTGCTATTTTGGCAAGAGGGTCACCCTCTCCCCTCCGTTGCATCTTGAGGGGAGTAGATGCTGGATCCCCTGAGTAGATGGAGGAGCAGTTCAGAGGTGAGCAGAGAGAGAGTGTGGCAGCAGGAGAGCAGCTTCCCTGGAGAGAAGGCGGCTTTGCGGTGCTCAGCTGGGATTCTGCAGAGGGGAAAGGACTGTTATGGCTGTCATTTGACCCCACTGGGGGAAGGGAGAGGCACATGCTGATGATCCAGCCTGGTTGGTGAAGAAGAGAAGGGCAGCCTTTTGCTCAGCGTGTTCATGGGAGCAGCTCAGCTTGGAGATCCAGGGCAGGCACACGCTGGTCCCCAGAAGCGAGAGCTTCCTGGCAGGGATGTGAGAAGATGCTTCCCCCGTCTCCCGCATTGCTTTCAATGTTAAAAGTGGGGGAGCAGGAGTGTTTTTTTGCTCTGCAGCTCCTGCCCCCGGAGGAATGTCCGGCCTGCTCCACACGGGGCTGGGGGTGTTGCTTGTCCTTCGAGAGTGTGTGGCACAGCACATTGGCCAGCTGGGCAGGACGGGCAAGTCCTGGATAATTTGAGGGAGGGCAGGGAGCAGGTGCCAGCCCAGTGGTGGGTCAGGTGGGAGGGGGAAGCGAGGGAAAGGGGGGGTCTGGTTCTGGGAATTGGAGGGGGAAGCCCAGCCACCCTTGGCTCTGTTACATAGTAAGTTTTTTCGCTGTTATAAACAGCAGATGTGCTCACAAGAGTTTTCACTGCCATAGTGCAAGAGTTTGCTAGCACAGTTGCTAAAAGATGGCGCTGTTTGTAGGCGGCTCGACACACAAGGGTATGTGTATGCTGAAGAGTTTGCTAACACAGATGTTTGGATTACACTGTTGTAAGTAGCTCACCACAGGTCTCAAAACCCGGAGTCCAGAGAAGGGTACAGAGTTTGTCCTCAAGAGACAGTGAACCATGCCCAAAGGCTGCATGGGCAAAGACCATTTTTTCCTTGGAGAAGGAAGCTGGACCACGTCCAAAGGGGCGTGTGTACCTGATAGTCAAAGAGCTATGACGCCATGACTTATCAGAAATGCAAGATGGTATGGCCAATGCCAATCCAGTTGCAGGTAGTTCCAAAGGTGAACTGCAGCACAGGGCATAAATCGGGGGAGTTTGTTAGGATTCATTCCCCGTCTGCAGTCATAGGGTTATTGTGTATCATATGACTGTATGTGTTTTCATTCCCACAAAGTGGAAGAGACGTAGACAGGATGTTTACGTGGGACTGTTGTTCCTTTGTTCTTTCTTTTTACTGGCTGTGATGCCAGAGAGAGGGAGCCATGATGTAGAGCTCCCAATTTGTTTATATGTAAATAAAGCACTTTAGCCTTATTTACTGACTTGTGTGTTGTTCATCACGTTTGTGAGAGCAATCGCATATTTGTGAGAGCAATCGCATAACTGCCCCCTGGGACGGCCGAATTACTGACAGGCTCCTTGTTTCCCACAGGTAGGCAGGCTGCCCTTTTGCCCTGCTTTCGGTCCTGTGGGGTCTTGAGCTCTCCCCAAGAGGTGGGGTGGGAGCTGGGAGCAGTTCTTCTTCCCCATGAGGATCAGGTTGGCAGCTAAGGAGGCTGCTGTTGTGCTCCCAAGGTAAGGGCTGGCCCCAGCGGCCTCTTGAGTCACGAGGAGCCACCCAGGCATTGAGGCTGCCAGAGGACAGCGGTCAGGATGGGAGCTGGTGGGGCTCTCACTTGCCAGCATGAAACAAATGTGGAGCAGCTTCCGGTGCATTTTCAGGCTCAGGCCGAGGGGATGCTTTTGGCCCATGAAGCCCTCTGCAGCTCAAGATCCGGAGGACCCCTTGCACCCCCCTAATCCCGCCCCAGTCTTTCAAGTATTTCTCAGAAGGCCCTCTCCAGGCTCTTCCTCCTCCCAGTCAACACACCTTCAGAAGTGGGGAGGGCAGTGTGTGAAAATAGTGGTCCCTTGGTTTAGATAGCTTAGGGGTGCCTTGGAAGGGAGGGGGCCCTAATAATGGAGAGCTTTGGGGTGCTCTTCCCACTGTGGCTCAGCTGGTGCCCAGACTCTGGACTTGAGGCACAAGGCTAACATGTTTTTTGTCCTCTTGTGAGCATTTAATTAGGTCACTCCGTGTCTTTTGCTCCTGGGCTGCTCTCGTCCAGCTGCGTTTCATGGATCGCCTGCCTGCTTTTGCTGTTGCTTTTGTTGACCGACTTCTTCGCTGGGTCACACATAGTGCCAAGCCACGGTTTAGCAGACCAAGAACCTGCCCCTGCAAGTTGCTTCTTTCCCCCACGTTTGTTCTGTTTACAGCTGCTTTTGCTCTGTGTCAGGGAAGAGTGTGGGGGCTGGCCCATGACATCAAGCCACAGTTGACAGAAACCATGGTTGTAAGCCGACAACAAACCATAGCTAAGCCCCTGAGCAGGGTTTGGGTGATCAAGCAAAACCATAGGTGAAATGAACCATGGCTTGGCATCACTCGCAAACAAGGCTTGTTTTGAATCTGTCATGGTTCGTCACCTTGAAAACTCCTTAAGAGCTGGAAGATGGAATGTGCATTTTAGCATATATTTAGGACCATCCACAACCTGACCGGGGAGGGGGGTGGGAATCTGTGTGCCACTCAGGCAGCCGCCAAGACACGGTGGAGTCCTTGTTTTCTTCACTTACACAGGGACCCGGGAGTATCTGATGAAAGCTTGCATTAGGTTCCAGTTAAACAGCTCAGATTTCCTCCAACGCGCTGCCTTAGCCAGAGTGGAGTGACGCACCCGGTGCGGGGAGAGGCAGGAGGACATTTGACCCCTAGGATCATCAGCAGGATTAGGCCAGCCTTGCCTGGTGGCCTTGAACTGTTCCGGTATCCCTCCTTGGTGTCATTGCCCCACCTGGGCCCTGGCATCCCTGTGGGCAAAAGGCCGACTCAGAGCTGAACAGAAAGCTGCCCTGCCCTTTGAACTGGGAATCTGGCCCTTTCCTGAATCCAGGCTTGTTCCCATTCCCATTCCCTCCCCTCCGTCTCTGATCCAAGGTAGACAAGATGTTAACTGCCCAGCATCCGAGTTTGGAAAGTCAGAATGGGGCATGGCAAACGGGGTGGGGGCATTTAACCCTCCCTTCTGTGTCCCTGACTGGAAATCACCTCAAGGAAGCAGGGGGGGGGGTGCAGTTTCTGATAGGGAGTGGCTTTCTTTGGGAGGGAAATCTAGCGGCCTCGATCCCCTCCGCCACATTATTTTAAACACCCAAACTGAGCTTGCTCCTTGAATGCCAGTCCCAGCCTGGCTGTCTATGCTGCGTTGCTGTGTGTGGAGGAGCTGATCTTGGGGATGACTCTGATGCTCTTATAAGTCACCTGCTGCTCTGCAGTAACTAAAACTATTAGTACTAATCGGTAGTTCAGCGCTCTCTCTCTCTCTCTCTCTCTCTCTCTCTCTCTCTCTCTCCCCCTCCCTCCTTTCCATTTTGCACCATGAAGAGGTTTGTGGTGGCGGCGGCATCAGGGAAGGAGGGGCTGCTCTGCTCACTTCTGTCTCTTCCACCCAGGAGTCCTTCTTTCCCCCTCCTTAGGGTGCTGCCCTGTTGCAGTTCCTATGGGATCCCATCTCTAGAGAGAGACAGTGCCCTTGTGGGGAGGAGGGGGCGGCCGAGTGACCTTGCAGCCTTGGGAGTGGTTACCTGATGCCCAAGCAGGCATGCAACAGTCCAGAGGTGCCCAGAATGACAGCTTGAAAGTGGGGGGTGGGGGCATTGCTGCTGGATGAAGAGGACTGTCCAGACCAGGGGTCAGCAAACTTTTCCAGCAGGGGGCCGGTCCACTGTCCCTCAGACCTTGTGGAGGGCCGGACTATATTTTGAAAAATATATATGAATGAATTCCTATGCCCCACAAATAACCCAGAGATGCATTTTAAACAAAAGGACACATTCTACTCGTGTAAAAACATGCTGCTTCCCAGACCGTCCGTGGGCCGGATTTAGAAGGCGATTGGGTCGCATCCGGCCCCCGGGCCTTAGTTTGGGGACCCCTGGTCCAGACTTTATCTATTTCTCAAGGAGATGAGGAACTGCCCAGGGGATCTCTTTGGGGGTACCGTGGAGGCATGAGGATAGGTCCCTGGCCAAGCTCATTTGGGGAAAGCCAACAGGACTTTAATTCAGAAAGTACATTGGGAAGAGTTTAGAACAGGGGTCGGCAACCTAAGGCCCATGGGCCACAAGCGGCCCACAGGGGTCGTTTAACCGGCCCACGAGCCGCCCCCGAACCGAGCAGCCCACTCAGTGAGTCCCTGCGCAGCATGGCACGGGGACATCATGTCTGCGCAGACATAGGTGCCGGAAATCGCGAGCGCAGGCACGATCTGGCCCACAGAAGGATCTCCGCTGGAGTGAACTGGCCCAGGGGAGGTAAACCTTGCTGACCCCTGGTTTAGAAGAAAAAGGGCAACGGGGGGGGGGGAGCATCTGATAGGCTTCAGCACCCTCTCTTCCCACCTGGGTGTTGGGGATATTTGACTTTTAGAGGGGAAAGAAGGAAACAGCTGCTACCCTTTGAAATGGGAGGTGTGCCGCTGAGGTGGAACAAGAGGAGAGGGCGTCTCGTGGATCAGAAGTGGGTCAAGGACCAGGAAGCAAAGAGCAGGAATAATTGGACAGTCCTCCAAATAGAGAGTGGTAGAAAGTGAATTCCACATCAATGTTCCTGGGGTCTGAACTGGCAGGGACCGTTGAAATTGCAAGTAAAACTGCCGATATTGTAATGCTGATATGCAAATCTATGGTGCAACTGTACAGTTTGGGTTGCCTCCCGTCCAAAGGGATAGCGTAGTCGGAAAAGGTTCAGGAAAGTCCAATCAAAGGGGATGGAGTCCCCATGGAGAAAAGCTGCAGTACTGGGGACTTTTCAGTTTAAAGAAAAGCAACATGATAGAAGTTTGTAATATCATGGCATGGCATGGCATGCGGAAAGTGGGTAGAGAAATGTTTCCCCCCTCTCTCACCTACCGGTAATACCAGAACTCATGGACATCCAATGAAACTGAATGTTGGAAAATTGAGGACCAATCCAATAAAATCCTTCTTCATGCAGAGCTTAATTAAATGATGGCACTTGATCAGTGTTAGAAACTCGGATATATAAGTTAGGTGCCAAAATGGTTCTTTAAACCAAGGTTAGGGTCGCCAAAACAGAATGTCTTAATTGCCATTTGGGGGCAAGAGCAAAGTCTTATTTTTCAATGGATGGACTGACTGTGATCGATTCTCAGTTAAACATCCGGCTAGTTCAAAGGACAATCCTGAGCTCAGTTAAGAACTTTGAGAACTTAAAGAAGAAAACTCACTTGGCCCAGGGACAGTCAGCTTATACACTGGCCTATTCCTACCTCTTTTTCTTCATGGTGACAAGGACCATTCATAACATAAGAATATTCTTCACAACTGTGAGCAGGGCCGGGGGTGGAGGTAATTGAAGACAAGCGGCAATAATTATAGAATCATAGAATCATAGAGTTGGAAGAGACCACAAGGGCCATCCAGTCCAACCCCCTGCCAAGCAGGAAACACCATCAAAGCATTCCTGACAGATGGCTGTCAAGCCTCTGCTTAAAGACCTCCAAAGAAGGAGACTCCACCACACTCCTTGGTAGCAAATTCCACTGCCGAACAGATCTTACTGTCAGGAAGTTCTTCCTAATGTTTAGGTGGAATCTTCTTTCTTGTAGTTTGAATCCGTTGCTCCGTGTCCGCTTCTCTGGAGCAGCAGAAAACAACCTTTCTCCCTCCTCTATATGACATCCTTTTATATATTTTATATATCCTTTTATATATATATTAGCTATAACTTTGTTCACTGCTCCTGCTCAAGCTGCACAGAAAAAAGCATTTTGGTTCCTGAAATTCATTCTGATTCTGCAGATAAAATACAACAGATAGAATTCTACAGGATGGGGGATTCGTGTGTGAAAACAGTCGAGATCCAAGGATGTGCCTCCAGATGGTGAAGATGTCAGGTGCCGCAACACAAAAGGGAAAATGTCGAGGGAAGAGGGGAACAAGAAAACTCAGGGCACTGCCTTCTTACTGCTAGAATGTTCTTAAGGCCTTGGTGATTCCCAAGGAAAATCCGCCGTGACCCTCCCTTGCTGGAAATGACTAGTGTGGGGTCATTGTCTTCTGCGGCCAGGCTGGACTCTGTAGGTTCCCAGGGCTGCAGCCGACAGCATTGCTCCAGGGCAGATGACCTTGGTCACAGGGGAGGTTGAACTTGAGGGGGCAAAAAGGAGCCTTGTCCAAGGGGGGGGGGCGCAGCAGCAGGAACTGGAGGGGCAGCTGCTCCCTGTCTGCCGCAGCTGCTGCTGTTCCTCCAACTCAGACAAGGACATGGTCCTAACAAACTTGGCACATGTGCAAAAGGAAAGTAAAATCTGGTCACATTTAACCTCAAAAGAAGAAACTAACATGAGGAAATCAGTTGCAAATACTGTAGTTATTCTTCTTCCAATTATAGTAGAGCTTATCAGCTGTGAGTGTCTGCAAGTTATTCCAGTCCTATGGCTGTTCTCCTCTAGTCGGCCACTGCAGGACGGAAACAGGACGTGTGCGGAGCGTCCCTTGTTTCCTTGCTCGGCCTCCCCCAACCTGGTCCCCTCCAGATGTGGGGCTGCAATTCCCGTCACCCCCCCCCCAGCCAGCATGGCCAAAGGGAGTTGGGAGTCCAGCTTGGTCTGAGTGGCCAAAGTGCTCCACGTAATACGTTTCCTCTCCAGCCTCTTCAAGTGGTTCAGCAACCGTGTGACGGCTGGGCATCGGTAGCCAGAGATGTTGCTGGCCAGCTGGGTGTAGGCAAGAGAGAGGTGGAAGTTCAGCTGTACTGGGATGGGGTGTCCCCATGAGGTGCCTGAAGAATATGCTTGAATTGCCCATGACAACTCCTTAGAGGGCAGGTCTGTACCAGCTGCTAAGCTCCAGGAACAATTACTCTGTGGTTACTTGTTCTTGTGAATATGTGGGGGAGACGGATGGTTGTGTAAAGTCTTTGCACTGGAAGCAAGTGGGGCATTTCCCCTTGATAGCCTTCTTCGTAGTGGCACGCAACCTGTGGAACGCCCTCCCACCAGATGTCAAAGAGAAAAACAACTACAGGTACCAGATTTTTAGAAGACATCTGAAGGCAGCCCTGTTTAGGGAAGCTTTTAAAGTTCAACAGATATTGTATTTTAATATTTTGTTGGAAGCCGCCCAGAGTGGCTGGGGAAACCCAGCCAGATAGGCAAGGTAAAATTATTATTTCATAGAATCATAGAATCATAGAGTTGGAAGAGACCACAAGGGCCATCCAGTCCAGCCCCCTGCCAAGCAGGAAACACCATCAAAGCATTCTTGACATATGCCTGTCAAGCCTCTGCTTAAAGACCTCCAAAGAAGAAGACTCAACCACACTTCTTGGCAGCAAATTCCACTGTTGAACAGCTCTTACTGTCAGGAAGTTCTTCCTAATGTGTTCCTACCTAGCAGCCAGAGAGGTCTGTGAAAAGCTGAGCTGGAAGCTGGAGACACAAGAGACCTGCTTGTTCTGTGCTGGATCCAAAACCGTGACTAATGGAGAATCATAGAATTTATTATTATTATCATTATTATTATTATTAATTTTATTCTGATGAGGCAGCGGATGGTGTTCTAAAGAGGTTCAGAAGCAGCCTGCAAAAAGTAGGGCAGGGTGCAACCCCACACCGCTCTCCTGGAAATAACCTTTGGACAAGCGCAGGTCCACTAGGAAGAGGGCCCAGCATAAAGATAGGGACCCCTCGCTGACTGTGTTCTCTCCTTGCATGGAGCCTGGACTTGAATGGGTGGAGGAGAAGGTGCTCCAGGGTGGAGAGCTTGCTGTTTGGGGTTTCTTCTTTGCTGTGACGCTGAGGGTCTCAGGCAGGGAGAAGCGTGTGAAAGCAGAGCATCTTGGAGGAGAGTCTCCAGGCGTCCTAAGAACAGAAGAAGACGCCCTGAGCCACAGAGCCAGAGGAGGGCTCCTGGGAGTGCTTGGGCGCAGGCACACCAAAGAAAAAGCAACGGAGAGATCGGGTCTCCTGTTTTATTAAAGAAAGGGGTAGACTCACAGCAAGTCTCCCAGCCTTTGCAGACGCAGGATGGACACCACAGCAAGGAGACCTCGGCTTGTCCGCACCCTAGAAAATGTTCACACATTCTTTACACACAAAGCAGCATCCGTCCCTCTGCCGAGGACTCCCCCCGTGCTTCACCTGCCCACCAGAGGGCAGAGGAGGCAATAGCCAAATCTTACCATTAGCTCCCCTATCTGGGCTCAGAGCCCAGCACCGCAAAGCCCACAGATAAGGAGACCATCAAAGCCAGTCAAGCATACTGTATATGAGCTCATTGCTACAACCAGTACCAGTTAATTAATTGTGGGGTTTTTTGACTACCAACATGGCATTAGGGAAGCTGTCAGAACAGCTCACCTTTAGTTCAAAATGTTGTAAGCCAAAAATGGCTTATCTTCTGAGTTAGCCAATAAAACTCAGAGACAAGAGGAGTTAGGAGTCCATTATGTTTATTGCAAAGCAATAAGGTTACAGTCGAATCTTTTCGGAATACTGCAACCCCGCCCAAAGGTCGGGCAGGAATTTATAACATTTCAGACAAAGGATTTTGATTTAACCAATCACATAAATCATTACATCATTTAATATTTTAATATTCATCATCATCTCATTTCATATTTAATACGTATGTCATTACCTAATCTAATACGCATGCGCAATAAGCATTGCTAACTAGGCCAAGGATTGCTAGCTAGGCCTCTGATTCTCAATAAGATGTTACATTGTGAGATAGTATGCGTGTTGGGAACCTGTGTTACGTGTACTATATAACAATTTGTGTTCTAGCTTATGAATTGCTTCTTTGTGATTTACGTATTAGCTGACCTTCTATCCCAGTAGGGACGGCTTCTTGCTGAATCATCAGTTTCTTTAAAGCAACAGGTTTCCATAATTCACTATTATAAGCATATTCCAGGATTTATAGGGAATTACATTATTAACTTAATTGGGGCCCTTTGGGCCCCTGCTACAAACACACTGGATGAGGCCCATCTTGTCCAGCCTCCTGTTCTCACACTGGCCAAACAGATGCGTGTGGGACACGCACAGGTCAGATTCGAACACGAGCCCTCTCCCCTCTTGCGGCTTCCAGGAACTGCTCTTTGGAAGCAGATACTGTTCCAAACTGTGGAGGCAGAGCAGAGCTATCCTGGCTAGTAGTCATTCCAATCCTCTTTGGAAGCCGTCTAACTTGGTGGGCATCCCTGCTTCCTGTGGGAGGGAGTTCCACAGTTGAACTCTGCGCTGTGTGAAGAAGGACTTTCTTTGGTCTGTCCAGAATCTTCCAAGATGCCACGGCTAGTTCAGGATATTGGAGACGGAGGGGGCTGCTGGCCCAGAAGAGTTTCCTCCAGCCGCCTTGCGCTGATGACTTCAACACACCCTGTTCTGATGAGCTTCACATCCTCCCCTTTGTCTCCTCTTCCTGTGCTCCTCATCAGAGCCCCCCCCCCAAGGAGGCAGAGTGGGGGGTTGGTGGGGGTCCGGAGCTTGCAAGAGCACTTTGGCCCCGAGCCACCAGGAAGGAAGGCTGCCGAGAACGAAGGGGGGGTGGCTGTTGGTGGCTGCCATGGCAACAGAGGCAGGAAGAGAACCTGGCCTCCTTGGCGGCAGTTGGGCGCTGCTCCTGCCGGCAGCTGGGGAGGGTGTGACCTTGGTCCTGGCCTGCTGGGCGCTCTGCACGTGCCAGGCGGGCAGCAGGAGGGCTCGGCTGGCACAGCATTGTAGGCAAAGCTGCTGCTGGGTGGGGTGGAGGGGGAGCAGGGCCTTTCTGGAAGTGGGGGTGGGTGGGCCAACGTGGCAGAAGAGCCCCTCCCTCCAGTTGCCTTCCGCTTGGTGGTTAAGAGCATGGGCACAGAGCCCAAAGACCCTCTTGGCCCCAGGTTGCAAGCGCTCAGCTATGGAGTTGGGCAGGGCAAGGGGGTAGCCCAGAGGGAGGGTAAGAACACAGAGCTGCCAAGGGTTTGTGTGTGTGCCCAGAGGGTCTCTGGTGTGGAGATGCTTGGCCAGGAGAAGGCTGCTGCCCAGGGAGCTGAGCAGTGGCCAGGCGGGGGCTGCAGCGCCTTCTCGTCCTGTCTCCTGGAGGGCAGGTGTGGGGCTGGAGCCAGGGGGCACAGGGGCTGACACAGCTAGCTGGGGGTCCGGCTGGCCTGAGGGATCACTTGAGAGTTCATCTCTCCCCTTGGCGTCGTGCTTTTCTTCCAGGGAGCTCAGAGCAGCCTGCGTGGTCTCCCACCCCCAAGTTCCCCTCTCAGCACCCCTGCAAGGTAGGTGAGGGAGGGAGGGGCACCTGGGCCTTGCCAGCCCTGCTCCTGCGCTCGGACCCCCCCATGCCAGTTGGTTCACTTCAGTCGGTTCTTCTCTGCTTTTCAGCAGATGATGAGGGCTGGCTTGGGAGATCAGCCCCTCCCTGGAGACCCTCTTCCCTTGCAAGGAGACCGGGGAGCAGAGCACAAGCAGGAGGAGGACCCCACCCACTTGCTCCTGCCAGGCCAGGCCTTGTTTGAACCGCAGCTTGCTTGCAACTTGGGGAGACCAAACTCCAGAGGGCAGATGAGGACCCAGATGTGGGTCACCGTCACGCTGGCACCCATTTTATTCTTGTCTTGGGGGAGGGTTGGTTAAAAAGAGGACCAGAAAAGTGGGTGGGAAGGGGGTGCAGCCAGGTATAAAATGGGGTGCAGTTCTGTTGCTCATGGCTTTTCAGTCTTCCTCCCATGGCAGGGTGGGGGGTCTGCCTTGGATGCCGTGTGTGTGTGTGTGTGGCTGCTGCAGAGTTGCCCTCTCCCCCCTCCCCTTTTACGTATAAGCTATGAGGAAGGGAGGGGGGAAAGTTACTTATTTATTGCATTTTTATCTCACCTTTTCTCCAAGGATCTCAAGGTGGGACACACAGTGCTCTTCATTTAATCCCCACAACAACCCTGTGGGGTAGGGTTAGGCTGAGAGGCAGGGACTGACCCAAGTTCACTCAGTGACATAGCTGTCAAGTCTCCTGTTTTTCACGGGAAACCCCCGTATTTTGTTACCGTTTTCCGCTATTATCCCGAATTGATTAATATCCCGTAATTCCCCCGGATTTAGAAAGCAGCTCCTGCCAGCCGCCATGTCCCGGCTCCCGGCTGTCTGCCCATGTCTGGGCACCGGAAATCGGGCAGCGCCGGCACCGGAAGTCGCTTCTACACATGTCTGGACGTGCGTAGAAGCGACTTCCAGTGCCGCGCTGCTGCTGCTGATCCCTTATTTTTCAATCCGAGAGTTGACGGCTATGCTCAGTGAGCTCATGGCCGAGTGGGAGGACTTGAACCCGGGTCCCTCCTAGGCTCTAGCCTGACACTCTAACCCAGGCATCCCCAAACTTCGGCCCTCCAGATGTTTTGGACTACAAATCCCATCTTCCCCGACCACTGGTCCTGTTTGCTAGGGATCATGGGAGTTGTAGGCCAAAACATCTGGAGGGCCGCAGTTTGGGGGTGCCTGCTCTAACCCCTATACCACACCGGTTCAACTTTGCATCCCCTTTGAGGAAAGGGGCAAACCCTCCCCTGTTTTTATAGAAGACATCTGAAGGCGGCACTGCACAGGGAAGTCTTAAATGTTTGAGGTTTTTATTGCGTTTTTAATATTTTGTTGGGAGCTGCCCAGAGTGGCTGGGGCAACCCAGTCAGATGTATGGCATATAAAGAACAAAATGATCATTATAATTGTTACTCTTTTACTTCCAACTGGGAAATGGGATTGCCTCCAGCTGCCTCTTGACCTGCTATTTTCTTCCTGATAGATATTTCCACTTCCTTAATTCTCCATCGAGTGTGAAGCCCTTGTGCTTCTCCCTCCCAGTTGGGGGGGCGGCGGCCTGGAAGGGCCCCTTCATGTTTGGCCCTTTTGGACGCTGCCCCTCTTCTCTCCCTCTGACTTCACATTCCTGCATGCTCTCCTCCGCAGAGGTTTCTTCCTCATCCTCCAGTGATTCCCATTCAGTTTGTGGACAGTTCTTACCTGAAGCCCATTCCCCAGATGTTTACAGAACAGTTTGGGAATCGCTTTTCTTCTTCAAATTGAAACATCTCCCCTCTGCCCCTGGCACTTTTACAGCACGCACGCACACACACACACACACTCCCCTCAAATAATCTATTTAAAAAGGAGCAAATGAAAATGTTAGGACAGCAGATAGAAAGTTAGCAGGGGGACGTGTAATAAAATCAAAACTGCCAGGCTAGAGGACTGTTGAGTAAAATGGTCTAATGGATGACCATTTATTTGGTGTTAGCCGCCCTGAGCTAAAAGTTCAACAACAACAACAACAATAAATAAACGTCCCTGAGGAGAAGGTTTGGCAGTTTTCCTGGGGCAGGCAGTTCCACAGGTGCAGTGCTGAAAACGCCACCGTGCACATTCTCGGCCAGAGCATCCCGGGTGGGCATGTGGTGGCAAAGGCGCCAGTCCCATCTTGGTTGCATTGCTGCAGATTCCCTTGGTAGGAGTCTGGCAGCTTCAGCCAGCACAGATTTCTGCCCCCCCCCCCCCGATTTTGGCCTGAGCTGAGCTGCTCTGCCCCCAACCATGCCAGATTTGCAGGGATGCTGGGATGGCTCCAGTTGACAAGCTGTTCCCTGCTCCTTTGGGGGCTTTTCCAAGGGGGCTGAGGCTGCTTTTTATGGCTGTTTTGCTGCTAATGCTGTCTGGTCCCTTTCGTTCTCCCTGGTCTCTGTAAGTGCTTTTTCATTGCTCCTTGTGGTGCTTTGCGGGTTGTTTGTTAGCCATCCTGGGGAGAAGAGAGTTTGAAATAGAAGCAAATCAGATCTGAGCAGACAGGATCTTATGTCCCCTGGTTCTGTGCGGCCAGCACTTGGAACTGAACCCAGAAACCGATATTATTTCTGATGGTAAGAGCCGTTCAGCTCCAGAACAGACTCCCTGGGAAGGTGGTGGACTCTCTTTCCTTGGAGGTTTTGAGCAGAGGCTGGATGGCCACCTGTCAAGAGATTCTTGCATGGCAGGGGGTTGGACTAGATGACCCTCAGGGTCCCATCCAGCTCTACAATTAAATGATTCTGTGATAGAGACAAAGCTTTCTTCGTCTCCTTGAGAAGCCTTGATCCAGAGAGGCAGCTTTTCCGTCTATAAGTAGCAATAGCGGCCGGGTGGTGTCTGGTCAAATGTCAAAGTCCTGAGCTGGTTTTTTTGTGGTCAGGGGCTGCGTCTTGGAAGGGGGTGGGCTCTGCTAAGAACCTTGTTCCTCCCCCTGGCTTTAATTTCCCCAAGTCTTTTCCGCCCTCTCCATCCTGCCCTCCTTCTCATACTCCAGTCCTTGTAAAGAAATTGCACCAGGTGGCGCTGTGGTTAAATCACTGAGCCTAGGGCTTGCTGATCAGAAGGTCGGTGGTTCGAATCCCTGTGACGGGGTGAGCTCCCGTTGCTTGGTCCCAGCTCCTGCCAACCTAGCAGTTCGAAAGCACGTCAAAATGCAAGTAGATAAATAGGAACCGCTACAGCGGGAAGGTAAACGGTGTTTCCATGTGCTGCTCTGGTTTGCCAGAAGCGGCTTTGTCATGCTGGCCACATGACCTGGAAGCTATACGCCGGCTCCCTCGGCCAATAATGCGAGATGAGCGCGCAACCCCAGAGTCGGTCACGACTGGACCTAATGGTCAGGGGTCCCTTTACCTTTATGTGAAAAACGGGCTATTAAACTGTGGGAATATACGTGAGCGTACTGTTTGGCTTGCACAGTGTGAGACTTATGGGCGGAAGGGGAGCACGTTCTCCTTGACCCCCCCCTTGAATCTTGGGTGGGCTGCTTGCGGCTGGGGAGGGTGGCCTCCCTCTGCACTGCTTGAAGTTGCCAACCCGGCTTTCTCTCCCCTCTGCAGCCGTGAAGTGGTGGGAGACTCGGCCGAGATGTCGCACGAGAAGAGCTTCCTGGTGTCTGGAGACCCCTTCCCTGGGCAGCAGCCGCCTGCCCCACCTGGCTATGCCCAGCCGTCCTACCCAGTGGCTCCCTACCCGCAGCCGGTGGCATACGGCCAGCCTGGATACCCGCAGGGCCCCTACCCGGTTGCGGCACCCTACCCACAAGCGGCACCCTACCCGGTTGCGGCACCCTACCCACAAGCGGCACCCTATCCCCAGGCGCCCTACCCACAAGGACCCTACCCACAGGGGCCCTACCCACAGGGGCCCTACGCCCAGCCGCATCCGGGACTCGCCGTGGACCCAGACTGTAAGTAGCCCGCTTGCCCGCCCTGCTGCAGTGGTTGGGGGTGGGAAGGGGTGTGTTGGGTCTCTGCTGGGGTGGCAGAAGGGCTGCTCCTGTGAGCCGGGGGGGGGGAGGGCCTCTCTCGAGACCACCTGGCCCTTGCACGCAGTCAGCACTCTCCCACCTTGTGGCTGCTTCCGTGGGGAGCTGGGCTGCCCCTGAGGAGCCTGAACAGCGTTCCCTGGGGGGGGGGGCCTGCTCTGTGCCCCCCCTCAGTCTCCTCTTCTCTTGCTGCACTTGTGCCCCCCAGCTGGAGCGAGACGCCCTGTTTATGTGGTACGGAGAGGAGGCACCGCAGAATCTAGGATTGGTGAGCGCCCCGCCCCCATCACCACTGCCACGGGCTGGGTGAGGGGGCCAGGAGGAGAAGGAAGAGGAGGCAGCCAGAGGAGGAGCAGCTGCTGCTGTTCCCTCTGGAATCTGTAGGGAGAGCCACCTGCTGGGGGGGCAGGGGGAGCCTCTACCTGACTGGTTGCACTGCTGCTTCTTGTCCCCCCCCCTCCAGCACCCGGGCACAGCAACTACCATGAGGATGGGCCGCCCTCCTACTATGACAACCCGGATTTCCCCACCACCAACTGGGAGGACAAGACCATCCGCCAGGCCTTCATTCGCAAGGTGAGTCGGGCTGTGGGGCTCCTGCCCTTCTCCCTCCTGCATCTGGGCCCTGCCAATGGGGCGCTGTGCAGGCCAAGAAGGGTCAGACCTGCGAGAAGCTGGATCTGACCATGATCGGGGTTCCTTTGCATGCCACTTTTCCCTCGTTAAAACTGTGACCCAAAGCAGCTCACAACATGGAGAGTCACATGATTCCAAAAGCAGAACAAGAATAGGCAAGGAATGAAAGGGTATCACAACATACACAGTCCTGATTGTTAACCTCCATCTGTCTCAGAGGAGCACACCCTTGCTTGGGGGGTAATGACACTCTGTTGGAGAGACATGTTTTCTTGCATCTGGGGCAGAGGAAGGTGCCTGGTTGTGCTGCTGCAGAAGCACCAGGCCGTTTCTTCTCTCTTCCTCCTCTGGCTGTCGCTGCTGGCTGCCTCCAGGCACTGCTCTCGCCTGCAAAGGATTCTCACGGGGTGGGGCTGGTCATGTTGCCAGCCTTCATTTGAGACGCAAGGTCTTCTAAAACTAATACCAAAAATGGGAAATGAGCGAGGCTGGAGAAAATGGGGAAACGTTTGTTGAATATATGGGAAATAACGGTGTACAGCTGAAAACGCTGGCAGCATTCAGATAAATTCAACAGTGTCAATAAGTTTTGATGGATGCAATAATGGAATACTCAATGGTATAGTTTTTGTAAAATATGCAGGGATTTAGGATATGTAAAATGAGCTGTGGAAAAAGAAAAAGGGAAGTCATTGATATCTTAAGGATGTAAAATGAATATTTTAAATTGTAAAACAGAAAATTTAATGAAAAATTATACACACACACACACACACCAGAAATCAATAACAATAACAACAAAATAGAAAAAAATTCCTTCAGTAGCACCTTAAAGACCAACTAAGTTTTATTTTGGTATGAGCTTTTGTGTGCATGCACACTTCATCAGATACACTGAAACAGAAGTGTCAGACCCTTATATATATACTAGTGGAATTCAGCCCGTTTAAAAACGGGCGCTAGAACGCTGCTGTCCTGCAGCGCCGGCATGGGACGGAGCTTCGGAGGTCTCCGAAGCCCCGTCTCATGCGGGAGGTGCGTGGCGAGGCGGCGGGGGGGGGGAGAGAAGCACTTCTCCCGCCCCCCCCCGCTGCGCACCTCCCGCATGAGACGGGGCTTCGGAGACCTTCTCCGAAACTCCGTCCCATGCCGGCGCTGCGTGGTGAGGCGGCGGGGGGGGGAGGAGCGCTTCTCTCCCCCCGCCGCCTCGCCGCGCACCTCCCGCATGAGACGGGGCTTCGGAGAAGGTCTCCGAAGCCCCGTCCCATGTCGGCGCTGCGTGGTGAGGCGGTGGGGGGGAGGAGTGCTTCTCCCCCCCGCCGCCTCACCGCGCACCTCCCGCATGAGACGGGGCTTCGGAGACCTTCTCCGAAACTCCGTCCCATGCCGGCGCTGCGTGCCGAGGCGGCGGGGGGGGAGGAGCGCTTCTCCCCCCCACCGCCTCGCCGCGCACGCCAAGCCAGTCCCTGAGCCGAAGTGCGGCGCGGCGGGTGCTTTTCGCCGTTTGCCTCCCCCTTCGCTCCGGGAAGGCAAACGGCGAAAAGCCCCCACCGCGCCGCACTTCGGCTTGGGGACTGGCTTGGCGGCGGCGGGAAAAAGAGGAGGAATTCCTCCTCTTCTTCCCGCCGCCGCCAAGCCAAAGCCGGCTTCCCTCGGCGCCCGCTGCCGCTTCGGCCGAGGAAGCGCCGTCCCATGCCGGAGGTGCGTGGCAAGGCTGCCGGGGGGAGCGCTTCTTTCCCCCGCCGCCTCGCCGCGCACCTCCAGCATGAGACTGGGCTTCGGAGCGGCGGTTGGCGGAGCGGCGGTTGGCCGTTGTCCCTCCGTCCAATCCCTGTGTCTCTGGGGTACATGCGCAGTACCCCAGGGACACACGGGACAACTGGACGCAGGGACAACTTGGACATTATTATATAGGATAGTCCCACCCACCCCCACCACCCTCTGTATATATATAAGGGTCTGACACTTCTGTTTCAAGTGTATCTGAAGAAGTGTGCATGCACACGAAAGCTCGTACCAAAATAAAACTTAGTTGGTCTTTAAGGTGCTACTGAAGGAATTTTTTTTCTATTTTGCTTCGACTCAGACCAACACGGCTACCTACCTGTAACAATAACAACAAAATGAGCATCTCCCATATTAAATCTCGACACCAGCAGAAGCCCCTGAGCCATGACCGCAGGTGGTCCAGGCAGTCCAGCGCCCTGCCTCCCACAAGCGGCACGGAAAACCCCCTGAAGCAGCTGCTGGCAGGGTGGTGCCCCCCATGTTTGGGGCTTGAGCGCTGCCTGCCCTGCCCCCTTGAGTGGCTCAGGCTGCCGGTGACGGAGGCTTCTTTTGCCCCCCCCCGGCAGGTGTTCCTGGTGCTGACCATCCAGCTGTTTGTGACCTTTGCCTTCGTGGCCATCTTCACCTTCGTGAAGGAAGTGAAGGGCTTCGTGCAGCAGAAGAAGAATATCTGGACCTTCTACGTCTCCTACGTCGTCTTCTTCATGTCCCTCATCATCCTCAGCTGCTGTGGGGAGTTCCGGCGCAAGCACCCCTGGAACCTCGTGGCCATGGTAAGGGGGGCCTCAGGGGGGGCGTGGCTGCTGCCATCCATTGAATTCAGAGTTGAAGAAGTCTTAAAAGCCTGCCATGGCCCAGCTAGGCAGGCAGCCTTGGCTCAGAGGTGGGTGGGGGGTATGGGCCCTGCCTTGAGGTTCACTGCTGAAGGCCCCTGCCTTTCCTCCTCTTCCTCCTCAGTCCATCCTGACCCTCAGCCTCTCCTACATGTTGGGCATGATTGCCAGCAGATACAACTCGGACGCCGTCATCATGGCTGTGGGCATCACGGCTGTCGTCTGCTTCACGGTCGTGATCTTCTCCCTGCAGGTTGGTGTGCATTGTTTCTCCCAGTGTGAGCAGCTGGGCTGTTGGGTTGGCATCCTGCCTTTGGAGGGGGGGGCTGTGAAGCCAGAGGCCTTTGCTCTTCTGGATTTTGGGTGGGTGGGGCTGGCAGAATTGGAACCCAAGATATTTCAGGCAGCGACGGCTGCGCAGGGACTCCTTTCCTGGGCCTCTGCTTTGCTCCCCACGTCTTTTGACCCAGTGGCTGCTTGATGCAGAATAAGATCCTGCCAAGCAGGCTGAAGTGTCACAGGCCAGGCAGCTGGTCTCTGGCAGAGTGTGCTGGTTCTCCTGCTTGCCACCCTCGCCACGGCTGCCAGGCTGCCATGTCCTGCCATGAAGAGATGGTGTTGGGGGCCCTGGCATGTGGGGCAGGGGGCCTGGGCTGACCTCTGTCCTGGGGCTCCTCTCCTTGTTTGCAGACCAAGTATGACTTCACCTCATGCCGAGGGGTGCTGATCGTCGGCCTGGTGGTCCTGATCCTCTTCGCCATCCTTTGCATGTTCATCCGGGACCGCATCCTGGATATTGTCTATGCCTCCCTGGGAGCCCTCCTCTTCACCTGCGTGAGTTTCCCCACGGGCGCTGGCCCTAAGATTCACCGGCCGGGCAGGAGGGCGCTGAGAATTAAGGGGAAGGAGGGTGCCTCTGAGCCCCCTCCCTGTTCGGCCCAGGAGCTGCTGTGATCAATAGCAAATCTCTGTACAAGAGGCAGCTCCTGGTTGTCGCCCCCGTTCCCCGATTTAGAGGAGTTTTTTAGCTGTTGCAGTTGTCAGATAACAGGTAGCCGGAGCCTGTTGTTGATCTGCTACTGGACACCCACCCAGAGATCTGCCAGCAGATCCTGATCTCCCCAGCCCTAAGTTAGAGTCCCTGCGGACCCCCCCTCTCCACCCCCCTGTGCTGGTGGAAAGAGCACTTGCCGGCCCCTTCCTTCCTTCCTTCCTTCCTTCCTGGGGTGCTGAGGGTCTGAAGGCAGCTGAGACACCACCCCAGGCCCAGCAGTGGAACGGGTGGGGGTTCCAGAGGAAGCAGGCTGGGGGGCCTGGGGTCCAGGTGGGGCGTGTTGGGGCGCAGGCCCCTTTGACTCTCCTGGGGGGGGGTTCTTGTGACCCACGTGACCTGCTTTCTCTTTGCAGTTCCTGGCCATGGACACCCAGATGATAATAGGGAACAAGCAGCTGGCCATCAGCCCGGAGGAATACATCTTTGCGGCCCTCAACCTTTACACGGACATAATCAACATTTTCCTCTACATCCTGGCCATCATTGGGCGTGCCAAGGATTAGGCCGCCCTCTGGCCCCTTCAGGGGCTAGTTCCTTCCAAGCCCTGTCTTTTGTTGTGGTTCTCCTCCTTTTGATTCCCACCCCGTGGGGTCTCCTCCGCCCCGGTTTGGGTTTGGGTTTTGGTCGCCCGGTCCTTGAGTTTGAGTTCTTTGCCTCTCCCCCTCCCTGTCTTGTGCTTTTCTGGGGAAGGATACCTGAAAAGAAGGGGGAGTCCAAGGTAGCCAACGGGCCCCCAGGGAAGCAGCACTCACCTCCAGCCTGGCGTATGCTGGGGTCAGTTTTTGGATAGGGAGGGCTCCTCCGCCCTGCGTCTCCCTTGGGCTGTGCAGAGTTTGGAAGAGGATGTAATTATGCTGTGCTCGTCTCTTTTGTATTTTGGTCTAGAAATGCTAATTTAATTTTGAGGAATGTCCTTGTCTTGAGCGTGCTACTCGCAGCCGCTTCTTCCCGTGGGTACAGGGCTGTTCTGGGGCTCTGGCCACATGCAAACCGTCCCCTGCTTCTTGGCTGGCAGCGAGGTTCCCCCTGCCGCCTTCCACCCCACCCCTGAATGATACTGATACGGGTGCCGCCTCCTGCCCTGCCCTGCCCTGCCCAGGCTGGCCTCCCCCGTTGCTGGGCTCTCCTGATCCAGCCACTGTGGGGGCTGAGCGCCTGGATGATGCCCATGTCCCGTTTTTACAAATATCGTCCAGAAAAGTAGGGGTGGCTTCTTCCCTCTGCTCAGCTGTCTTTTCTCAGGCTCCCCTTCGGGCGTGTGGGGAACAGCCTCCCTTGCTCCTGGCCCTCAAACACTTTGCTGTGAAGTCTCCTGACCCGTTTTGTCTGGGGACCCTGTACCCCATCCTTCCTTCCTTCCTTCCTTCCTTCCCCCCTTCTCCCCCTCCCTGCCCCCCGCAATTTGGCTGGCTTTAGGGGGCCCCTGCACTACTGCATGCTGAGCAGCCACTACTGGGCCCCCAGGGCCAGCCTCTGCAATAAACTGTAAAAAGAGGATGTCCTAATAAAAGTGAGAATGTACCAGATCTCAATAGTCCTCCGTTCTGTCTTGGGGGCTGGAGGGGAAAGGTGGGGTGGGGTGGAATGCTGCCTGGCCAACCATCCCTGCAAGGAAGCTGCAAGGCAGGACACAAAGACCAGGAGCCTCTAGAGGACTAAATCCTCTAGCAGAACCTCCGCTGTATATTGACGGGCTGCAAGGAGCACAGGAATGCACACATCCTGCAGCTGTTGGCATGTTGGCAGGCTTAGGGAAGTCAGCTCAGAGTAACCTAACTTGCCCGAGATGTAACGGGGCATGTCCAGTTGAATACAGCAAGCAAGTTTTGAAGCTGCAGCGCCGTAAAACAGCTGGGCTATTGTAGTAACAAAGAGCTGGAACTCCCAGCGAGGAAGCAGTGGCAGTTCAAGTTCAGGCCCCTGCCAAGAGGGCTGCCTTTCTCAAGGGCTCTGTGTCCCGTCCCCCCGTCCCCCTGCATTCCAGCATGTTTTCCCCATGTCAGCTTGGAATGCTTGCCTTGCCCTCCGCCTGCCAATTTTCTTGTATGGTTTCTCACTGGCACCATCTTTTTTTGCCAAATGAGAAGAAGCTCCTCGAACACCAGCAAAAGATTTCTTGGTAGCTGGACATACAGACCTATAGCTTTACTTCAGTTTTTAAGCCCTGGTCTAGTATTGGCTGAAAAATTAAACAGATTTTTAATAACATATATATTAAGGGCAATTAGGCAGGATTTATGAAAAATCACAGGTTAAACATCAAATATCCAGAAACCTTTTTTAAAAAAAATCTCTAAAGTTAGAAGCCAGGAAGCATTTGATAGAATGGAACAGACATACTTATTTCAGGTACTGCAAAATCTAGGACTAGTGTCAAATTTTATTACATTTGAGGGGAGGAAATGACCATTTAAAGATTAACACGGGTGCAGACAATATAGCATTAGTATTTTAAAAATTCCAAGTGGTGGACACGAGTAAGGAACTCCAAGATTGCAAAGAGTTAATCAAACACTACCATTCTGAATGAATGGAACAAATAATAAAATATCTGCCTAGATTGAAAAATCTGAATTTCCTCTGAGCTGGAAGGCCAGTTATAAAAATGCACAAAATGCCACAGAACTTCCTTTTATTATTAAATATTGCACTTAGACAGCAATTTACAATACGCCACTGAAACAGTTTTGAAAACCTTACAAATACAAAACCAAAACAAAAAACTGCAATCACAAAAAAATTGGGTTGGTTAATTATGTGAATAATCAGAGAATTAATCCTCATGACGTAATTAAAAGCTAAAATGGGAAATAATCAGATTTCTTGTATACCAACAGAAAAATGGAAAAATTCACTGCACAACTGGGCAGTGAATTTGAAAGTTGTGTTTTGTTTTTTTTAAAAAAAGAACAAACAAAGCTTTAACCAGATGGTATCTGACACCACTTGGATTAAGTTATAGCCAATACTCCGTGATCAATTGCAGAAAGGAAGGCATCTGAAACTCATGATTTCAAGCCCAATGCTTCAAGAACGTTTTTGAGAGTCTGTGTTGACAGAGAAAGGGAATATTCTCTGACAGAAGTTACTCAGATGTCTAGTTATTTATCTGATAGTACATATTTAATGTAAAGGTGTATATTTCTATTTTTTTATAACATAACTGTTAACCTTGAGTCCCCATGGGCTCACCAAAAACTCTATTTATTTATTATTGATTGCTCATGTTTACTTATTCTAAAATATAATAGTTCACTGGAAATGAATATACCGTACTTATATTTATGTCTATGTTTCAATCACTGTAAAATACTGTACTAATAAAATTGCTGCCACAGATGTGAGTGTTGGAGAAGCTGGATGCTGGGCATGGTCCTGACTTGGTTGTGGTGGCAGTTGCTGTTCCCCATGGAGGCCACACGGGGGCAGCTGGTGCCACGTTCCATGGGAGTTGGGTCTGTTCAGCAAAGGGGTTTGAGCTAGTCCATATTGTACTGTATCTACATTTGGAAGATTCTAGAGCAGATCATTAAGCAAACGGTCTGTGAGCACCTAGAAAGGAACGCTGTGATCACTAAAAGTCAGCATGGGTTTCTGAAAAATAAGTCATGTCAGACTAATCTGATTTCATTCTTTGACAGAATTACAAACCTGGTAGATGAAGGGAACGCTGTGGATGTAGCCTATCTTGATTTCAGCAAGGCCTTTGACAAGGTGCCCCATGATATTCTTGTAAAGAAGCTGGTAAAATGCGGGCTAGACAATGCTACCATTCAGTGGATTTGTAACTGGCTTACTGACCGAACCCAAAGGGTGCTCATCAATGGCTCCTCTTCATCCTGGAGAGAAGTGACTAGTGGGGTGCCACAGGGTTCTGTCTTGGGCCCAGTCTTATTCAACATCTTCATCAATGTGCTGCAAACAAGATGAATTTTAACAGGGAGAAATGTAAAGTACTTGGGCAAAAAAAATAAAAAATGAAAGGCACAAATACAGGATGGGTGACACCTGGCTTGAGATCAGTACATGTGAAGAGGATCTAGGAGTCTTGGTAGACCACAAACTTGACATGAGTCAACAGTGTGATGCAGCAGCTTAAAAAGCCAATGCAATTCTGGGCTGCATCAATAGGAGTATAGCATCTAGATCAAGGGAAGTAATAGTACCACTGTATTCTGCTCTGGTCAGACCTCACCTGGAGTACTGTGTCCAGTTCTGGGCACCACAGTTCAAGAAGGATACTGACAAGCTGGAACGTGTCCAGAAGAGGGCAACCAAAATGGTCAAAGGCCTGGAAACAATGCCTTATGAGGAACGGCTTAGGGTGCTGGGTATGTTTAGCCTGGAGAAGAGAAGGTTAAGGGGTGATATGATAGCCATGTTCAAATACAGTGGTACCTCTACTTACAAATAACTCTACTTACGAATGTTTCTACTTACGAATGGAGCTCCGTCCGCCATCTTGGATGCGGTTTAGATAGGATTTTTTCTACTTATGAATTTTTAGATAGGGTTGCTTCTACTTACAATTTTTTTCTCCCAATGTATTCCTATGGGATTCGACTTACAATTTTTTCGACTTACAAATGTGTGTTCGGAACGCATTAAATTCGTAAGTAGAGGTACCACTGTATATAAAAGGATGTCATATAGAGGAGGGAGAAAGGTTGTTTTCTGCTGCTCCAGAGAAGCGGACACGCAGCAATGAATTCAAACTACAAGAAAGAAGATTCCACCTAAACATTAGGAAGAACCTCCTGACAGTAAGAGCTGTTCGGCAGTGGAATTTGTACCAAGGAGTGTGGTGGAGTCTCCTTCTTTGGAGGTCTTTAAGCAGAGGCTTGACAGGCATATGTCAAGAATGCTTTGATGGTGTTTCCTGCTTGGCAGGGGGTTGGACTGGATGGCCCTTGTGGTCTCTTCCAATTCTATGATTCTACGTCAAACATTAAAAGCTTCCTGAAACACGGCTGCCTTCAGATGTTTACAAAAAGTCATGATTGTTTATCTGTTTTGACTTCTTCCGGGAGGGCGTTCCACAGGGTGGGCGCCACCACCGAAAGGGCCCTGGGGGCTGTACCTCAGGGCTGGGATGGAGGTGACCTCCAGGTATACGGGGGCCAAAGCCGGTTAGCAGGGCCCAGGGACTTTCCTGGATGATGGCGGTCCCCACCCAGCTTTTCTATTGCGGCTTGCCTGCCTGCCTGCTTCCCCTCCCCTCCCCCCCCCCCACAGGGCTCCTACGAGCTCCAGCACCCTCAGGGCTGCTTGCATCACAATGGCCGCCCGTGTCATCCCTAGCACCAGGCTACCTGGGCTGCCCGCTTGCCTCCCTGGCTAGCAGTGGCAAGGAGAGGGGATCTCATGGCAGCTTGAACATCTGGATGGCACCCTGACACTCTTCTGGGGCAGTCCCAGGCAGCTCACTATCCCTGCAGCCAGGCATCTCGCAGGGGATGGCCATCTTCGCTCGCTATGATGACTTAAAAAAGGAGATTGATGCCCTTGTGGCAGAAAATGAAGAGCTGAAGCACCTCATACAGATGCTCAAGGAGAACCAAGAGCTCAAGTCTATCCTCCGGAACCAGTACAACGAAACCAACTTGATCCCCAAGTTTGAATCTACCCGGATTGATGCTGCAGTCCGAGGTAGCGTAAGTGCTACAGTTGGTGGGGGGGGGCTCCTGTGAGGCAGGCTGGTCCCCCAGACTCTTACTCTCCAGTGCAGGGGGGGACAAGGAGGAGCCCCAGAAGATTGTCTGCAGAGGGGCACAATCCAAGGAGCAGGACTGCTTCTGGGATGTGGAAGTGGGGAGAGGACAAAATGTTTTCCCAAAATGAGGGTTAGCACCCCAACCTCCCCAAAATGAGTCAAGTTTATGTGGGAAGATTGGCAGATAAAGGGACCGTGAGTTTGGGGAAATGTATTTATAAAATTTATTTCTAGTCTGCTCTTCCCTCGGGGGAAGCTGAGTAAACAATTAACAATAAGAATGTAAAGCAAAGTGAATTAATCACCATCATAAAACAATAATCAAATAAAACAGGCACCAGAAGCAAAAATAAAGTACCAGTAGGTGGGGGACCAATGAGAAGAATGTAGGGGAAGGGAAGGGAGACGCCCCCACAGGTGGGGGGCTGCTGGGGAAGTTGCTGCTGGCCACTGTGCACCAAACCCCCTTCCTAGGAGAGCTTCATATGCAGATCTTAACTCACAGGCAGCTTTGGTCTAGGAGGGGGCCTGCTTTCAGAAATCTGGCTCCCAAATCACTAAGGGCTTCACAGGCTTGCAGCTGGGAAATCTGACTCTTAACCTGCCTGTTCAACCCCACAGATCCGATACCCAACAATGCCTTCCAGGAAAGCCACAGCTGGGAGCAATCCCGCTTTGCCCCCAACACCAACTTCAGGGTGACTGTACGCCGAAGGCTTCCAAGCGACAATAGTTCTCCATCCTTTTCTCCAGGGGGTCAGGGTGGAGCGTTGATGAGAAGACCCCCTCCTGGCCCACGGATGTCCACGCCCCTCAACCTGGCGGACAGAGCAGCGGGAATGCAGGTCGTCCGGTTTGCTCCTCTTCCTGACAGCTCAATAGGTGAGAGCGCGTCTCGTCTCCAGGATCATGGCTAGTGGGTGGAGGCAGGGCTGGTGGCACAGGGTGAGTTTGTGTGTGCGCCAGGATGGGCCCTCTGCATGGCACCAGCAGCTCAAGGGGCTACTGGAGGTGGGAATCTTTTGAGGCGCATCAATGAAGCAGCGTGCAATTGCTAGGTTGCTTGCCATTCTGGTACTGAGCGTGGTCCACGGGGTCCTGGGTCTCAGCTGTGCAGGTAATCATCAAAATAAGCTTTACTGTACTAGCCAAAGGCCACAACGAAACCATACAAATACTGTCAGGAAAAGAAATATCAATATAACGATATAGAGAAAGGAGAGCCACTGCCTGGACCATCAAGATGACAACATGCAGGTCCTTATGTAGATTGGGGACCCAGTTTCCTATTTAGACCCCTGAATCTCCCTTACAGCTCACTGTCACTTTGTCCAGGTTCTTCTTCCTGATCTTTCTTGCCCCCAGCACAAAGAGGGTCACTGGAGCATTAGCATCCCTGAGCAGCCAGACCCCTCTCTGCCAGGGAGAGACCGCTTCCCTGGACAAAGAATTTATTCCGGTGGGCACTGGAATAATTCATGCTGGATGTCCTCCACCTGCGGTTGCCCAAATACAACACCTATCTGCGTATGGAGCACTATTCTAACACCTGTCCAGGACAGCAGAGGGCATTCCTTGGAAACGCAACTCAGTGAAGGCACATCCTAATGAATCTGGCCAAAGTTTAGACTCTAAAACACACTGTTTTTAAGAGTGAAAAGCACGGGGAGCATTGGGAAGATGCTTGTAAATCCTGTTGAGATTTTGTCCAGTAACACCTGTCCCTTCAGCTGTGAAGCAGGTGCCAAGAAGCAACTGGGCATGCCCACATCTCCACATGAAGCAGTGTTACAATCTGTGTGTCTGAACATGTAGACGTGTGTTCAGCACTCACGGGCATTAAGCACTAAGCACTCAGCACTAAGAGGTGTAGAGTTATAATGTGTGTTTGTGGTGAATATGGGTTTGTTATGAACATGCACTCACCCTTTCCCTCATGCCCACTGACAAGAGGAATGAAGCAAGGTTGGTTGGTTACATGAAATGCTGCTTCAGGCAGCAAAGTCACTATATAAGCGGGCAGCAGCTCCTACAGCACACGTACACCTTGGTCTAAGAGTGAAAGAAGGATCCCTATTCCAAGCCTAAAGAGAGAGGGGGCAGGACAGTTGTCACTCACAGGCCTCACACGAGAAGTAAAGCAGGAAAGCGAAGGAAGCAATGCACAGGGTGCAGATGGTCCCCGAGAGCATGGAGTGACAAGGGGATCCATGCTGGAGCTTGGGAGAACTAACCAAGCCTTGAAAACCTGGGGTTCAAGTATGGTTTCAAGCCACTTTTAGGTTATGGAGATGGGAGGAGGTCTTTGGGATGAGTAATTCCTACAATACCTGTACTGTATTCTATTGTTCTGTTGCTTCTTTCTTATTAAGTTTCTTATTAAGTTCCGGCCTGTTTCCTAATCTGTTTACTTAATTGGGAGTTGAAGGGCTACGGCCCCAGTGAAAAATAACTAACTGGCTACCTTTTTTTCTTGAGCTCCAACTTTATGTATCATTGCCTGTGTGGAACCTTTTCACAGGTGATGTAAATGAAATTTTGCTGGTAACACCAGATTGCTGTGCTGATCTTGACATAAAATCTTAGGAGATCTGAAAGCCTTCCGGGGCATTAGAGATAAGAACTGGATCAGCATAAGGAAACAATAAAAAAAAAAATCCTTCCAGTAGCACCTTACAGACCAACTAAGTTTGTTATTGGAATGAGCTTTTGTGTGCATGCACACTTCTTCAGATACACTGAAACAGAAGTCGACTCAATCCAATAACAAACTTAGTTGGTCTCAAAGTTGCTACTGGAAAGAATTTTTCTATTTTGTTTTGACTACGGCAGACCAACACGGCTACCTACCTGTAACTAGCATCAGGAAAGTTCACTGAGGAGTATTCTGTATTTCATATCAAGTTTATGCCAACTGTGCTGATATCATGGTCTACATGAATAAACCATAGGAGAAGTTCAGATTGGCTGACACCATTTCAGCAGCACCTGGGAAGAAGGTGCAGGAGCACATCATAGGAACTCCTTCCCTAGAGAAGCTAAACTGGCTCCCTCCTTGTCCTGCTGGCAAAAAACTGTTGCACCTTTGAGTTCCAACTTTTTGAGAACTGACTTCTTTCAATGAGAGGGTTGGTGCTATGCTGCTTTTCTTGTGGTTGTCTGTATGTTTTTAATGGATCGTTATGATTGTCCGTATATTTTTAATGGGAATGGTTTGGCAGGGATGTGATGACACTTGTAATGTGGAATTATTTATGGTAGTCAGAACAAAATAAAATAAAAATTCCTTCCAGTAGCACCTTAGAGACCAACTAAGTTTGTCATAGGTGTGACCTGGGGAGGTTTGACAGCTCTCCAGCAAATGTCTTAGTCTCTAAAAAGTCTTTGCGGCTTCAGTAACTTTTGCTGCTGCCGCTTCAAACAGTAGATAGGGGCTGGCTTCCTTCTTTTAAACCCCTTATCCGTGACCAAACTTCAATTTCTCCAATTAATCTAATTGATTCCGCTTGTTACTCACGGTTCATTGCATTTCGTTTGAAGGAAGAATCGCCCGCTGTTGCCAGTCAGTCTTGCGGCTTCGCGCTGTCAAGGGAAGCGCCAGGTCCGTTCGCGCTGCAGCTCCGACCCCCTCGCTCTTGGCGGCTTAAAAAAAAAGCCTTTTCCCGGGGAGGGGGGAGCCCGCAAAATCCGCTGCCGAACCACCACGTTCCCAAAAAGCCCTTTTTGGGATTTCTGAGGGCACCCGCTGCGCCGGAGCGACGTGCCCAATCCTTGACGCGCCAGGTTTTACTCCGCGAGCAAAACCTCGACCGACATGGCCGCGCGAGCGACCGGAAGCTCGGTCTGAAGGTTCTTTTGAAGGTTCAAAAGAACTTTGTATTTTAATGTTTGAAATTGTTATGTTTTATATGTATAAAATTATCAAAACCCCAATAAAAATAGTTAACCACTATCTTGGAATAATTCCATGTTGATCTGTAAGAGTAAATAGGTTGGCAAGTGCTTTTCAAAATCTCAAGCAGAAATCCCATCAGAGCCGGGGATTTTGGCAAGTTTTAGTTATGTGATTAGTTCTATAATTTCATCTGAGCTTACCAGTGGCCAATTGGGTATATTTGAGGGAACAAGCTCGTCTGCATTAGATAGAAGACAAGGTGAATCATTAAATATATATATTTATTTTTTTAAAAAAAGGAATTCACCTAGGTTTGAGGGGAAATAGCATATACATTTAGAAGGGAATTGGTGTTCAGGTGGCCAGAAGTTATTGGCCAGGATTTATTATTGTTCATTTTTATTGCATTTATTAAATGTGTCCATTTATTCTGATAGTATATTTTCTTTTTCTTAGCAATGAGATCATTGTATAGCTTCCTACATATAAAATAGTTTTTAAAATTTGTTATATCTCCTTTTTTGTGAAGGTCCCTAAATGAAGTTCTGAGTAATATTTTTTCTGTATAGCATTCCTACCGTAGTCAAACCAAGGAGAAGGATTAGGGAGGGCCGCAGATGCAGGCTTAGCTATCATACTCCAGTGGTCTATTAATTGAGAATAAGATGATGATGCTACCTTAATAAAGTGTGAGTTGATAAGGGTTGCCCTCAGGTGTAACATTCTATCCAAGTCCAAGAATTTGGCCATCACGCCTTCAGACTGCGGTGCCCACCAAATCCTTTTCAAAACGCCGTGCTCATCACCCAGCGTCCCTGCCCCCACAGCTTGTTGCGGAAGGCAGGTAACAGACAATCTGTGGGTGGCGCAGCCCCCCCTACCTCGGGGGGGGGTCACCAGGGCTAATTACCCTCATATTAACCCTGAATTACTGGCATGACTGGGGGCCCGATCTCTTGGGAGGCAGCCATATCTCACAGAAGAAAACCGGAAATTGACCACCTAATCTTTTTCAAAACGCTATAGATGGTTTGTTCTGAATGACCAGGCTTCGAGATTTTATTTGCTAGTCTGCACTGTAAAGTCGAAAGTAAATGGGAATTGCCACTTTCTGTACGAGATCCAATAGAGAAGTTAATATTGGAACATAAATATTAAAAACATAGGACGTGGGTGGCCCTGTGGTCCAAACCACAGAGCCTTTTGAGCCTGCAGATTGTAAGGTCGGCAGTTCGAATCCCCGCGACGGCGTGAACCCCCGTTGCTCTGTCCCAGCTCCTGCCAACGTAACAGTTCGAGAGCATGCCAGTGCAAGTAGATGAATAGGTACCACTGCAGAGGGAAGGTAAACAGCGTTTCCGTGTGCTCTGGCACTCGTCACGGTCCTCCGTGCACCAGTAGCGGTTTAGTCATGCTGGCTACATGACCCGGAAAACTGTCTGTGGACAAACACTGGCTTCCTCGGCCTGAAAGCGAGATGAGCGCAGCAACCCCATAGTTGTCTTTGACTGGACTTAACCATCCAGGGGTCCTTTACCTTTACTGTGTATGTTCTTTATATTAAAAAAAAAGGTAATCAACTACACTAAGACCCCTTCACAAAATGAAAGTAAACTCAGCAACAGCAGCAAAATTATTCAGTCCATTTAAGATAACAGTTTTCTGGGTAATACAGAATTTCATAAGTCTTAACCTACTCTATTAGTTAATCTCTCCTTAGAAGAGTAAGGGTCAGACAATAGGGTAGATACTGTCTATTCCTTCAAAACCCAACTGGGATACAATATTTTGGTTGTGAGCTTCAATTTGCATAATAAACCGAGCAGATGGGGGGGGGGCATAAAACCTGACAGCTTGTACCAACTGGCAGTTAGAATCATCTCATCATCTGAGGGAGGGAGGTAAACATTTATCAAAATTACCAATTTGTTACCCATATTTATTAGGAAAGCTTGGGCTAGAAGAGGATGTGCCAATAAGAATTGTTTCATGTGGCAGACAGAATTTGATTAATTTTAAAGGACCAGCTTGCGGCGACCTTTAGAGAATTGTCTGTGGGCAGGTGGTTTGAATGAAGGAAACCCGGCAGTGTTTACCTCAGCCACTAACCAAGTTTCTTGGAATAAAATACAGTTGAAAGCATTGAGATATTCAATGAGCCAAGAAAGGCTGAATGCATGCATGCATGAAAGACTATTGGGAAAATGGTAATTAGATATTGGTTATTGTTAAAGTTCTAAATGTGTGGGCAATATTAGAACAGTCTGTAATACCACAAGACAGCTGAGCTACTTGTCCTGTATGCTGTGTGAGACACTGTACACAGATATAGGCATATACACATACAGTACACACATACTCACACATAAGCCCTGAAAGTCAGTGGACGAGAGAAATACAGTTCTTTCTCTGTAGGCGAAATCACTTTCCATGCTTCGAGGAGTACATTCTATACCTTCTGTTACTCACTTTTTATAGGACAAAGAGTGGGAATTCCACACGGGGAAATACCTACCTACTGTGGAAGGGCCCAGAAGGTGTGACAACAGCCCTCTGCTCTCACTGCACTAAGCCACTTCTACCCATTTGGACTGGTTACAGCATTAAGTGGGGTCAGGGCCTCTTGAGACAACCGCCTCAGGTGGCAGGATCCACTGGGACAGCAGATCACGATCTTTCTTCCCTGTTGTTCTTGATGTAGATATTCCCTCATGCCTTCTTCCCTGTTGGGGAGGTGGGCGCTATTTGGGGGTCTGCCTCAGGTGGAAAAATGTTGGGCTGCCCCTGTCTGGGGTGGTGGGAAGGACATTTGTCATTTCACCAGCTTGTCCTCACCTACATTCTCCTAATAGGGTCATAGAATCATAGGGTCATTTTTATTACAGTGGTACCTCGGGTTAAGAATTTAATTCGTTCTGGAGGTCCGTTCTTAACCTGAAACTGTTCTTAACCTGAGGTACCAGTTTAGATAATGGGGCCTCCCGCTGCTGCCACACAATTTCTGTTCTCATCCTGAAGCAAAGTTCTTAACCCGAGGTACTATTTCTGGGTTAGCGGAGTCTGTAACCTGAAGTGTCTGTAACCTGAAGCGTCTGTAACCCGAGGTAGCACTGTATTCTCATTTTAATGTTGTCCCATGTCTGAAATTGTCAACTGAATTGTATTTAATAAGAGGCAAGCTCTTTGGGACATTTGGAGGTCATCTGTCTCACCCACCCAGAAGTTTAAGAGAGTGTGTGGCATTACCATTCCCCGCCATTACACTGCTGATTTATTTAGGATGGGGTTTTTTTCAAATACAACGAGCCATCTTTGCCCGACCTTTACCATCACCTGCTCTGTCCAAATACTGTGGTGATGGGTAGGTGAATCCGCTATTATTGGTGCGGTTTACACTATTACCTCCTGTTGGCATTTCCCTGCGACCTCTTTGTTTTATGCTGATAAGTCTGAAAACAGAAAGCAAAGGAAATTGATGGGTGTTTCCTTACTTGTTTGTGTGCTTGTGCTTGTTTTCTAGGGCTTCTGCCTCTTGGATTTGGGTGACTGTCCAGGCTTGTGTGTGTGTTTGTTTCTGGCCAGTGACCTTGGAAGTGTGCTCTCCCCGAGCACATGGTCTGAGGGGGCGGGGCTTCTGTGGAGTCAGGTGACTAGCCGTGGGCAGAGCTAGTCAGTGCCTGGAGTCCAGCGGCGCATGCCTGGTGGGGTGTGCAGTTTAAGCCATCTTTTAGATTTAGGGGAGTTAGTCTCAAACATTTATTGGGGGAGCCCTAGGCTTCTTTTTTGTCCTGACCTCAAGCTTTTCAAGATGGAGGGTGAGGGAACAACTGCAGTCAGCTGCAATTCCTGCTCAATGTTTGTATTCTTGCCAAAGAATGTAGGCAGCTACACCTGCGGCAAGTGCAAGTTGGTTGCCCTGCTAGAAGACAAGGTCCAGCAACTTCAGGCCCGTGTATCTACGCTCCAGAGAATTAATGAGCTGGAGCTTTTATTGGATGCAGCAGAGCACACTTTCTGCACCAAAGAGGAGTCAGGGGACATCCCTGAGGAAGAGGTCAGTTCCCCAGCACAGGAGCCAGATGTATGGAAGAATGTGACTCATAGAAGTAGAAGGCCCAGGGATCGCTCTGAGGGTTTAGAACTACACTCGATTTGAAGTACTCTCCCTTAACATGGAAGACGAAGAACAGACTCCATCTGAAGATCTCTCCCTCGTCACAGTTGATCAGGAATATGAAGACAAGCAGCAAAGTCAGTCCTCCGGGAATATGCAGGTAGCCTTGGAAGGGACAGCACATGGAAGAATCCCGACCAAGCCTATGAAGAGGCGTGTAGTGGTGATAGGGGATTCCCTACTGAGGGGTACAGAAGCAGTGATCTGTGGGCCTGACAAGATGTCTCGAGAGGTGTTGTCTCCCTGGGGCCAAGATCCAAGATGTAACAGAACGGCTACAAGGAATCAAAAACCCACTGACAAATACCCCTTCCTTTTGGTCCATGTGGGCACCAATGAAACTGCTAGCCATAGCCTCCAGAAGATCAAAAGTGATTATGAGGCTCTGGGCAGGAAGTTGAAGCAATTAAATGAACAAATTGTCATCTCATCTGTCCTCCAAGTTGAACGACGTGGCCCAGGGAGAGAGGGAAAAATAGGGGAAGTGAACAACTAGCTTCGCAAATTGTGCAAACAGGAACGGTTTGGATTCTTAGATCAGGGTCAGCAGTTTCTTGAAGATGGACTTCTGGCAAATGATGGGCTGCACCTCACAAAGGTTGGGAAGAATGTTTTTGTCATGAAACTCAAAAACCTCATAAGGAGGGCTTTAAACTGACTTATGTGGGGGAGGGAGACAGTGGTCCTGAAGGTAGGAGTCTATCAAGTGCTGAAGGTGATCATCCAAATGTCAAGGACCAAATGGAGCAAACAGCACGCAGACCTAGTGGTGGGAGGAAAATATCCTTAAATATGAGACATGGGGGAATGATCAATGGTCTTCAATGTCTGTATACTAATGCACAGAGCATGGGAAATAAACAAGATGAACTTGAGCTCTTGGTACAGCAAACTAAATACGACATAATAGGCATCACTGAAACCTGGTGGGATGAGTCTCATGATTCGAATATAGTAATAGAGTTGTTTAGTCGTTTAGTCGTGTCCGACTCTTCGTGACCCCATGGACCATAGCACGCCAGGCACTCCTGTCTTGCACTGCCTCCCGTAGTTTGGTCAAACTCATGTTCGTAGCTTCGAGAACACTGTCCAACCATCTTGTCCTCTGTCGTCCCCTTCTCCTAGTGCCCTCAATCTTTCCCAACATCAGGGTCTTTTCCAAGGATTCTTCTCGTCTCATGAGGTGGCCAAAGTATTGGAGCCTCAGCTTCACGATCTGTCCTTCCAGGGAGCACTCAGGGCTGATTTCCTTAAGAATGGATAGGTTTGATCTTCTTGCAGTCCATGGGACTCTCAAGAGTCTCCTCCAGCACCATAATTCAAAAGCATCAATTTTATAGGACAAAGAGTCCTATAGTAATAGAGGGATACAATCTATTTCAGAGAAATAGACCAAACAGGAAAGGAAGAGGAGTAGCGTTATATGTCAGGGATGTGTGTACCTGTGAAGAGATCCAGGATTTAAAACCTCAAAGCCAAATTGAGAGTATACGGGTCAAAATTAAAGGAGAGAAAAATAACAGCAATCTCATTGTGAGAGCTTACTATAGACCCTCAAGCCAAACAGAGGACACAGATGATGCCTTCCTGGAACAGATGGCCAACCATTCAAAAGGAAGTGAGATAGTAGTAATGGGGGGTTTCAACTATCCTGATATTTGTTGGATGTCAAACTCAGCCAAGAGCATAAGGTCAAACAGATTCCTCACTGGCCATGCAGACAACTTCATTGTCCAGAAAGTAGGAGAAGCAACAAGAGGATCAGCCATTTTAGATCTGCTCCTAACCAATAGTGATGACCTGGTTAGTGGGGTAGAAGTGGCAGGATCATTAGGTGGGAGTGACCATGCTATTCTGGAGTTCATTATACAGCGGAAAGGAGCAGCCAAGCGTACTAAGACTCAAATCCTAGACTTTAAGAAAGCCGACTTCAGAAAACTTAGGGAAACGCTGGGTGAAATCCCATGGACAGTAATACTAAAAGGGAAGGGAGTTCATGATGGTTGGGAGTTTGTTAAAAGGGAGATATTAAAAGCACAACTTCAGGCAATACCAATGAGACAGAAACATGGAAGGTGCCTAAAGAAGCCAGGGTGGCTATCTAAAGAACTTTTAACTGAGTTAAGATTTAAAAGGGATATGTACAAAAAATGGGAAAAGGGGGAAACCACCAGAGAGGAATTCAAACAAATAGCCAGCACGTGTAGAGACAAAGTCAGAAAAGCTAAAGCACAGAATGAACTCAGGCTTGCTAGAGAGGTTAAAAGCAACAAAAAGGGCTTTTATGGGTATGTCTGTAGCAAAAGGAAAAACAAGGAAACAGTGGGGTCACTTAGAGCAGAAGATGGTGAAATGTGAACAGGGGACAGAGAAAGGGCAGAACTCCTCAATGCCTTCTTTGCCCCAGTCTTCTCCAAAAAAGAAAACAATGCCCGACCTGAAGAATATGGAGCAGATGATTCAGCAGGGGAAACACAGCCCGAACAAGTAAGGAGGTAGTACAAGAATACTTGGCTAGTTTAGATGTATTCAAGTCTCCAGGGCCAGATCAACTACATCCAAGAGTATTAAAAGAACTGGCAGAGGTGATTTCAGAACCACTGGCAATAATCTTTGAGAATTCCTGGAGAACAGGTGAAGTCCCAGCAGACTGGAGGAGGGCAAATGGTGTCCCTATTTTCAAAAAGGGGAAAAGAGAGGACCCAAACAATTACCGCCCAGTCAGCCTGACATCAATACCAGGAAAGATTCTAAGAGCAGATCATTAAGCAAACGGTCTGTGAGCACCTAGAAACGCTGTGATCACTAAAAGTCAGCATGGGTTTCTGAAAAATAAGTCATGTCAGACTAATCTGATCTCATTTTTGACAGAATTACAAGCCTGGTAGATGAAGGGAACGCTGTGGATGTAGCCTATCTTGATTTCAGCAAGGCCTTTGACAAGGTGCCCCATGATATTCTTGTAAAGAAGCTAGTAAAATGCGGGCTAGACAATGCTACCATTCAGTGGATTTGTAACTGGCTGACTGACCGAACCCAAAGGGTGCTCATCAATGGCTCCTCCTCATCCTGGGTGCCACAGGGTTCTGTCTTGGGCCCAGTCTTATTCAACATCTTTATAAACGACTTGGATGATGGGCTTGAGGGCATCCTGAGCAAGTTTGCAGACGACACCAAATTGGGAGGGGTGGCTAATACCCCAGAGGACAGGATCACACTTCAAAATGACCTTAACAGATTAGAGAACTGGGCCAAAGCAAACAAGATGAATTTTAACAAGGAGAAATGTAAAGTACAGTACTGTTGTTGTTTAGTCGTTTAGTCATGTCCGACTCTTCGTGACCCCATGGACCATATACGCCAGGCACTCCTGTCTTGCACTGCCTCCTGCAGTTTGGTCAAATTCATCTTCGTAGCTTTGAGAACACTGTCCAACCATCTCGTCCTCTGTCGTCCCCTTCTCCTAGTGCCCTCAATCTTTCCCAACATCAGGGTCTTTTCCAAGGATTCTTCTCTTCTCATGAGGTGGCCAAAGTATTGGAGCCTCAGCTTCACGATCTGTCCTTCCAGTGAGCACTCAGGGCTGATTTCCTTAAGAATGGATAGGTTTGATCTTCTTGCAGTCCATGGGACTCTCAAGAAAGTACTACACTTGGGCAAAAAAAATGAAAGGCACAAATACAGGATGGGAGACACCTGGCTTGAGAGCAGTACATGACAAGCTGGAACGTGTCCAGAAGAGGGCAATCAAAATGGTCAAAGGCCTGGAAATGATGCCTTATGAGGAACGGCTTAGGGAGCTGGGTATGTTTAGCCTGGAGAAGAGAAGGTTAAGGGGTGATATGATAGCCATGTTCAAATATATAAAAGGATGTCATATAGAGGAGGGAGAAAGGTTGTTTTCTGCTGCTCCAGAGAAGTGGACACGGAGCAATGGATTCAAACTACAAGAAAGAAGATTCCACGTAAACATTAGGAAGAAACCTTCAGAAACCTTCCCTGGATACAGAAAACCTAACAAACCACCAGCCAGTTGCTAATCTCCCTTTCCTGGGCAAGGTTCTGGAGCGAGTGCTTTGGGAAGAAACTGGTTTTCTGGATCCATTTCAATCAGGGTTTAGGCCTGGTTTTGGCACAGAAACTGCTTTGGTCTCCCTGTATGATGAACTCTGTTGAGAGAGAGAGACAAGGGAATTGTCCCTGTTAATTCTTCTCGACCTCTCAGCTACTTTCAATACCATCAACCATGGTATCCTTCTGGAGAGACTCTCCGAACTAGGGGTGGGTATCACCACTTTGTGGTGGTTCCAGTCCTACTGAGATGCTCGTTCCCAGGGGGTATTACATGGGGAATGCTTTTCAGCTCTGTGGAGCCTTCAGTGTGGGTTCCGCAGGGCTCAATCCTATCCCCCATGTTCTTTAACTTCTATATGAAACCGCTGGGTAGGGTTATCTGGAGGTTCAGAGTATGTTGTCAGCAGGAGGCTGATGACACTCAGCTCTATTTCTTCTTTACATCTGCAGGTGAGGCAGTGGAAGTGCTGGACCAGTGTCTTGCCTTGGTAATGGACTGGATGAGAGCCAACAAACTGAGGCTCAATCCAGATAAGACGGAGGCACTGTTAGTGGGTGGTTCCTTAGACCAGATGGGTGGGAGGTCGCCTGCTCTTGATGGGGTTACGCTTCCCCTGGAGAAGCAGGTTCATAGTTTGGGGTTACTCCTGGATCCTTTGCTGTCGCTCAAGGCTCAGGTGACCTCAGTGGCCCGGAGTGCGCTCCATAAGCGTCGGCTGGTGGCCAGGTTGCTCACTGGAGCAAGAGGTTTGAGCATATTACACCAATCCTGGCTACCGATTAGTTTCCAAGCCCAATTCAAAGTGCTGGTTTTTACCTATACAGTCATACCTCATGTTACGTCTGCTGCGGGTTACGTCTTTTCAGGTTACAGACGCGCCAAACCCGGAAGTCCCGGAACAGGGTACTTCTGGATTTGGCGCATGCGCAGAAGCGCCGAATTGCGTCACGCATGTGCGCAGATGCGGCGCTTCAAGATGCAGCCTTTTCATGTTGCAAACGGGCCTCCGGAACGGATCCCGTTCGCAACCAGAGGTACCACTCTAAAGCCTTAACTCAGGACCGCAATATCTCAAGGACCGCCTCTTTCCATATGAACCTACCCAGACCCTGAGATCATCTTCTGAGGCCCTCCATCATGTGCCTCCTCCTCAAGAGGCCCAGAGGGTGGCAACATGAGAATGGCTCCCTCTGCAGTGGAATGCTCTCCCCAGGGAAGTTCGCCTGGCACCTTGATTCTACACCTTTAGGCGCCAGGCAAAAACATTCCTTTTTAACCAGGCCTTTGGTTGACCCTTTAAAATGTGGCTTTTTGGGGAGGGGTGTTACTGAATTATTGTTGCACATTAAGGTGGTGAGCAAACCCTCCATCCGGCCCAATCACCTTCTAAAACCGGCCCACAGACGGTCTGGGTATCAGCGTGTTTTTACATGAGTAGAATGTGTCCTTTTATTTAAAATGCATCTCTGGGTTATTTGTGGGGCATAGGAATTCGTTCATTCCCCCCAAAAAATATATAGTCTGGGCCCCCACAAGGTCTGAGGGACAGTGGACCGACCCCCTGCTGAAATAGTTTGCTGACCCCTGCCCATGTTCCAGGGTGTAGTAAATATGATGCAGATCATTGGATTCGTCCCTGTAGCTGCCTTCAGTCTCAGCATCTGGCATTGACAGTTTACTAAAGAGGACCATGAGCCAGACATCCTCCACCAGGTGCCCTCCAGATGTTTTTGATTGCAATTTTCACCTGCCACTAGCCAGCATCAGCCGTGCGATGCTGGGGCAGATGGGAGATATGGTCCACGACAGCTGGAGTGCAGAGGTAACTGAAACATCTTTAACTTCAAAAAGCGCCAGAACTGCTGTCATCCAGCCACCTCAAATACCTTTAAAGAGAACAAATCAAAGAGAAAACCAGAGCCAAAAATTTCCAAAAAGATGCAGACCATCTCTGTGACCATAGAACTCGGGGCTTCCCTTGTTGTGATGCCACTAGTGGCTTCTGAGTGTTGGGGATGTGATGCCCTGTGAGGTCAGTGTGACCCCGACGCTCAGCGGAGCCTCTCTCTCTTCTTTGCAGCTAATGCCGCTTTATATCCAGCCCATCAGAGTCTTGCCACGTCCTCCTCTCAAAGTCCCAAAGGCTATTGCTATGAGTGCTCCTCCCCGGTGCATCCACACCACCCAGAGACTTCCTCCTCCCAAAGTCCCAAAGGCTATTGCTATGAGTGCTCCTCTCCGGTGCATCCACACCACCCAGAGACATCCTCCACAACTTTCTCTGACCCCAGTAACACAAGCCTCGAGGGTGGCACGCTGTACTCAGTGGAAGTCCCCACACTCTGGTCCTGGCCCAGCTCCATGTCCCCTGGGGATGATTCCGTCTTCTATCCTCCAGCCCCTCCAAGATATGCCAGGACACAAACAGTAGACATCACCACAGTCCAGCCTAACGCTGGGGTCTCCTATTCTCCAAATCCCAACCAAACAAGAGAAATTGAATCAACTTGGTCCTGGCCCAGCTCCATGTCTCCTGGGGATGATTCCGTCTTCTATCCTCCAGGCCGCCCCAAAGTTGCCAGGACACAAACAGTAGACATCACCAGGGTCCAGCCCAGCTCTGGGGTAGCCTATTCTCCGAATGCCAACCAAACAAGAGAAATTGAATCAACTTGGTCCTGGCCCAGCTCCATGTCCCCTGGGGATGATTCCGTCTTCTATCCTCCAGGCCGCCCCAAAGTTGCCAGGACACAAACAGTAGACATCACCACAGTCCAGCCTAGCGCTGGGGTAGCCTATTCTCCGAATCCCAACCAAACAAGAGAAATTGAATCAACTTGGTCCTGGCCCAGTTCCATGTCCCCTGGGGATGATTCCGTCTTCTATCCTCCAGGCCGCCCCAAAGTTGCCAGGACACAAACAGTAGACATCACCACAGTCCAGCCTAGCGCTGGGGTAGCCTATTCTCCGAATCCCAACCAAACAAGAGAAATTGAATCAACTTGGTCCTGGCCCAGTTCCATGTCCCCTGGGGATGATTCCGTCTTCTATCCGCCAGGCCGCCCCAAAGTTGCCAGGACACAAACAGTAGACATCACCAGGGTCCAGCCCAGCTCTGGGGTAGCCTATTCTCCGAATCCCAACCAAACAAGAGAAATTGAATCAACTTGGTCCTGGCCCAGTTCCATGTCCCCTGGGGATGATTCCGTCTTCTATCCTCCAGCCCCGAGATTTGCCAGGACACAAACAGTAGACATCACCAGGGTCCAGCCCAGCCCTGGGGTAGCCTATTCTCCGAATGCCAACCAAACAAGAGAAATTGAATCATATTGGTCCTTGCCCAGCTCCATGTCCCCTGGGGATGATTCAGTCTTCTATCCTCCAGCCCCGAGATTGGCCAGGACACAAACAGTAGACATCACCACTGTCCAGCCCAGCTCTGGGGTCCCCAACTCTCAGAATGCCACCCAGAATGCCTTTCTCAATGCTACCCAGGATGCGTCTCAAAATGCCCCGCAGAGTGCTCCTGTCTCAGTGCTAAATCTCTCAGGCCCTCTAAACAGTGCTGATGTTGCTCAGCGCTGGTGGGAGTCTCGGCCCTTCACCCCTCCAAGTGCAGCACTCAATGCCTACGTATGCCAAACGTGGCCTGCCATAAGCATGCCAGCACTGCAGCAGGCGTTGGCGCTGGGGCAAGCAATGCAGCAGGCACAAATCCTGACTCCAAGGAATGAGAGGCTTTTGGGAGGGGTAAAGGACCTAAGGCACGCCCACGCAATGACACAGCAGCGGGCAATGGAGCGGGAGCAGATGCAGCCCAGGGAGTGGGCGCAGGCACCCGTAGTGATCCAGGCACCAAGAATGACACGGCAGCAGGCATTCGAGAGGGCACAGGCACAACAATGGGCGAAGACCTGGGCAGAGATGGAGCAAACAGCACGGCGGCAGGAAATGGAGCAGGCACACTGGGTCCAGGCCCAGGCCCAGGCCCGGGCCCAGGCCCAGGTAATGACCCAAGCACAAGCCCGGGCACTTGCACAGCCAATAATCCTGAGAAGCCCTGCCCCTTTCATACTGCAACCCCCACTTCCTGGTAGGGCAGCCATGCCACCCCCTGTTCAACTACCCTCTCCCGAAGCCATGCCACCAACCCACCCTCCTGCTAATCCACTCCAAGCCCCACAGAAATATCCCGATGCGAAGCCAAGGGAGCGCAGAGCCTCCATTAAGCAAGAGACTGACATGAAGACCAGCAGCGATGCCAAAGGAAAAGGTGAGAAGGACCAGAAGGGAGCTGGGGCAGGCAGGCAGGCAGGCAGGCAGGGTGGAAGAGAGCAGAAGAGCTATGTATGTGGTGGGGGTACAATTCACAAGGAGCTGCCACTAGCCCTAGAGCCAGCAACAAGGCTCAGCACCATGAGGGCTGCTACTTGCGACCCCAAAGAGCTTATGAGGATCCAGAAGCCCAAGGGAGAGGGGGAAATCCTCTGTGGTCAGAGGCAAGCCAGGATCTGCCCCTAGATGGCTGAGGGATGCCCAGGAAAGTCAGGTGTAAGCAGGCTATATGTGGGAACTAGTCAAGGCCAATTTGCTAGAAGCTGAAGTTATCATGGGATCATAAATAAATCACAGTGGGCAACTGAAGGTCAACATAAGCAACTGGCCAGACTCTCTCTTTTTCTATGAAATGTTTATTAAAGTTTTTCATAATACAATAAAATAGCGGCTACAAAAAATACAAATAGAGTTGATAGAAGATGAAGTCCTCTCCTAAAAGTAATTCTTAGCCTTTACCCAAGGCCCTCCCTCAACCACCTGCCACTTCCATTTGTATACAATCTCTGGACCTTAATTAAGGCCCCAGACACAGGACTCCAAGGGAAAAACAAAAACAAAAAAGAGAGATAAAAAAGAAAGGAAGGAACAATAAGAGAGAAAAGAGAAAGAGGGAGATGAAAAAGAAAAGAAAAAGACAAAAGAAAAATAAACGCTAGAGAAAGAGACAAGCAAACAAAAAAGTCCCTTCTGATTTCCACCTGCCGGTTACATAAGAAAAGGGAAAGGGTTTTTACCATACTTTACCGTGTATAAGACGCCCCCTATTTTGGGGGATTCAAAATTAAGAAAGGGGGGGGATTGTTGAGCCTTTCCAGGAAGGATTGCCCAGTTGTTGAGCTTTCTTTCGGGGGGTGGCCCACAGTTGTTGAGCACGCGTCACAACTGTCACCTATCCTCTGTCCCATCCCCAACAAAAGCAGCAAATCGCCTGCCCAATTGCCACAACGACAGCCAATCAACACCAGCCCTTTCCGCAGCCACCAATAACAATCTCCAACTCACAGCAGCAACCAATCCCACGTCCCCACAATGCACTGCCCATGTATAAGACAACCCCCGATTTTAACATGATTTTTGAATAAAAAAACATAGTCTTATACACGGAAAAGTATGATATTGAAGACATTTAGCCCATGCTGACATCCATCTTCTGCACTTTCTGTTAAACAATATTTTTTTTAAGTTAAGGTATCTCAGAATCATTCATTTTGTTTTCCCACTAAAAGTCCAAGAGGAGTTCCCTAATTGTTATTATTAGCTAATGTCAACCATATTTTTTTTCTTTTCTGTTAACTTTACTTCCATTAATTTCCACCACAATTACTCCATATTGACAGCAAATTCTTCTTTCCATCCATGTCCATTTTAAAATCTCTCCATTGTTATCACATATTGGAAAAATATTCCTTTTTCTTATTATATATCCTTTAGTTCATGTCCATTTCCATATGCTCAAATTCAATTTCCTGCTGCATTTCCATTTCCTGTTGTATTTATAATACTATCCTGATCTCCTCTCCTCTAGAAACTTCCATTTTCATTTCCCCCAGTCTTTTCCCAGAGAGAATACCGTAAATTTGGCAGCATCATTCTCTGAATTTGCTCCAAATCATATACAAAATACTTTCTCTCTGCTAGAACTGAAGAATGGCCAGGACTGAAGTTTTCCCCAAAGCTTTCCCCACCTCAACTCCATCAATGCCAAATCCAGGTAATTCCCAATTTGTGATTTTATCTCCTCCTCCTCCTCCTCCTCCAAATCCTTATATGGAATGCATTTCATTTCAGCATCTGCTTTCTTCAATTTAACTATTTCATCATCCAGTCCTGACAACTTTTCATTGATTTGGTCTGAAGCTTCTAGGTATTCTTCATTTCCATTTTCCATTTCATATCTCTTTGATTCATTTTCTTTCCACCTTTCTTTTCCACTGATTGATTCCAATCATTTTTAATTGTTCAGCCATCAACTGTTGAACAATACCAACAGTCACTGGGAGATTTAAAGGTACCTTTGCAATACTGGATGCTTTTGATGCTTCAGATATTATTAGCAACTCTACGTTAATATTTCCACCTTAAAACCACAGCCACAACATGTCTTATAGGAAATTATTTCCCACAACTGGAAATGGCCACTTTACTTTCAGCAGCAAGAAACAGAAAAAGGGTTAGATTTTTCACACAAGAGTTTCCCTTGTCTGTTTAATCTTTATTGTCAACTATAAATTAGGCTTTTAGCTTTGCCTTAAGACACTTTAACAACCAGTTTCCCTTTCTGTTCTTCCTAACAACAGAAAGAGGTACTTTAAAATTTTCAGATTGTAAATTTTCACCAGCAGCAGAGGGATCTCTCCAAGTTAGTTTTCCTTGTCCCAGAAGTGTTTGAGAAAGAGAGTGTGCTGGTCTTTCTACCTATAAAACATGCTTAAGTGACATTTGGACATAATGTTGACTCATTGTAACTCCCGTCCAAGCCGCCAGGGACAGACAGCATAAAACGACCTCATCAAAGCATTTCAGGTTGCTCCCAGATCACCCTTATTCACCTGAGTGATTACTGTATTGCCCCGAATATAAGCCACACCCACAAATAAGCTGCACCTTTAAAATTCATTGGGGGGGGGGAGCCCTGAAAAGTTACAATCGCTAAAATCGCAAATCGCTATTCAATGGCTACAATTCCACAGGCACTCGCATCCGAAAATGGCAAATGTTATAAGAAAATCCTACGGGTACTAGAGATGGCCCGCAAGCTTGCAAATCAGCAATAAAACATTTCTTTGTTCCGTTTTACTATACTGTATGTCTGTTTCAGCAGCAAGATCATAAAAGCCTATTTTTGTAAGGTCATGGATTTAAGCCACACTTTTTCACGTTTGGAATTTGGGGGGAAAGTGTGGCTTATTTTGGGGCCAACACGGTAATAGTCAGTCTGACTACTATCAATCACCACAGAGAGGCAGCCAAACTGCCATTCCTTTCCCCGGAAGTTATCAGCAGCTGGCCAGGCTTCAAATAATGGCCTGGGCACAGACAGGCTTATACAGACCTCTAAATGCCTAGTAGCAACCGTAAATATTGCACCCTATGCCTGGAAGCTGCCTTAATGCACCTTCCTTTGCCACAAAATGTGTGTCACTGGGGGCCAGCTGACACATTAGGAGAAACACTCTTACTTTAAAAAAAATGCTTAAATTAGCCAGTTTTCGTTTGAAGAAGGAACCACCCATGCAACTCCAATCCAGAATGGACTCACACCGTAGTTGCCTGCTGATTTCGTCCCCTCTCCCGTGTCCTGTTAGCTCCCAAAGCAGACAGCCCCATGATCCTGCCTAGAATGAACAGCTGTCCTTCTGAGCACCCTTAGCTTACAGACTTCTTTTCCCTCTCACCTTTTGCATCGAATGGGCTGTGCTTGGGCAAAAAAAAAAAAGCAGAATGAGAAAAGCTGCTCACCTTTGTATTTTATTTATTTCTTTAGAAGGATGCATACAATTCTAAGCATAGTGCAGGATAAGGCCCTTTGCATATTCATTCACAGGAGGGAGGGGTGTTGGTGCAGAGTTCACAAAGAGACAAGACAGGCTGGTTTTAGTACATGGAGCTGTGCAAACGGGGGAAGGGGGGGACTCCCCTCTGGCCAGCAAAATGTGGCCTGGGGTGCTAGCTGTGAGGCAAGAGGCTGGCAGGGGAGGATGGAGAGCTTGACCAAGGGGAGGGGGCACTTTGCGGATGGATGGTGGAGGGCATGGGAGACCCTCCTCTCTGACAGGAAGTGTCTTTGCAGAAGCCAGCAAGCAAGAGCGCATTGTGGGCGAGATCGCATTCCAACTGGACCGCAGGATTCTCTCCAGCATCTTTCCTGACCGCGTGCGCCTCTACGGTTTCACCGTCCGCAACATCCCTGAGAAAGTCGCACAGGTGAGGGGAAACTCCGCTTACTGCCTCTGGCCCTAGCCCTGGCATGGCAGCTGAGAGAGAGAGAGAGAGAGAGAGAGAGAGAGAGAGAGAGAGAGAGAGCGAGCGCAATTCCACCTGAATTGGGGAACCCAAACTGTGGGTTTCCCCCCAAGGAACCGTCAGTTCAAGCATACAGTGGTACCTTGGTTCTCAAACTTAATCCGATCCAGAAGGCTGTTCCAAAATGAAGCAATCATCAATGTACTGTACTATAAAATAAATAAGACAGTATTTGGATTACTGCAATGCGCTCTATGTGGGGCTACCTTTGAAGGTGACCCAGAAACTACAACTAATCCAGAATGCGGAAGCTAGACTGGTGACTGGGAGCGGCCGCCGAGACCACATAACACCGGTCTTGAAATACCTACATTGGCTCCCAGTACGTTTCCGAGCACAATTCAAAGTGTTGGTGCTGACCTTTAAAGCCCTAAACGGCCTCGGTCCAGTATACCTGAAGGAGCGTCTCCACCCCCATCGTTCTGCCCGGACACTGAGGTCCAGCGCCAAGGGCCTTCTGGTGGTTCCCTCGTTGTGAGAAGCCAAGTTACAGGGAACCAGGCAGAGGGCCTTCTCGGTAGTGGCACCCGCCCTGTGGAACACCCTCCCATCAGAGGTCAGAGAGATAAACAACTACCTGACATTCAGAAAATACGGTACCTAAAGGCAGCCCTGTTTAGGGAAGTTTTTAAATCTGTGATATTTGATGTATTTTAATGTTTGTTGGAAGCCGCCCAGAGTGGCAGGGGAAGCCCAGCCAGATGGGCGGGGTATAAATTATTATTATTATTATTATTATTATTATTATTATTATTATTGCAGATGATAAAAATTAAAATTACTTTCCCCCCCTTACGTGTACTAATGATGGTCATTGTTTGGATGGGAGGCTTTTATCCATTTCTACAGTCACAGAACCAACCAATCAGAAGCTGAAGTGGGTTCCACACAGTCACAAAAACGAAGTCACAAGCCACAGTCACAAGGCAGTCCCATAAAACAAAGAACAAGTCACAGTAAAAAAAACCGAAAAAGCCACACAAACAAAAATGCAAAAAAACAGCAAAAACAAAACTCCAAATATCACCTCTGTGTTGTGTGGGTGCTCAAAACTCAATAAGAATCCTCTGACTAGCAGCAGGGGGCTTAATTTACAAACTGAACACACTCAACAGGAAGCGGAACATGTTCAGCGTCCAAGGCAAAGTTCACAAACCGGAACACCAACTTCCAGGTTTGCAGCCTTCTGTTTCCACGTTTTTTTCATAAACTAAGCTTGTCCCACGTAGAGATTTCTCAAGAGACAGATGAGGTGATCATGCACTCCCATTTCTTTAAGAACTTGCCATGGTTTGCTGTGGTCGACACAGTCAGACCTTTAGAAGGCATCTCAAGGCAGCCCTGTTTAGGGAAGCTTTTAATTTTTGATGGATTTCTGTATTTTAATATTTTGTTGGGAGCCGCCCAGAGTGGCTGGGGGAACCCGGCCAGATGGGCGGGGTATAAATAATAAATTATTATTATTATTATTATTATTAGGCCCATTTGACTTCACTCTCCCGGATGTCTGGCTCAAGGTCAGCAACCACACTGCCTGGGGTATAGAAGACCTCCATATCTTTCTGGCATAATTCCTCTGTGTATGCTTGCCACCTCTTCTTTATGTCTTCTGCTTCTGTTAGGTCCTTACCACTTTTGTCCTTTATTATGGTAATCTTTGCATGAAATGTTCCTTTCATATCTCCATTTTTTTTGAACAGTTCTCTGGTTTTTCGCATTCTATTGTGTTTCCTAGTCTATTTCTTTGCATTGCTCGTTTAAGAAGGTCCTCTTGTCTCTCCTTGCTATTCTTTGCAAATCTGCATTCAATTTCCTATATCTTTCACTATCTCCCTTGCGTTCTGCTTGCCTTCTCTCCCCCACTATTTGTAAGGCCTCGTTGGACAGCCACTTTGCTTTCTTGCATTTCCTTTTCTTTGGGATGGTTTTTGTTGCTGCCTCCTGTATAATGTTACGAGCCTCCATCCATAGTTCTTCAGGCACTCTATCCACCAAATCTAAATCCTTAAACCTGTTCCTCACTTCACTTCTTATACATGACAAGTCCTATTTCAGAAGGAAATCATAGCTGCAATAAGCCTATTGTGGATTTAGCAGCTAGCTGTTTTAACACATAAAAAGTATATTTTAAATTTTGTTTAGAATATAATGGCTGGAGTTTGAGGGGTTGTAGCCAACTACATTTTACTCAAAGCAGACTAATTTAATTAATCTGTTAGTTATGGCTATTAATTTCAATTAATGGACATAATTAACAGATTAATTAATTTTAATTTCAGTCAGAGTAGACAGTATCAGGGCTGGACAGACCCAAAGGGTCTGCATCAGGCCAAAGCCGTTTCTTCTGGACTTCATATGGTATCAAGGGGTTTCTGCGGCTTCTGTCCATTGGGATGGGCTTCTATTACTTTCACTGGGGGCTCAAACTTAATTCGTTCTGGAGGTCCGTTCTTAACCTGAAACCGTTCTTAACCTGAAGCACCACTTTAGCTAATGGGGCCTCCTGCTGCTGCCGCCACGCGGTTTCTGTTCTCATCCTGGGGCAAAGTTCTTACCTCGAGGTACTACTTTCGGGTTAGCGGAGTCTGTAACCCGAAGTGTTTGCAACCCAAGGTACCACTGTATCACCATCAGTAGTTTTTACATTTATCAGTTACTTTATATAAAAAAGAAAAAGGTCTCAAACAACTTGAAAAGTGAACCCTATGTGCCTTAATGCTGCTCTTCTCTCTCTATTCGTCTCCGCAGAGTGGAGCTGACCCCTTCCTGCAGCTGACAACGGAGCAGGCTTCAACCATCATGGAGCGCTACAATCACATCATGGACCGCCTGAAGCAGCTGGGCTATGACCCAAGCGTCCACCCTACCCTGACGGAGCACATCGTCAACACTTTTGGCATCCTCCGGGATCGGCCAGACATGACAGGCGCAGAGGCAGCCGCCTACAATGACATACAGTATCTGCAGGAGGTGGTCAAGAATGCCACCCCTCCAGACATGTTCAACAACTGCATGTTGCTCCTCAACTGCCTCCATCAACTGTCTCAGGATGACGGGAAGCCCTTGTTCATATGGTGAACCTCCCACTCCCCCCACAGTGCGCACTGTATCACTGCAAACACAATAAACCATTTGAAAAGGTCTAGTGGCAGTCTTCTTGTGTAACCCGCAGACAATTTGTGCCTCCTTGTCCAGTTTCATGATTTAGGAGAGGCCAGTCTGGTGTCCGGCCCCCTCTTGGCCCTCAGCTGGCCTTCTTCAGAACTGCATTAATTGCCAGCAAGCCAGAACATAAAGAGAGGGGTGGTTATGATTAGAAATATACTGAAATTCATTGTTATAGGAGGAAATTCAAAGGGTAAAAGGTTGGCATGAAGGCAGGGTTTACTTTATGGGAAACGGTTTGCTTGAGTGATGACGGATTGTTTCATAAGCAATAACTATTTCCATAAGCCATAATTTACGACAAGACTTGCTACTGAAAAATAATCAATGTTAAGATACTCTGTAGTGATGTATTAACTCCATTCTGTACTCTGTATTCTAATACAGTGGTACCTCGGTTTAAGTACACAATTGGTTCCGGAAGTCTGTACTTAACCTGAAGCGTACTTAACCTGAAGCGAACTTTCCCATTGAAAGTAATGGAAAGTGGATTAATCCGTTCCAGACGGGTCCGCGGAGTACTTAAACTGAAAGTACTCAAACCAAAGCGTACTTAAACCAAGGTATGACTGTACTGGTATTAATAGCTGGTTAGTAAAAAAATAACTAAAAATAATACAATTGCTTTTCTTTCCACACATCTATATTATAGTGTCTATATTTATTTTTGAAAACTGGGTAGAAGTGTAATGGAATAATGGGGGAGAAACCTGCTACCAGGACTTTGCCCATTTCCCCCAAATCTTGATAGTTGTAAGTGTGAATGGATTTGTAAGCCAAGTTAAGGTATTCCTTTCATAAAGACACCATCTATTTCCAACTTCTCAAATGTGCTCTACTGAGCTCATTTACTGCCAGACAGGTCTATCATGTTGATGAGTGAAAGTGTGTAGTAATAGTCCTCTGAGAGCAAATATTTTTTAAATGCTAGCATGTCTGATTGAAATATTAAGTTTTATTTGCCATTGGGTTGATGGAATCCAAACTGGAAACATTTGAAATAAAAGTAATAATTTTGGAACATGCAACCTTTTAGTCGCAGCCAGTGGGTCCATAATAGAAAGTTTGCTTTTGTTCCAGCATCATATCTTCATATTTACTTCCATACTTTGCTATAATTTGTCTATCATAAGTAACTGGAGTTATTTCTAGCTATTGGGATTTGTAATATTTTGGAGGTTTCCTGAAGCTGTGGGGGAGTATGAAAGAACGTTACTTCCAATTACTGAAAATTTACCTTAAGTCCAGAGACATTAATAAGGTATCCAATTCTATGCTCAATAACATTACCATGGAACGGTGCCCAAACCTGTGCCTAGAAATGTGGCACAAATGGAAGTCTGAGGAGCCCTTGCACACACAGAAAGAGGGCCAGGATCCTTATAAGGGCATATTGGGAAATGGCTGAAGGCAGAAGGAGCCGCCTGTATGAGCCAAAGAGGATGGTATTGTGATAGAAACCGGGGTGTGGGGTAAAGTAGTGTGAGGTGGCCTCAGAACACCAAACTTGAAATTGTTATTGCCAGGCAAATTGTCTAAACTGGATCATGAAATGGTGACCCTGATATCAAGTCAAGATCAGGGGAAAAGCCAGTTACTGCCAAATGAATGTACAGAGATTTCTCCACCTAAAGAGCAGTCTAAGCATTGTGAAAACGGCTTTTCAAATAAGGGATGGCTTGTTGAGAATTTGGTATAAGGAGATCAGTAGGATTTGCCTACCCATATCCAGCTTTCAGCAAGGTTACTGATCCTGGAGTGCTTGAAGCATGCCCTCCTTGTTTCAACACATGAGAGCCAGTGTGGTGTAGTGGTTAAGAGCGGTAGACTCGTAATCTGGGGAACCGGGTTCGCGTCTCCACTCCTCCACATGCAGCTGCTGGGTGACCTTGAGATAGTCACACTTCTCTGAAGTCTCTCAGCCTCACTCACCTCACAGAGTGTTTGTTGTGGGAGAGGAAGGAAAGGAGAATGTTAGCCGCTTTGAGACTCCTTCGGGTAGTGATAAAGCGGGATATCAAATCCAAACTCCTCCTCCTCCTCTTCTTCCTTCCTTCCTTCCTTCCTTCCTTCTTGGAGAGGAACCTGGGCTTCTTTCTCTGTGGGTGGGGCTTTCCCCTCCTCCGAGAATGGTTCCTTCTTTGGGACAGAGCCCTCATGGGTGCCTCCAGCACCAGGCCATGGCCACCATCCAAGATGTGCTAGGAGTGGGAGGGAAGAAGAGCTGGGCAACTTCTGGGGGATCTCGGTGTGTCTCTGGCAGCCAAACCAACCAACATTTCTCTCTCTCTCTCTCTCTCTCTCTCTCTCCTCCCCCCCTTTCTGCACAGATGGTGGCACAAGTTCCCTCTACCTCCAGGATGGTGCAGTTGCACTTAGGCAGCCCAACATGCCTCGGCAACGTGGATTCTGCTTTCAGTGCCCCATTCCTTGGCACCCCCACAAGCCCCAGCTGGCCCTGCCTGCCCCGCCCACCCCTTCCTCCAGCCTTGCTCCCCTCGTTACCCAGAGTGCATCTTCCCAGGCAAACTTTCGCCTTGGCAACCAGAGCCGACCTTTGGCCCTACCCCCTCCCGTCATCATCGTGCCCTACTACATCCCGCCCCCTGGCCCCAGTGTTGCCTCCTCCTCCACCGTCACCTCTGCAGCTTCCAACAAGTCCTTCTATCCACTCAATGCCACTGATGACACCTCCTCCTCCTCCGCTTCCTACCAGGCACCAGCCTTCCAGAGCCTGCCCTTGCCCCCTGCCCCCTTCCACCACCAGCCCAACTACAGCCTGCCCCTTGGCCACAGGCTCCCTTATGGCCCCCTCCCATATTCCCCCACTATCAGCTCTGGCATTCAGTCCATCCAGGGTGACCCACTGAGTTTTGGTTCTGGCCAACAAAGCGTGCCCCCATCTCCCATCTTTTATTCACTCAATGCCAATGACGACACCTCCGCCTTCCCCGCTGCTTCCTACCAGGCACCGGGCCACCAGAGCCTGCCTGTGCCCCTGCCTCCTGCCCCCTTCCACCAGCCCAACTACAGCCTGCCCCTTGGCCACAGGTTCCCTTACGGCCCCCTCCCATCTTCCCCCACTATCTCCTCTGGCATTCAGTCCATCCAGGGTGAGCCACTGAGTTTCGGTTCTGGCCAACAGAGCGTGCCCCCATCTCCCATCTTTTATTCACTCAATGCCAATGACGACACCTCCTCCTTCCCCGCTGCTTCCTACCAGGCACCGGGCTACCAGAGCCTGCCCCTGCCCCCTGCCCCCTTCCACCAGCCCAACGCCAGCCTGCCCCTTGGCCACAGGTTCCCTTATGGCCCCCTCCCATCCTCCCCCACTATCTCCTCTGGCATTCAGTCCATCCAGGGTGAGCCACTGAGTTTCGGTTCTGGCCAACAGAGCGTGCCCCCATCTCCCATCTTCTATGCAGTCAATGCCAATGATGACACCTCCTCCTCCCCCGCTGCTTCCTACCAGGCACCGGGCTACCAGAGCCTGCCTGTGCCCCTGGCCTCAACGCCCAGCCCCTTCCACCAGTCCAACTACAGCCTGCCCATCAGCAACAAGCTTGGCTATGAGCCCCTCCCTTCCTCTCCTCCTCCCTACCAGTCCGTCCTGGGCGAGCCACTGAGCATTGGTTCTGCCTACCAGAGCCAACCCATCTACTATGCAGTCAACGTCAGTGACGATGGCCTTGCCCAGTCTGCCGGGCAAGGCCACCAGAGCCTACCCCTGCCCACTGCCCCCTTCCACCAGGCCAACTACAGTCTGCCTCTCAGCAACAGGCCCACCTATGAGCCACTCCCCATCGCTCCCTCCCTCCCACCTCCCTCCCAGCAGCCTGGCCAGGGTTACTCAGCAGGCTCTGCTGATGGCCAGCTCTGGTGGGATCCGTACGCACCACCCCATGATGAGTCAACCATGGGTAGCATCTTGTCCAGACGAGAACTCTTCACAAACTCCCAGCAAAGCCCACTCAGTGGAGGAACCTACTTTGACCAGAACGTAGAGGACTCTGCTTTCCAGCGGCCTGCCAGGCCCAGGCCTCCCCCCCTCCAAATTCCCCCACCTGACTTAGTAACTATCATGCCTTACGCATACCTTCCCATGCACTACCCAATGGCTCGCATGCAGTACCCATCTCCCTTGCCAGACCCTTACCAATACTTTAACCCTAGAGCGGAGGGTACCAACTTCTATTATCCCTCCCCTTTCCACATGCTAATGTTCTTCCCAGACCTGTATCGAAAGGTGTATGAGATCCCGTCCACGGACCAAAACCAACTCACTGACCAGAGCCAAAGCCAAGCAGACTCTTCTCAAAGCCCAACAGGATCATCTCCGGTCTTCAGCCAGAGCCAGCCAATGGTTGTGAGGCCAAAGGAGCGCCGAGGTGCCGACAGGCAAGCCACCTCCATGAGCAGCACCAAGTCAAGCAGAGGTGGGTGAGTGTGTACATGTATGTGTTTCTGTTATGCAAGCAATGTGTGATGTTTCCGGGCCCTGGCTGGGCATGGTGAGCCGATCTTCTCACAGGTGGTCACTTTCCATTGATAGCTCTACCACAGACAGACACCATCAAGCCCAAAGAGCTGAACAGTTACAGCACAATTGAACTCAGGCAGAGTTAGGGCATTTCCTACATACGGTAGCTGTCAGGCGTGGGGGAATCTTTCCTCCCCTAGTAGCATAAAAGAGAAAGGAAGGAAGAAACAAAAAAGTTCATATTTATGGTTTCATTCAGTCATCGTGGTGCAAGGCAAAGAATCCAGTCCTTAACTCCATAGTGATGTTGCTGACTCTGAGCTCCTCCTCTTCTTTCCCCAGCAACAGCCCTTGGCTGTAGGGGGGGCAGGGGTAGGCTCAGGGGTCAAATGTCTCTGAGCCCTTTGCTCTTGAACTCTAAATGTGCGACAGGTAGATGGGGATGGTGGCTCTTCTATACTTTCCAAGGACATTTCTGCTGTCAGCACTACCCCTCCTTCTCCTAATGCCTCATAACTAAGTTGCTCTGAGTTCTGCTGCAATTCCATCGTGTCTCCCTCTTCTCTTGAAACTAGTGGAGAAGGGGGGATGATCGCCACCATTCCTCCTCCGAGGGAAGCAGAGAAGGAGGGGGTGATCTCCAGCCCTCGTCTTCAGTCTAGTCCCTGACATCACCCCCTCTACAGAGCCCTCCTCCTCCTCCTTCCCTCCACGCCTTCGGTTTTGGTCTGCTGGGGTGACTTCTATAAAACTCCCTTTGCAAGTCCGGGGCATGAACATGTTCTGCATAATCCCATGATCTTTCTTCTGGCCCACACAAGTATTGCAACCTCTTCCTTCTCATTTGCGAGTCTAGAATTTGTTCTGCTTCGAACTTTTCCTCTCCTTCTACCAGGACTGGAGGTAGAGGTGGTTGTCTAGGTGCTTGGTAAGGGCACCGCTGGCAACCACAAGGATCTATGGAATACAGGGTAGATCTTCATTGATACCAGCAACCTGAGCCTACTCAAATGGCTCCCCTCTCTGGCTGTCCAGTTTTCTACCTTTCTGAATATCTTTCTGAATGGACATAAATCTGACATCAGGAATCACAAGACAGAGAAACCAGTAGGAGAACACTTCAGTCTCCCAGGACATTCTATACAAGATCTCAAAGTAGCTGTCTTATGACAAAAGAATTTCAGAAATAGACTGGAAAGAGAAGTTGCTGAATTGCAACTTATTACCAAACTAGAAGGGGACGACAGAGGACGAGATGGTTGGACAGTGTTCTCAAAGCTACGAACATGAGTGTGACCAAACTGCGGGAGGCAGTGCAAGACAGGAGTGCCTGGCATGCTATGGTCCATGGGGTCACGACGAGTCGGACACGACTAAATGACTAAACGACAACAACAACCAAACGTAAAACCATGGAGAGACCTGGTCTGAATAGAGACATTGGATTCTTATCTCATTATACATGACAAAGCTATATTTAGCCATCTCACCCCTTGCTTTTTCCTGTAAGACCAATTGCAGCTTTTAGCACTTCTGTTGGAATTCTGTACTGTCCTGGGGCTTTTCCTCATGCCTGAGAGTTGATGGCATTGTGTGGCAATGTCCCTCCCTCCCCAGAAATAAGGCACAAGACACAGTGAAGTAAGTTTAAGTGGGTGAAAAGGCCACAACTTTATTGGTTAAGGATGTTGAGCGGTATTGGCTTAGGCATTGGACCCTAACCGACTATATCCGACTGTAACCCGTGTGTTACAGTCTGGGAGAAATTAACCACCAGAAAGGAGCCCAGTGATATATATCTACTGAGACACCTCCTGAGGCCAACGTTGGGGGGTGCCCTAAGGCCCTGACCTCCGTAGGCCCAGGACAAAGCTACCGCCCCCGGAACCCCTTTAACGGGATTAAATCTCCAATTTCGGGCAGAGGATGACGTAATCTGCCCCCCATTATTTAGTTATGCAAATTTCCAATGCCTAACCGCCAAACCAAGTTGTGACGAAATGCTATGAGGTAGGCGAAAAAACCAGATTGGCTAATCCAAGTGGAAAAATTCCTACCCGGCCCCACGGCCAACCGAGGCAACCGACTGACTCCATAGCAGCGTCGGCCTAACCTGCCTAACCAAGAGGGCGGGTGGGTGGGTGATCCGATCGCTCGCGGTGCCAGGTAGAGAGAGGCAGTGTTCCCGCCTCCGGCCTGATTTAAATGCGGGGAAGGCCCCGCCTCCCGGCCGGCCCTATTGGTCAGCCGGGGTATGACGGAGGCGGGAACACCCCTCTCGCGAGAGGGCTGAGCTACCAGCAAACATCTGCTTTCTGCTTTCACAATATATCAATATATGATTTCATAATATCTTGGATCCATATCCAAAGGTCAGCTATGGTTTAAGGAGGGTTTTTTTATTGGCGTTTGTCTGTCTCAAGAGACAATGGAGTGCGTCTCCGGGGGTTTAAGGAGTGTTACATAACTTTTTGGGTGCCTTCAGTTATGACTGCATCTCCAGCAGAATGTCAAATTATATTAATGATTATATGAGTGAAAATAAAATATAAGGTTGAACAGCGTCTTGGCATGTTACATTCCAATAATTAACAAACTATTTTTCAATAAATATTGTTTAGTGCACTTCATTCAATATCTCTTTCATAACATGCAAGTTTTGTCAACAGGGCTAAACCCTATATTCTTTTGTGCCATTGGAGGATGTCAACCAGCATATCTACAAACACACACACTTCACGTTTCTCTATCCAGGCAAGTCAGAGGCACCTCAAGGACACAACCTGCACAGGCAAAAGCACTCAAGGAGGGCACGGAGGAGGTCCAGTGAGGGTGCAGTATGGGGACAGTCCTAGTGGGGCCGCCCTGGCCCTAAGGCTTCCCTGAGCAAATGTAGCGCTTCGTTGGGTGTCCCCCTCAAGGAGGAGTTGGGAGATCTGCTGCCTACTGCGGTATCCTGCTGGACTGACTGGAAATCCCCCCTTGGTCCTTACAGATCCCAAACTGGTAACCATGGAGCGCATCGTTGGAGAGATTGCCTTCCAGCTGGATCGCAGGATTCTCTCCAGCATCTTCCCTGATCGGGTCCGCCTCTACGGTTTCACCGTCAGCAGCATCCCTGAGAAAATCCAGCAGGTGAGGGGAGATTCCCCTGGCCCCCACTCCCCAGTCCTAGCCCTGCTGTGGTGTGTTGACAGACAGGGTGAATGTTGAGTGAAGAAGATGGAGGGACAGGAACCCTGAAAGCTGCAGCCCAGAGATGGGAAGACGCAGGCCTAGGGGCTAAACATGGCCCTTGAGGCCTTTCTGTTTGGCCCCCCAGGACCTACCCAAGACCTAGAGGAGAGAAAGACGCCTTTATCCAGGCAAGTAACGGTACAGTCTCAGCAGCAGACACCATGCTCAAGCATCGCAGTTCAGGAATTTAGGAGCAGGCCAAGGAGTTCAGGACTGGCGTGGGATGCTCACTCACAAGATTCCCTTGTGCGGGAATATCGAGACTGCAAGAGTCTGCTCCATCTGCAAAGGCGGTGTCTGCTTCTAGGCAACAAGTCTACACCCTCCAGCTCAGGATCCTGGCCAGTCACTGCTGCCTCCTGTCCAGCCTCCAGTGAGTTGGATCAAAGCCCTCCGCGGAGTCTTCCTGCTCCACAGGAATGTCAGGAAGGGAGACGACACCCTTGCTCACCCTTCCAAAGTGATCAAAGTCAGGGTGGAAAGGAGATCCCACTTCCTCCAACCCAGGCTCCCCAGCCCTCACCCCCGTTTCTTCTGCATCCTCCATCAGAGCCTGCCAATCCCAGCCCAATTTTGACAGTAGAGCTGCTGGGCTCCTGAGGTCACTCTCCTTGAGTGTTTTTGCCTGGATGGAATATGTGTCTTTGATCTCTTTATAATGGCTCTGGCTTTCCTGGATGAAGGATAGAGAGTGGTACATGAATGACTATAGAAAGCAGCCACTTGTTTCTATAGGGAAAAATGACCATTGTTGCTCTGCCAACTTTTGCCTCTGGCTCTGTCCACCACTGACATGCGCCCCAAAGAAAGTAACCTAGAAGGGAATGTGGCCCTCAAGCTAAAAAGTTTCCCTTACTGCAACTCCTGCCATGGCCTCTTCTCCTTTCAAAGTTGTGTTTATAGGAAGAACCCGTCAATTCCCACTTCTCTCCGTTATGATGTCCAATTCACCACCTGCATCAGTCTGCAAAGTATTTTTTAATGCCCTCACAAAAACTAATCAGAGCCAGTGTGGTGTAGTGGTTAAGAGCGGTAGACTCCTAATCTGGGGAACCGGGTTCGTGTCTCCGCTCCTCCACATTCAGCTGCTGGGTGACCTTGGGCTAGTCACACTTCTCTGAAGTCTCTCAGCCCCACTCACCTCACAGAGTGTTTGTTGTGGGGGAGGAAGGGAAAGGAGAATGTTAGCCGCGTTGAGACTCCTTCGGGTAGTGATGAAGCGGGATATCAAATCCAAACTCTTCTTCTTCTTCTTCTTCTTCTTAAAATGCATTTATCCTGATTTATCCATTTTTATGCGCAATTTTGTGTAATACATGTGTTTTTGCAAACAGATTTCTCCAATCAATATAATGCAATTGTATGTGTTCTTCCCATTAATGCCTTTTTGTATATTATTCTATCTGCATTTCTCTGCACATTTATTGGTTGGAGAATGGGTTAAGAATGTTGCGGTCAGATTGCTGATGGGAGCTTCTTGTCAAGAACGTGGTTGCAAAGGATGGCAACCAAGATGATCAAGGGCAGGCATCTCCAAACTTCGGCCCTCCAGATGTTTTGGACTACAATTCCCATCTTCCTTGACCACTGGTCCCGCTAGCTAGGGATCATGGGAGTTGTAGGCCAAAACATCTGGAGGGCCGCAGTTTGGAGATGCCTGATCAAGGGTCTGAAACCAAGCCTTATAAGGAACGGTTGAAGGAGCTGGGTATGTTTAGCCTGGAAAAGAGGAAACTGAGAGGAGATGTGATAGCCAGCTTCACCTATCTCAAGGGCTGTCACATGGAATATGGAGCAAGCTTGTTTTCTTCTGATCTAGAGGGTAGGACTTGAACCAGTGGTTCAAATTATAAGAAAGGAGATTTCCACTAAACATCAGGAAGAGCTTTCTTACAGTAAGAGCTGTTTGAAATCGAACAGTCTCCCTTGGGAGGTTGTGGACTCTCCTTCCTTGAAGGTTTATAAGCAGAGGCTGGATGGCCACCTGTCTTGAATGCTTTAGTTGAGATTCCTGCATTGCAGGGGGATGGGCTAGATGACCCTTACAGTCCCTTCCAACTCTACGATTCTATGCACACGTGACACCATTGTTAAAACAGCTGCACTGACGTCCCATCTACTATTGAGCCAAGTTCAAGGTGGTATTAATTTACAAAGCCCTGAACAACTTAGATCCAGGATACCTCAGGGATTTCCTGAACCTTTATATCCCAGCTTGATCACTGAGATCATCTACAGGAATGTTGTTGGTTGTTCCCCGAGTTGGTGATGGCTCACTTGACAACGAGAAACCAAGTCTTTAGTGCCATAAACCCAGTCAATAAAGATTCTGCAAAAGCCTGCCAAAAACTTTTCAGTTCCGCAAGTCCTATGCAGGCAGTTCACTGTATCTTTCCACAATGGTTACCTGGTGCTTGTTTTTAACTTTTTTATAATTTTAGTGTATGGTTTTCTATATTTTTAATGTTGCAAACTGCGAAAGGCTGGACTGGATGAATCCCAAGCCGGAATTAAGATTCCTGGAAGAAATATCAACAACCTCAGATATGCTGATGACACAACCTTGATGGCAGAAAGTGAGGAGGAATTAAAGAACCTTTTAATGAGGGTGAAAGAGGAGAGCGCAAAATACGGTCTGAAGCTCAACAGCAAAAAAACTAAGATCATGGCCACTGGTCCCATCACCTCCTGGCAAATAGAAGGGGAAGAAATGGAGGCAGTGAGAGATTTTACTTTCCTGGGCTCCTTGATCACTGCAGATGGTGACAACAGTCATAAAATTAAAAGACGCCTGCTTCTTGGGAGAAAAGCAATGACAAACCTAGACAGCATCTTAAAAAGCAGAGACATCACCTTGCCGACAAAGGTCCGTACGTATAGTTAAAGCTATGGTTTTCCCAGTAGTGATGTATGGAAGTGAGAGCTGGACCATAAAGAAGGCTGATCGCCGAAGAATTGATGCTTTTGAATTATAGTGCTGGAGGAGACTCTTGAGAGTCCTATGGACTGCAAGAAGATCAAACCTATCCATTCTTAAGGAAATCAGCCCTGAGTGCTCACTGGAAGGACAGATCCTGAAGCTGAGGCTCCAATACTTTGGCCACCTCATGAGAAGAGAAGACTCTCTGGAAAAGACCCTGATGCTGGGAAAGATGGAGGGCACTAGGAGAAGGGGACGACAGAGGACGAGATGGTTGGACAGTGTTCTCGAAGCTACGAACATGAGTTTGACCAAACTGTGGGAGGCAGTGGAAGACAGGAGTGCCTGGCGTGCTCTGGTCCATGGAGTCACAAAGAGTCGGACACAACTAAACGACTAAACAACAACAAAATATGATAAATGTCTTTTCCCCTGTTTGATTAAGCTTAAGGGGAATTTTTGGTTTACATAAGGCCCTAGTGATGTCTGTGTTAAATGCAGTAGCCATTGTCTCCCGAGAGATGGATGCCAACAACAAAGGAAAGAGAAATGTAGCTGCCTATTCGAAACATGTGCCTACAACTTTCTCTGACTTTGGGGTTTGAACTGTCAAACTGACTTGCTGGTGTTGATGCGGGGTAGCAGCTCCAAACCAAAGGAGGGTGCCAGCACTGGCCATAAAGAATAATCAAAGATGCCTTCCCCCCCCTCTGAAGATGCCAGGAGCGGCAGGAGTATTTTCCATTTGACCCTCCTGGCTGCATAAACCTGCAACTCTATAAAGGCGGCTGGGGAGGCTCAGCTTCTCTCAAGGGCTCAGAAACCCTCTTTTCTAACACTTGCTTCTCTCCCCACAGGCAGCCAATGACCCCCTGTCTCGAATGTCAGCAGATGAGCGCCAAGCCATGGGGGAGCGCTACGACACCATCATGAATATGCTGAAGCCAAAGGGCTACGACCCAAACTTCCACTCCAAGTTCACGGAGCACATCGTCAACACCTACGGGATCCTGAGGGAGCGCCCAGACGCGTCAGGCCCCGAAGGAGACGTCTACAACAACCCGAGCTACCTGCGGCAGGTGATTGAGCAGATCGTGCCTCCGGAGAAGATGACGGACTGCCTGACCCTGCTGGACTGCCTCAGTTTCCTGGCGTCCACGGACGGGAAGCCCTTGTTCATCTGGTGACCGTCCGCCTGTCCCCCTCCTGGGGTGTCATCCCACTGCAGCCACAATAAACCATCTGGAAACACCTGGCAAAGCGTCTTGTGCAAAGTCCATCCCGTGGGGGGGGGTGTCCCGCTGCCGCTACAGTCCTTCCGTTACCTGGGAGGAAGCCATTCCGAGGGCCCCTCGGGGCCTTCGACAAACGGACCCCCAACCCCACAGTCCTAGGATGGTGGAAAGCTGCCTCAAGCCCAGAACCAAAAGTCCAAAGCAACATGGTGGCTGGCTGAAAAGATGCCGTCCAGTAGGCCGCCGGTGCTATATGCCGTATTTTTCTGTGTATAACACGCCCCCGTGTATAAGATGACCCCTATTTTTTGAGCCCAAAATTAAGAAATAAATAATCGCAACATTCCGTGTATAAGATGACCCCCAATTTTAAACTTAAAAAAACTGGGGGAAATATAGTCTTATACCTGGAAAAATCCAGTAATCTTTAGAGGGTGTCCAAAGGCAGCCCTGTATATGCAAGCTTTGTGTGAGGTTTTATTGTGTTTTTATATTTGTTGGAAGCTGCCCAGAGTGGCTGGGGCAGGGGTTCCCAACAAAATTTTCTCGAGGACCCCTCATCGAGCCGCTATTGTGACAAGGACCCCCATTAATTCCTAATCCTAAAATTAAAAAGTGAGAGCCAAATTAAGTCTTTTTATATTTTATATTTATACGTTTTTTACAGTTACAACAGAGTACTCCATCAGTATACAGTTAGTTTTAATTTTCAGTTCTTAATGAGATGAGTTAAATCTGTCCTTTGAGTCCATTATTTCTGAAATATTAGGTTCCAAACTTGAAACTTTCACTCTGAAATCCGACCGCATGTCGAGCCGATTCCTATATTTGTTTTTCATGAAACACATGGAAGAAAATGCTTGCTCACACCGATATGTGGTTGCAAATGGAAGGATCTTTTTCATTGCCTTATCTCCAAGTTTCTTGTAGTCCTTGCGGCATACAGCAGAACTAATGCCTCTATCTAATTCTAGTTTTGCGCTAGACTCTGCTCATGCAGGAAGCGACCAAAACAAAAAATCTGTTTCATACGAAATATATTTAATATATTTTTTTATTCTAATAGCATCTTGCGGACCCCTCTGGCATAGCTCGCGGACCCCTGGGGGTCCCCGGACCACCTGTTGGGAACAACTGGGCTGGGGAAACCCAGTCTGATTGGGGGGGGCTACAAATAATACATAATTATCATAGGGGGCCCCTATATTTTCCGTGTATAAGACCAGGTTTCCCCCCTTTAATATAATGTCAAAAATGGGGGGGGCGTCTTATACACGGAGGCCATTCCCCCCATTTTCTTAAATCAGAGTCCCCCAAAATAGGGGGTGTCTTCATACCTGCCAAGTCCGGGTCGTAAATATCCGGGATCGGCAACGCGCACATGACCGGAAGTTGCGTGACGCAACTTCCGGTGGCGCTTTGCCCTTCTATGGGCACCAGAAAATGGCGGCGCCAGCGCCGGAAGTCGCTTCCACGCATGACCGGAAACACGTAAAAGCGACTTCCGGCGCCGGCGCCGTCATTTTCTGATGCCCATAGAAGGGCAAAGTGCCACCGGAAGTCGCGTCACGCAACTTCCGGTCATGCGCGGAAGCGACTTCCGGTGCCGCCACCGCCATTTTCTGATGCCCATAGAAGGGCAAGCGGCACCAGAAAAATGGCCGGGTAACAATTGCATTCTCCTCCACAGTCATAGCTGCCAAGTATCCCGATTTATGGGACAACAACGGGATTTTCCGCTAAACGGGAGAGCGCCGGGAAACGGTAAGAAAAAAGGGGTTTTCCCGGCGGATACGGGATACTTGGCAGCTATGGGTGTCTTATATCCGGAAAAATACGGTACAGTATATAAAAACACAATCAATTAGCCGATTGAAAGGTGAGGAGATCATTAATTAATTGGCTTAAATCAATTTGATAAGGGGGGGGAATAAAGAGGAAGTCTGCTCCCCTTGGATACCTTTCTGCATGGCGGGCATTACGAGGAAAGTTCTCAAGCTATAATCCAGCCAATGGAGAACAAAACGTTTTATTTCCTAATTCCTACTTGTACCTTGCTAGGAAAGTTTAATCTTGACCTCCTTTTCAATCTCCGAAGAAAGGGTCTTTCTTCCCCTGACCTTTCCGGCGCCTCTTTCCAGAGAGGAGCCCAGAGGGAGGCAAAGGCCTCGGCCTGGTCGGGGCTCCTTCTGGCCAAAGAGGCCTCGGGGCTCCCCCCCCTCCGGCAGGCCGCCCCCCCCCACTTATTTCTAGCCCCCCCCCTCAGAAAACAGTGAAAACACAATAGACACCTCGAAAGAACCCATCTTAAATCACAGACAACCCTCAAAAGGGCCTCAAAACTTACGCCTCCAGCAAAGGCCTCGTCCTCTGGAAAGGGAGCTGTAGGAAAAGGCGGGAAAAGAGCACAAGAGCTGGGGGGGGGCATCTCGGCTGCCCTTCTCTCCCCCCCCCCCGAGACGCCAGGCCAGGTTCTGGGGAGCTTCTGTGGGGGCCCCACCTGTTTGGGCTGCCCCCCATGAACCCCTTTGCAGACCCACTGGGTCAGGTTCTCGAGGGGCGTCTGGGGTTGGGGTGAAATCTGAGGGGAGAGACTGGGGGGGCGCAGCAGCAGAGCCAGTCGTCGTCGTCGTCCCGTCGTCCCCCCCCCATCCAGAGCCGTCCTTCCCTTTGGGGTCCCCTCTAGGGGGCGCCCCGGCGACTCCCGCCCCCTCCCTCCCTCCCTCCCTCCCCGCCTGACTCATCTCCCTCCCGGACTGGCTCCGCTTGCAGCTCGCTCCTTTCCCGGCCAGTTGACAGGGAAGGAGGTTTTCCTGCAAGCTCTGCCTTCCTTCTTCAACCCTCCACCCCATGGATTCTCCCCACAGAGCTTGCCACGTCTCTCTCTCTCTCTCTCTCTCTCTCTCTCTCTCTCCCTCCCTCTCTCCCTCTCTCTCTCTCTCTCCCCCCCCATCTTTTATCTCCAGGCTTTAGACTTCAGCATTTAATCCTTTTTTTTTCATGAATCATATTTATTTATTTTCCTTTCATCAAGATACAAACATTTACAATTATACATTTTCCAATTCACATCTTCAACCCTCCTTTCTCAACAAAAGGGAGAAAGGTAGGGGAGGGAAAAAAAGCGGAGGGAAAAAAACAAACCGCACAAAAAGAAAAAAAAAGACAAAGAAAGACAAAAAAAAGAGAATAGCGAATTATAATGATACAAATTAAAAGGACTTCCTGTTATCTCCGTCAGCATACTTTTTTCCTTTGTCGAATGTATATACAATCAGTACTATTTCTTTTTACCAGTGGTTTCACATTCCTATTGCTTTAATCCTCCTTTTTTTCCTACTACAGTGGAACCTCGGTTTATGAACACCTCGGTTTATGAATTTTCGGTTTATGAACACCGTGGACCCATCTGGAACGGATTAATTCATTTTCCATTACTTTCAATGGGAAAGTTCGCTTCGGTTTATGAACGCTTCAGTTTATGAACAGACTTCCGGAACCAATTACACCCATGCTTCAGTTTATGAACGCTTCAGTTTAAGTACTCCGCGGACCCGTCTGGAACGGATTAATCCACTTTCCATTACTTTCAATGGAAAAGTTCGCTTCAGTTTATGAACGCTTCAGTTTATGAACAGACTTCCGGAACCAATTGTGTTCATAAACCGAGGTACCACTGTAGTGACCTCTTTTTTGTTGTTGTTGTTGTTATTTTGTTTCTACTCAAACGCTATCATTGGTATTTGGTTTTTACTATATTTCATAACGTATTTTTTATACCTATCCCATTTTTTCACGAATTCTTCTTTAACCTTTCCTCTCAGGCTATTCGTTAATTGTGCCATTTCGGCAAATTCCTGGAGTTTATTTTGCCATTCTATAATTTTTGGGGCATCTTTTTCTTTCCATTTTTTGGCAATAACAATCCGTGCTGCTGCTAACGAGTATAAAAGGATTTCTCTTAACTGTGGTGGAATATCTTTCTGAAGTGTAACACTCAATAAAAAGATCTCCGGTCCTAACCCCCTCTTCCTTTTGTGACTCTCTTTCGTTCAGATTTCCGTCCGGCAAGTTGTGAAAATTATTATGGCCAATGGCCTCAGAAGTTTTGCTTTTTAATATATCTTTTTTAGCAGCACCTCCTCCTGTGCCCATTGTTGTTCTTTGGGCTATGAGGAGATGTTACAAAAATCTGGGGCATTATAACTTTTAGGGGAAAAAAGGCAAGTAATTGGGAGTGGGAATGAGAGATTTTTATCCTTCTCATAATACTAGAAACAGGGAATATCCAATAAAGCGGATGTGAAATTCAATCTATTTTAGCATTTTAACTTTTTGTACGTTTTAAAGTGGGGGGGGGGTCAAGTTTTGTAAGGACAGGTAACAGAAGGCACCCCACCTATCAAGAGAAAATATGTCTGAAGAGGTTTCAGGTAGGTAGCCGTGTTGGTCTGAGTCGAAACAAAATAAAATCCTTCAGTAGCATCTTAGAGACCAACTTAAGTTTTTATTTTGGGATGAGCTTTCGTGTGCATGCACACTTCTTCAGATACACTTGAAACAAGTCAGTCCCTTATGTATATTCAGAGGGTGGGGGGGTGGGGGAATGGGTGATGGGCTGATGGGAGTGGGAAACCTGTAGATGGCTGTTAACGACTGCTGATGACTGCAATTGGTCCTGGGGGGGGGGGGGGGAAGCAAGGGCAGAGGCGCTAAAGAAAGCTTGATCATGCATAATGAGATAAGAATCCAATGTCTTTGTTCAGGACCAAATGTCTTTGTGCAGGACCAATTGCAGTCATCAGCAGTCGTTAACAGCCATCTACAGGTTTACCACTCCCATCAGCCCATCATCCATTCCCACCCACCCACCACCCACCCTCTGTATATACATAAGGGTCTGACTTCTGTTTCAAGTGTATCTGAAGAAGTGTGCATGCACACGAAAGCTCATGCCAAAATAAAAACTTAGTTGGTCTTTAAGGTGCTACTGAAGGAATTTTTTGACTGAGGTTTATGTTTCCTGTTTTCTTTTCCCAAGCAGAGATAATGCGTAAGCGTGGTGGCAGCTCCCTAAAAAAAGGGGTCAACAACTTTGTGGAACCTTTCCTAAAAAAGGCCGACAACTCTGGAAAGGGGGGGGGGCGCTGGAAGGATCTTTGCACCACGTCGGCCCTGGCCCCATCTGCCATGGGGAGCTCTGGGGAAAACCCGCCTGAGGGGGCCCTTGCAGGGTGGGGGGTGCCCCCCACAAATCCCCACGGTACCATGGCACCAGGGCAAGGAGCTGCCCCCCAAACATCCCCTTAGAGAGGCCCGGGGAAAAGGCGCCAAGGGGGGAGAAGGGAAAAGGCTTGGCCATTTGGCCAGAGAAGCGGGCCAGGGCCAAGGAGGGGAAAGGAGGAGAAGGAGGAGGTAGCTCTTTCTCTTTCTTTCTTTCTTTCTTTCTTTCTTTCTTTCTTTCTTTCTTTCTACTCTTCCTTCGCTCCGAGAAACGGCTGAAGGCGGACTACAGATTAGGTGGGCGGAGCACAAAAGGGGGGGGGAATAATAAAAAGTCAAAATTTTATATACAGAGAGAAAGAGAGAACCTTCCTCCACAGAAAAAAAACCACAATGAAAATAAACGCAGATAGAATTTTCTATATATGTCAGGACCACCTTCGTCCAGGAATTTATTTAATTTTTTTTAAAAAAGTTAAACATTGATAGAATTATTATTTTTTATTCATTTTTATTGCATTTTGGAAATTTACAAAAAAAATAGATTAATCCTAAACCGTATATACTGAGAAGAAAAGAAAGTAAAAAAATACATAAAAGAAAAACATAGAAATAGAAAAGAAATTAAAAAGAAAAAGTTATTTTTCAAATACACAAAATTACTTAAGTTGTACAAACCACAATTTGAATATTTTATACACAAAATTAATTCCTAGGAAGTGTTAGGGAAAAATCTGGGTGCGAGGCTGCTCTGCCACCTGCCTCGTCGGGCATGAGCCCGCGGTCCACTGCGGAATGAAAAGGAAGGAGTCCAGCCACCAAACAGCAAGGTTTATTCCTGCGCAGCAGGTTCAAGCCAAGACTGAACACTGAGGACAGGGTTACAAGAAGCAGGAGACCATTTTTGCTCCAGAGGGTCTCAGTCTCTCTGGCCCATGATGGCCCCAGTAGATTTGGTTCAGCAATAAATCCCAACCATTTCATATTGGCCATTTGATTTTGAAGCCAGTATTTCCCCCCAAGATTTCAGGGCAGCTTTGCATAACGTTCCTGAACCTTGGTTTCTTTCTTTTTTCTTTTTTAATAATTATTTATTAGATTTTCCAATTAAACACATTTAAGACATTATACAAAACAAACAAACAAACAAACATTCAAAATACATACATCACTCTTTTACAATTCTTATTATTCTTAACCAAAAACATACTCCGCCAAATTTGACTTCCCTCCCTCCCCTCAATAGGTTTTCTAATCAATTCTTATCTCGCAGTTCCTTTATATCTAATCTTTAAAATCAATTCGTAGGATTTATTTCAAGCCTGCAAGTGTCTTCAAACCTTTACAGTTCATTTCCATATAATCCACAAATTTACTCCAATCCCTTAGAAACCTTGTCTCCCTCTGGTTTCGAATCCTGCTAGTCAGTCTCGCTAATTCTGCATATTCAATCATCTTTGTCTACCTTGGTTTCTATACTACCTGCTGAAGGGGAAAAATCTGGGACCCCTGGCACACCTTTTTTTAACTCTTCCTAAAACTTGTTTTATCTCCTGAAATTGTGACACCCACACGCACCCACATGCACCATCTACTGTACCTTCCAAATGGCACTCAGCTTTAAGTTTTTGAAATTGCGCCCATTGCAATTACCCCTAAAGGCAGCTTGAAAAAAAGAATTAATGGCACAAGATCAATGGCTCCACAAAACCTCTTATCCAGTGACCAGAGATTTTGAAACCTAATTTTCTTGGGGCCAAATCTCTGCTTGGGATTGCTGCCTTCAGCACCAGGATGGGCAGAATAACACGCCAGGAAACTGAGGCAAGGCCAGCTGCTTCACTGGAGGTACTGCAGTTAACTGGCTTCTTTAAAAATGGCAGCAGGTGGAGCCCTTGCTTAAGGTAGGTACGTAATTCACAGGTTTGGTTTAGCTTTTGCTTTCCTTTAGTTGAAGTTGAACCAGAACTCATAAGAACATAAGGTGAGTCTGCTGGATCAATCCCAAGGGGCCCATCTAGTCCAGCATCCTGTTCTCGCAGAAGCCAAACAGGCCCCAGTGGCAAGCTCACAAGCAAGATTGGAGCACAAGAGCAACTCTTCCCCACCCCCCACCCCCAGTTCCCAGCCACAGCTGTGGAGGGCAGAGCATAAGCCATCATAACTAGTATGTATGGAAGTGAGAGCTGGACCATAAAGAAGGCTGATCGCCGAAAAATTGATGCTTTTGACTTATGGTGCTGGAGGAGACTCTTGAGAGTCCCATGGACTGCAAGAAGATCAAACCTATCCATTCTTAAGGAAATCAGCCCTGAGTGCTCCCTGGAAGGACAGATTGTGAAGCTGAGGCTCCAAAACTTTGGCCACCTCATGAGAAGAGAAGAATCCTTGGAAAAGACCCTGATGTTGGGAAAGATTGAGGGCACTAGGAGAAGGGGACGACAGAGGACAAGATGGTTGGACAGTGTTCTCGAAGCTACGAACATGAGTCTGACCAAACTGCGGGAGGCAGTGGAAGACAGGAGTGCCTGGCGTGCTCTGGTCCATGGGGTCACGAAGAGTCGGACGCGACTAAACAACAACAACAAACTAGTGAACTGGGGAAGAGAGGCCTCAAAGACAACGTCCAGTTTATTGTTTCAGCTTTCCTGCCGTGGGCCCTCGTCCCCTTTAATCCGTCCTTCTCATTGCGCAGATGAGGGCCTGAGGCTGGGAGAGAGCCACAGCCACACGCTCCATGCTCCATGTCTGAAAAGGGCTGGGCTTGAACTCGAGTCTCCAGCCCAACTCTCTCCCCACCTTCTTCCAGGGGGTCCTGGAGGCGCTTGCCACGCAGCTGCTGAGATTTTCCTGGGATTTGGGGGAGGTTGGCCAAGGCTGTGACTCATTCCTCTCAACACCTCGAAGTTACCGTAACAGCTCCTTTGAAGCCAATGCTGTTGCCTCCTTTCTCCCTGGCTCCAGGAGCAGAGCAGGGGTGGGGAACCTTTTTGGCACCATGGACCAGATCCTTATCAGGATCCGGCACATGGATCCAGCACATATTTACCAGGCTCGGGGCATGTGGCCCCCTCCTCACCACCTGCTCCCTTCCCCTTCACTGGAGTGCAGCATCCTTTGCCTCTTTCTCCTGGGTCCGACGGCAAGGGTGGCTTGAATGGCGAGGATTTTTGTACTTGCTTTGTGGGGGTTGGACTAGATGACCCCTAGGAGCCCTTCCAGCTCTACAGTTCTATAAGGGCCATTGTCCAGAGTGCAGTTCAGGTGAAGGACTGCATTCAGGGCTATAAAGGCTTTGGGGCTCTTCACTGCTGCTGCTGCTGCTGCTGCTGTTTCAGAGTCATAACAGAACTGGAAACCCCTTCAAAGCCACACACCCACAGAGCCCCCACATGACCTCTGCATTCTCCACAGTCCACCCCCTTCCTGCCCCACCATGAGAAGCGGAGGGGTAGAAGTCACCTGTTTGGTAGAGAGCACCCTTGGATTAGCGGGGCTTCCTTTAAACATGCACAGGATCAAGTGATTGGTATCTGAGGGAGAGACTAGTGGGGGATCCAGACAGATAGTGTCCCCTTTCCATTCAGAGACCACAAACAGATCTTGCCCGGAGGGGAAGGGAGAAGAAGTAGGAGGAGCTGGCGAAGATGCCACTACCCAGCCACCACTCCTGTCTTCCTCCCACAACTGCCACCAAAAGGGCTTCTTGTCCTGAGGGTAGAAGGGGCAGATGAAGCCCCCCCTCCCTGTGAATGTCCTTCTCATTGTTCATTCTTCGTGGTTTATGCTCACAGGACAATTGGGGCTCTAGCAGGCAATTGTGCTTTCCATACCATACGCACCAAAAAACAGTTTGGGGGCAGTTGTACTCCTTCAGCTGCAATCTGTGCATCTCCCATAGTTGCTGGCTAAACCCTCTAACTTTTTGTGCTGCAAATGTTCTGGTTCTGGGCTTACTTCTGAGTACTGTCTACGCTCTGGTAACCTTGGTTAGATTACTGCAATGCATTCTACATGGTGCTGCCTCTGAAGATGGTTCAGAAATTCAGTAGCCAGGTTGCTCAATGGGGCAAGACAATTTGGGCATGTTGCACCGATCCTGTCCTGGCTGCACTGGCTGCCATTTAGTTTCCACACCCAATTCAACATGCTGGTTTGGACCTATAAAGACTTAAATGGCTCAAGGAGTGCTTCTCCCCATATGAACCAACCCGGACCCTGAGATCATCCTCTGAGGCCCTTCTTCATGTGCCCTGTCCACGAAATGTTTGTCCAGAGGGCGGCAACAGGAGAACAGGCCTCTTCTGCCGTGGCTCCCCATTTGTGAAACGTTCTCCACAGAGGGGCTCAACTGGCGGCCTCACTATGTTTAGACACCAAGCAAAACACACACACACACACACACACAATCCCTGTGGTCCTCACTATGTGGGAGTAACAATAACAATAATCCTCATAAAACTGCTTGCACCAAGCAGTTTTTGAAATCCTCAAAGAATGTTCAAGCTTTTCTTCAAGTATGAACATTCAAAGCAACCCTTAAAAAGAAAACTCAATAATATGGCTCATTCTATCACATGTGGTGGACATGCCCCGAGATAAAAGGCTTCTGGGAAATGATTTATAATGAAATGAAAAAGATATACAAAAACACATTTTTGAAAAAACCAGAGGCCTTTTTACTTGGAATAGTTGGGGATGAAATCCCAAAAAAAGATGTTAATTTGTTTATGTACACCACCACAGCTGTGAGGATCTTACTTGTGAAATATTGGAAGAAAGAAGAATTGCCCTCTTTACATGAATGGCAAATGAAAATGTTGGACTTTATGGAATTAGCAGAACTGACAGGAAGACTCCAAGACCAGGCGGATGGGAGAATGGAGGAAGATTGGAAAAAAATCAAAGTGTATTTAGGGAATTATTTCTGAGTAATAAAAGATTGATCATCTAGGGAAATACCGAAGTCAAGGCATTAGGGAAAAAAAGGAAAAGATTATAAAACAGGAAATTGAGTTATGAATATAAGATTGTGATTAAGATGAATTAAGAAAAATATGAGGATGAACTTAAAAAGTAATGAGCTAGAAACTGTTACAGATGACTTTAAAATGAAAATCAGATAGAAGGGACTTGGGGAAGCAAAAGAGACAATGATTTAAAAGATGGTATAAGATGAAATGTGTTTATTGTTTTTGCTGTTTTGTATTTTTATGTTTTGTAGTGTTATTTTGTTAATGTGTTATGTTTTTTTTAAATGTGTTTATAAAATCTAATAAAGTATTATAAAAAAGAAAAGAAAACTCAATAATATGATGCCACGTTGGCATTTGAACATTGATGCCTGAGGGAGCGCCCATGAAAGCTTACGCCATAAAAGTTCCTTCCCATTGTCATATTTGTTGCTTTTGATGCAGTGGACTAACACGGCTGCCCTTCCTTCAGAAGTTGCTCAAGTTACTGTATTGTCTCACTTGCCTGCTATGCCTTCCTGTTAGACTTGAACTTGCTTCTGGGGATGTTGCCTCAGTCCACCACACAAATCTCATGCAAAGCCCCTGAAACATCTTAATCTAGTTCAGAATCCACAAGGAAGTCAAGAGCACACTCTGGCCAAGATCCACAGGGAAGCTCTCCTGTGCAAGGGAGCCCAGCTGACAGAATCATAGAATTGTAGACTTGGAAGGGACTGTGAGGGTCATCTAGTCCAACCCCCTGAAACGCAGGACTCTTTTCCTCAATGTGGGGCTAGAGACAGGACTGGCCCTCACAGAAGCCATGCTGGTTCCACTTTAGCAAGGCATGCTCTTCTCCACATTTGGTAATTCTGTTGATAATAAGTTTATTATCATTTTCCTGCCTGGAATAGATGTTACTAGCCTGTAATTTTCTGGATATTCCCTGGATCCAATTTTAAAACCTGGCATTCCATTGGCGACTTTACATTTCTTAAGTACAGGGGCTGATCTGGGGACAAGGTCCATGTTATCGTTAGATAGTCATTTTCCGCTTGCGCAGCGGAATGCCCCACTGGATTGGCCCTATGTATTTTCATTCCTTATACAAGAAGGATCTTCCTGAGACCTTTGGAGTCAGTGTTTCAAACCAACAGGAGCCCTGAGTTAAAATCCAACAGAGGTGACTCTCTTCTTGCGCAGGAGGTCACTGGTTTTTGGCTGCAAAGGACTTTTTGTGGGGTGCAGCTTTCTTAGGAATTTGCAGAAGTGGGCTGGTTGTTGACTCTCCGTCCCTTCTACTTTTTTTCTTTTTAAAAGCCCTGCCATGTACACTCCCCAAGGCTTTTCACATGGTCAAGAGAATGGCTGGAAACATGCTGCCAAGTGAGAGAAGAGTGTGTGCTCTGCACCCCCTTCAGTCAGCCCTCAGGCACAGCGCAGGATGCTGCCCCACCAATGAGGATGAAGAAGTCAAGATTCCGTTTGCCAGCCCAGCCATCTACTCACAGGGGCACCTCTTGCCCTCCTCCCCAGGGTCGGCGTTGCCAAGAAGGCTCTTCTGTGCTTAGTTAAGTCAGCGGGTACGGAAGCTGATCCAATGAAACTTGGTGGCCAAAGGAAGATGTTGAGTGGCCAGAAGGCACACCAGGATTCTGGCATCCACAACCTGACCCTAAAGCATGTTGACCTAGCAAGGTGGATGCCGCACGTTCAACATGGAGGCAACTGTGTCACAGTAATTGAGGAAGATGTTAAATAATTACCATTCATTAGTAGAGTCAGTCATGAAGGGAAAGAGATTCCAATGTGGGTAACCAGGAGTGCATGTCAGGTGATATTTAGCCTTTTAAAAATGAATCTTAGGAACCCGGACTTGATAGAAATTGCTTCTGAGATCCTCCTAGCCCTCCGTGGAGCTGTGCCTGGGGGTCAGCAACCCACCCAGGGCCCACATTGGCAAAGAAGACTGGATTCCCAGAACCACATCCAAGCAGACCCTGCTGGTTGGGCCAAATCCTGTTTCCTAACTCCCCATTAAATGCCAGGTGTGGGATAAATGTGGCAAGAACAGGCAGAGTGCCTGAAAACAACCTCGGTTCATATCTCATCAAACTTTTTTGCCAGCAAGTAAATTGGGAGGTGAATTCCTCATCCACAAATCAATAACACCACCTACACCAGTGATGGCGAACCTATGACATGCGTGTCAGACATGACACACAGAGCCCTTACTGCTGGCATGCGCCCCATCGGCCCATTCACGCTGTTGTTGTTGTGTGTCCCCCCCCCCCAGTTTGTTCTACCGCTCCTCCTCCCGCTACAGCTTGTCTCCGCTGTTAAATCCCGGATCCTTTTGTTGTTGTTGTTGTTGTTGTTAGTAGCCAGAGATTGTTTTTAACCCTTTCTGTGCTGTTTTTTCTGGCGCTTTGGCAGACAATGATTGGGTGGAACAGCGTTCATTTTTTAACCCGTTCTGTGCTAGGTCTTTTGGCGCTTTGGCAGACTATGCCGGTGCTGCGTGTTAGTTCCAGTGAAGGTATTATTCGTCATTTATTTCTGTTCTCTTTCCCCCCCAAAAAGCGCAGCAGCTTTGGGGCACCCCCCAAAAAAAAGCAAAGCAACTTTTGCACCCCCCCCAAAAAACGCCAAAACTTTGGTCAGTAGCTGCCCCCCAAAAGCTCAACAACTCTGGGCACTTTGTGATAAACAAGGGGTTTTTGGTTTGGTTTGGTTAAATAATTAATTGTTTTGTTTATTAAATACAGTTATATATTACAATTATACACTTTTGTTATTTAAACTATAAATATCGTGAAATTATGGGTTTTTTCCTCGAAGTGACACACCAACTGAGTTATGCTCAGTTTTTTAGCGAATTTTGACACACCAAGCTCAAAAGGTTGCCCACCACTGGCCTACACTCTCTTCTGGAATGGGAGATTACCTGGCTGGAAGTCTTGCCAGAAAAGGGTGAGGGTGAGAGTAGGTGCCGGGCATGATCCACTGTGCAAGTGACACCAAAAAGAATGGGCGTTGGATGGAAGGTGGATGCAGAAGCCCAGACCCAAAGTTCATGGACACCTGGAGCCCACCTGGAGCTCCTGGGGAAGGAAGCAGGGGCTTCTTTGCTGTGTGCGCCCACTCTGTCCTGATGCCATGCTCCTCAGAGCTGGAGTGAGTGAGGCTCAAGCATCACAGCACCTATGTGCACACTAGGGATGGGACTGGCCGTGGAGTCATCACCTTGCTTCGAGGGAGGAGTGCCTCTGAGCAGCCTGCCTGGCCCTCCCACTGCCTATCAGTGATGCACAACAGTATCACCTCACAAACACAGGGAGATCTCCTGAAAGCGTTTGCAGCAGGAGGCGCTTGCGCAACATCTGGGCAGATGCAATAAACACCTGCATTTATATTGCCACATTTAGGAAAACGTGCTGCTCCTGGAACCATCCCAACTCTCAGGTGAGCAGGTGAGGGCCTGCCTCTCCTCCTCAGCCTTGGGGGCAGCATGGCAGACAGCCAAGTCTCTCTCTCTCTGTGTGTGTGTGTGTGTGTGACTGTGACACAACTTGTACTTGCAAGTACCTATGGAAGGCTGGGGGGATATTTGTGTGTGTCAGCTATTCTGCCAGCTACAAACCCTAAGCATGGCATCAGGAGTGGAGCAGAGCGTGGTGGCAAGGAGTTCTGCTAACACATGTTTGATGCTGATGACTTTCCCAGTGCCATGCCAGGAAAGAGGAAGAGGGAGGGACATCTGCTTCCAGGCAAATGTGTTTATGACTGGGATGTGCTCCCTCCTAAATAATCTGCATCTCATTATCTGAATCTTGGCAGAACACTGGCTTGCCTGGAGAGAACACCTTCTTTCCCGGGAGTATAAAACCCTCCCCTGCGCTTGCCTGTCACTGCACTCCGGCTGCAGCGCATGAGGTGCCTTATCACCACGGCCATCATCACCTCCTCACGTGAGACCATAATTAGACCTTTTACCTCTGGGCAGGCTCCTGCAAATTTGTAGCTCTGCGGCATTTAATCTGCAATCAAACCAGGAAGCTGAAGGAAGTCCGGGTGCAAGACCTGTTAGTCAGCCGCTGGGTCTGAGCTGGATTGCCCAAAGCGCCTGCCCTTCAGGAGCTCTCTGGCAAAGCGGCTGGGTCACAATGAGGCATGACTGAGTGCCCGGCTATTTAGAACACATGACAAGAGGCACCTAGAGTGGCTGGTTAGATCCCAGCTGTGCCTCACTTCCCCACTTCTCCTCTCAGGTCCTCTTGGGGAGGATCTCAGCTGGACACAACCGGCAGCCAGCCAGTTACTCCTGGACCATTTTGGACAAGCATCCAGAAGAGAGGTGAGTGCTCTGGGTTGGGGCCGTTCCCTTTGCCCTCGCGCTACAGTTGGGCAGAGGAGGTCTGTCCATGCCCAGGAGGGCACAGGGGGGAAAGGCTCGTTCCTCCAGCCTCATCCGAACCTCCTTCTGGGCCACCTTCTGGCTTCAGATCCCAAAAGAACCTGCACTCATAGAATTCTGGAGTTGGAAGGGAGCATCAAGGAAAGGATCCTCCGAAAAGGATCTCGGAGTCTTGGTAGACCACAGACTTGACATGAGTCAGCAGTGTGATGCAGCAGCTAAAAAAGCCAATGCAATTCTGGGCTGCATCAATAGGAGTATAGCATCTAGATCTAGGGAAGTAATAGGACCACTGTATTCTGCTCTGGTCAGACCTCACCTGGAGTACTGTGTCCAGTTCTGGGCACCACAGTTCAAGAAGGATACTGACAAGCTGGAACGTGTCCAGAAGAGGGCAATCAAAATGGTCAAAGGCCTGGAAACGATGCCTTATGAGGAATGGCTTAGGGAGCTGGGTATGTTTAGCCTGGAGAAGAGAAGGTTAAGGGGTGATATGATAGCCATGTTCAAATATATGAAAGGATGTCATATGGAGGAGGGAGAAAGATTGTTTTCTGCTGCTCCAGAGAAGCAGACACGGAACAATGGATTCAAACTTCAAGAAATAAGATTCCACCTCAACATTAGGAAGAACTTCCTGACAGTAAGAGCTGTTCGGCAGTGGAATTTGCTACCAAGGAGTGTGGTGGAGTCTCCTTCTTTGGAGGTCTTTAAGCAGAGGCTTGACAGGCATATGTCAAGAATGCTTTGATGGCGTTTCCTGCTTGGCAGGGGGTTGGACTGGGTGGCCCTTGTGGTCTCTTCCAACTCTATGATTCTATGATTCTACCTCCAATGAAGAAGAGTCCACTGCTTTTCAATGAAACAGGGCTCAAAACCAGAGGGGTTTGGTCATAGCTTGAAGGTGGAGGTATTGTGTAATGTGACTCCTCCTCCATTCAGCCTTTGGCCCTTGCCGGTGCTGGTTTACTCCTAAGCAGCCCCTGCAGCAGGAGGGGCCCAAATGGTTCTCCCTGCACTGATTCTCTGTGAAGCCCAGAGATGGGGGAGGCTGGCCGCTGGGGCTGCTGGGAGTTGGGAGTCCCATGGTCACATAGTCACTTTGGTGGGACATCTGTCAGTGGCCTTGAGCAGAGCTTTTTTCTGGGGGTACGCAGGGGGACGCATACCCCTAAACATTTTGTGAATCTAAGTTTGCCTCATTGAGGGGCAGTATTTCAATAGGAGTAGGAAATTGAGAGTACCCCTAAACATTTTTTTAAAGGAAAAAAAGCACTGGCCTTGAGACATATGTAAAAAGCAGTTTGCTAATAATTATAAACACGCATGCACAGTGTTCGCTCCCAAGTCTGGCCCATCTTGTGACCTGTGGTAATTCTGTTAATCCTCTAGCGACCACATCCTCTTCCTTGATTACAAAAACAGTTCCATGTACTCTTTGCATCTTTATATCTCATCTTCTCTGCTGATAAACAGACCTACCGTAATTCTTAATCTCTTCCTCTTCCTTTTGACACACTAGGAAACCATTCTGCCGATCTCTCTTATCTTGTTTGTTGCTTTACCTCCATGGTGCCTTTGCACCATGAGCAACATTTTCTTTCGAGCCCTTAGCTGTGATTCCTGCATTGCAGGGGGTTGGACTAGATGGCCTGTTGGGTCCCTCCCAATGACGCCATTATATGGTCATCATGTGCTTCTCTTTCATAGAATCGTAGACCTGTAGTGTTGGAAGGGATCAACTCCTTCAATGGTGGCCTCCCTCAATGGGGTGTCTGGTTGGCCATTGTGGAAAACAGGATGTGCTGAATTAGGTGGGTCGCCCCCTTCCTTTGATCTGATCCAACTGCAACCAGCCTCTTCTTATGAGGAGGCTCTTAGCATGGGAGAAGGATGGCCTGCGCTGCTCACCTGACCTCTCTCCAGCTGAGCCGCTGCTGCATCTTGGGATGGAGGGACGAGGATGGCGCAGTGCAAATGCTTCAGCAAGATTCGCTCTGCTGGCCCATTTGCACCTCACCCCTCCCCTCCTCCATTCCAGAATCCAACAGCCACTCAGCTGGCAGCCCCACCAAGGAGCTATGCTAACGGGAAAAAGTGCTGCTGTTTCCCCAGCGGATGTTCTGGCCTCCAGCCACCAGCACAAGCTCAGGTGTGCTTGCTCTCAAAGGCACTCGGCAGGTTTGTCTGTGCCCTGGAATTGTGGTAATTAGGATGATTAGGAGAATTCTAATGACAAGGATGTTGACGTTGTTGTCCTCGTGGTGTCCAAATTGCTTTGCTCACTCAAACCCACAACCTTGTCAAACGGGTCCCTGTTATTTCTGCGGCACAGCACAGGAGGGATCTGAACCCAGGTCCACCAGCATTGCCCACTCTCTTAGGGGCGCCCCGCATGAGGCTTATATGGGGGGAGGGGGAAAGAGACACCTAAAGGGAGGCAGCATTTCACATTGACTCCCCCCCCCCAACTAACCCTCAACTCCAGGCAGCTGGTGCGTCAGTGGCAGAGGGGGCTCCTGAGGGGCAGGGGGGGTCCCAGGGCAGGTTTGCAGCACAGCCTCCAAGTAGCAGCCTTAGATCCAGGCTGTTGGTCCCTCTAGCTCAGCGCTGTCCACTTTTCTCTTTTCATTTCCTGAGCCACCTCTTTCTCCAAGGTGGCAGCATGCGTAGTTCTCCCCCTCCACTGTTCATCCCCAACAACCCCGTGAGGTAGGTTAGGCTGTGAGCAGCGTTGGACTTTGGGCTCTCAAATTTCAGCGGCGTCATTTGTGCTGCCAATATTGGGTGCCCCTCCACCTCTTGCCTTCCATTCTGCCCCATAGTTGTGGTGCCCCTGAGGCTCTGCACCCACGGCAGCCAAAGTGACGCACATTCATTCCCCTAAATCTGCCTCTGCTGAGAGGTGGTGACTGGCCCAGGCTCACCCCGGGAGACCCATGGCCGAGGGGGGCTAAAGGTAAATTAATAAAAATTATTATTATTATTATTATTATTATTATTATTAATAATAATAATAATATACCGATATTCCTCTTCACTTACGCCATGGAAGTATTCCACTTCAATCAGGCCTTCAATTTAAGGACTTTTAAATGTTATACTGTTAATATAATAAATAGAATATAATTAATACAATGGTGGTGGGTGCAAAGGGGTGTCCAGTGGAAAGGAGGCAGAACTGGCGTAGATGGGGGGGGGAGTGGCAGGGGTCCCTAGAGAGGGGAAACGTCCTCTCGTGAAAAAGGCATTTAGGCTGCTTTGGAAGAGCAGAGGGGGTTACAGCCGGACCTGCCCCGCTGTGGGGCAAGTGGGGTGGCGGCAGGCAGGGCCTTTGCACATGGGCCGGGGAGGCCTTGTTGGTCGGCAGGGCCCCCTCCCCTCCCCTCCCACGCTCTTCGTTCTCTCTCCCGAAGGAGGCAGGCGGGCGGGGGGGGGGGCGCCTCCGCCCGGGGTGGCGGCGCCCGCAGAGCCGAGGCGCCCGAGGCAGTAAGCTTAGTGGGGATGGATTTCCCTGGCTGGGGGGCTCCTCTCCCCCACCTGCTTAAGGGGGCTGTGCAGGCTGTGGGCGCCCCCGCTAAAGCCATGAGAACGATCCCCTTCCCTTGGGCCGGGGTCTCTACCGGCCAGCCCTCGCCCGCCCGCCCGCCCGTCCTCGCGCTCGGCGGGTCCCTTCAACCGCCACGAACTGCCAGGGATGCTTGAGCTGCGCGCCCTGCATTGCACGGGGCTGGACTGGACGAGCCGGAGCCGGAGCCGGAGCCGGAGTGTCCCTTCCTCCCAAGCCCCAACAGGCTGGCTAACCATTAACCGGCCCGCCAGCGCCGCCCCCAGTCGCCGGGCAGGGAGGCCGGCGGGGCGGGTCTCGGGGCGGGCGGCTCGCCCTGGCTCCTCTGCCCTGGCTCTTCTCACCTGCTGGCGAGGCGAGGCGAGGCGAGGCGCGCCCAGAGGGAGGGAGGGAGGGAGGGAGGGAGGCGGCCGTCGGTCCGGCGGGGCGCGCTGACTACTCCGCTTCTAGACGCGGAGCGAGCGAGCCGCCCGGAGCCGGAGCTCAACGCGCCCCGGAGCCGCCCGAGGTGGCTGGGGGGAGAGGCGGCGGGTGAGGCATCTGCGGAACTGCCGCGGGAAGGAGCAGAGGGACCCTCTTTCCGGGGAGGGGGCAGATGCCCGAGGGGTGTGGGTGTGTGGTGTGGAGGCTGTACAACAGCAGCAACTTCTCCCCCCGTGGGCACCTTCTCTCCCTCTTTGCAGCAGCTTAAAAGAGCATTTAGCCCCATCAACTGGAGAGCCTTCTCTGCAAGGCGCACCTGAAGACGAGCGACCCCTGGCACGCGATCAGGCCCTTGGGGCTTGACCTGCTCTTCACCCTTCCGGCATTTTCTCTATTTTGAGATTTCCCCTTCAATGTTCGTTGTATTCCAACTGCCCCAAAAGAGCTGATGTGGAGAAGGCATTTTCCAAATGTAGGGTTGAAAAAACGGTGACTGCGCAGGAACAGGAGAGCCAGTTTGGTTTGCTCCCTGCAGCCCCTCTCCTCCTCCAATTCTGCCTTGAATTCTAGTTGGGCCCTCCCCGCCCCCAAAATTACTCCATCCTCATTCAGCTCCCTTTAGAGTTTAGGGAGGAGGCAGAATCTAACTGCCAGACCACATCACTGAGCCCAAGACCCCCCCTCCCTTAACCAGAGTAGCCTCTCACTTCTACCGCTTCTCTTCCACAGGATCTGGCCCTCCAGAGCCAAGAGGCCTGGTGACCGAGAGGCCAGCCACCCAGGATCCATTGGGGGCCCAGAGCAGCCCCCCTGGGAAGGCCCTAGGATGGGTCTGCGAGAGTCGCCCTACTCCAACCGCGTCCTGGGGGCCATGGACTCTGCGCTGCGGCACATCCTCTTTCCCAGCTATTGGCTGCTCAACCAGTTGCTGGCCTTGCAGCAGACCACCCAGGAGAAGCAAGAACACCAGCATGGGCCCCCCTACGCCCTGCAGGCGGTGGGCAAGGGGGTCGTCTTGGTGCCCCTGCTGCTCCTCTCTGCCCCTTTCTCGCTGCTGGCCTTCCTGCTGTGGCTGCCCCTGCAGGCTGCCCGCCGCCCCTTCGCCTACCAACACACGCCAAGCCAGGCCCCGCCAGACGAGTGGGTGCTCCCCGGCCCGGCAAAGACCTTCAGTGTGGTCAGCGGCAACCTCTGCCTGCTTCCTGTTGGCTTGGCCAAGTTCAGCAACCTGTCGCGGACGCAGTGGCGTGCCAAGCACATCGGTCAGGCGCTGGCGCAGGCGGCCTCCGGCTCCCCACAGTCTCATGAGCCAGGCCCCCGGGGGGACTTCCAGAACGGCTTCAGCCCCTCGGGCGTGAGGAAGTACGGGGCCATGGAGGCCAGCCCCCCACGGTCTAGCCAGGGCTCCCCTCAGCTCAGCGGGGATGTGGTACTTGAGATGCCCCTCGAAGAGGAAGGAGCGGCTGCTGCGTCACCCTCGGAGATCACGACCCAGTTCCCCCTCTACGCAGACTTTGTGTGCCTGCAGGAGGTCTTTGACCAGCAGGCCTCAAGGCAGGTGCGCCATTTCCTCGCCCCCTTCTATGAGCACATCATCTATGATGTGGGCACCCTCGGGCTGGTGGGCTGCTCAGCCTTGAAGCTCCTGAACAGCGGGCTCTTCCTGGCCAGCCGCTACCCAGTCCTGGCTGTGCAGTACCACTGCTACCCCAACGGCACTGGCGAGGACGCCTTCTCTGCCAAAGGACTGCTCTGTGTGCAGGTGAGAGGCGGGCGGGCGGGGGGGCGGGGCTCCTTGGCTTGCTTGCTTGCTTGCTTGTTTATTTACAACAATATTTCCATACCGCTATGTCATAGAAATATATCATAAGCATAAAAAACAAGAATTAAAAACAAACATCAGTAGACCATTGTGGGGGATGTTCTCTCAACTGCCTACATAGACCTGGCAGAATAGAAAAAAATTCAGCAGGTATTTAAAAGTTGAAACGGAAGGTGCCTGCTGAATCTCTAGTGCCAGGGAGTTCCACAGGACCGGGCCCATGACACTAAAGGCTCAGTATCTCGTTGTCAAACAAGCCTCGCCAACTCCCCCAATGACCCTCCAGATGATCTCAGTAACCAAGCTAGGATATGAGGGTTCAGACAGGACCCTAGTTGTTCAGGGATTTGTAAATTAATACAAAAAGCTTGATGTCTGGGTTTGGACTAGATGACCCTTGGGGGTTCCTTCCCCCTCTACACTGAGCTAGACAGACCTACATTTGGCTTCTGATAAGGCAGCCCCCCATGTTGCTCTCAAGGAGGGAAGCCCTCCTGCTGCCTGCCTACCTGCCTGCCTCTTCTCCCCTCCCTCCCTCCCTCCCTCCTAAAAGCAGGACTCCTGCTTCTCAATTGTGGGACCCACAGCTAATGCTGAACCCTAGCAATGCCGCTGGCACAGAAGGAAATGACATGGGAGGGGCCATTTCACTTCTGGAGGGCCGAGCTGGGTGCAGAAGGGCTGCTGCTGCTGCTGCGCCTGCTGCCCCCTGGGCGGCCTTGATGGTGCTGTTGCGTTGGCAGGAGTCTTTGCGTAGGAAGGTTGGCAGTAACTGTGCCCTTGCTGCTGCTCCTGTACTTCCCATGGCAGCAGGGATGTGGCTGGCTTAGGTGCAGCCAGCCACCTACAAAGAGAGCTTGTCACTTTGCTGCCATTTTCTGGTCAGCATGGGAACCCAGAACTGGGAGGAGGAGGGGCAAGGGAGTCAAGGAATTGCCTGGGGAGCAGCCCTCCTTCCCTCCCTTGGCTCCGCGGGAGGGCTTCTCTCCACCATGGTGCATTTAAAGCACATGGCTTCCCAAAGAGACATGGGCGTACCCAGCAAGGGGCAGGGGGGCAGCTGCCCCCCCTAGAAGCAAAAAAAATTACCGTATTTTACGGACCATAACCCGCACTTTTTCCCTCCGAAAACTGAAGGGGAAAAGTCGCTGCGGGTTATGGAAATCAGGCTGTTTTCACCCCCTCTGCAGCTGCAGCCAGCGACAGGAACGTGGGATGGGGGAGGAGCAGCCTGAGCTGGGGGGCGGACAGGAGCTCCATCCTTCCTTCCATCCTTCCTCCCCCCCTCTTTCTTTCTTCCTTTTCCCCCCTCTCCCTCCCTCCCTTCTCTCTCTCTCTCACCCCTTCCTTCTTTCTTTCCTTCTTTCCTTCTTTCCTTCTTTCCTTCCTTCTCTCTCTTCCTTCCCTCCCTCCCTCCTTCCCTTTCTCTTCCCCTCTCTTGCCTCCCCCTAGTTTTGATCCTGGGTACGCCCGTGCACAGAGAATTCTGGGAACTGTGGTTTACCCCCTCACAGAGCTACAGTTCTCAACACCCTTAACAGATTGCGGTTGTGAAGCCATGCGCTTCAAACATACGGTGTGCATGCAGTCAAAGATGAGAGAGTCCTTGAGCGTGCTTTCTCTTGCAGCTGGGCAACCGCAATGAGCTCTCCTGATTTCATGGCAATCCTCCCCCCTGCCGGGAGATGGATCTCTGTGCTCAGCAGGTGCCCTTGGGAGGTGCAGAGCCAGAATGGGTCTCCTAGCCAAACACCAGGAACTGGTAGCATCCCCCACCCCACCTCACACCCTAAAGACCCATTCCAGGGGGAAAAATTCTCCACTGGTCTGAGGATTTCCTGGCCCTGCCCTCCACATCCCTCCCTGCCTCCCTGCCCGAAATCGAAAATCACTCTGTTTGTCCAAGATTTGCACTCTCTCCAGCCCTTGGCAAACATTAACTGGAAGACCAAGCTGAACCTGATCAGGAAGTTGCTCCAGGGTGCGGATGGGTGCATGTGCGGAAGCTGCAAAAGAAAAAGCGGTTCTGTTTCCTGACTTTGGGGTTCCCTTACAGCAGCCCCAGAGTTAGCACAAGGCGCATTTGAGTGAGGGTCCTCAGAAGCATGGGGCTGGGGGCTGCCTGTGCCTTCTGCAGATTCTTCCCTCATTTAGAGGAGGCAATTGTTCGCCAGGAGGTCTCTAAGGAGTGAGGCTGGGTGGGGGTGGGGGTCTCCTGAGGGCTGGAGCATGGACCAAGATGGTCTTGGGGCTGCTTGCTGGAATCTGTTTTCTCCCCGGAGTGCCTTTCCCTTGGTGATGCTTGGCCTGCCATTTTTCCTCTGTGTCTCAGGTGCAACTGGGAGCTTCTCAAGGGCAAAGGATTGTGGGGTACCTGAACTGCACCCACATGCACGCTCCAGAAGGTAAGTGTAGGGTGGGGAGAGGGTATCTTCTCCCTCTCTCACATTACACTATATATAACATAACTTGTGGGCATCCAATGAAGCTGCCTGTTGGAAGAGGGTTTGAGCATCTCACACTGATCCTGGTCTGACTGCACTGGCTACCCATTAGTTTCTGGGCCCAATTCAAAGTGCTGGTTTTGACCTATAAAGCCTTACGGCTCAGGACCGCAATAACTCAAAGACCTGGACCTTGAGATCATCTTCTGAGGCCCTCCGTTGTGTGCCCCCTCCTCAAGAGGTTCGGAGGGTGGCAACAGAAGAACGGGGCCTTCTCTGCAGTGGCTCCCCATCTGTGGAATGCTCTTCCTAAAGAAGTTTGCCAGGCGCCTTCATTATACACCTTTAGGCACCAGGCAAAAATGTCCCTCTTTAACCAGGCTTTTGGTTGATTTGATCGACATCCTATGCCCTTTTAAAATGTGTTGGGGGTTGTTGGGTTGTTGTCTTTATTTTGATTATGTACTTTGTGATTTTTATATTCTGGTTTTATCCTGCCCTGAACTGCCCTGAGACCTGCGGGTGTAAATTCAATGAATAGTAATAATAATAATAAGAAGAAGATTCAGGATGGATGAAAGTCCTCCTTCAACTATGGCACTCGCTCCCCCAGGAGGCAGGGATGAAAGAGGAGTAGACAGATTCATGGGGGAAGAGAAGGCAAGGGGCGGCTCCCAGCCAGGAAGGCTCTGCTCTGCCACCACAGTTGGAGGCAGCAATACTTCTCCTCACCAGTTGCTGGAAACTGCAGGAAGGGAGAGTCGCTCTTGTGCTCGGATCCTGCTTCCTAGTTTCCCGTGGGGGCACCTGGTTGCTGGTCTGGATGGACCATAGGCCTGATCCAGCAGGCTCTTAGGGTCTTGTGTGCTTGCCCCTCCCTGTCTGTCCCCTGGCCTCCTCCTTGGCCAAGTGGAAGGTAGGCTGTGCTCTCCCAACATCCCTGGCAGGAGAGGGAGGGTCAGCCAGCCCTCTCCAGGGGAGCTCTGGACTCTCCACCTCCGCCATGCTTGCTGTGCCCTCTTGGCAGGAGCAGGCCCGGGTGTTGACACCGCCTCCCACTTTCTCCCAGCTGACGCCCAGGTCCGGTACGACCAGCTGACTCTGAGTCTCCTTTGGGCGCAGCAATTCCAGGACGCAAACGCTCAGCCTGGGGACGTAGTGGCCTTTGACATCTACTGCGGGGACCTCAACTTTGACAACTGCTCGACAGGTACGCAGGGAGGTCAGGTGGGTGCCTGGAGGGGGCAGGCAAGGGGGGGTGTCTGAGGATCCCCCCTCACCTGCCCTCCTCCCTCCCCGCTCCTTTCTCCACAGGGGATGCGCTGGAGCAAGTGCATGAGATCTTCAACGTCTACACGGATCCGTGCCGCATCGGACCCCGGAAGGACAAGCCTTGGGCTATCGGTGGGTCTGTGCCCTCCCTCACACAGCATGCCTGCCCCACCTTGGCCTGGGGCTGCTGCTGCCAGAACTTCCTGAGCTCTGGCACCCTGTGGTGCAAGGATGGGTTTTTCTCTCGGGGGGGGGGGCAGGTAGTGGGGCATCATGGCAAGTCAGCTGGGGGTGGGCTGTGCTGCTGGCCTCTTCTCTTCCCAACTTTCCAGCTAGCCCCCCAAGCATGAGCAGGTGGGGGGAGAGTGCAAAAGTGCCACACCTTGAACTGACAGCTGTCTCCCCCCCCCCTTCCAGGCACCCTGATGAATTACCTGAAGATCTATAGCAAGTCTGTGTCGACCCCAAAGCGCATGCAGAAGTGAGGAGCTGAAGTGGGGTGGGGGTGGGGGTGACTTCTGTGGCAGGATTGCTGGACTTGGCAGAGCTGGGAGTGGCAGCTCTTTCTTCCTTTGCTGGGGTGCGGGCAGTGGCAAAATTGACAGGATAAAATTTTTGTTTTGCGGGGGGGGGGACTTTGCACATGGTCTTTTCCATGTTGAGCTGGGCCACCTCCCAATAGGAGCAGGGGGGGGAGCAAGGTGCTGGGTGGGCTTTTCTGGGGGTGTTGGCAGTGGACTCTCAGCAGGAGGTGCCCCAATGCTGGACCCCGCAGGAGGAGGGGCTGCCCTAATTCCCACTCCCCCCCCACTCCTTCCCACCGGACACGTCTTTCCGTTGCCTCGCAGAACCCTGGGGCAGCCCAAGGGACGGCGGAAGTACCTGGCCGGCCCCATCACGGACGACGGGACCCCCGACCCCTCGGTGACCTCGAGCGAGGGGCGGCGCATTGACTACATCCTTTACAGGGAACACCTCAACCCCCTGGAGCTGAAAACGGTGAGCTGGGGGGTCCCAGGCAGAGGGGGGCTTCAATGCTCTCTTGCTCCTGAACTGAGGAGGTGGGTGTGGCAGGGGTGAGGGGAGCCTGGCACGCCGCTCCTGCCCAAGGGGCTCCTGCCTCTGGGCTTGCCCTCCTCTCCACACCTGCCCTGCCCTCATGGTCTCTCTCCGCCTCCCCCCCCCATTTGCTTCCAGGCTCTGGAGAAGTTCTTCTTCATCACTCGCCTGGCCACCTTCTCAGACCACCTGCCAGTGGGCCTGCAACTTCGCCTGACAACACAGCCGGAAGTGTGAACTCTTCCCACGCCAAGCCAGGGAGGCAGAAGCCGGGGGGGGGAGGCATCTGTGAGCAGGAAGACACACCCCCTCCACAGAGCTCAGCAGCGGCAGGATCAGGCCCTGGGCCCAGTTTGAGTGGCGAGGAAGAGATGAGCTTCTCTACAGGGCAGGGTTTCCTGGGGCAAAGGAGGCCTCAGGCCAACCTGGAGATGTGGGAAGGGGCTCCACTGGCAGGCTGCTTCCGCCTGCCAATCTGAGGCCGACCTTCAGGAACCCCATTGCTGCCCCAAGGGCATGCCTGCAATGGCCATAGCCCCCACACCCTCAGCATTTGCAAGCTTTCGAGGGTTTTACCAAACGGGGGCGTAAAAACAAATGTCCTGAGTGACGTGATTGTGACTCGTCCCTCTAAGGGACACATGGAATTTGAGGGGTGACCCTCCTTTGTCAACTCAAGGTGGCCCCACCAAGCGCGAGGGGTGGTGCCTGGGGGGTGGCAGCACCACTCAGGTGGGCGGAAATAGGGGAACCCGGCTGGCATGGGCATGACACCTCTGGGAATGTCATGCTGGTCATTGCCTGCTTCAGGGCTGAAGTTTCCCCACCCCAAACGGTTGTGTTTTCACCCAACAGTTTCTGCTTTGTGAAATGCAGAAGGAGTTCTTAGCACCTCTGTGCCAAAAGTGAGTGCCCACCTGCTCACCTTCATACCTTTCAATAAACTTCGACTCGTTTCTGTGCAATAAACTTCGACTCGTTTCTGTGGCTTTGGAGTGGCCTCTGGCCAGAGACCCAGCAGCTCCCAAGTGCAGGCTAAGATTCGCCACCTGGAGATCCGTGGAGCCCTGAGGCCGGGCTGCACTCGCTGCCGTCCCAAAGAAGCGCAGATCCCTTTGACATTCGCTTGGAGCACTGCAGGTTTAACTGTTTGTAAAAAAAGCAGGCAGACAACTGGGTTAAGACGGCTTCTGCTGAGATGGTTCTGACTGCCGCCAAGATGGCCGGCCTGCCCTGCGTTTCCGTCTTGAGCAGAGCTGCCCCAGTGGCTGCACATGGTCATGTGGAAGGAGACTTATGCGTCTCATGGCGTGAGCAGCTGACCCAGGCAGGGCAGGAGACCCTTGGCTGGAGGCTGCCTGCAGGGGGAGGCTCCTTTGCCTTCTCTGCCACAGACGCTTTGGTTGAGATTCCTGCCTCGCAGGGGGCTAGACTAGAGGACCCTGGAGTATCGCTCAGCTCTGCACTGCTATCATGAGGAAGCGGTCTGTCTACTTGAATTTTAACAAGGAGAAATGTAAAGTACTACACTTGGGCAAAAAAAGAGGCACAAATACAGGATGGGAGACACCTGGCTTGAGAGCAGTACATGTGAAAAGGACCTAGGAGTCTTGGTAGACCACAAACTTGACATGAGTCAGCAGTGTGATGCAGCAGCTAAAAAAGCCAATGCAATTCTGGGCTGCATCAATAGAAGTATAGCATCTAGTTCAAGGGAAGTAATAGTACCACTGTATTCTGCTCTGGTCAGACCTCACCTGGAGTACTGTGTCCAGTTCTGGGCACCACAGTTCAAGAAGGATACTGATAAGCTGGAACGTGTCCAGAAGAGGGCAACCAAAATGGTCAAAGGCCTGGAAACGATGCCTTATGAGGAACGGCTTAGGGAGCTGGGTATGTTTAGCCTGGAAAAGAGAAGGTTAAGGGGTGATATGATAGCCATGTTCAAATATATGAAAGGATGTCATATGGAGGAGGGAGAAAGGTTGTTTTCTGCTGCTCCAGAGAAGCGGACACGGAGCAATGGATTCAAACTACAAGAAAGAAGATTCCACCTAAACATTAGGAAGAACTTCCTGACAGTAAGAGCTGTTCGGCAGTGGAATTTGCTGCCAAGGAGTGTGGTGGAGTCTCCTTCTTTGGAGGTCTTTAAGCAGAGGCTTGACAGGCATATGTCAAGAATGCTTTGATGGTGTTTCCTGCTTGGCAGGGGGTTGGACTGGATGGCCCTTGTGGTCTCTTCCAACTCTACGATTCTGTGATTCTATGATTCTATTATTCTACTTCCTGACAAGTCTGGCCCTTTGGTCTTGCTGAGGGAGGGGAGCGGAGCCAGCTTCAAGTTTCTGGGAGGTCCACTTTGGGACCAGGGTACCATTGAGCCCCTTGTCCCCCCCCACACTTACTTTCTTCCTCAAAACCACCCTCCTCCTCCTCCACGCTGGGCCCTATCCCTTCCCCTCTGCTTCTTTACTTTCTCGAATATTCCTATCCTTTCTTCCCCCACCCCTTTTTTTCACTTGCTGGCTGGCCTTGCCTTCCTGCCTCCGTCAGGCCTGCCTGGCATCACCTTCTCTGCCATTTAGATACTCCTCTCTGTGCCTCTTGCTCCACTCCTGATGCCAACTTGCCCAAAATCATAATGAACCAGGATTCCTGGAGAAGGTCCATCACCTGCAGCAGAGGCATGCCTAGGAGCTGGGTGTGGTGTCAGTGCAGGCGGGGGGGGGGGGGAGGAAGGGATGCAGAAATCCCACTGCTGCTTGGCACCTCTGGGCTGCCGGCTCCTGGAAGGCGGACTGGGGAGGGAGAGCCGGGGGGACGGGGGACACAGCATTTTGCCCTGCTCACAAGCATCTCTCAGGAGATGTGCATGGATCGTGGGATGGAGCACACAACATTTGGGGACGTCCTCCTCAGACCTTTCAGGTTCCCCCCATGGAATCATTGCAGAGAGAAAAACTTGCCTGGGTGGGTTTTCCTTAGGCTCAAACGCCTGGTGTGAAACTGTCTTGGTTGGTGGTCTGCTTCCTTTCATATAAGAGCTCCAATAACATCCTGAGGATGACCGGGGGGGGGGTGTTGAGCAGATATCGTTCCTGTTTGTTGAGCAGATATCATTCCTGTGGCCCAGATGGTGGCCAACCGTTTTCAGGACCCCCTGGTACATTTGCAAGCTAGAGAAAAATGTGGGCACCCCATGCCAGGTGGGCACTGATCTAGGGCAGGGCAGAATTCTGAGTCACTTCAGCAGGAAACCATCTGAGCCTGAGCCTTGCTATGCCAGAGGCAGCTGCTGCTGCATCCTAATAATAATAATAATAATAATAATAATAATAATAATAATAATAATAATAATTTATTATTTATACCCCGCCCATCTGGCTGGGTTTCCCTAGCCACTCTGGGCGGCTTCCAACAGAAACATTAACATACACTAATTTCTTAAACATTAAAAGCCTCCCTAAATAGGGCTGCCTTCAGATGTCTTCTAAAAATCTGGTAGCTCTTTTCCTTTTTGACATCTGATGGGAGGGCATTCCACAGGGCAGGCGCCACCACCGAGAAGGCCCTCTGCCTGGTTCCCTGCAACTTGGCTTCTTGCAATGAGGGAACCGCAAGAAGGCCCTCGGAGCTGGACCTCAGTGTCTGGGCAGAATGATGGAGGTGGAGACGCTCCTTCAGGTATACTGGACCGAGGCCATTTAACTAACTAACTCCCAGCCCAGGCAGCCCTGTCAGGTGCTGCTATGAGAAGCAGTTCCCCAGAGCAGCAGAGTCTCTGGTCTCACTGGTCTTTGCTCTAGAATTCCCCAAGGAAGACAGCGCAGTCACAGCTGAAAAGCGTCCTGCACCCTTTAAGGTGCCAGGAGGACGGAAACCGTTTGCCACCAGTCAGCGTTTGCAGAAGGAGACCAATCTCCTGGGGCAACAGAGGAAACCGGGGGATTTTTAACTTCCTCTGGGTTGACTACTCTTATTCAACAACTTAAATCTTTATGAGGACAACTATAATAAAGTATGGAAAGAAATTTTAAGAAATATGGAACAAATTACATCTTTCCCTGTGGGGAAGAATTTCAGTAATAAAAACAAACGTGTTACCCAAAAGGATGTTTCTATTCCAAACACTAGCCATTCTTGGAGGTAGGAACTGCTTTAAAGAATGGGGAAAGTTTGGAAAACTCAGCAATGGCCAGAGGATTGGAGAAGATCAGTCTACATCCCAATTCCAAAGAAGGGCAGTGCCAAAGAATGCTCCAACTACCGCACAATTGCGCTCATTTCACACGCTAGCAAGGTTATGCTTAAAATTCTACAAGGCAGGCTTAGGCAGTATGTGGACCGAGAACTCCCAGAAGTGCAAGCTGGATTTCGAAAGGGCAGAGGAACCAGAGACCAAATAGCAAACATGCGCTGGATTATGGAGAAAGCTAGAGAGTTCCAGAAAAACGTCTACTTCTGCTTCATTGACTATGCAAAAGCCTTTGACTGTGTCGACCACAGCAAACTATGGCAAGTTCTTAAAGAAATGGGAGTGCCTGATCACCTCATCTGTCTCCTGAGAAATCTCTATGTGGGACAAGAAGCTACAGTTAGAACTGGATATGGAACAACTGATTGGTTCAAAATTGGGAAAGGAGTACGACAAGGTTGTATATTGTCTCCCTGCTTATTTAACTTATATGCAGAATTCATCATACGAAAGGCTGGACTAGATGAATCCCAAGCAGGAATTAAGATTGCCGGAAGAAATATCAACAACCTCAGATATGCAGATGACACAACCTTGATGGCAGAAAGTGAGGAGGAATTAAAGAACCTTTTAATGAGGGTGAAAGAGGAGAGCGCAAAATATGGTCTGAAGCTCAACATCAAAAAAACCAAGATCATGGCCACTGGTCCCATCACCTCCTGGCAAATAGAAGGGGAAGAAATGGAGGCAGTGAGAGATTTTACTTTCTTGGGCTCCTTGATCACTGCAGATGGTGACAGCAGTCACGAAATTAAAAGACGCCTGCTTCTTGGGAGAAAAGCAATGACAAACCTAGACAGCATCTTAAAAAGCAGAGACATCACCTTGCCGACAAAGGTCCGTATAGTTAAAGCTATGGTTTTCCCAGTAGTGATGTATGGAAGTGAGAGCTGGACCATAAAGAAGGCTGATCGCCGAAGAATTGATGCTTTTGAATTATGGTGCTGGAGGAGACTCTTGAGAGTCCCATGGACTGCAAGAAGATCAAACCTATCCATTCTTAAGGAAATCAGCCCTGAGTGCTCCCTGGAAGGACAGATCCTGAAGCTGAGGCTCCAATACTTTGGCCACCTCATGAGAAGAGAAGAATCCTTGGAAAAGACTCTGATGTTGGGAAAGATTGAGGGCACTAGGAGAAGGGGACGACAGAGGACGAGATGGTTGGACAGTGTTCTCGAAGCTACGAACATGAGTTTGACCAAACTACAGGAGGCAGTGCAAGACAGGAGTGCCTGGCGTGCTATGGTCCATGGGGTCACGAAGAGTCGGACACGACTAGACGACTAAACAACATTCCAAACACTAGCCATTCTTGGAGGTAGGAACTGCTTTAAAGAATGGGGAAAGGATATAGCAAGGTTTGTTTGGAGCAGCAAAAAGCCAAGAATAAAACATCAATTGTTAATAGACAAAAGAGAAAGAGGAGGGTTCGCGTTACCAGATTTGGAACTGCACCACGCGGCTGCTGGATTTGTGTGGATGAGAGACTTGATTAGGTTAGAGGAGAGAGAACTGCTAGATCTAGAGGGCCATAACAACAGATACGGATGGCAGGCGTACTTAATGTGCAACAAAGTAAAAATACATAAGGGATTCTTAGGACATGTAATAAGGAAATGATTGTATAACATATGGATTAAACATAAGGGAATTATGGAACCGAAGATACCCCTTTGGACTTGACTTTGATAGCCATGTTCAAATATATGAAAGGATGTCATATGGAGGAGGGAGAAAGATTGTTTTCTGCTGCTCCAGAGAAGCGGACATGGAGGAGTGGATTCAAACTTCAAGAAAGAAGATTCCACCTAAACATTAGGAAGAACTTCCTGACAGTAAGAGCTGTTCGACAGTGGAATTTGCTGCCAAGAAGTGTGGTGGAGTCTCCTTCTTTGGAGGTCTTTAAGCAGAGGCTTGGCAGCCATCTGTCAGTAATGCTTTGATGGTGTTTCCTGCTTGGCAGGGGGTTGGACTGGATGGCCCTTGTGGTCTCTTCCAACTCTATGATTCTATGATTCTATGACTTCTCCCACTGAAGCCATGACTGTAAAAAGGAAAAATATGGAAACTGGCCCACCTATAGATCAGTGCTGGATATAGATAAGGAGGAAGTAAGACTGAAGAATTATGAGGAAATCAAGGGCTTGCTAAGAGATTGGTTGCAATATTTTCAACTGCGACAAAGGTTAGCAGTAGATCTAAAAGAAGGATTAGCGAAAGAAACATCGAAATCCGAAAAAGAGTTACTGTGATACTACTAAAAAAGAAAAACATCTCAAGCATATATGAATATCTGTTAGAGTGGGAAAGAAAGAAGGAACAGGGTGTGGCATCACAGGTGTGGCAGGTGCTCACCTTGTCCATTTGTTTTACAGACTAAGGAAATTTATGATGAGAAAACCAATTTGATTCATTATCCATCATTTCAGTACTTGTCAGACTAAAAACGTTGTTTACCTGATTCGTTGCCCTTGTAATCTATTGTACATTGGCTCTAGCACTTGAGCGGTTGGCGTCATCATCGGGGAACATCGTTCTCGCATTCGTAATGCTAATAGGGAGGCACCCCTTGTAGAACATTTTGTTTCTCATAACCATTCAGATACAGACTTGTTATTCACGGTATTGCGGGTGAATCAGAAGGCCATCAGTATTAGAAAAGATTATGAGAGACAGTTACGGCAGCAAGAGTCCCAATTCATCTTCATGTTTAAAACCATGCCTCCAGGGGGACTCGATGCTGAACTGGATCTGAATTGCTTTACAGTGGTACCTCGGTTTATGAACACAATTGGTTCCGTCTGTTCATAAACTGAAGCGTTCATAAACTGAAGCGAACTTTCCCATTGAAATTAATGGAAAGTGGATTAATCCGTTCCAGACGGTCCGCAGAGTAACTGTTCATAAACTGAAGCGAACTTTCCCATTGAAAGTAATGGAAAGTGAATTAATCCGTTCCAGATGGGTCTGCGGAGTTCATAAACCGAAAATTCATAAACCGAGGTGTTCATAAACAGAGGTTCCACTGTATTTGATTCCTTAGTGTCAGAGTGGTCGCCGTGGCTACTCTAGAGTAACTCCGCTTGAGTCCAGTTGGTCTTTAAAGACTTTTATTGTGCAAAGTATTTACAGTGCAGAGACAGCTTAGAACATGAGCTCTCGTTCCGAATCAGAATCCGGCAATGGCGTACGTCTGTTCTTACGCCAGCAAAGTAGTCAGGGCACCCCAAAACGCCTCCCCCTTGACCTGCGTCGCGATGCCCTCTCAGTCTCCTCCCTGTCAAGGCGGTGGAAGGGCTCTCCAGCATCCTTGAGCCCTTGCCTAAATCTCTCCTCCCCTGAGCTTTCCCATGGTTCCGCACGCTGGCCTCTCTCTCCCTCCGAGTCTCCCCCCCTCCCCCCTGGCTGCTTCAGACCCACTGCTGCTCCCTGTCCTTGGCGAGGTGGACGTTGGGGTGATAGGGGCTGACTCCCTGTAGGGAGTCCCCCTTTCACTTCGTTTCAGGCTGTTTTGAGCTCTGTACCTTTAAACACTATCTCCTTGTTATCGGCACCACCTGAAGGCGGCTTTATACTGTATATTTTTCGAAGCTTGTAGTCTAGCAGCAGTGACTACATAAGTTTATGAGCGCTGTTCCAAAGTATGTATTCATTCTCATATATGTATTTTGTACTTGTATTTCATTATCATGTATTATACCTTTTCAGTTGTTATGTAGCTACAGGATATTGTCTCATGAATTCTTTACAGTTTATGAAACACTTCTACTTCCTATTGCTGTGCTGAAGAAGTTCTTACGAAATAGTGGGTGATATCCGGAAACACGACACTACGACAGTTTGTTGACTACTTTGGCAGCGTTGGAACACTATAAAACAAAGCCTTTTAGCTTGTTTTTCATTGGATGACTTTCTGCTATATTGCTTCAGTTTATGACCACTAGAGACTTTCAGAGACTTAATAGATTTCTGCTTTATTGTTCATGTTTTGAAGAGAATCCTCTAAGAGTTGCTTACATTGTTCATATATGTTTAAAGGTAAAGGTAAAGGGACCCCTGACCATTAGGTCCAGTCATGACCGACTCTGGGGTTGCGCGCTCATCTCGCATTATTGGCCGAGGGAGCCGGCGTATAGCTTCCAGGTCATGTGGCCAGCATGACAAAGCCGCTTCTGGCGAACCAGAGCAGCACATGGAAACGCCGTTTACCTTCCCGCTGTAGCGGTTCCTATTTATCTACTTGCATTTTGACGTGCTTTCGAACTGCTAGGTTGGCAGGAGCTGGGACCAAACAATGGGAGCTCACCCCGTCACAGGGATTCGAACCGCTGACCTTCTGATCAGCAAGCCCTAGGCTCAGTGGTTTAACCACAGCGCCACCTGGGTCCCTATATAAGATATGTTTAGTATCTTATTAATACTGCAGGATTGATTATATTCCAATTATTTCATCACTAAATAATTAAATAATAGTCACTCAATAATTAAAACAGCGAAACTAATATTATATACAGATTGGGCCCTTCCATTGGGTGATGTTTGAATAAACTCATATTCTCCCACACTGAAGAAACATATTTTGAAAAATGAAAAGGGTTTTTTAGTTTTCAAAGTCTTGCCATTTTACAATTTAATTTTTAATGGCCCCTGAGCCATTTTCATTCCACATTTCAGTGCTGTGCTTATATACTCCTATGCATCCTTACGTTCCAGTCAAACAGTTCACCCTTACTTCTGAGTAGGCTTGCAAAGGATTTGCTTATTGAATTGAGTTGCAGTTTAATTTAATTTAATTGAGGTGTCCCAAAGGGTCTTGCCTCGTCCTGCAGGGGAGGCTGGCCAGGGGATCAGCAGGCATCTTGCCATGTCTGGGCTGTTGGCCGGGACCCACCAGGAGCCCCCAAGTGCCAAACCTGAATGGGAGGCTGGCCACCCAATCTCTGGCTGGGCCACCATTTCCAAGGCAGAGAGCACAGATGGGGAACGGGGACTGTGGACTGTCAGGAGGAGGAGTCTTCTTCCAGAAGCTTCCTCTTCTTCTTCCATGCCTTTCCCTTTCTTCTCTTTATCAACTGCTGCCCCTCTCCTGCCACTTCCATTCCTCCTCCTCCTGCTCTAGGTTTGCAGCCGGGGAGCTGGATCTTCAGGATGGGCAGGAGGACCCTGGAGCAAGGGCCAACTCTGTACAGTACTCACCTTGATTCCCTTCCTGACAAAGGTGCCATCCTTAGTCAGGGGCTAAAACTGAGCTGGTCCCAGCAGAGGGACCACTGCAGTCAACCCCCCTGGCAATGGGGAGCGGGGAGCCTCCATGGGAGCAGAGCCAGCCCCCACCTATCAGAAGAGCCTTGCTGGATGTTAACGGAAAATCTGAGGGCTCCCCTTGGACAAACCAAGACTCCAGCCAAGAATATCAGAGCAAAACAGCAGCCAGTAGGCTTGGCCTTTATTAAAGAAAGTACTGTCGCGACAGGGCCCCACCTGCAACAAGGTGAAGCAAGATGGAGACCCCGAACAAAGGGGGTCTTCCCTTTTTATTAGCATCCCACCACCAATGCACACCCCTAAAGATACATCACTAATATGTCACTAATATGTCATTGATACATCACAGAAAGGAGGGGTCCAGAGGTAGAAATCTGAGTACCTGGCCAGCTGCTCCTGGCCTCTTCTCACCCCCTCCCTGTTACATTCCACAGGACAAAGAGAAGTCATTATGAAGGTGATAGCTGTTCTTTGATTTGATCCTGAGTCAATCCAGTTTGGGAGGAAAATCCATTGTGTAGAACAGCCACGTCCAACAGGTAGATCGTGGTCTACTGGTTGATCACTGGACGTCTGCGGTAGATCACTGGTAGATCACTGGCTCCCCCCAAAGAAGCCGAACAACTGTGGCTCCCCTAAAAAAGCTCAAAACCTTACCTCCTCCCTGAAAAAAACTCAACAACTTTGACCTGAACCCCCCAAAAGGGGGTAGATCACTGCCAGTTTTTAACTGTGAGTAGATCGCAGCCTCTTGGGAGTTGGCCACCCCTGGTGTAGAAGATAGTGGGCTGTCTGGCACAGTTGGAGGTGGAAATTCCCTTGCCAGAGGGGGCTGCGTATATGTTGCGTTGGGTCAACCCTCCAAGATCCCCCCTTTGATAGTGAACCTATGTATTATAAGAAGAATGAACGGGGGGGGGGTATTTTCCTACAACACTAGCCTGGCATCCCATTTTCATGCCCCAAGGGGAAGCCAGGAGGCAGGATCCGAGCACAAGAGCAGCACTCTCCCCTCCTCTCCTGAGGTCTCCAACTGTGGAGGGCAGGGCAGGGCAGAGCCGTTGTGGTTGACCGCCATCAATAGCCTTCTCCTCTGGAAGTGCCAGCTTGGCCCTGTGGCCATGGGTGCCAGGCCGCAAATTTTGTGAGTGCCCGGCACCTTCATGGGGAATTTTGTGGGTGCTCGGGCACCCAGGGAGTTGGCACCTATGTTCTCCTCCATGCCTATTGTCGTGCCTCACCTCAGACCACCCGAGCAGCTCCTCGCTGGCATCTTGCAGGGCAAGTTTCTGCCTCTGGGGTGCACCCATCCCAGCTGATTTATTGCGCGTCGGGGATTTTGCAAACTTTCTTGCTGACAAAGCATTTGCAGCTCTAGGTACACCTTTGCCCTGAAGGCTGATGCGACCTTGACTGCCGTTGACCCAAGGCAGGACTGAACCAGCCGCACTGGAGTTGATTTAGGTGTTGGCAAGCTCAACATCAAAAAAACCAAGATCATGGCCACTGGTCCCATCACCTCCTGGCAAATAGAAGGGGAAGAAATGGAGGCAGTGAGAGATTTTACTTTCTTGGGCTCCTTGATCACTGCAGATGGTGACAGCAGTCACGAAATTAAAAGACGCCTGCTTCTTGGGAGAAAAGCAATGACAAACCTAGACAGCATCTTAAAAAGCAGAGACATCACCTTGCCGACAAAGGTCCGTATAGTTAAAGCTATGGTTTTCCCAGTAGCGATGTATGGAAGTGAGAGCTGGACCATAAAGAAGACTGACCGCCGAAGAATTGATGCTTTTGAATTTTGGTGCTGGAGGAGACTCTTGAGAGTCCCATGGACTGCAAGAAGATCAAACCTATCCATTCTGGAGGAAATCAGCCCTGAGTGCTCCCTGGAAGGACACAGATCGTGAAGCTGAGGCTCCAATACTTTGGCCACCTCTTGGGGAAGAGAAGACTCCCTGGAAAAGACCCTGATGTTGGGAAAGATTGAGGGCACTAGGAGAAGGGGACAACAGAGGACGAGATGGTTGGACAGTGTTCTCGAAGCTACGAACATGAGTTTGACCAAACTGCGGGAGGCAGTGCAAGACAGGAGTGCCTGGCGTGCTATGGTCCATGGGGTCACGAAGAGTCAGACACGACTAAACGACTAAACAACAACAACAAATGCCCAAGGGAGCCTCCTTGGCTCCAATCAGGGGCAGGGGGCCCATCCAGCTCAGGGAGGCCTGTGCCACCAGTTCCCACCCACCCTAAAATTAGACCACTTGGAAACTGCGGAGGGTCCAGGCAAACCACACAATGGTCTGCCCGCCTGTTGCTGCCCTCGGAATGTGCCATGTGAGGCACTTCAACCCAGTGATTCCCAAACTTTGAGGGGGGCCATTGCTCCCTTGCTCACCCTCAGTGCCCACACACCCTATAAAAAGCAGTATCAGTATTCAGGATAGAGGTTTGCATGGGCCTCTAAGGAAGATAATAACACAACAGAATTCAAAACAGTAACAATTAATTGCACATTTATTCAAAATGAAATGAAAACTAGCTAGTTTAATCAATTAAAGAAAACTGATGAAGTTGATCTGATGGGAGGGCGTTCCGCAGGGAGGGAGCCACTACCAAGAAGGCCCTCTGCCTGGTTCCCTGTAACTTCACTTCACTTATTGCAGTGAGAGAACCAGCAGAAGACCCTCGGAGGTGGACCTCAGTGTCCGGGCTGAACGATGGGGGTGGAGATGCTCCTTCAAGTTTACTGGGCCAAGTATACTGCTTTAAGCCACTGCTTTAAACAGTATTACGAGAGAAATACCATGGGCCACCTGAATGAAACTGGGGGAGCACTGGTGGCCCTCAGGCCACTGCTTGGTGTTCTGCACTCCAGCAGCCTCAGCGGGAGGAAGGCTGGTCTTGGCTGATTGTTGGTGGCTCTCAGACGCTTCCCAGTCTTGCCTGGCGATCCTGGGGGGGACCTTTCGCATGCAGAGCATCTGCCCCGCCCTGAGCTGTGGCCTTTCCCCAAAGCAAGGAAAGGTGTCCAGTTCTGGGCACCACAGTTCAAGAAGGATACTGACAAGCTGGAACGTGTCCAGAGGAGGGCAACCAAAATGGTCAAAGGCCTGGAAACGATGCCTTATGAGGAACAGCATAGGGAGCTGGGTATGTTTAGCCTGGAGAAGAGAAGGTTAAGGGGTGATATGATAGCCATGTTCAAATATATGAAAGGATGTCATATAGAGGAGGGAGAAAGGTTGTTTTCTGCTGCTCCAGAGAAGCGGACACGGAGCAATGGATTCCAACTACAAGAAAGAAGATTCCACCTAAACATTAGGAAGAACTTCCTGACAGTAAGAGCTGTTTGGCAGTGGAATTTGCTACCAAGGAGTGTGGTGGAGTCTCCTTCTTTGGAGGACTTTAAGCAGAGGCTTGACAGGCATATGTCAGGAATGCTTTGATGGTGTTTCCTGCTTGGCAGGGGGTTGGACTGGATGGCCCTTGTGGTCTCTTCCAACTCTATGATTCTATGATTGAGGAGCCCACAGGAGAGGCTGGAGGTGACCATTGTTGCTGAGCATAGCGAGGGTCCTCCCAGCTTCATAGACTCGCTCCAGGCAAGGCCAAGTCAGGCTCTCACCTTTGCAAAGCGGGAAATCAATTTGCAATGTGCAACTGCTCATGAAACGGCTACACCTGAATCCAACCGTCCGTGCAAATTCCTCCCCAGGCCGCAGAACCTGTTCCAGTAAGTGAGGCACGTCTTGTTCCCTTATCGCTGAGTAAGTGGAGATAGTCAAGGCCCAGTTGGCTGCAGAGGTCAGCGTGTCCAGGCAGACTTCATTCCTGTCAGGAAGCCTGGAACACAGCCTCACCTGCACGGCTGGGTGCCCCACGGGGAATTAACGCTTGCAGGCAGGGAGAGAGAGAGAGAGAGAGCCAGTGTTTGCAGCTCAAGAGCTGATGTCAGGCGCCCCTGAAATGCAGGGTCCTTGGCAGGATCCTTCCAGCCAGGAGCCACCGAGAGCCCTCTCTTCCACAGAAAGGAATTTGCCCTAATGTCTGTTGCTCTGAATCACAGGTGGGAAGAGCTCCGCCATGCTCCGAGGCTTCCCGTGAGCATGCAAGAACAGGATGCTGCACTACAGCGGGTCCCCCTTGGCCTGATCCAGCTGCAGCAGACTCTTCTCGTGCTCCTTCAGCAGCATCCTCCGTGATCCAGCAGAGCTCTTGGCAAGCAGCAGGAGACGCCGTCCCACAAGCGCAGGAGGAAGCCTTTTGAGGCACATTGCAGCCACCGTGACACAGAGCCACCCAACTGCCTCCTTGCAAACCCCATCATTACCTCCCCACACGCTGCCTGACAGACTCCGGAAGCAGGCAGCCCTTGTGCTCCCCAGGCTGAGCTGGGGGGGGGGGCTCTCCAGGCCCCATGAAATGACCCACAGAAAAATGGAAGGCCCTGTCAGCCTGCCTCTCTCTCCAGGTAGATTTTTATCTCCATCATAGAACAGGTCGCCTTGCATTTCTCGCTATAGACAGGCAGGACGCAAATCCCGACAAACCACCGACCAACTTCTGATCTGAGGCTCCAGTCTGGCGCTGCATTCCAAGCCGCATGTGGCTGCCTCTAGAAGCCCTTGGCTGTGGCTTTCTGACAGTTGGGGGGTACCTTATTTTTGTGACTGTACGTTGTTTTAAACTCTTCTTAATATTGTGTTTTAAAGTTGTAACCTGCCCTGGGACCTTAGGGTAAAGGGCGGGGTTTAATACATAAAATCTACAACCAAGTAAAATTAAAAAAAAATTCCTTCAGTAGCACCTTAAAGACCAACTAAGTTTTTATTTTGGTACTAGTGGATTTTAGCCCGTTTAAAAACGGGCGCTAGAGGAAGCGGCCTGCCGGGACTGGCTTGGCGGTGGCGGGTCTTCCCGCCACCACCAAGCCAGTTCGCAGCGGGGGCTTTTCGCCGTTTGCCTTCCCCTGAGGGGGAGGCAAACGGCGAAAAACCCCGCCGCGCCGCAAATCGGCTCCGGGACTGGCTTGGCGGTGGCGGGTCTTCCCGCCACCGCCAAGCCAGTCCGCAGCGGGGGTTTTTCGCCGTTTGCCTTCCCCTGGGGGAGGCAAACGGCGAAAAACCCCGCCGCGCCGCAAATCGGCTCCGGGACTGGCTTGGCGGTGGCGGGTCTTCCCGCCACCGCCAAGCCAGTCCGCAGCGGGGGCTTTTCGCCGTTTGCCTTCCCCTGGGGGAGGCAAACAGCGAAAAACCCCGCCGCGCCGCAATTCGGCTCCGGGACTGGCTTGGCGGTGGCGGGAAAAAGGGGAGGAATTCCTCCCCTTCTTCCCGCCGCTGCCAAGCCAAAGCGGGCCTCCCTCCGCGCCCGCTGCCGCTTCGGCTTCCTCGGGTTCCCCGAGGAAGCGCCGTCCCATGCCGGAGGTGTGCGGCAAGGCTGCCGGGGGGGGGGAACGCTTCTCTCCCCCGCCGCCTCACCGCGCACCTCCAGCATGAGTCTGGGCTTCGGAGCGGCGGTTGGCGGAGCGGCAGTTGGCTGTTCCCTGTGTCCCGAGAGCACGGGTCCAATCCCTGTGTCCCTGGTTGTCCCTCCGTCCAATCCCTGTGTCTCTGGGGGACATGCGCAGTACCCCAGGGACACACGGGACATCTGGACGCAGGGACAACATGGACATTATTATATAGGATGAGCTTTCGTGTGTATGCACACTTCTTCAGATACACTGAAATAGGAGTCCCCAGGCGCTTATGTAGAGAAGGGGTGGGGATGGGGAGGGGAGATCACTCAGAAGGGTGGTGGAAGTGGGTGATTGACTGACTGATAGCTGTTGATGACCGAAAACGACTGCAAATGGTTTTGCATGAAAAAGCAAGGGTTGAGATGGCTGAAGATCGCTTATCCTATATAATAATGTCCATGTTGTCCCTGCGTCCAGATGTCCCGTGTGTCCCTGGGGTACTGCGCATGTCCCCCAGAGACACAGGGATTGGACGGAGGGACAACCAGGGACACAGGGATTGGACCCGTGCTCTCGGGACACAGGGAACAGCCAACTGCCGCTCCGCCAACCGCCGCTCCGAAGCCCAGTCTCATGCTGGAGGTGCGCGGTGAGGCGGCGGGGGAGAGAAGCGCTCCCCCCCCCCGGCAGCCTTGCCGCACACCTCCGGCATGGGACGGCGCTTCCTCGGGGAACCCGAGGAAGCCGAAGCGGCAGCGGGCGCGGAGGGAGGCCCGCTTTGGCTTGGCAGCGGCGGGAAGAAGGGGAGGAATTCCTCCCCTTTTTCCCGCCACCGCCAAGCCAGTCCCGGAGCCGAATTGCGGCGCGGCGGGGTTTTTCGCTGTTTGCCTCCCCCAGGGGAAGGCAAACGGCGAAAACCCCCCGCTGCGGACTGGCTTGGCGGTGGCGGGAACATCCCGCCACCGCCAAGCCAGTCCCGGAGCCGAATTGCGGCGCGGCGGGGTTTTTCGCTGTTTGCCTCCCCCAGGGGAAGGCAAACGGCGAAAAGCCCCCGCTGCGGACTGGCTTGGCGGTGGCGGGAACATCCCGCCACCGCCAAGCCAGTCCCGGAGCCGAATTGCGGCGCGGCGGGGTTTTTCGCCGTTTGCCTCCCCCAGGGGAAGGCAAACGGCGAAAAACCCCCGCTGCGGACTGGCTTGGCGGTGGCGGGAAGACCCGCCACCGCCAAGCCAGTCCCGGAGCCGATTTGCGGCGCGGCGGGGTTTTTCGCCGTTTGCCTCCCCCAGGGGAAGGCAAACGGCGAAAAACCCCCGCTGCGGACTGGCTTGGCGGTGGCGGGAAGACCCGCCACCGCCAAGCCAGTCCCGGAGCCGATTTGCGGCGCGGCGGGGTTTTTCGCCGTTTGCCTCCCCCAGGGGAAGGCAAACGGCGAAAAACCCCCACTGCGGACTGGCTTGGTGGTGGCGGGAAGACCCGCCACCGCCAAGCCAGTCCCGGAGCCGAATTGCGGCGCGGCGGGGTTTTTCGCCGTTTGCCTCCCCCTCAGGGGAAGGCAAACGGCGAAAAGCCCCCGCTGCGAACTGGCTTGGTGGTGGCGGGAAGACCCGCCACCGCCAAGCCAGTCCCGGCAGGCCGCTTCCTCTAGCGCCCGTTTTTAAACGGGCTAAAATCCACTAGTCATGTATAATGAGATAAGAATCCGATATCTCTGTTCAAACCAGGTCCCTCCATGGTTTTGAGCTTGGTGATTAGTTGTAATTTCAGAAAAAGAATTTCAGAAATAGACTGGAAAGAGAAGTTGCTGAATTACAACTTATCACCAAGCTCAAAACCATGGAGGGACCTGGTTTGAACAGAGATATCGGATTCTTATCTCATTATACATGATAAGCGATCTTCAGCCATCTCAACCCTTGCTTTTTCATGCAAAACCATTTGCAGTCGTTTTCGGTCATCAACAGCTATCAGTCAGTCAATCACCCACTTCCACCACCCTTCTGAGTGATCCCCCTCCCCTCCCCCTCCCCTCCCCCTCCCCACCCCTTCTCTACATAAGTGCCTGGGGACTCCTATTTCATTGTATCTGAAGAAGTGTGCATGCACACGAAAGCTCATACCAAAATAAAAACTTAGTTGGTCTTTAAGGTGCTACTGAAGGAATTTTTTTAAATTTTACTTCGACCCAGACCAACACGGCTACCTACCTGTATCTACAACCAAGGTTTTGGGAACAAGGAGGTGGTTGTGACCCAATGAAATAAAACAAAAAGTTATACTGCAGTGACATCTGAAGGTGAAAAGAGGCGAAAGGAAAGACATGTCTTTTGAAAGTTAACTTTTCCAAGATTTGCTGGAAAGCAAAGCCCTCGAGTGGGCCGCTCTGCTCAGAAACTGCCCTTGCAAATCCCACCTGCAAGGAAGGAATGCTGCCCCCCCCGCCTTCCCCCCCCCGCCCCTCACAACCTCACAAAGGAGCACATGAGCATCTGGCAAAGGATGCGGAGAAATGACTAATTGCTGGACACAGATCTCTCCGCCTTGGAGAATGCCTGTGGAAGCGTCTAAAGTAAACACCCCCCTAGTGAAGAGAGGCCCATTTACAAGGCAGCTGGGGAATGCAAACAAGAGGAGCTGGGAGGCTTCCCTACCAGCTCCAGCCTCTGAATCAGCGCCCCTGGCAGAGCAGATGCCCGCATTGCCCAGGGCGGGTGCGGTTTTGGTGCCCAGAGCAGCGCGTGTGCCCTGCAGTCAGGGGTGGAGTGAGCCGCCCATGATGGACATTTGGCACGCCGCCCACCCGCGACTCCCAAACCTCTCCCAAGCTGTCAAAATGAAGGGGGAAGGGGGGAGTGGCGCTGATGGCAAAGCGGCACAGATCCCCCCTTCCCCCGATGGCTCAGGGTAGGCTTGGGACTCATGGATGGGTGGTGCGCCAAATGCCACCCCCCTCAGCAAAGACATCCGGGACGGTCTGCCCCACCCCCTTCCTCTGCCCCCACCCCTGGGTGGTGGTGGGGGGCTGGGAGGGCCAAGCACAGGCCTGGTCTGGATGCTGCTCTTAAGATCCAGCACAGCCGGGGGGGGGGGGGACAGCTTTAAGGCGTCTGCATGTCCTTGAGGATGTGTCTACGGAGAGAAGGGAGCCTGGAAAACCCACCCCCTCCCCACCTGCTCCCAAAGGAAACTGTCGGGGCAGGGGGAGCCCCTTCCTTCAAAATAAATGTGGTCAGTTCCAAGCGTGGCAGTCGAAAGCACAACCAATGCCTCATGCAGGAACGCCAGAGACCCCTGAGGGGCTTGTGATCATCCTTAACTGTCCTGAGCTCTGCATCCTCTGCCTCAGGGAGGGTCTCTCTGGCAGGACCATCCCAGACAGACAGCAAATCTCCCAAGGCTCCTCTGCGCACACAGGATATGCCCAACACAAGCAGCTTTGAGAGGAGAGGTCAAGGTGAGTCTCCCCCTCCCCACGTACATCTTGAGTTTTCCCAGTGAGGGAACAATCCAGCAGCTGCTCCCGATAAGTGCTTCAGTTCCACCCAGGACCCCTAAACCCTCAAATTGTAAGACCATGGCCTTAGCTGGCCAGGTAAGTGTCCCAAAAGCACCCCAAAAGGATGAGCTGGGATGCAAGAGTTTCCACTAAGTGAGGGGGCCCTCCAGGCTAATGGCGGGGCTTTTCCTCCCCTGCCCCTCGCTGCGAGGTAGGATCCTGGACAAGAGCCAGACTATGTGAGGGAGAGCGCTGAGCTGGGAGCTGGAGACCCTGAGCTCTGTTTGCTGTGTGCTAGATGCAAGGGACTCATGGAGAAGCAAGATCTATTGGGGTGTTCATGCTGGGAGCCCCTCTGTCACTAGGCTCAGGCTGTGTAGATGAGGAAATAAACCACAGATCTGTGGGCCTCCGGTGGTCTTCATTCCCAAGAAGCTGAGTCCTTTGTAAGCATAGAATCATAGAGTTGGAAGAGACTACTAGGGCTATCCAGTCCAACCCCCTGCCAAGCAGGAAACACCATCAAAGCATTCCTGACAGATGGCTGTCAAGCCTCTGCTTAAAGACCTCCAAAGAAGGAGACTCCACCACACTCCTTGGCAGCAAATGCCACTGCCGAACAGCTCTTACTGTCAGGAAGTTCTTCCTAGTGTTTAGGTGGAATCTTCTTTCTTGTAGCTAGAATCCATTGCTCCGTGTCTGCTTCTCTGGAGCAGCAGAAAACAACCTTTCTCCCTCCTCTATATGACATCCTTTCATATATTTGAACATGGCTATCATGTCACCCCTTAACCTTCTCTTCTCCAGGCTAAACATACCCAGCTCCCTAAGCCGTTCCTCATAAGGCATCGTTTCCAGGCCTTTGACCATTTTGGTTGCCCTCTTCTGGACACGTTCCAGCTGGAAGCCCTGGCAGCTCTCATCGCCTGGAGACTTGGGGTGGTGGGCAACCGGATTATCCGATGCAACCAGCTACTCTCTGTCTGGGAGGAAAGTGCTCATGGCAAGAGTGGAGATTGGAAGAGTTCTTCCTGCAGGAACTTGTCCCCGTCCCCCCCTTGTGGTGCTTCGCAGAGAGAGCTGCTTGGGGCAGAAGGGGCCAAGACCCTCCTCTGGTGCTGCTTCCACGCTGGGCCTGAGCAGCTCCAGGCCATTTGAGTGTGTTGTGGTCCCTTTTTTTCAGGGAGAGCAATGCTAGCCTTGACCTTCTTCTCCCCTCCTTCCAAGGGTGAAGCCCCTGGGAGAACCTGGCCCCCATCTGGGGGTGTCAAGAGCAGGAACGAAAGACCCTCCCAGCACAACATGGGGGAAGGGGCCGAGGATCCTTCTGCAGCACCCCCTCCCCAACCCAACAACTGGTCTGGCCCAGCTGAAAAAACGACACACACACACGGGGGAACTTGCTGGCTGCAGCTTTATTCAGCCCACAAGCTTGGAAGTGAAGCTCGGAATCATCCCAGCCAAAAAAAACCCTTCCCCGGGAGAGGAGAGGAGAAGGCGTCCCATGGGAGGTCCGAGGCCATTTGCCCACTCTGCCCCAAGGCATTGGGGGGGGCCACAAGGCCCCACAGTTGGCCACTGGAGTGGTTTCGGTGGTGGTGGGGGAGTTTGAGAGAGGAGCCCGTCTTGGGACCAGGTAGAGAGTGAAGGGGCATATAAAGGCCTTGGCCAGGGAAGGACCCCCAGACAAAGTGGGGCTGGCCCTCCTGGTGCGGGGGGGGGGCAGCCAGTGAGGCTGGAGGAGGAAAGGCTGGGCAGTGAGCAAGCCCAGCCCAGCCAAGCCAGAACCCCACCACCACCTCTTTCCAAAGACGGAAGAGAGGCATTTGTGGGGGGCAACTGCAGCGTTCTTCCCCCCTTCATCCCAGCAGCAAACCTCAGGCCCTGCTGCCCCCTGGTGGGAAGAAGGGGAGAGGCAGGTGCAGCTATTCTCCCCTCACCTGGGGAGTGGGGGGCTTCCAACACTCGAAGTAGCCCCTCTGAAGTGCATGGCATGGCTAACCTAGGCTCATTCAGTTCATTGGGTCTACCCTGAGCAGAACGAGTGCCGAATGCCCTTTGCATGCAACCCCTGCTCCCCACGGAGGGACCCTTTCAACTCCCACTTTTGCCCCACGGCTGACAGAGAATGCCCCCTGCAGACCCACAGGTGAGGCGGGGGTGCTGGTGGCGGTGGGAGGAGGAGGAGGGGGGCCCGTCACGCTCTCTCCTGGGCCAGGCGGTAGTCATAGAGGCTCCCTCGCTCCAGGAAGGGCCAGCCTCTGGGGGGTGCTCCCTGCCCTTTGGGGGGTCCCATGGGCGCGGCAGGTGGTCCGAAGCCCCCTCCACCCGGGGTCTGCAGGCGGAAGACGTCCTGAAGGGAAGGAGAAGGGAGACGTTTGGGGTGGGGGGGCAGAGGAGGCCCTCCATGCTAGGGTCAAGGTCCCCTTGGGGGGCACTGGCGGAGAAGCAGGGGAAAAGAGATGGGTCTGGGGGTCTAGAGCCAGGAGCAGAGGGAGGGGTGTGCACATGCACGGACCAAATCCTTACCCCAGGCCCCACTTTCACAGACGTCTTGCCGCCCAGGTTGATGGTGTGGCCGTCCTGTCGAATCAGCAGGTTGAGGCCTGGGGAGCCAGACTCACCCCCTGGAATCCATGGAGTGGGGGAATAAAGTCATTACAGTGGGGGGGGACTCCAAACTGAGAGGGCAGGGAGAGGTTTTTTTGGGGGGGAATGGTGCCTCTGTTCTCTGCCCACGACACAACCCTCCCCCCAGATTCAGCCAAGACTCCCCCTCCCCACCTCCAAGGCTCCCCGTACCCACAATGTACCCCTCTCTGCCCCCCCACCCACAAAGCCAGCCTATTGGGAAGGGGGAGCCGGGAGCCCCCTCACCTTGCAGGCCGTAGGGGCGGAAGGCCCGCCTCTCGCTCAGCACCGACAGCACCATCTCCTCCCGGAACTGCAGTTCCCGGCGCACACCGTCCCCCCCTTGGAAGCGCCCGGTGCCCCCAGTGCCTGGGGCCAGTTCAAAACACCGCAGGACCACCGGATACCTGGAGGGAGGGAGGGAGGGAAAGTGGTGGGGAGGTGGGGGTCATTCAGGAAATGCCACAAAATCTGCCCCCCTAAAAACAGGTGAGGGGCTGCAGAGGGACACACACTCCACCCTGCAAAGGTTTCAAACCCTAATTCCCACAGCTCACAGGAATTGAAGCCAAAAAACGTACGGAGGGAGCCTGGTTGGTGAAAAGTGGCTGCAGAGCCACACAGACTCAACCTGTCGGATTGGGGTTGTCTAACGGGACCCCCCCCCAAAGGGGCACAGCAACAGCCCAGGTCTTTGCTGTGGCTCCTGCCTTGCGGGGGTCAGACTAGAGGACCTTTGGGGGTCCCTTCTAACTCTGCAGTTCTCTGATTCCGCACTGCAGGTAATCCCAGAGTGAGCCGCACAAGGCCCAGCCCCGTCTCCTCCCAGGGGCTCAGCTAGATGCCCGGAAAAGGAGACGGAGCCCACCCTGGTCCCCCCTCCCCCCAGCCTCCCAGAAAGCACCCACCGTTTCTCCAAGATCTCGGGGTCCGTGATGCGGGTGTTGGTCATGTGGCTGTGCACTCCACTGCGGCCGTGCCAGTGGGGCCCTGCCCCACACCCGCCAGCCACCGTCTCGTAGTAGCCGATGCTCTCGTTGCCAAAGGTGACGTTGTTCATGCAGCCCTGTGGGGGGGGAGGGCGGGGCCGTCAGGAAACTGCCCCCCAGCCTCTGAGGGGCCAAGCCCCCCCCCACCGCCTCTCTCCCCATCTAGACTCTTCCCAGGGGATGATGGGAAACGGGAGCCATGCTCGGCCTCCCCTTCCCCACCCACATCAGCCGGAGGGGGGGCAGGGAAGGTTGCTGGGTGAAGAAAGTACAGCTTTTCCTTTAACCGTGATGTTTAGCTTATTTTTCAGTTGTTGCTTTCTTAACAATTGTTCCACTGATGATTCTATATTATATTTTTGGTGTTCTATTACGTTCTATAATTTTATTTATTACGGTACTTGCAAGCCGCCGTGGTGTTCATTTCAACGGGAAGCGTCCGGGAGATATAATCCACCAAGCAAACGAAAACCAAGAGAGCCGCTTGGGGACGCTGCCGTGGGGGTGGGGGCCCTCAACCCATTCCTGCACCCACAGCCATGTTGGGGTGAGGAAACACCCCCCCCCCAACCTCCCTCTGCCACAACAGGCAGAGCCCTGCAGCGTGAAGGGCCCCAGAAGTCTCAAGGCACCCAGCCCAGCTGGAGAGAGAAGGAGAGAAGCTCATCGTTGCTGCATCTGAAGAGCCCCCCCTTCACACTGGTGGATCCTGCATTACAGGGGGTGGGACTGGATGACCCCTGGGATCCGTTCCAACTCTACAAGCCTACGATTCTACGATCCCACCCACCCCTACCTCCCTGAGCAGAGTCTGGCTCCACTGGAATAGAGGCCACAGGTTCCCTGCTGCCGGCTGAAGGCTGGGCCCCTTCCCCCCCTTTCGGCTGGAGAGCCCCCACCTTGCCCAGCCCAGCTCGACCCACCCTCACCTGTCCCCCCCCCACTCACCTGAGAAGCTGCACAGGCCTCAAATGCCCGGAAGATGACATCGACCACCCTCTGCGAGGTCAGCACGTTGCCCCCCACCACGGCTGCGTCTGGGGAGGGGTCCAGGAGGGAGCCTTTGGGGATGAGGATCTGCACAGGCGCCAGGCAACCCTGCAGGGAGGGAGGGAGGGAGGGAGGGCAAGGACCAGCCTGCCTGAGAGGGCAAACCCCAAGGAGACGGGGGGGGGGGGACTATGGGGGCCCCAGGCAGGGATGGACTCCAACTCCCAGCGGCCACCAGGGCCAGTGGGCAGGGAGGGGAAGCTCCTCGCCCCCTGCCCTTTCGCCCTAGTCCAGCCCTCTGACCACTAGGCCGCACTAAAGTGAAACCAAAAACAGGGCAACACAGGACCAAATTCAAATGAACAGAATCTATTTACAACATACGTAATGTCAAATATACATCATATAATTCACATGAAAACAATACCCATAGGTCTCTTGAGAATCCCTGCGGATATGAATGGAACCAAAGGGCAGAAAGTCATTCAATAAGATACAAGCTGAAAATTGATGATCAATTAATTAAGAAAAAGATTTGGTTAGAAAGTAAAAGGTTAAGATGTAAAAGATATAGAAACAAGGTAACATTAAAGTAATAACTAGAAAGTATATAAGATTTAGACTTTACTATTGAAGATATGTGAAGAATCGCAGAAGGAGGAGGATTGAGGAAGTCAATAGATTAGCAACTAGGGTTATAAGTTTGAATTTTTGTTTTTATATTTTTTGTATTTTTTGTATTGTTGTACTTTTTGTGTTTTGTATGTTCTTTTTTGCTTTGTATTTTTTAAATGTTTTTTATTTGTTTGAAAAAACCTTAATAAATATATTATAAAAAAAGAAAGAAAAGCTTTGTATTGCAAAGTTCCAAAGTAGTTAAAGTAGCCAGAGAATTTGTCGTATTCCTAAGTTCCAAAGTAATGGAAGTATTCGATGAACTAGTCGGACAGTGCGTCCGGAATGTTGCCCTGTTTCGTGAGAACTTCTTCAGCGCAGAAACAGCTAGCTCCAGGTGGTGCCGCCGATTACAAAGGAATTATGTTTAAAGGTACAGAACTGCAAACTGCCTCAAGCGAAGGCGTTAGATGAAACAATTCAAATCAAAATCTGAGTTGAGTTGAGTCCCCCTGGGTGCATAGTTTTGAACATGAAAATAAATTGGGACTCTTGCTGACGTCAATATTTTTCATAATCCTTCCTTACTCCAGTAAGTAGTCTTACGATTAATCCACAGGACTGCGAACAATAAGTCTGTATCGGAGTGGTTGTGCGATACACAATGTTCCACAAGGGGCGCCTCCCTGTTGGCACTTCGAATCCTGGAAGGGTGTTCACCAATGCGGATTCCAACCACCCGGGTGGTCGAACCAATGTACAATAAATGACAAGGGCAGTGCATCAAATAAACTACTGTACATTCTAAATACATTCTGTTCGTTTGAATTTGGTCACGTGTTGCCGTTTTTGGTTTCACTTTAGGGGTTTGTTTTGTTTCTTACACTAGGCCACACTGCCTCCCCCCCAGGGGCTCAGGATCCCCGCCTTTTGAGAGGGGCCATCCCTCCCCTGGGGCCGGAAGGCTCCTCTGAGGGCAGGGGTCCTCCCCACTCCTTTCCGCTGGGGGGAGGCAGGATCCCCCGGCCCCTGCCTGGCTCCCCTAGGGGCCGCTCTCCTCCTCCTGCTGCCCTACCTGGTTGAGGGGGATCTCCTGGCCCACCATGCAGCGCAGGCAGTAGATGAGGGCCGAGAGGGTGATGGCTCGAGGGGCATTGCAGTTGCCGTAGACCTCGTGGCCGGAGCCCTGGAAGTCGAAGACAGCTGTGCCCTGCGGGGGGAGAAGAATCATAGAGTTGGAAGAGACCCCAAGGGCCATCCAGTCCAGCCCCCTGCCGAGCAGGAAACACCATCAAAGCATTCCTGACATATGCCTGTCAAGCCTCTGCTTAAAGACCTCCAAGGAAGGAGACTCCACCACACTCCTTGGTAGCAAATTCCACTGCCGAATAGCTCTTACTGTCAGGAAGTTCTTCCTAAAAGAGGTGGATGGGGAAAGAAAGAAAGAAAGAAAGAAAGAAAGAAAGAAAGAAAGAAAGAAAGAAAGAAAGAAAGAAAGAAAGAAAGGGGGAGAGACAGGGGTCCCGGCCACCCGTCCCACTGCCTCCGCTTAACTCTGTGCTACACGAAGGACTTTCTCTTCTCTGTCCCAACATTCGTCTCCCCTGGATGTCCACAAGTTTGAGCGTTACGGGAGAGAAAAGCTTTCCTCTCTTCATCATTTCACAAACTCCTATTGCTCCCCTTCTCTCTAAACTACAAGATCCCAAAGGCTGCCCCCTTTCTTTCTTTCTTTCTTTCTTTCTTTCTTTCTTTCTTTCTTTCTTTCTTTCTTTCTTTCTTTCTTCCATCCATCCCCTCCTTGATCTTTTTGGCTGCCCTTTCCTGAACCTTTTCCAACTCAGCCATCTCCTTCTGGAGGGGAGGAGATACAAGATTCCAACGGTGACGTCCTTTCAGCCCCCCCCCCCCAGCCACCTGCGCTCACCTGCTGGGGATCCACCGTCACCTTCAGGTGAATGGGGGAGCCATCGTCCATGAAGTCCTCGGCCTCCACCTGCAAGGGGCGTCCCGGCTCCCCCTGGCGGGCGGCAAAGTCCTTCAGCATGTCTTGCACGGCCACTTCTGCGTTGGCCTGGAGGGGGAGGCACAAAGGACAGCAGAGACTTGGGGGGGGGAGCTGGGAACTGGAGATCCAGGCATTTGCTCTCCTTCTCCCAAGGCATCCTCCGCTGTGGGTCTCTCTCCCCCTGCCTGCCTACCTGCCCACCCAAGGTTCCTCCGCCCACCACGCTCTCCAACCTGCGCCCACGTAGGAACTGGGGAGGCGTTTGGGTGTTTTATGACATCCGTCTATTGGCACCTGTAACATTGCTCTTGCTTTTCATTTTACACTGAGGGCTGCTCTGGAAAGTTTTGGATTGAAATACGTGAAATTATATACACCTATAACCCCGTGGATTAAGGAAGACCTTGAGGGGGTTATTCCACACTTCTAATAGGATTCTAATAGGAGGTCCGTATAGTTAAAGCTATGGTTTTCCCAGTAGTGATGTATGGAAGTGAGAGCTGGACCATAAAGAAGGCTGATCGTCGAAGAATTGATGCTTTTGAATTCTGGTGCTGGAGGAGACTCTTGAGAGTCCCATGGACTGCAAGAAGATCAAACCTATCCATTCTGAAGGAAATCAGCCCTGTGTGCTCCCTGGAAGGACAGATCCTGAAGCTGAGGCTCCAATACTTTGGCCACCTCATGAGAAGAGAAGACTCCCTGGAAAAGACCCTGATGTGAAAGATTGAGGGCACTAGGAGAAGGGGACGACAGAGGGCGAGATGGTTGGATAGTGTTCTCGAAGCTACGAACATGAGTTTGACCAAACTGCGAGAGGCAGTGGAAGACAGGAGTGCCTGGCGTGCTATGGTCCATGGGGTCACGAAGAGTCGGACACGACTAAACAACTAAACAACAACAAAATAGGATTCTAAGGTGGAGGTTTGGGGTGCAGACCAATATACATCTATAGAGGAGGACCATGGTTGTTGGGTTTTTGGGGTGGGGGGAGAGACCCTGGCTGGCCCAGGGTGGCAGCAAAGGAAAAGAAAGGAAAAGGATGGCTCCAGTTTACAATAATATCCACATACGAAAACACACTGCAGAATCTCGGAAGGAGGTTGTTCAGCAGTGGGTTGGGCTGGATGACCTTCAGGGTCCCTTCCAACAACAACCAGAGGCTATCAACTCCTAAAAATCTCCCTCATTTCCAAGGGCTGATTTAAAGTCGCTCCACCCGGCCCCACGCAGTCTTCCTGCTCACCTGGATGTGGGCCATGTAGGCCTGCACCACTTCTAAGCCGTACTGACCAATCAGCTCGTTCACCAGCTGGATCCCCTTCTGATTGGCTGCCACCTGAGCGCGGAGGTCAGAGAGGTTGTCCTGCAGGTTGCGTGTCCCGCTGCTGCCGGGGAAGCGGGCGGGAGCCATCAGGGCCTCCGTGAGGGCTGCGGGGGGAGCAGGGGGAGGCAGGTGAGCCCCCCAGCACAGCTGGCAGGGCAGGGAAGGTCAAAGGCCCCCCCTTAATTCTCTCCTGCCTTGGTTCATCCAGCGGCCCCCACATACCCTCCTCCTGGAAGACGCCGTCCTTGACCAGCTTGAAGGAAATGAAGACGGCCCCCTCCTCCTGGAGGCAGCGAGAGTGGGGGGGCATGGAGCCCGGCGTGATCCCCCCAATGTCCGCATGGTGGCCCCGGCTGGCCACAAAGAACACCGGCCTGGCCTCTCCTGGCCAGAAGACCTACAAAGGACAGAAGAATGGAACAAGCTTGGCCCTCAGAGAGCGGGCATATGCCAGGGCCGGGGGGCAGGGGGGGGCAGGAGCCAGCTCCACAGGGCAATGGGAGGAGCTCCTGGGACCGCCACCCCCCAGCTCCTAGGGCACTGGGCACCCCAACCCTCCCCAGTCCTGAAGGGGCCCAAGCCACACACCCAGTCTCCCAGGGCAGAGATGCCCGCCCAGGCTGCACCCCTGCCGGGAGACCCCCAACTCACAGGGGTGATGACGGTCAGGTCCGGCAGGTGGCTGCCCCCCGCGCACGGGTGGTTGCTCAGGAGAACGTCCCCCTCGTGGAGGTCGGAGCCCAGGTTCCGGATCTGGAAGGGCAGCAGGAAAGAGAAAGGGCAGGGGGAGGGAAGCCCCTCATTGGCAGCTGATCCCCGGAGTCAAGAGGGCTCCCAGGGGCTCCCCAGGTCCAAAAGGAAAGTTCCTCTGGCCCCCAAGTCCTGGCCTGCAGGACGGAGCTCTGGCACTCTGGACAAAGCCTGGCCACCAGCAGAGCCCACCCACTCCATCCAGGCAGTATGGCCTAGTGGTCAGGGTGCTGGGCTAGGGACTGGGTTCAAATCCCCACCCAGCCGTCATTGGGGAACCAGCTGCTCTACACTGAGCTCCTTGGAGGAATGGTGGGATTCAAAGGGGATAAAGAATAAGAGAGAGAATGCCATTTTCCATTTTTCCATTTTTTGGTAAAAATGGAAAGAAGAAGGAGTCCCAGCAAAGGAAGAATGGAATATGCAGAAAGACAAAACTGACCGGAAGAATAAGAAATCATTTTATAAAAGAATGGAAATGGTTTATTGAATATTTACAGATAAATTGTGAACAGAAAAAACACTGGCAGGATTATTGTAAAAACCTGAAACAAAAAAGTGTGTGTGTGTGTATATGTATATATATATATATAGAGAGAGAGAGAGAGAGAGAGAGAGAGAGGTTTAATAAATGAGCAAGTTTATTTGGATATGCAGAAGATATTAAAAATAAATTTAAGGAACCACAGAAAGAGGGGGAAGAAAGTCAAGTTTTAAAATGTCAAAATGAATGAAAAATAAGTAAAATGTATATATCTGAAAAATATTAATAAAATTAAAAAAAAATGAATCAGAGAGATGCACTGGGGCCCGAAGGCCATGGCAACTCAAGACTATACAGCCATGCCTCATGTTGCGTCCGCTTCAGGTTACGTCTTTTCAAGTTGCGTCCCACGGCAACCCGGAAGTACCGGAATGGTTACTTTCGGTTTCGCTGCTTGTGCATGCGCAGAAGTGCTAAATCACGCCCCGCGCATGTGCAGACGCAGCACTTCTGGATGCGAACACTTCCGAGTTGCGGACGTGCCTCTGGGGTGGATTACGTCCGCAACTCGAGGTTCCACTGTATATGAAAATATGTCTAGGGGTAGGGGTAGGAAGGGGGGAGCCGGGGGCCTTGGCTCCCTCCCTGGCTTGGATGCAGCTTCGTAGAGTCACGTTGTAGAAGTTTAGGGGGGCGGGGGGGGCGAGGCTTACCTGAAACTGCACCGTCTCCTGCATGGCGCCCAGGTGGACAGGGATGTGGGGCGCATTGGAGACCAGCCCCCCATCGGGGCCAAAGAGGGCACAAGAGAAATCCAGCCTCTCCTTGATGTTGGTGGAGATGGCCGTGCGCTGCAGGATGCGCCCCATCTGCTCTGTTGGGGGGGGAGGGGGAGAGGGTCAGGGTTTTTAATATTCTCTTGGGAGCCACAAAGAGTGGCTGGGGAAACCCAGCCAGATGGGCGGGGGATAAATAATAAAATTATTACCATTATCATCCGCTCTCCACCTCTTCCCTAGCCCCCCCCCCAGGCAGAGCACGCCCCTCACTCACCTGCGATGCTCATGAAGCGATGGGAGAAGATGGAGAGCTGGATGGGGTCGATCTGGGGGCCGACGGGGCACTCCGCCCCGGACCCCACAGCGATGCAGATGTCTCCGAGTCGGGTAATGGAGGCGGTGCAGGAGGGCTCCACAAGGATGGTGCTGGGGGGGGGGCACAGAAGTTGCAGCTTGGCTCCTTCTTCCCAAACCCCCCTCTTTGGAAACGGCCCACACCTTGGGTGCCCCACAGCCAGCCAGGGCCAAAGGCAGGGGTGAAGCCCCCCCCCTCACCTGTTCTTGTCAATAATGATGCTGGGACCAGGGATGGAGTGGCCCCAGGTGAGCTCCTCCAGCAGGTAGACGCTGGTGTCCAGGTAGCCACCCTCAAAATAGCAGCGGGACACCTGGGGGGCAGACAGTGGGGCTGTCGGTTGAATTGTTGTGGTTGAGCTTCCTGCATTGCAGGGGGTTGGACCAGAGGACCCCTCAGGGTCCGTCCCAACTCTGTCATTCTATTATTCTAATTTATTGCCCGCCCTCCACCCCGGGTCCCAGGGTGAGCTGCACTGCGAAAAGCAACTTTCAGCCTTGGAAAGGAGGAGTAAGGAAGCCTAGGAATTTAAGCTGCTTCCCCGAAGCAAAGAGCGGTGCGGCAAAAAATATTCCTTTTCTATTTCTGACCCACCCAGAGAGAGACAGGAGGGAAAGGGCAGAATTGGAAGAAGGACAGAACTAGCAGAGTCCAACGCAAGAGTCCCGAGCTTTTGGCAGCTGGGTCCCAACACAGGCAGCCTTTCTGGGGGGACCAGGCCCCTCTCCAAAAGCCCCAGCACAGGCTCTGGGGGTCCCTGCCTGTTCCCCCAGGCTGGCCTTTTGTATTTGGATACAGTCGTACCTCGGCTCCCGAATGCCTTGGGAGTCGAATGTTCCAGCTCCCGAAGTGAGTGTTCCAGCTTCCAAATGTTTTTTGGGAAGCCGAACATCCGCTGTGGACACCGCTATTGTTTCCGGCACATCTGTGCAACCAGGAACCAATTGGAAGCCGTGCCTTCGTTTCCTAACTTTTCGAAAGTCAAACAGAGTTCCAGAACGGATTCTGTTCAACTTCTGAGGTACGTCTGTATTGCAAAAAGGTCACCCATGTCTCCAGGACCTCCTCCTGCCAGAGAAACGGGGCCTTGCGCTCCCCCTCTTCCTGCCCCACAGCTCCGCAATGGTCCGCTGAGGCTATATATTGTATTAGGAAAGGTGTGACCTTAAAAGAAAAGTGTCCCCTTCTGACAAAAGAGGGCATTTGAAATCAGGATGGGACTCTCATCAGATTGCAGGTTCGAAAAGCACCTGAGCACCCAGCAGTCGGGGGAGTCCAGCTCCCTCCCTCAAATCCCCTAACCCCCGGATGCTTTGGATTCCAGCTCCCATCAGCCCCTGGGCCAGCAGGGAGGGAAGGAGCCATAGCGCAGAGTTAAACTGCGGAACTCCCTCCCACAGGAGGAAGGGATGGCTTTCAAAGAGGATTGCACAAATGCATGGAGCAGAAGGGGGCTCTCGAGGGCAAGCAGCCAGGCTGGGGCAGGGGCTGGGGAAGAGGTGCAGGGGGGGTCCTCACCCTTTCCCGGCGGGGGGGCTGCTCACTGGCCGGCACCGGCTCTTCCTGGCCCAGCCCAGAGCTGGCCGTGCCCCTCACCCGCACGTCGTCCACCAGGATGGCTCGGCCGGGGATGGTGAAGCCAAACTCCTGCTGGTACCTGAGGGGGCAAAGCGCAGGCTCAGCGTTTGAACGCCTGCATCTCCTCCCCGCCCGCCCCCCTGCAGAAAAGGGCCAGCCGGCCGCTTCCGAGCTGCGCTGCCAGGCGGAAGGGGGAGCCCACTGACCTGGTGGCAAAGGCGGCGCCAAAGTCCCCGCTGCGGCAGGACTGGGCGGTGGCCGGGTAGCCCTTGGCAGAGCACATGAGGGCGCAGTCCGTCCGCTCGTAGCGAAGGTGCAGGAAGGGCTCTGTGCTGATCTGGGATCTGGGGAGGCCAAGGGGAGGGCAGTCAGCAAGCGGCTGGGGGCCCCCCAAATGTAAGGCCAGCTCCCCCCCACTCTCACATGCAGTGCCCAAGACTCTGCCTTCCCCAGAGGGCCGGGTTACCCACAGCGGCCCACAGGGCCTTTCCCGGCCTTCTCCCCCCCCCAGCCACCTGTCCCGCCCTGCAGGGGCAGCGCTCACCTGGCAAAGCCCTGGGCCTCCAGAGCCTGCACGCACTTGGCCTCCAGGGCGGCGACTCTCTCGTCCAGCTGGGCAAAAGCCTCGGGGCCGTAGGCCAGGGAGCACGGCTGCTGCGTCTCGTGGACCACGTCCGCCAGGGCCAGGCCAAAGGCGGACAGGATCCCGCTGTGCCTGCCGGGAGGAGGAAGGAAGGGAGGGACCGAGCGAGTGAGTGAGCGGAGGGTCGGTCTTCCTCTGCCAGGTCAAGCGAGGGGTCCTGGGGCTGGAGACCCCCCCTCCCCTCGGCACCTACTTGTGGATGAAGACCTTGCTCATGCCCAAGGCCCGGGCGATGGCACAGGCATGCTGCCCCCCAGCTCCGCCAAAGCAGGCCAGGATGTGGCGGGACGTGTCGTGGCCTCGAGCCTGGCAGGACAGAGGAAGGACAGAGCGGCAGTTGGAGCCCAGAGAGAGAGAGAGAGAGAGAGAGAGAGAGAGAGAGAGAGAGAGAGCTGGCACTCTCCTCCCACCCCCACCCCACCTCCCACAGGGGGCCCAGGGAAAGGGTCCCCATGCAGCAGGATTTGGGAAAGGGAAGCTCTGACCCCCTTCTTCACATATCTCAAGGGCCGTCCCATGGAAGGTGCAGCAAGCCCCTTATCTACTGGAGGGTAGGACTCGAACCCATGCCTTCAAGTGACAAGGAAAGATTATCAGGGGATATCAGCCATCCTTAAGGAGCTGCGTCTGAAACCACTGAACCTTCCTTCCCTGGAAGCAGGCCGAGGCTGCTGCCCCGATCCGCAAGCGGCCTGCTCTCCCGCCTTCCCAACTGGCAGCTGCCCCCGGCCTCTGTGGCCCCTTCAGGGGCTCCCTGAGCAGGTCAGGAGAAAGCCCCTCTTTACCCCTGGGCAAGAGCAGGAGGCAGGAGCCTTGGCACGAGCCCCTTCCTGCCCCTACCTGCGTCAGGGCGCGGATGGGTCTGCACATGGCCTCGTTGGCCACACGGATGAAGCCCATGGCCACCTCTTCGACGCTGAGTGAGGGGCTGGCCCCCCGGAAGGCGTTGACTCTGGCGGCCAGCTCCTCAAAGGCCTTCAGGGTGGCCTCTGGCGAGAGGGGAAGGTTCTCTGTGGGTCCAAAGATGTGGGGGAAGTAGCTGGGCAGGAGGCGGCCCAGGCACAGGTTGGCGTCCGTCACCGTCAGGGGACCCCCTGGGGGGCACAGAAGGAGAGGCGCAGTCAGGCCCCCACTGCCAGCACCCCATTCCCCACCCACCCACCGCCCCCCCTTGCCCCACACGGCCACCTCACCCTTCCGGTAGCAAGCGGGGCCAGGATGCGCCCCGGCAGACTCCGGGCCAACGACAAAGAGCCCGGACCTGGAGGGGAGGAAGAAGAAAAAGAGAGAGGAGGAGATTAATTGACCCCTGTGGCAAATAGGGGGGTTGGGGGCGCAAGGAGCTGCTGGCAAGAGAGAAGCAGCCCAGGCCTGAAGAGGAGAAGAGCCTGCTGGATCAGGCCAAAGGGGTCGATCCAGTCCAGCAACCTGCTCTCACGGTCGCCCCAAGGGGGCAAGCAGGATTGGAGCCAAGAGCCCTCCTGGCTAGGAGCTATCTGTGACTTGCCCCTCCTCCTCTTCCATGAAATTGTCCAATCCTCTTTCATCCTGGTTGGTGGCCCTCCTGGCCTCCTGTGGCTGGGAGTTCCACAGTTTAACTCGGGGCCCTGAACTCAAGGCAGGGGGAGCGGGAGAGACAGGAACAAGTGAGGCAGGGCGTGGGCCCCAAGGAGGCAGGGGCTGCGGGGTCACAAGGACGCCCACCCCATCGACGGGACGGAGACAACTGGATAGACAGAGTGCCAGGAAGCCCTCCGAGCAGCCAGAAGAGGGACCAGCACCCCACAGATCCCGGGGTGGGGGGCTGTGAGCCCGACCTGAAGAAGAGCCGTGAGCCCCCTCCGGCCGCCACGGTGTTGATGTCCAGCTGCGGGGCCTGGATGCTGACCCCGGCAGTTGTGGCCTCAAAGACGTGCTCGTACTCCCCGGCGTAGCGGCTCACGTCGGTGGAGGTGCCTAGGCGAGAGACCCCAGGTGAGGCACCCGCCAGAACAGCCCCTCGCTATTTTCTTATTGATTGAATTTATATACCACCCTATACCCGGAGGTCTCAGGTCTCACTGAAAAAATCACGATATATAAAGTCAAAATGAAAACAATAACCCAACAATAGCCCCCACCCCCAAAGAGCCGCATTTTAAAAGGGTCTAGGTCGGGTGTCCTCCCCACGCCCCACGGTTCCCCTTACCTCCCATGTCAAAGCCAATGACAGGCTGTCTGTCGGCCCGGCGGTAGGTGGTGACAGCGTAGCCAACGACGCCCCCTGCTGGGCCGGAGAGGATGGCGCGGGAGCCGCTGAAGGCCTCCATGGGGGTCAGACCCCCGTCGGAGCGCATGAACAAGACCGGCACGCCCTGCGGAGAGAGGCCAGGGGGCAGGGGGGTCTGGGCTCAAGCTCCCATCTGGGGGTGCCCTTGCAGGGCGCCCCCTCACCCCCTCTGCTGCGATTCCCCCAAGGAGACCGGGTGCAAAGCAGACCCCCCTCTCCGTTTTCCAGAGGCGGGACTGGAACCCAGCTCTCCCCGGACAAGTCCTTCCCCACTTCCCACCTGGAGCTGCTGAGCGAAGCCGTCCCGGAAGCTGCTCAGGTAGTGGTGGATGCAGGGCGTGAGGTAGGCGTCTGCGCAGGCCGTGTAGCCCCGGGGCACTGCCCGCACCATGGGCATCACCTGGGAGGAGAGGGAGACCTGCTGGAAGCCCAGCTCCTTCGCCAGCTGCCCCACTTGCTGCTCGTGCTCTGGCCACCTGCGGGAGGCAGAGATATCTGCTCAGCGCGGCTCACCCTCTGTCCCCGCAGGGCGCTAACACTTTTCTTCTGAAGCTGCCTAACTGTCTTGGCCGTCGCTTCCTCGGGGGCTCTGGTCTGGATCAGGCCAAAGGGGGCCCATCCAGGCCAGCCTCCTCCTTTCCCAGTGGCCAACCACAGGGAAACCAAGAGCAACTCTCTGCTCCTTGGTTTCCAGCAAGGCTCCCAACAGGTTTCCATCTGGCGGCTCCCAACAGGGTGGGTGCCACCACCGAGAAGGCCCTCTGCCTATTTCCCTGTAACTTTGCTTCTCCCAGTGAGGGAACTGGCAGTGTCCAGGCAGAACGATGGGGGTGGAGACGCTCCTTCTGGTATATAATGAATTATTATCATATTCTTATGATAGGGACCCAGGTGGCGCTGTGGTTAAACCACTGAGCCTAGGGCTTGCTGATCAGAAGGTCGGCGGGTCGAATCCCTGTGATGGGGTGAGCTCCCGTTGCTCAGTCCCAGCTCCTGCCAACCTAGCAGTTCGAAAGCACGTCAAAATGCAAGTAGATAAATAAGAACCGCTACAGCGGGAAGGTAAACGGCGTTTCCATGTGCTGCTCTGGTTTGCCAGAAGCGGCTTTGTCATGCTGGCCACATGACCTGGAAGCTATACGCTGGCTCCCTCGGCCAATAATGCGAGATGAGCGCGCAACCCCAGAGTCCGTCACGACTGGACCTAATGGTCAGGGGTCCCTTTACCTTTACCATATTCTTATAGGTTGCCCCTAGGCTCAGCCCCACAGCCTCAAGCCACAGCTCAAGACTTCCTCCCACCTCAGGAGCAGAACCATAGCTGCCAAGTCCGGATCGTAAAGATCCGGGATCGGCAGCGCGCGCACGACCGGAAGTTGCGTGACGCAACTTCCGGTGGCGCTTCGCCCTTCTATGGGCACCAGAAAATGGCGGCGCCAGCGCCGGAAGTCGCTTCCGCGCATGACCGGAAACACGTAAAAGCGACTTCCAGCGCCGGCGCCGCCATTTTCTGATGCCCATAGAAGGGCGAAGCGCCACCGGAAGTCACGTCACGCAACTTCCGGTCATGCGCGGAAGCGACTTCCGGCGCCGCCATTTTCTGGTGCCCATAGAAGGGCAAAGTGGCACCAAAAAAATGGCCGCCAGGAAGAATTGAATTTAAGGGACAATGCCGGGATTCTCTGCCAAACGGGAGACCGCCGGGAAACGGTGAGAAAAAAGGGGTTTTCCCGGCGGATACGGGATACTTGGCAGCTATGAGCAGAACTCACATGTAGGAGTGCAGAAGGACCACTGCCAGGCTGCGGATGCCCTGGGCCAACAGCCCGTTCAGCTGCCCTCGCAGGGCGTCCAGGTCCAAAGGCCGGTGCACCACAAGGGATTCCCCTGTCAAACCTGGGGGGGGGGGGGGAGAAAACCGCCAGGTGAACCTCTGCCTGCGAGATCCTCCCTGCATCCTCCTCACAGAGCTTCCAGCCCTCTGGGGCAGATGAAGGCAGCCACCTGTGAGATGAAGGTTCCCACCTGTGACTTTCGGGGCCGAGCCGTAGAGCTGGCATCCCTCGCGATGGAGAACCAGCCGTTCGTCCACCTCCAGCACAGCCTCGTACAGGAGATCTGGCATGGAGACTGCCTGGAGAGAAGGAGGGGGTGGCAGAGGAGGGGGGGGGTCACAGGCAGATCAGGAGACGGACATCGCAGGGAAAGGGATCTGCAGCCCTTTCACAGAACCACAGAAATGAGGATTCAGAAGGGGCACCATGGGTCATCTAGTCCAACCCCCGCAAACCTGGGATCACAACCACTGGCTCCTCCTCCATCTGTGGGGGGACGGGACTCTGCCGTCATAAACATGTTTGGTTTGGTGCCACAGACGGACGCCGCTGCTCCCTGCTGGCAAGCATAGGTCAGCCTCCTTCCTGGAGCCACATCGGGTTGTGCTTGCAGGAGGCCGGGTGGGCAAGGCAGCCCCTCAAGCAGGCTGGCCCCAAGCGCAGAATGGCTTTGTAAATGAAAAGCGAAACTTGAACTTGGCTCAGGAGCAAATCAGCAGCCAGAGCAGAGCTTTCATGCGCTGGCAGGAACACACACACACACACACACACACACACACACACACACACCCCGGTCAGCAACCAAGCTAAGAGCATAGGAAACTGTGTCAGGCTGTTGGTCCATCTAGTTGAGTGTTGCCTACTCTGGCCGGCAGCCCCTCTCCAGAGGTCTCTCCCAACCCCACCTGGAGATGCCAGGGATCTGCTCCTGAGTTATGGCCCTTCCCCTATGGCTATGGCCGTCCGTCAAATTGGGCTAGATGACCCTTGGGGGTCCCTTCCAATTCTATGATTCTATCCTGTTTCCTGCCCCCCCCCATTGACACAAGAAGAATTTAGGGCATTTGAGGGCAAGCCCAGCCGTGAAAAATGTGCTGCTCCACCGAGAAGCAAGTAAACTTGCCGCCTGGGGAGGGGGGGCACAGACTAGAGGGAGTGGCAGTGATTGGGGTGGCAGGGAGGGAGGGAGGGAGATGCTCAAGGCACGCAGGGGGGGGGGGGCACCAGCACATGGCAGCTGCCGCTGCTTCCACACACCCACCCACACGAGCCTGCCGGGGAAAGCACCTTCTCCAGCCCCCCCCCCCCGTTCCCAGTTGGCTGGCTGCCCAGCTGGCTCTGCAGAGGCACCTCCGGGCTGTTCCCACATCCCCCCTCCATGCCCAGCCAGTGCTGCCAGCCAATCCCGAGGGCAGCACAGCACCCACCCACCCCTCCAGGCTGCCCAGGAAGGTGGCACCGGCTGGCACCGGCTGGCCACCTCTCCTCCCGTTGGGCAGAGAGGAAGGAGAGGGAGGGGGAGAGTCCTGGCACTGACCAGGTCAAAGATGTGCGGCCGCGCCTGGTTGCCGATCTGGAGCAGGTCCCTGAAGCCCTTGGTGATGAGCAGCGCCAGGCGCTCCCCCTTGCGCTCCAGGAGGGCGTTGGTGGCCACTGTGGTGCCCATGCGGATCCACTCGATGCGCGAGGTGTCCAGGGGCTGGTCTTTGGGGAAGGGGATGCCACATTCCTGGGGGGGGGAAGCAAAGCGTCTGTCATGGCTTGCCAGGCTGAACACACATACACACACACACACACGGGACAAGAGGACAGGAAAAGCTCTTGCACAGCCTTTCCCGGAGGGCAGAGCCCTTGCACATAATGAATTGGAAGGTGCTCCTGTCTTCTTTTGGACCAAGCTCCTAAGGGACACTCCTGCTCTCCAAAACAAAGAACCAGCCCCCTCCAGCCCCAGGGCGGCAAGGGCCCCTGCTCCCCGCCCCCCAGGAGGACCATAGCAGCCAGGGGAGGACACCCACCTGCCCACAAAGCTCTGCCCCCAGGGTGCTGCTGTCCAGACCCATGGCTCCGGCTCCCCACACAGGGAACACGCAGCTGGGACACCAATGCCTTACAGTGACTGGCAGCAGGTGGCTCTCCAGGGTGCCTGGCAAGGGACACTCCCAGCCCCACCAGCGGAGACCGAACAGGGGGCATGCACGTGGCCCCGTTCTCCAGCTCCATCCAAGTGTTGCCTTTAAAGCCCCTCTTTAAGACCCCCGTCCAGCAGCTGAGATGGGCTTCAGGGGCTTCCTCCGGGTGCCCTCAGGTGAGCAGGGCCTTTTCTGGAATGGCACCCCAACTGCTGGAAGAACTGCTGGGCGTCCTTGTTGCCCTCTGTGAAGCCCCTCCCTTTACCTGGGGCTGTGGGGCTTCAACTAGCCTCACAGTAGAGCTGGGGGGCTTTCAGCTGCGGGGGCCGGCCTCTCAAGGGCCATCTATCGTTGCATAAGGCTTTTGGTGGCTGCTTGTAATAAGAGCTCCTGCTTCCTCTCCTGGCCAGAATCCTTCCCTCCTGCTGCCGCTTTCTTGGCAGAGCGAGGCAACCCGGAGGCGCGTCCTTGCCAGGCGCCAGGGCGGCTCTTTGCCCCGCGCCCCGAGGGCTTTCCCGGCCCTTCGCCCTGCGCAGCCCGCAGCCGCAGCGGCCTCACCTCCTCCAGGACGCGCCGGATGCCCTCGGTGGGGGCGTCGCGGTAGTTGGCCGGGTCCTCCGAGAGCAGCTTCAGCACGCGCGCCTTCCCTCCGGGGCAGCGGGCGAAGACGTCCGTGAAGGTGCCGCCGCGGTCGATGGAGAACTGGAAGTTGCCGGCGCCGGGCGCAGCCATGGCCCGACGGGACGCCCCTCGGACGGGTAGCGGGGAGAAGGTGCGGGTGGGAGCGCCGCCGACGGGGATCGAAGGGCTCAACGACGGCCAAGGGAGGGGTGCAGAAAGCCCGGTGTCCCCGCAGCCCGGCTTTAGCGCCTCACGGGGTCCACGGCAGAGTCCAGAGACGGAGGAGGAGACTCGGTCGGCAGCGGAGCGGGAAGACTGGCTCGACGGGGCGCCCCTCGCGGAGACCTCCGCTCTGGAAGCTCCTCCTGCCGCGGGAGGGGCCGATTCGGCGCCCCGCCTGACTTGTTGGACGGGTTCGGTCAGGGAAGGGAAGGGGGCGCTGCCGACTGCCGAGGCAAGGGGCGCCTTCCGCCCCGTCGAACATGCGATTGCGGTCCCGGGATGCGGGCTCATCGGAGTCGCGGCCCCCTCCTCTGCCTTGGAGACCCCCATCCCCGTCCCCTCCTGCGAAACCACGACCAGGAGGCTCCAGGCGCCCCTTCAATGCTCCCCTCCGACGGGCTAAGAGAGTCGATGCCCTGAAAGACGGTTCGTGCCCCCCGCCCGGCAGAAACTTCAGGCGCCGGCGGCGACCCCAGTCTCAGCCCCCACCCCCCCACCCCGGTTTCCTGGCCGGGTTAATTTTTTATTTTATTTTTACAAATCAATCTTTATTTCAAATTTTTAAAAGAATACATCAGATCTTCTCAACCACGGACATAATATAAAAATACAAAGCAAAACAAAACTGAAATCATATAACATCAGACTAAAATTTTAAAATATAGTCTAAGGGGCGGGTTGATTCCTGATCGCCACTTCCCGGCTTGCCTGGGGGGGGGGGCGCAACACTGGAGAGCCGTTTGGCGCGCCGGTTGCGAGTCCGCGCAGAGCGCCCCGCGTGGCGGCGGGAGGAAGGCGGCGCAGGGGGCGAGGCCGGCGCCGAAGGGGCGGAGCGGGGCCCGGCTTCTTCTTCTTCCTCCTCCTGCTGCTGCTCTCGCTCTTGCTGCCGCCTCCTCGGGGCATGGCCGGGCTGGAGCTGCTGTCGGAGCAGGGCTACCGCGTGGACGGGCGGCGCGCCGGGGAGCTGCGCCAGATCCGCGCCCGCCTGGGCGTCTTCGCGCAGGCCGATGGCTCCGCCTACCTGGAGCAGGGCAACACCAAGGCGCTGGCCGTCGTCTACGGGCCCCACGAGGTAGGCCGGGGGGGGGGTAAGGGAGGGGGGCGCCTGCCTGCCCATGGGGGATGGATGGATGGATGGATGGATGGATGGATGGATGGATGGATGGATGGATGGATGGATGGAGGGAGGGGCCCGGCGGGCGCAGGGCAGCTCTCCTGGCCGGGGGTCTGCGCTGCTCGCCCTCCCCGTCGCGCGCGCCCCCACTTCTTCTTCCCTCTCTCCTCCTTATGAGGAACGGCTTAGGGAGCTGGGTATGTTTAGCCTGGAGAAGAGAAGGTTAAGGGGTGATATGATAGCCATGTTCAAATATATAAAAGGATGTCATATGGAGGAGGGAGAAAGATTGTTTTCTGCTGCTCCAGAGAAGCGGACACGGAGCAATGGATTCAAACTACAAGAAAGAAGATTCCACCTAAACATTAGGAAGAACTTCCTGATAGTAAGAGCTGTTCGGCAGTGGAATTTGCTGCCAAGGAGTGTGGTGGAGTCTCCTTCTCTGGAGGTCTTTAAGCAGAGGCTTGACAGCCATCTGTCAGGAATGCTTTGATGGTGTTTCCTGCTTGGCAGGGGGTTGGACTGGATGGCCCTTGTGGTCTCTTCCAACTCCATGATTCTATGATTCTATGATTCCTCCCTCTGGCAGATGCGCGGCTCCCGCAGCAAAGCGCTGCCCGACCAGGCGCTGCTCAACTGCCAGTTCAGCCTGGCCACCTTCAGCACCGGCGAGCGCAAGCGGCGGCCCCACGGCGACCGGCAGGCGGGCGAGATGAGCCTGCAGCTCAAGCAGACCTTCGACGCCGCCATCCTCACGCAGCTCTACCCGCGCTCGCAGATCGACATCTATGTGCAGGTGGGACGCCAGGAGGCCACCCTGGCTGGAGACTGGGGGGGGGGTCCCAAGGGAAGGAGGCCACTCCAGCATCCTTGAAGAGAGCAGCAAACTTGGGGTTCCACAAGTCCACCCCAGTGTCCCCCACCCTAATTTATTAGGACTCATCCTTCCCATTTGTTGGAAGCCACCCAGAATGGCTGGGGCAACCCAGTCAGATGAGGGGCATATAAGTAATAGAATAATAATAATAATAATAATAATAATAGTATAATAATATAATTTTTTGTTGTTTAGTTGTTTAGTCATGTCCTCCTCTTCGTGACCCCACGGACCATAGCACGCCAGGCACTCCTGTCTTGCACTGCCTCCCGCAGTTTGGTCAAACTCATGTTCGTAGCTTCGAGAACACTGTCCAACCATCTTGTCCTCTGACGTCCCCTTCTCCTAGTTATTATCCTAGTTAATATTATAGGATAGTTATTATCCTAATTATTATATTATAATAATATAATATGGGTGGCATATAAGTAATAAATAAATTATTATCATCACCATCTATATATATAAAAATGTAGGCATCGCGCGCACAGGTGTAACAGCCTTTCACCATAGCCACTGAACCGTAATTAACAAATTTGGGCACAATGTACCTTGCCCATCAGGGAGGGATCTGACATTTAAAAAATATCAAAAAAAACCACACCTTTCACACCTAAAAAGATTAAACACAAAAAATGGCGCCCAAATTAGACGTCACAGCCAGAAGCTCTGAAAACTCCAGCAGTATCCAATAGAAAGCCTGATTGAGCACTCCCACCTACAAAGCCACGTCGCCAACTCTGCAAAGGCAGGTCGCGCGAAGCCATCGCTGCCTCAAACCCCTGCCCGCCATTTTTGCCGTGCCGCAGTCCGCTGCCTCCCACCGCTGGTGCCTCACACCACGGCCTCAAACGTCTGCCCGCCATTTCCAAACTCAATCTACTGCACATTTTAGCCATTTGCTGACTCCAATCACTGTCTCTAACGCCCCAAGGCAACAAGTTGCAGCTGACCGTCATTTGCAGCCTCACGTTGCAATGAAATATTGGGGGGGGGCGGACAAGTCTAAACCAGGCATCCCCAAACTTCGACCCTCCAGATGTTTTTGCCTACATCTCCCATGATCCCTAGCTAACAGGACCAGTGGTCAGGGATCATGGGAATTGTAGTCCAAAACATCTGGAGGGCCGAAGTTTGGGGATGCCTGTCCTAAACCAACAAAAAAATTTAGAAAATGTAACTCGCCCACAAACAGCTACTTCAGAACCTAAAACACCCACAAACAGCACAATTTAAAAAGAAAAACCCAACCTAAATACAAAAAGATTACCTCCAAAATTTAAAAATCCAGAAAAACAGAAATAATAAACCCCAAAACGCAAAATGTCCAAATCATACATGTGTACCCCATAATGAAAAGTAATCAATATTAACTTCTGCTCCTCATGAACTTATTTCTAGCATGCAGGATGATTTACAGACCAATTTTATCCCTGCCTACTCAGAAGTAATGCCCATTAAGTTAAATGGAACTTACTCACAGGCGAGGGAGTCTAGGATTCCAGTCTCAGAGAGCTGGAGAACAATCCTCTTTTAAAACCAACCAGCTTCCTACTCACATTGCTGTTGTTTTCAAAAGCTCCATATCTAGGGAGAGGAGAAAGTGTGTGTTAAAGGCAGTGATCCAGTCTTCTGGGACAGCCGTGTGATTAAGGTAATAGTGTTTTTTGTCCTGGATATGCATTTCATACACTACCCCCCCCCCAAAAAAAATTAATGTCAAACATTATTGAAGCAACAATCATAACAGGACTTTTCACAAATGAAGATGTACTCATTCCTCAAATACCAATAATACCATCAGATATACCATTCCAATTTAGAAGATTACAATTTCCAATAAGATTAGCATTTGCAATGACTATAAACAAATCCCAGGGACAAACTTTGAACTGCTGCGCTATACATCTAGAAACAGATTGCTTCTCTCATGGACAACTATATGAAGCATGATCTAGAGTTGGCAATCCACAAAACTACGCAAAAAATGAAACCACAAAAAATGTAGTCTACCGTCAAGTCTTATAATAAACTCAACAAAAATACAAAACACACAGTGCAACTTAACCTCAGCATTAAACCAAACCATGACAACTACTTATCAAAAAAATTCCCTCAAACTGTCACTCCAGAAATAAAACAACATCCAAGGAAATAAACAACTTTACAAATAATAATAATAATAATAAAAACAAAACTCTTGGCTCTTGGGACAGCAAACTAAATACGACATAATAGGCATCACTGAAACCTGGTGGGATGAGTCTCATGATTGGAATGTAGTAATAGAGGGATACAGTCTATTTCTGAGAAATAAACCAAACAGGAAAGGAAGAGGATTTAAAACTTCAAAGCCAAATTGATGGTGTTTCCTGCTCGGCAGGGGGTTGGACTGGATGGCCCTTGTGGTCTCTTCCAACTCTACGATTCTATGATTCCTCCACCCCCTTGCCTCTTTGCTCGCTCCCCCAAGACGTAGCTGTGCAAAGTGGGTGCCCTTGCCGCAGGTGTCCTTGGTGCTTGAGGGTCTGGCTCTGGCCGGGGGCCTTGGGGGGGGGAGGGGCTCCTTCCACTGGGTCCTGAGGAAGCCTTTCCTGTGCCTTCCAGATCCTGCAGGCGGACGGCGGGAACTACTGTGCCTCGGTGAACGCTGCTACTCTGGCGGTCATTGACGCCGGCATCCCCATGCGGGACTACGTCTGCGCCATCTCGGCCGGCTTCCTGGAGGACACGCCCCTGGCCGACCTGAACTACGTGGAGGAGGCGGCCGGTGGCCCCCAGATGGCCCTGGCGCTGCTGCCCAAGTCGGAGCAGATTGCGCTGCTGGAGATGAACGCCCGGCTGCACGAGGACCACCTGGAGCGCATCATGGAAGCCGCCAGCAAGGCCTGCAAGGATGTCTATGCCGTGCTGGACCAGGTGGTGAGGGAGCATCTGCGTGAGGTCACTGCTCTGCTGGGCAAGTGAGCCCTCTGCCATTCGCTCAGGCGGCCCCAGCTCTGGATGCGGCCAAGAATCTCCCCCTTCCTCCCTGAACTGAGCTGCTCTCTGTGGGAGAGGAATGCGCAGCTAGATGCGGGGGGTGGGGGGTGTCCTTGCATTGCCTGTGGTGCCTTGCACTAAGCCTTTTTGTACAGGTTTGCTTCTTTTTTACATGTCAGAGAATTAAATATTCTTCCAAAGAAAGTACGGAGCGTGGGTCACTTGAGCACACGTCACGTGGCTTCCCTTTCTGGCCTCAGCTCAGGACTGGTTGAGATTTAAGAGCGGGTGAGCCTTGCCCCCTCCTGACTCGGGCTTCTGTGCGTGTTTCTTCAACAAACACACTGTTGTGACGCTTGACTTGTCCAGAACAACTCTGGCCACTGGGGGAGCCACAAAAGGCCTGTAACTTTGCACAGCTTAGATGGAGCCATTCCCTCATCTTAGCTTTACATGTGCATAGAAATTAAGTTGCGCTATCAGAGGAAATGCATGCCTGCATTATCAGAGCTAACCAGTGTTAGAAACTCAGATATATAATCTACTTGCCCAAATGGCGCCTTAAACCTAGGTTACGGTTGCCACAATGAAATACCTAGGCACTCCCCCCCCCGGTATATTATTATTATTATTATTATTATTATTATTATTATTATTATTATTATATATTATATATTATTATTTATATTTTAAATAACCAATCTCAAAGCGGTATACAACACATTAAAAATCAAATAAAACAATCCAGCATAAAACTGTTAGGGCAAAATTCTGGGTACGAGAATGCTCAGCCACCCTTCTCATCAGGCAAGGGCCTGTGGTCGTTGTGGAGTATAAAACGAAGGAGTCCAGCCATGATCCGGAGCAAACAGCAAGGTTTATTACTGCACAGCAGGTTCAATGCCAGACTGAACCCCGTGAACAGGGCTGCAAGAACTTTTAAAAGTTCCCACCACCATCCCATAATGCACATCGAAAGCATCATACATACATCACTTGTGACAGGGTAAAATGTCAGAAAAGGGGAAGGTGCAAGGGGCATTAGCGTACAGGTAAACAGGATTAACATAAGGTAACAATGCACAGTTACCTGCACCTCAGTTACAATGCACCTCAGATATGCAGTTACAATGCACCTCAGATATGCAGATGACACAACCTTGATGGCAAAAAGTGAGGAGGTATTAAAGAACCTTTTAATGAGGGTGAAAGAGGAGAGCGCAAAATATGGTCTGAAGCTCAACATCAAAAAAACCAAGATCATGGCCACTGGTCCCATCACCTCCTGGCAAATAGAAGGGGAAGAAATGGAGGCAGTGAGAGATTTTACTTTCTTGGGCTTCTTGATCACTGCAGATGGTGACAGCAGTCACGAAATTAAAAGACGCCTGCTTCTTGGGAGAAAAGCAAAGACAAACCTAGACAGCATCTTAAAAAGCAGAGACATCACCTTGCCGACAAAGGTCCGTATAGTTAAAGCTATGGTTTTCCCAGTAGTGATGTATGGAAGTGAGAGCTGGACCATAAAGAAGGCTGATCATCGAAGAATTGATGCTTTTGAATTATGGTGCTGGAGGAGACTCTTGAGAGTCCCATGGACTGCAAGAAGATCAAACCTATCCATTCTGAAGGAAATCAGCCCTGAGTGCTCCCTGGAAGGACAGATCGTGAAGCTGAGGCTCCAAGACTTTGGCCACCTCATGAGAAGAGAAGAATCCTTGGAAAAGACCCTGATGTTGGGAAAGATTGAGGGCACTAGGAGAAGGGGACGACAGAGGACGAGATGGTTGGACAGTGTTCTCGAAGCTACGAACATGAGTTTGACCAAACTGCGGGAGGCAGTGCAAGACAGGAGTGCCTGGCGTGCTATGGTCCATGGGGTCACGAAGAGTCGGACACGACTAAACGACTAAACAACAACAACAATGCACAGTGTCCCAGGACATTGATAAGCAAGTACCAGTAAGTATCTGGGAGGTTATCCTTGAGTACCTGGCGGGGAAAAACAATGGGTCCAGGTGTGTGTAGCTTAAAGGATTATGGCTGTTCCCTGCATCCCTGAGAGCCCTTGGCCAGAGTAACAAAAGGGGGTTTCATTTAAAAATAAAGATACACGGTATTCATTCATAAAGAAATATGGTTACATAGAGTCTCAGGCAACAGAGAAAGGGTAGGAAAGGGAGCCTTTATTACACAGGGCTTGATCCTGAGGGGTTCATGTTGGTGAGATACTAGAGTGGTGGTGTAGATGGGGTCCCCTTGAGGGCATTTGTGCCAATCTTGATTCCCAAATGAAGCTTGATTCAAGCTTCAAGGAAAGTATTTCAGATCCTTCTCGAAGAGACATTTGGCTTTCCCCATTCACCAACCTGGAACCCAGAGATCTCCACATGGTCATCGCAGTTGGACCCGCGTCAGTCACAAAACATGCCTGGTTAATTCCTGTCATTCAAGCTAACAATAACCTAGCAATGTCCTTCCACACTCACAAGTAGGGGATCTAGCAAAGTACATACTATAACTTCCACTGCAGTTCTCTCCAGAAACATCCCATCCACACCGAGTGCTCACCAAGGTTGACAAGTGCTTATGCCATGTGCTCTTTGCACAGGATGATGCCAGCCAGGCCTCCAAGCCTGAGTGAGATGCAACATTTCCCAGCCAAGATCTTGGAGGCAACATATCCTTGAGAGCATCGGGAGCAAAAAGTGGGCATGTGGGAAACCCTTCTACCAAGTGGATCTTGGGGGTGTTTTCTTAGCCCCACCTGGAGACGCCAGCAGGGACTGAGCATGGCATGCTCATTCCCAGGCTAGGAAAACAACTGCCCGTGGATGTTCAGGGGCTCCCTGTTGGTGGCAGACTGTCCTTGGAGAGACGCAGGAAGGGCCTGTCCCTGAGAGGCTGTAGGCTGGCACTGAGAGGAGCTGCTCTTGTGGAGAAGACCTGTCTGCTGCGCCATCAAATACGGTGGGAGGGAGGTCTGGCTGGCCAGGGGCTCCAGACTGCAGCTCCAAGGGGGCTTCCTGGACTTGCCTTTGAGCAAGTCACCCTCTCCGACCTGCAAGACTTGGCCCAGGACTCAGCCTGGAAGACCAGGAGCCACAGGGGACGCAGAGGCCTCAGGGATTCTGGTGCGCAGGGAGAGCGCCTTCTCGAGGGCCAGGCGGAGCAGAGGGGGCCTTTTCCATGCGGCCCCTTCTGGCCCGGGGGAGGGGCAGGATCCGGCTTCCAGCTGGCCTTGTGAGGGTAACACTGAGGGGAGCCCGGAGACAGCTGCCTCGAGCTCCGGGGAGGACTGCGAAATTAAATTAAATTAAAATCCCCCAGGCGGAGAATCAGAATCGTTAGAGTTGGAAGCGGGTCTCTGCAGTGCACGAACCACAGCGCCCTTTTGCGAGAGAGGGGGTCTGGCGGGGCCCCAAGTGCACTCTGCACATGCTTAGAGGACCTCTCATTCCCTTCCCCTTCGGGAGAGCGACCTTCTTGGGCCCGGAAGCGCCACGAGAGCATAGACTCCGCCGTGGGCTGGAGCGGCCGTTCTGGGCGGCGGGACTTCCGGCGGGCCCCTCGCCGCCCTCGCGCTTCCGCCAGGGCCCCGGGTGCCGCTCTGGCCGGCTCCGGTCGCTGCTTCCCTGCGCTCGGCCGCCCCGGAAGGAGCCCCGCGTGGACGGTGGGTGCTGGGCCCGGTTTTCCCCGCCCACCTCCCCTCGCCCCGCCCCTTGCGGTGGGGGAGCCTCGTTCTGCCTGTCTGGGGGCCTTCGGGGCTCGAGGAGGAGCGCAGGCCTCGCCCCGTCGAGACCCCACAACGGCCCTGCGAGGAAGGCCAGGCCAGGCCCGGGGGGGGGGCGTCCGAGAGGGAGCGGGATTCGAACCCAGGTCCCTGCCAGGTCCAAGCCCAAGGAGAGAGCAGCGCCAATGAAATGGGGAGGGGGACGGTGGGGTGATTGTTGTTGTTGTTGTGATTATTATTAATGGCGTTGCTCCCCCTTCTCTGCCCCACAGGGCCCTGAGAGCTCTGCGGGGCCATGGGGCTGCTCTCGGACCCCTACCGCCGGCGGGCCCTCTCCCGCCTCCTCCTGCGCCTCAACACCCCGCTCTGGTGAGTAGCATCGTGCCAAGACCTCTTGGAGATATTTATTCAATTACATTCAATTGGGAATGCAGTAATAGGAAACAATATTTAAAGAAATCTGAGAATAGAGATAAGTGGGAGTCTTTAGTGGGAGAAATATAGATACGAGATCGAGATTTTTGATGAATAAGAGGATACTGTTATTGATTGTTTCTGGACGCGAATGACGAGTTAAATGTATATTTTTTCTTTTTTTAAATTATTCTTTCCTTTTTCCTTTTCCTTTTTTCTTTCTTTTTCTTTTTTCTCTTTCTCTTCATGGTTTGGAATATTATGCTACAGTATTATCATTACTTTCAACACACCATGATTGCTTTAATTATTATTATTTGGAGATGAAAGTTACAGTTTTTTATCAGTAGCATTTCCTTTTTTTTCTTTTTATTACTATATGATTTATATGATTTTGTATATTATGATTTATATATGATTTTGTATATTATGATTTATATATGAGTTTGTGTTTGTTTGGTATGATTGTAGTCCTTGAGTATGTATGGAATGTATCTTAATTTAAATCTTAATAAAGTTTATTTTAAATCGGGGGGGGGGGAGAAGAAAAAGACCTCTGGAGGCTCCCATGGGGCAAAGCCCACCTGCCCCCCCCTCCCCGCGGCCAGGCAGCTTCCTGCCCCCCCCCCAACGGCCTCCCTCTCTTTCTCTCCGCAGCATCATCAGCTTCCTGGTGGGGCTAGGCTGGTTCCTGGGCTTGGCCTTCCACCCTTTCACGCTGCGCATCTACATGTCGGAGAACGCCATGGGCTCCACCATGGTGGAGGAGCATTTCGTCCACGGGGAGCGCGCCCTGTCCTACGCCCGGGAGTTTGCTGGCCACAAGAAGAAGGCGGGGTGAGTGAGGGGCTTGGGAGCCCCGTGGGGTGCAGAGGACCTCCTGGGCCGCCGCCGCCCAGTGCGTCCGGGGCTGTGCGGGGGGCTGGCACTCTCAGGCCCCAGGTGAACCCAGTGGCTCAGTGCGGGCATTTTGGTGCCACCCCCCAACATTGCTGACCCAGGGTCTTGCCCATCAGGTTCAGAGAAACCCCAACACTCTCTGGCTCTACAAGAAGAAAAAGTCTTCTGTTCTGCCAGGAGTGGGATATCAAAGGGAAGAAGCAGGTTTTCCCCCAGTGAAGTTTAGGGCCTTTCTGCACCCGGTGGAAATTTGGGCTTGGCACACCTTGGCAACTGTCTTCCTTCGTACATAGCCAGGCAAGAGCAATCTCTTAACATTGGCAGTAGTTCTGCATTCTGCGCAGACTTTTCTGGGGCGCGGATAAGCCTTGCCTCCCCTTTAAACTCTTACATAGTGAAGAATAAATGGTCAGTGTTGAGTGTTCCCTTCCATTGGAGGGCCACCCACATCCAAGCCTGGATTTCTTCTGGAGACAGTGCAAGATTTTTCCTTTATAAAAGCAGAAATTTCGAAGGTTGAGAACAGGGTTCTTCAAAACGTGCACATGTTGTAAAATGCGCAGGTGCTGAAGTGCAGCAGGGAGAGGGCCTTCTCAGTAGTGGCATCCTCCCTGTGGAACGCCCTCCCATCAGATGTCAAGGAAATAAACAACTGTCTGAAGGCAGCCCTGTTTAGGGAAGTTTTTAAGGAATGATGCTTGAGTATGTTGTGATATGTGCTGTGAGCCACCCAGAGTGGCTGGGGAAATCCAGCTAGATGGGTGGGGTGTAAATAATAAAATTATTATTATTATTATTATTATTATTATTATTATTATTATTATTATTGTATAGCGCAGATGATCTCATTGTATCTCTTTTTATACTGTGGTGACACAGTGTGGGATAAATCAGCCAGCCTAACTGGCCCTTCTGCCACCTGGTCGAGACCCCCTCCCTCCTCAAGGGGGGCATTGCTGTAAAAGCTGGTGGAGCAGAAGAGGAGCGTTGGGCCCTCACCCGCCCCTGGTGCCCCTCCCTCTTTCCCCAGGGGCATGCCAGTGGCCTGGCTGGAGAAGACCATGTGGAACCTGGGCCTGGAGGTGTACAAGCAATCCTTCTCCCGCACGCTGCCCTTCCCCGATGAGATGCGAGAGAGATACGTAGGTGCCGGGCTTCCAGGCCCCTCCGGGGGCAGGCGGGTGGGCCAGGGTGCGGCTGTTCCGCTGCTGGGGAGATGAACCCTCAGGCCTGCCCTTCTCTTTGCAGATGGTCAAGGGCACCAATGTCTATGGGATCCTGCGGGCTCCCCGGGCAGCCAGTACAGAGTCCTTGGTGCTAAGCGTCCCCTGCAGTGAGGGGCAGCAGAACAACCAGGCTGTGGGGCTGATGCTGGCGCTGGCCTCCCACTTCCGAGGTGAGCTGGGAGGGGTGGGCCTTTGGCTGCCAGGCCTTTAGAGTTCCTTCAGCTGATCACGCCTAAGCTAGAGTTGTGAAGGTCGGGGGGAGGGGGGGTTGTCCCCAGTTCCCCTTGATTTGTTTCCCAAGAAATGGAGGGGTGCAATCCAAGCCAGCTGGAATCCAGGCCAAATAGGCTCGTTTGAATTTGTGCAAGTTTAAAATCTGGGTTTTCCGTATCTCACCCTGCCCAGAACTGTAATGCCTGAAATTTCCTAGAACGAGACGGAGGTAGGATCCAGCCTCCTCCCCGTGATGCCCCTTTCTGGTTTCCCTTCCCCTGGCTGGGAGGGAAGAACCACCTCTGCCTGTTGCTGGGGGGTGATGTGTGCCAGTGATGGGCCTGCCCAGGTGGTTCATGGGGGCTGCTGAGCTTCCCCTCTGTCCTAGGTCAGATCTATTGGGCCAAAGACATCATCTTCCTGGTGAATGAGCACGATCTGATTGGGATGGAGGCCTGGCTGGAGGCTTATCATGACGTCAATGTCACAGGTGAGAGGGCGCTGCGTGCGCACTGGGGGAGTTTGCCTGGAGCACCTGCTTTGGAGCTGCTGGGGGGGAGGGAAGTTGCTTCCTCCCTCCTCTTGTTTCTCCAGAGCGGCCCCCTTGTGTCTCCCTGCCTGCATCCCCTAGGCCTGGCCGAGACCCGCAACGTCCCTTCACCCAGCCAGCTCTTCCAGGGTCCTGTTATCCAGCAACAAAGGCTCATCCCCCCACCCCCCACCCCGGGCTTCTGCCCTGCCCTGGCTCCCATCCTCTGGGAATGAAGGGCAGCGCCCCCAACCCCATGATGCGAACAGCTGCCCCCCTCATCGGCTTTTACTTTAGCAACCTGGGACCATCCTTTCTCTCCCCACCCCCCAGAGGTGCACTCGTCGGGGATGTTGGGTCGGGCAGGAGCCATCCAGGCTGCCATTGCCCTGGAGCTGAGCAGCGACGTCATCACCAGCTTTGATGTGGCCGTGGAGGGGCTGAACGGGCAGCTGCCCAACCTGGACCTCGTCCACCTCTTCTACTCCTTCTGCCAGAAGAACGGGCTGCTCTGCACCATTCAGGGCAAGGTGGGTGGGAAGGGGTGGCTCGGGGGGGCTGCTGGAGGGGGGGGGGCTATCCCTGGGAGATCATTTGGGCCCTGCCCAGGGCCCCCTAGGCAAAGGCCCCAGCTGGCTGGAGGGGAGGCTCCTGCCATGCCTCTTTCCCTGGGGTGGATTTCTGAGTGCAGGGAGCTGCTTTGGGCCGAGTCGTCATGTCCTGAGTCCCCTCTCCGCTGCCCTCCAGCTGCAGCGCTCCGACTGGGACTCCCTGCCGGCCTTCGTCCACTCTCTGCAGACCATGCTCCTGATGGTGCTCAAGCAGGGCTCTGGCCGGCCGCAGGGGGACCACGGGCTCTTTCTGCGCTACCACATCGAGGCCATCACCCTGCGCGGCATCAACAGCTTCCGCCAGTACAAGTTTGACATGGGCATGGTTGGAACGTGAGTAGGGGGCCTTGGCAGGGCATGGGTGCGAGGGACCCTGTTTGGGGAGCAGGAGCAGACTTCGGCTTGGGTGGAAGTTGAGAAGGGTTGGGATACGCCCCCACCTGCCTCAGAAGGGGGAGGCGAACATCAGAAGAGCGTGGTTACTGGATCAGGCCAAAGAAGAGCCCATCTAGTCTGGCATCCTCTTCTCCCAGTGGCAGAATGCCCCTGAAAACCTAGGAACGCAGGTGGACTGCCTCTGGGCTTGGAGGTTCCATGAGAGCGTAAGCGGGGCCTGGTTGTTGGTTCAGGCCAAAGAAGAGCCCCTCTAGTCCAACCTCCTGTTCTCACAGTAGCCAACCAGATGCCCCAATGGGAAGAAGCTCACAAACAGGATTCGAACCCAGGAGCTGCTCTCTTCCTTCCTGTGCTTTCTGTGCCTCTGATTGTGGATACAGAGCCGAGCCCTCCTGGCCAGTAGCCATCCCTAGTCCTCTCCTCCTTCAAAGCGAAGAATTCTGCCTCTCACCCCGCCGCTTGCCTTCCCCAGGACCCTGGAGGGAATGTTCCGGAAGCTGAACAACCTGCTGGAGCGCCTCCACCAGTCTTACTTCTTCTACCTGCTCCCGTCGCTCTCCCGCTTCGTCTCCATCGGGCTCTACATGCCGGCCTTCGGGTTCCTCATCCTCATCCTGGTCCTCAAGATATCCTCCCCCTCTGAAGGGGTCGGGGGGGGCGGTTCTGTCTCTTGCTGCTTCTGCGTTGGGATCCAGGGCAGGGTCAGAGGAGAAACTCCCACTGTGGGGCCGCAGAGTGGAGGACTCCCTAGGAAGCAGGCAGGCTGATGGTCTCACCCGAGGCAACTGAGTCTGTCTTCAGGAGAGACTCCCTCTGCCACCAAGGCCAGGCCCCTGGGAGCCCAACTGGCCACGGAGCTCAGAGAGCTGAACTGGAGGGTCCTCTGGGCTGAGGGTGGACAGGACAGGACAGGCTCTGGAGCTTCTGCCCTGACCAGCTGTGAGAGTGAGCAGAAGCTGATAGGGCCTGGGGCATCCCCTGTTGGGAAGGTGGCCTGAGGAGACTTCAGGGGTGGGGGCCACAGTAGTGCCAGGCTGCCAATCCTACCCTTCGGCCAGACAGCGTCATGGTGCGATGTTGTTCCTGAGCCAGAAGGAAGAATTTCAGCAAACACTGGCTGCATCCCTCTGGACTCCCCTCTTCCATGCAGCAATTGTAGCTAGCCCCTAGGCCTGGCAGCCAAGCCCTTCAGGAGCAGCCCTTGTTTGCCGCAGCCATGATCAGCGGACCAGAGGCCTGCCTTGCTCTGCCCTGTGTGTCTCCCTTTGCTATTCATTCATCTCAGCAGAGCTTCACCCTTGCAGCAAATGCCAGAGGTGTTCTGACAAGAGGCCGAGGGATGTTAGGTTCCCTGGCATCGCCTTAGCTAGACCCTGGAAGCCCACCCCCTTTGGCTCCTCTGAATACTTGGGGAGGGGGGTGTCTGGTTTGTGTCCCCTAGGATGTGGGTGAGGGGGTGGGATGCCTTGCGCTGGAGTTCCACGTCCTCTGAGGTCCTGGCTTTCCCTTGACTCCTCCTTCCTCTTCACGCCCTGGACCTGTGGATGAAGCTGAGCCACTACGACGTGGAGCCAGATGACCGGCTCTGCGACGGAGACCAAGGTCCTAGTCCTGTTGCTCTGGAGGTGAGAAGATGGGGCGGGGAGTGTCGGTGGTCCTGGGGAGGGGGCGGAGAAGGGACTCCGTGGGGGAAAGGACCTGCACGGGCATTTCTCACCTCTTGCAGTTACCCTGGAGCCCTGCACAGCCCATTCCTGTAATCCTGCCCCCCCCCCCAACAAAACATGGGTGCCGCTTGTCTGCTTCCAACGGATGGCATGGCCAGCAAAGAGAGAGCACCTCAAAAAGACATGGCTGGTTGAGGAAGAGAATGGCTTGGAAATGTGATGTGCCCTGGACACAGCCCCCTCCCCTCTTCTACCCTAGGCCAGGCATACTGGGGGGGGGGTCAAAGTAGTCCTGCTTTTTGGTGCAGCTGCTGCACTTGTTCCAGCAGAGATGCCCAAATGCACAATGAGTTCTTCTTTGGGAAAAGGGTGGGGTTGTTTCCCCCCCCCCCCCCGGCCTTTGCCGCAATGTATGTCCTTCCCATACTGGGAGGGGGCCCTTCTCCTGACCCCTCTGCCTTCCTCTCTCACCCAGGAGCCCAAGCCCACCAGCCTGCTGACGTTGGCACCCCCGCTGCTGATCTGCCATGCCACGGGGCTCGCCCTCTACTTTGTGCCCATCCTGGGGCAGCAGGTGGCCACGCAGCACTTCCCCGTCTCGGAGTCAGAGGCTGTGGTGCTGACGGTCATTGCCATCTACGTGGCAGGACTGGCGTTGCCCCACAACACGCACAGGTGAGGGGGAGGGAGGGAGGGGAGGAGGCGGCCAGGCCAGGTGTGGACCTCCGGTGTGACTCTTGTGTGGAGAGGGCGAGACGTGTAGAGCTTAAAGGGGTGCCTGATTGCCCAGCGCTCTCTGGGGCAAGGGCCAGGCTGCTGTTGCTCTTCTTTTCAAGGGGCTGTGGTTGTGCCGCCTGCAGACTGGCTCTGTGTCTCTGCCCCACAGGGTCCTGACGGGCTCGGGAAGTGACCGTGGCTGGATGACGCTGAAGCTGGTCTCACTCCTCTACCTGGCCATGCAGCTGGGCTGCATAGCCCTCATCAACTTCTCCCTGGGCTTTCTGCTGGCCGTCACCATGGTGCCTGTTGCTGCTCTTGTCCAGCCCACGGGGCCCAAGTACGTACGATGTGGGGCTGCTTCCTGCTTCCCTCTCTGCCCCCACCCCACAAGAAGTGGGCTGCAAAGGACAGGGATCACCAGAATTGCCCAGGGCAGATGACGGGTGTCTGATTGCCCCTCCTCCCCCTGAGCTCTGCCCTCCAGCTATCAAAGGGAGGCGCAGGCCTTTCACGGGCCTTTCATGTTTAGATTCCACCTCAACATTAGGAAGAACTTCCTGACAGTAAGAGCTGTTCGACAGTGGAATTTGCACTCCTGGGGGTGTGGTGGAGTCTCCTCCTTTGGAGGTCTTTAAGCAGATGCTTGACAGGCATATGTCAAGAATGCTTTGATGGCGTTTCCTGCTTGGCAGGGGGTTGGACTGGATGGCCCTTGTGGTCTCTTCCAACTCTAGGATTCTAATGTTGCTGGGAGTTCGCAGCTGCCCTCAGCCGCAGCCAACACCTCGGGGAAGGTGGCAGTTGTAGCCTGACGGCACCAATTGGACAATTGCAGCCTCCCCATCCCTGGCCTAATGAAGTGGCTGCGTTCCCCCTCTTCTGGGCCAGTTTTTTGTGGGGAAAGCGAAGGGTTTGTCCAGAGGGAGAAGCAAGAAGGCAAATGCTTAGCAGAGCCCAATTTCTTTCTGTATGTTGGGCTTCCTCAGGACATGCAAAGCAGAGCTGCCCACATCTGGACGATGTGTTTGGCCTTAGTTTCAAAATGGAGATACAAATAGGCCTGGTTTGTCCAAAAGGTGCTTTGCAGGAATAGAGTCCTCCCCATTATCCTTCTGTAGGGGTGTTGCGGAGTTTGGGGGTGCAGAGTGTGTCCCCAAAGCAAGCGTCTCCCTTTTTCAAATAGGTGGCCCCGGACCCTTTGTCCTGTCCTTCAACCCTGTCCATGGCTGAAGAAGGAATGGTTGCTTTAAGGGGAGGGGGGTTATTGCTTTGTTTTTGTTCCTCAGTATCGGTATCAAACTTTATTTTGGTCACAGACTTGCATAAGATTAAAAATACTGATAAATAGAATGCATAAAACTTAAATCAGGTAAGGCAGGGGTGGCCATCTTCCAGGAGACTGTGATCTACTCACAGTAAAGTGATCTATCCCCGTTTTATTGGGGTTCAGGTCAAAATTGTTGAGCTTTTTTAGAGGGGGAAATGCTCCGTTTTAGTGGGTGTTCAGGGGATAAAGTTCAATTGGGGGGGTGGCAAAAAATTTGGGGGAGGGGGATTAGCCACTCACCAAAATATCGCTGTGGAAGCAGTCTGCCTCACAGCTAAAACTCCGTCTTCCCTTCAAGAGAAAAGGAGAAAATGCAGCAAGGGGAGAGGGGGTTGGGCCAGGTGCTTTTAGGCAAAAGCAAAGGAAAAGGAGCCCACGATCGACAGCGATCGATTAGGACCTCCCGGGGATCGGCCAGTCGATCCCGATTGACCTGTTGGCCATCCCTGAGGTAAGGGATAAAAAGTAGTAGTTAAAAGGTGATACCTATTTATCTACTTGCACTTTGATGTGCTTTCCGGGAGCTCACCCCGTCGCAGGGATTCGAACTGCTGACCTTCTGATCGGCAAGCCCTAGACTCTGTGGTTTAGACCACAGCGCCACCCGCGCCCCTCCAATTACACCATACATAACTTAAACAGATAGAAACGAGGACGAAAAGTTAAAAGTGACTCAGGGAGAGAGCATGAAGGAGCACAGGTCTTGCATTTGGGGCCTCGTTTGTGGCGCAAACCATCCTTTGACGAATAACCATCACGGCGGCGCAAAATCTAGCAACCGAGTCTGTAGCATCTGGGTTTTCATCTTGAAGTAGCAGGGAGGTATGGAGTTGTTCTGTGCAACTTGGAAAGGTTTTTATTGTGTATTCTGTGTTTCTATCTTGTGTTTTTATATTGTGAACTGCCCCAAGATCTATAGATCTACAGATCTATAGGTGGCTAGTGGGGTGCCACAGGGTTCTGTCTTGGGCCCAGTCTTATTCAACATCTTTATCAATGACTTGGATGATGGGCTTGAGGGCATCCTGAGCAAGTTTGCAGACGACACCAAATTGGGAGGTGTGGCTAATACCCCAGAGGACAGGATCACACTTCAAAATGACGAACAGATTAGAGAACTGGGCCAAAGCAAACAAGATGAATTTTAACAAAGAGAAATGTAAAGTACTACACTTGGGGAAAAAAATGAAAGGCACAAATACAGGATGGGTGACACCTGGCTTGAGAGCAGTACATGTAAAAAGGATCTAGGAGTCTTGGTAGACAACAAACTTTACATGAGTCACCAGTGTGATGCAGCAGCTCAAAAAGCCAATGCAATTCTGGGCTGCATCAATAGGAGTATAGCATCTAGATCAAGGGAAGTAATAGTACCACTGTATTCTGCTCTGGTCAGACCTCACCTGGAGTACTGTGTCCAGTTCTGGGCACCGCAGTTCAAGAAGGCAGGGGGTTGGACTGGATGGCCCTTGTGGTCTCTTCCAACTCTAGGATTCTATGATTCTATGAAGGGTGGTATGCAAATTCTGACAACAAAACCCACCCTACATCCTGCCCGCACAGGAGCCCAGAGCTTTCTTTCCCTGTTTCCTCCCCCCAGGTACCTGTACGCTGTGCTGCTGGTCCTGGTCACGCCAGCAGCCACACTTCTCTTCTGCATCTTCCTGTACCAGGAGCTCATTGAGTACCCCATCTCCCTGCTGGAGGGCTGGCAGCGCTTCTTACAGGCGATTGCGGAAGGGCTGTTGGACCACCACCTCTACGGCTCCATCGTCTTCCCCTTCATCGCCATCTTCGTCTACCCCTGCTGGCTTCTGCTCTGGAATGTGCTTTTCTGGAAGTAGCCCCCTGGCGCTGCCTCCATGCTTGAACTGGCCTGGCCAAATCCTCTTTGGGCAGGACTTCCCTGGGGCAGCCAGGAGAGGTGTCTCTTCCATCCTGCTGGGTTCCACTGTGATTTCTGAAATGTGAAACTCAGGGGCAGGGGCGTGAGGCCTCCTGAAGCCGTCAACTGGAACTCTGTAGGGGATGCCTGCTTGGGGAATATCCTGGTCTTGTGGAATCTGACATCTGCGGCAGCTGAAGCCACGCTTCATAGTTCTGGGCATGGGGCGGGCTGGGCAGCTGCTCAGAGCTTGCAGGAGATGGGGAGCTTGGGCTGGGGTAACTGGATCCTGGTTCTTTTGTGGTGGTATCCAGAAGGCCCTGCCTTAAGGCACGAGTGTGAATCTCAGGGGCAGGAGGCCGGTCTGGAGTGTGGCTGGTCCTTTTCTCGGTGGCTTCAGCTTGCACGTGGACCACACGGGGCCAAAAACCAGCTCTGATGTGAGCAATGCGAGAAGATACTGGGGGGTGGGGGTGGGGTGGTTAGGAGAGTGGCTGTGTACAATCTTAAAATTAAAATAAAGACAAAAGATTTTGATACAGTGCTTGCACTTATTTTCATCCTGACTCCTCACTTGAAACACAGCTCTTGGGGCATCTACTAACAATTCAAAATATCAGCCATAACCTTGTGCTTAAGATGCATGAAAAAGTAAAGCAAAGCAACAGCTGGTCCCACCTTTGGCCCTGCAGATGTCGCTGGACTGCAACTCCCATCAGCTCCAGGTGACAGGGCATGCTTCTATACTGCTGCAGTTTCACTGGGTTCATGTTGTCTTTTTGTTGTAATGATACTGGGTTTTGTTCTAATGATACTGGTTGGTTTTACATTGTACACACCTTAGAGATTTTTATTTTATTTTGTTATTTTTAATGAAAGCTTTTAATTAGGGAACTTTTAATGCTTAATAGATTGTATTTTTATGTTTTGTTGGAAGCCGCCCAGAGTGGCTTGGGAAACCCGGCCAGATGGGCGGGGCATAAATATATTATTATTATTGTTACAGGTAGGTAGCCGTGTTGGTCTGGGTCGAAGTAAAATAAAAAAAATTCCTTCAGTAGCACCTTAAAGACCAACTAAGTTTTTATTTTGGTATGAGCTTTCGTGTGCATGCACACTTCTTCAGATTATTATTGTTGTTGTTGTTTAGTCGTGTCCGACTCTTCGTGACCCCATGGACCATAGCACGCCAGGCACTCCTGTCTTGCACTGCCTCCCGCAGTTTGGTCAAACTCATGTTGGTAGCTTCGAGAACACTGTCCAACCATCTCGTCCTCTGTCGTCCCCTTCTCCTTGCGCCCTCCATCTTTCCCAACATCAGGGCCTTTTCCAGGGATTCTTCTCTTCTCATGAGGTGGCCAAAGTATTGGAGCCTCAGCTTCAGGATCTGTCCTTCCAGGCAGCACTTATTATTATTAGGTTGTATAATGCCCTTCATCTGTAGATTTCAGGGTGGTTCACAAGAGAAAAATACAAGATTCTCTCTATAAAAACCGAACATTTCACAGACAGGAAGCCACTACACACATTGAATTGGGCCAGGAATGAGCACCTGCCCTTCAGCCTAAGGTCCCAGGCACAGGAGCCGGGTGGCCCTTGGGCAAGAGCCTCAGCTGCTCCTGGGCGGATTTCTCCCTGGGCCTCTGCCAGCCTGAGATGCGGCAGCAGAGGGTTGGGGCGGCAAGGCAAGGCTTAGATGCAGCACATACTGACCCCCATTTCATGTACAACAAAAGGAAGCGCTGGGGAAGGTGAGAGGCTCCTGCTTGAAGCCCTGGAGAGCCATTGCTGCCGGTCAGTGTCAGCAGTACTGAGCTGGATGGACCAAGGGCTGAGTCTAGAAGACAGCTGGATGGGCTCCTTTTCCACCCCTACGAGGGTCATTAAGGGGTTAAAGCGACGGAGCATGCCGTTCCTAGAAGGGACATAGAAAGCGCAACGAGATGACACTGCAGAGCGGCTCCTCCCCCGACTGGCATTTCCCGCTTGACGCCGAGAAGCCTCGCCAAGAGCATAGCTGTCAGGTTTTCCCTTTCCTCGCGAGGAAGCCTATTCAGCATAAGGGAGTTTAGCTTTAAAAAAGGGAGAACTTGACAGCTATGCAAGAGGAGGGGCGGGAGCTGGGCGAGACTCAAAGCGGGCTGCACTGCAGGGCTGGCGTTGGCCGGCACCCCTCCCGCTTCCAGCCACGACGAGGAAAGCGTCCCATCTGCAGGAGGAGAAGGCCCTCTCTTGACTTTATAGCTCTATGGGGATTCTTTCGCCCTTCCCATAGAGCTACACATATGAAGAGTGATACGCAGCCTAAACTTCCGGTAACAATAGACAAGCTGGCCTTGCACAGGAACCAGCTGGATCAGCCCAAGGTGGCCCATCGAGTCCAGCCTCCTGTCCTCACAGTGGCCGACCAGGTGCCCCGATGCAAAACCCGCAAGAGCAGCATCTCCTCCTCCTCCAGCATTACGGCATCCAGCGGGGCAGACAAAAGATAGCCACCCATCGCCTCCCCCATGAATTTGCCTAGTCTTCTCTTAAATGCATCCGAGTTCGTGGCCATGGGGCTTCCTCCCGTCCCGTGGGAGGGAGTTCCACAGTTTAGCTCTGCAGGGCGTGGAAAGGGGCTTCCTTTTATCCGCTATGGCTCTCCCACCAGCTCGGAGGGCGACCAAGACGAGGAAGGGTCTGGAGGCCCAGCCTGATGAGGAGCGGTTGAAGAAGCTGGCTAGTAGGTTCAGCCTGGGAAAGCGGAGACGAGGAGAGCCGCCTTCCAGTCTCTCAAAGGCCGCCCCGCGGGAGAGGGAGCCTGCTTGGCTTCTCCTGCTCTGGAGGGCAGGACTCGAACCCGTGGCTTGCAAGTGGCAAGAAAGAAGAACTTTCTGCCTGATGGCGGAACGGGCTCCGTTTCTGGGAGGCCTTGAAGCAGAGGCTGGACGCCCACCCGTCCTGGGCGCCTGGCCGGGGCTGGACTAGATGCCCCCTGGGTATCCCTCCCTATTCTGATTCCTCCCTTCCGAGACCCCCCCGCCGCTCTCTTCGCCTCTTTCCTCCCGGGGGAGGAGCCTGAGGCCGGGAAGCCCCTCCCCTCTCCGGAAGTGACGGCGGCCTGCCCCCTTTTCCGGCGCGCGGTGCCTTGTGGGTGGCTGGGCTGACCGGCTCCTCTGCAAGATGGCGGCGGCGGCGGCAGCGGCGCGGAGCTTGGCGCGATCCCGGGGGGGCCTCCTGCTGCCTCCCCTGCCCGGGGGGCCCCGCCCGCGGGTAAGACGCGCTCTCGGCCCCGCCCCTCCTCCCCGAGAGGCCCCGCCCCGCCCGGCCGGGAGGAGCCCAAGGTCACCGCGTCCCCCGAGGGGTCACCCGCCGCCCCCCGCCCGGGGGCCCCGGAAGAGGCGTCCCGGGCGGAGGGCGGGGACCCCGAGCTGCTCTCCTTCCCGTGGCGGGGAGTTCCGCAGGTCGCTTTTCTCCCTGGGAAGGGACTAGCATTCCCTCCCTGCGCGCCGGGCGGGGGGGGGGGCTCCGAAGGTCTGGGGCTCCCTCGCCCTGGGCGATGCCTCCTCCCCGGGGGCAGCTGCCTTTCGGAGGTCGTCCTGTCCGCCCTGGGAGAAGGAGCGGTGCAGCCGGAGCCAAGGGCCTTCCTTGTTCTCAGGATCAGTGCCGGATTTACGTATAAGCTCTAGCCCACTCTCTTGGGCCCCTCCCCAAAAAAACTGGGTGTACATTTGCAAAAATATAAGATAAAAAACGAAATAAAACCTACATGCAGCAACAGTGTTTTGTGTTGTGCAGGCTCCTATGATGTAAGTCACGGGCCCCGCCTGCTCGCCTGCTCCCGGTTTGCTCATTTCTTACGTACATAAGGTGCCTACATTCTGCATGTGCAAATGGCTTTAGATACCTGTCAGGTCCAGAAACCTAAATCCGGCCCTACTCAGGATGCGACTGGAGAACAGCAGACTGAGGGAGCTGGACAGCCAGGCATGGGGACAGGGACCACGCAAAGCAGGGCAAGAAGGGGGTCCTGATCTCTGGTCCGCTGGGTCCGGAGGGCTGTAGGGAGTGGAAGCTTCTCTGGGATTCCTGCCGTGACCACCTGAAGTACAGCTTGTGTCCTTCGGAGGTGGCAATTTGGGGCACCTGCAGAGGCTTCAGGAATAGAGGTTGATCCACAGCTCATTGTCACCTCTGCATTTTGCATGAAGAACACATCGGTTCTGGCCACAAAGCCTAGATGGGTGTGCTTGGGGTTCGCTTGCTGTTCTTGTGCTTAATCTCCAGTGTGCTCTTCTCGAGCATACCTCTGTATGTGCTGGATGCAACACGATGACTTTGCCAAGGGACCCCCTCCCCAGGAACCTTGAGGCATCTCCTAACGGTTGTAGCGCTGCTCATCCTCTAGTCTTACCTATTTTATTTTAGTTACAGGTAGGTAGCCGTGTTGGTCTGAGTCGAAGCAAAATAAAAAAATTCCTTCAGTAGCACCTGAATTCCTTCAGTAGCATTCAGAAGACCAACTAAGTTTTTATTTTGGTATGAGCTTTCGTGTGCATGCACACTTCTTCAGATACACTGGAAATGGAAGTGTCAGACCCTTATATATATATAGAGGGTGGTGGGGATGGGTGATGGGCTGATGGGAGTGGTAAACCTGTAGATGGCTGTTAACGACTGCTGATGACTGCAATTAGTCCGGGGGGGGGGGGAGCAAGGGCAGAGGCGCTAAAGAAAGCTTGATCATGCATAATGAGATAAGAATCCCATGTCTTTATTCATCCCAGGTGGCTCCATGGTTTTAAGCTTGGTAATGAGTTCCAATTCAGAAACTTCTCTTTCCAGTCTGTTCCTGAAATTTCTCTGTAATAAAACAGCTGCTTTGAGATCTTGTATAGAATGTCCTGGGAGATTGAAGTGTTCTCCTACTGGTTTCTCTGTCTTGTGGTTCCTGATGTCAGATTTATGTCCATTTATCCTTTGGCGTAGGGTTTGGTATTTTATTTTACTTATTTTTAAAAAATATATAGTGCTGTATCATAGAAATATATTACAACAGTTTATAACAATGTAAAAGTATAAAACCATACAGTAATAACATTTTCAGGCTGCCTTTCATGGCCCCTTTCCTCCACCCCCACAAGGCATGTTCTTGGCTTGTAGAGGATTGCCTGCTTTTCATGCAGATTGCCCCAGTTTCTGGTCTCCCAGTATCTCCCAGCTAAAAGGAGCAGAGGTCTTTGGCTGGGGAGCTGCTGCTAGTCCATTCATTCATTCAGGTAGTTTAGACCCTGATTCGCCCGCCCCCCCTCGCAGAATAGATGAGACTAGATGGATGGATCGTCTGATGTGGTGTTTGGGAGGCCGCTTGTATTTTTATTTTTATTACAGTCGTAGCTTGGTTGCCTAATGCCTTGGAACTTGTATGTTTTGACTCCCAAACGATTGAAAACCGGAAGTGGATGTTCCGGTTTCCAAATGATTTTCGGAAGCTGAACATCCGGCGCGGCTTCTGATTGCAGCCAATCAGAAGCCGTACTCTGGTTTCCATACGTTTTGGAAGTTGAACAGACTTCCGGAACTGATTCCATTCAACTTCCAAGGTACGACTGTATTATTATTATTAGAATTTATATACTGCCCTTTCCCTGGAGGTCTCAGGGTGGTTCACAGAAGAATACTAGGCAAAAGTCCTCTACAGGAGCCTGTTGTCGCTGCCCACGAATTCACTCTGCTGTCCTTTTCCCCCCAGGCCAACCTGACCTCTTTGGCCGGTCTCTCCCGAGGCAAGAAGGTGGCCCTGACCACGCTGGGGGTGCTGACGGCAGGCGGAGCAGGCCTGGCCTTGGCTCTCCACACTGCAGTGAAGGCCGGCGAGCTGGAGCTCCACCCCCCCAACTACCCTTGGAGTCACAACGGCATGCTGTCGTCTCTGGATCACAGCAGGTGCGGTTCGGGCAGAGGTGGCGAGGGAGGCAGAACAGCCGGGGGGGGGGAGAGAGGGAGAGATTTATGGGAACTGGTGCATCTCTTCCCCTTTGCAGCCTGCTAGGTAGGCATTGGAGGTGTGTGGTGTTAGCTATGCCAGTGGTTGCCCTGTGCCCATGGCCCTGTCTTGGTTTCTCGGCCGGATGGCTCATGTCAAGCACAAGCTCCTCCCCTCTCCCCGCCCCCATGCTCTGCTTCCTCTTCCCATCCCGAGATGTACAGATAAGAACTAAGTCTCCTCTCTGTCAACGCCCTTCCAGCAGCTGACAGTTGCCAGGATCTGCCACCTCCTTGGCCTTCCTTGACCACCAAGGCCTCCTGTACAGTGGAACCTCTGTTTAAGAACAGCCCTGTTTACAAACTATTTGGTTTACGAACTCTGCAAAACCAGAAGTTGTGTCCCGGTTTGCCAACTTTACCTCGGTTTACGAACGGAAGCCGGGCGGTGGAAGGGACCAGGGGCGGGAGGCCTCATTAGGGAAAGTGTGCCTCAGTTTAAGAATGGTTTCAGTTTAAGAACAGACTTCCGGAACGGATTAAGTTCGTAAACCGAGGGACCAGTGTAGTTGCCTCTTGGTGAGGATGCTGGAGCCGCTTCCCTGCCGTCTCCCACCCTCTCTCTCCCCAAGCAGGAAGCAAAGGCTGCTTTCTTCCCTGTTACGGTGACCCCATCGTCGCTTTCCTCAAGTCCATGCGCTCATGCCCTGCCTTGCTTTGTGCTCTCGCCTTTCTTCACCCACCTGGGCACTGGCTGTGCCCTATTTTCAGCAGTGGGTGCAACACTTCCCATTCCCTTGCGTAGGCGCCGTTGCCTTTGCTCCCAGAAGATGCTTCCTCCCTGCCTGCTGGGGGAGTTGCCCCAGAGTGTCCCATCCACCTCCAAGGAAGGAAAACTCTTGCCTGCGTTCATCCTCTCTATTGGCTGCTGCTATCTTTAATTGTTTGACTTCCAAGTTTGGTTTTTCTTTTTAAAAAGATACTGTTTGATATATTGTATTAGTTGTAAGCTGTCACAGGAGGGTCATAACTAGAAGGGGGGCTAGAAACACACCAGAACCTTCTTTGGCTTGTCTCCAGCGTCCGGCGTGGCTACCAGGTGTACAAGCAGGTGTGTTCCGCTTGCCACAGCATGGAATACCTGGCCTTTCGCAACCTTATTGGTGTCAGCCACACTGAAGAGGAAGCCAAGGCCCTGGCTGAAGAGGTAGGCTTTGAGCTTTGGGGGGGGCACAGGGAAGTGGGGGGGGCTGGGGTTGCTGTGGCTGGCAAAGCTATGTCCTGGAGCCCCTTGCACAGCTGGTCCCTGACTCGGGGGCTCTCCTGGGCTGCCTGGCTTTATGGACGGCTTGGTTGGTGGTGTTGGGGGGGGGGAGACCAAATCATACTGGAAGGTGGGGGGGGAGGGAGAAGTCATTCTTGGGTGGGTGGGAAGCTTGGCCCTCTGGGGCGGCTTGGGATTCTTGCACTCAAGTTTGGCCTGTCCCGCATTAGACTGAGGTGCAGGATGGACCCAATGAGGATGGCGAGATGTTCACGCGGCCTGGAAAGCTCTCGGATTACTTTCCCAAGCCCTACCCAAATCCCGAAGCAGCACGAGCTGCAAACAACGGGGCGGTGCCCCCCGACCTCAGCTACATCGTCAATGCCAGGTAACGCTGCCCAAACCAGGACTGGAGTGAGGCGGGTGGCCGTTGGCATGGTTTTGTGCTATTCCTGGCGGTTGGTGGTTTTGAGCCTCCCTTGCCCTTCTGTTCCAGGCACGGAGGTGAGGACTACGTGTTTTCCCTCCTCACTGGCTACTGTGATCCACCCGGTGGTGTGAGCATACGAGAGGGGCTTTATTACAACCCCTTCTTCCCTGGGGAGGCGATTGGCATGGCACCCCCGATCTACAACGAGATCCTGGAGTTTGAGGACGGTAAGTGGGGCCGGGCAGGACTCCCCTTGGGCTGGTTGTGGAGCCTCGCGGCGGAATAAAAAGGAATGATGGAAACCTCTCCTCTGCCCTCCTGTGCAGGCACTCCAGCCACCATGTCGCAGATCGCCAAGGACGTCTGCACCTTCTTGCGGTGGGCGGCAGAGCCGGAGCACGACCACCGCAAGCGGATGGGTCTGAAGGTGGGTCTGGGAGCCCTCCATGTGGCAGGAGCTTGGCTGCCCTCAGAGAGCGAGCCAGTGGGAGGTCTGGGGGCACACTAACATGCCTGCTGAAACTGCTCCCTTCTGCCTGTGTGCTGCTCTCCTAGGAAGGCCAGGGGGTGGGGGCTCCAGTGGTTCCTTTCCTGGACATCTCCTGAAGTCTCTCTGTAGAAAAGTGACTTCATGCCCCCCCCCGGGCTGTCTCTCTTCCCCCCCCCCCCCAGATGGCGCTGATTATGGGTCTGCTGTTGCCCCTCACCTACTACTTGAAGCGGCACAGATGGTCCGTTCTAAAGAGCAGGAAGATTGCCTACCGGCCCCCCAAGTGACCCATGCTGCCGGTGGGGCAGACCTCTCTCTGATGCCTGAGCTGCGCTGCCTCTCCTGCCCTTGGAATGTATGTACAGACTGGCAGGCGGACAGGTGCTCTGCTCCATGCATTTGCTGTTATTTAATGTCTCCATCCATCCAGTCCCCCACAAAGCCTTGGGAAGAGGAGGACCCTGGGTGCAAGGGGTGGCAGGAACCCAATAAAACGCGTTTCTTCAACCAGAAATAAGCAGCTGGTGTCTGTGTTGAAATCCAGGTGGTACATTGTATGGATTGTCTTGAGTGGCTGCTCCACCCCCACCCCCCAGGGGAAAAAAAAATCTCCTGCGCATGCCCCGCGTTTTTACTTTTCTTTTTTATTGAAGGGGTTTTTTGTCCCCTCCTGTGCAGCAGCATACTTCCTGGACACTTTCCCCCTTCCTGGGTGCTGATGTTGCTCCCCCAAAGCTGAGCACTCTACGCCGGGGGCTGTCAGTTGAGGCAAGGGGGCTTCCAGGGGTGGGAGCCCTTTGGGGAGCCCAGTCTCCTTCGCCACGGAGTGAGATTCTGGTAGTGCAAAAGGGGTGGTGAGGGTTGGGGTTCCAAGGCACAGTGGGGTGGAAGCAGGGCAGGGCCAATACAGCCCTTCTGCCCCTCTGAGGTCAGTGCAGGGAGTGGGGGGCAGAGCATCTGCTTGCAGCCACAATGGGTGGGTGGGGGGGTGGGTCTTTCATCTGCTGCATCCTCTAAAGTCCGGGGAGGAAAGCCAAAGGAGGGAGCAGCCAGCCATGCTGAGACCTCTCCCCAAGGCCAGCCAGCTTCTCATCTCCTGGTGCAGAGGCTCCTTCCTTGCCGATGGGAGTCCTGGCAGCATCTGATGTTGCCCCTTGGGCAGGCGCTCAGTGGCAGTTCTGGCAATTGGGGTGGCACTTTTCCCCACGCACGTTGCACTGGCAGCCTCCGCTGGTGTCCCCGGGACCCTGCCAGGGAGGAGGACAAAGCACATCAAGGGGGAGACCTGCGGCCCAGCCTGGAGTGAGTTCCGCGGAGTGGAGCTTCCTAATGATCTGGTCCCAAGGAGCCTGTCTCCCGACGTCTGCAAGGCAGGTCATTGCTGGCCTCAGACTTGCTTCCGCTGGGCTCTTCCAGTCCACAGTCCACCTCCACCTGAGACTTCGCTTAAAACTTCCTATCCTCTGGCACCCCTCGCTCCCTCCATTTATCTCTCTGCTGGGATACCCTCTGGGCCACCCCCACCCCCTGTGAACATTGGGAGCAGCTAACCAGCCAGCCTGGTTTTTCGTCCAGGCCCCGTTGGTCTCTTCTGGAGGCAAAGCCTGGCTCTCATCCCTCCTTCTGCCCAACCCTGCTTCCTTCCTGGTGTGCCAGACCCCGCGCCAGCTTCCATCCTGAGCCCGCTCCCTTCCTCCCATGCTTACTTACCCCAGGCCCCCAGCGCGGCCCCTTGGTCACCCAGCAGATCTCCGTCTGGCAGACAGGGCAGCGGAGCCAGTCGCAGCCCCCCTTCTTCTGCACCACAATGTGGCAGACAGGACAGTGCATGGCCTCTCCTAGCTGCACCAGCGTCTGGCGGAGACAAGAGAGAGGGTGGCCATAGATCCAGAGGGGAAGGGCTCCCCCAGTCATGTAGTCCAACCCTCTGTAATGCCCTCTGGGGAGACTGTCAGTCCAGTCCCTTGGAGCTGCTCCCCATCTTACACCCACACACCCACCCCTGGCATTGATCCCTCTGAGGTATCCCGGCTCTGTGTTCTGTGCCAGTGCCTAAACCATGCCAAGGAACTTGGGCTTTGAATGTTTCATTGGGATGGGAAGAAGCACAGCAGCCCCCCCCCCCCCCGGCCGTGAAATACAGCCCCTTCCTGGCCAGCTCACCTTCAGCATGTTGCTGGTCTCGCGGGCAGCGGCATCGTTGTGAGCCTGGAACTGCAGCTTGTCCTGGTACTGCTTGCAGTTCATGCCCTCGTGGATGGCCTGGGGGTGGAGGGGAGAGAATCAAACCCTTGGCATCCCTGCGAAGGGTTCCTTTCTGCTGCTCAAATTGACAGGGTCAACAGCAGCCCCAGGACCCCCTCCCCCCCGAGTGGCCGAGGCGTCCTAAGCCAAGCCGACGCATACCGACGGCAGAGCGGCCATCGCCTCGCACGGGTCGGCACCATTTTTGAGTGTCCCTCTCTGAAAGTCAAAAGCTGCCACAACCTGGAGATGGAGAGCTTGGCAGCGCCTAGATAAACTGTGGAACTCGCACCCCCAAGAGGATTGGGGAAATTCATGGAGGGCAGGACTGTCTGTGGGTGGCTCCCAAGCCAGGAGGCTCTGCTCAGCCTCCAGGCAGAGGCAGCGATGCTTCTGAAGACCAGATTCTGGAAACCGCAGGAGGGGAGAGTTGCTCTTGTGCTCAAATCCTGCTTGCCTGTTTCCCTTTGGAGCACCTGCTTGTCCACTCTTGAGAGCAGGAGACTGGACTAGGTGGGCCATTGGCCTGATCCAGTAGATTCTCTTTTTACGTGGTGAAACATCCCAAAGGGGCCTTGCCCTTCCCCTTTGCATGTGTCGACCCAGGCTGCCCCCTACCATGACCACCACCTTTGCCCTCTGGTGCCCAGGAGCACCCTCACCATCATCCTGCCTCCCTTCCCCCAGGGGGCCAGAACGCAGAGGAAGTACATCAAGTAACTTGATTCCTTCAAGGACATTTCTACCCTCCAGTGTTTCTGAAAGACACTAGAAAACAGGCAGCCTGGAGGCTGCTGACAGCTCAAAAGGCAAAATGGGGGGGGAGGGGGGCCCTGTGCTCTGGCCACCTGCAGGACTCCTGCTGATTAACATCCTAGCCCCATCAGAATCACAGAACTGTAGAGTTGGAAGGGACTCCCAAGGATCATCTAGTCCAACCCCCTGCAATGCAGGACTGCCTGCACTTCTCGTTCATTCTTTCCTCCAGCCCCTGAGCCAGTCCCAGCAGAGGTGGGGAGCCGAGGGCCCAGTGCTGCCCCTTGACCGGGCTCACCTTGCAGACGAGGCAGTTGAGGGCCCGGCAGATGGGGCAGCGGAACTCGTTGACGTCGTCCTCGTAGATGCACCAGCCCAGGCAGTCGGCCGTCTGGCAATGGTAGCTGTTCTGGGCCCTGCTCTCGGCCACGGCCAGCCTCCGCTCCAGGAAGCGCTCGTACTCGTCCCACGACACCAGCTGCGGAGACCAGGGAGCTGACTTAGAGCGCCTGAGATAGGGAGGGCAGGGCATGGGCTGGCCTTGGGGCACCCCCTGGCTTCTGTAGCCGGAAGGGGGTGGAAATCAAAGGAGCTTCGGGCCATGGCAGCCTCCTCCACTCCCTCCGTCTGCAGGAGGACAGCTCTACAAAAAAGACCTCCGGAGCTGTCTGCCAGCCGGAGCTGGCCTGCTCAAAATGCCACTTTGCACCTCCAAACGCTCTCGATGAAGGACCGTGGCAGGGCAAGGGGGAGCTAGGGATCCCTGACCCCTGCGGACTCACCGCCCGGATCTCCCTGTCCTGGAGGTGGCTGCTGCAGGCGTAGGAGTCGTCCCGGAAGGGACAGGCCACCTGGGGCTCCTCGCTGCAGTTGATCAGTTGGCGCAGGCAGTCCCTAGAAATGGAGGAGGGGTGGCAGGGGGGGGGTCAGGTCACAGCACCCTTCCCCCACCCCCACCCCCGGTCCCTCCCGCACCAGGCAGGCCAGGTTACCTGCAGAAGCTGTGCAGGCACTCCCGAAGCAAGACGCCCTCGCCAGGCTCCACATTCAGGTAGCAGATGCGGCACTCGATCTCCTCCCGGTTGGGCACCAGCGCCGCCTCATCCAGCTGCTGCAACTGCTGGAAGTTCTGCAGCCGCTCTTGCTCCTGGGCCTGGAGGGGGCAAATAGGGGCAGGTGGTGGTTGCCCAGCAGCCAGGCCAGAGTGCCCTGGTTAAAGGTGGGTAGGGGGCTCGGCCTGGGCACACCCACCACCCAGGCTCTCTTGCATGGCCTGCCGGGTGAGATTTGGAGGGTCAGCTGTAACTCGTTGGAGACCCTCCTAACTCTGCAAAAAGGGGCAGAAGCCCTATTATTATTGTTGTTGTTGTTGTTGTTGTTGTTGTTGTTGTTGTTGTTGTTATTTTCCTCCAAAGATCAGAGGGTGGTTTACAACATAAAAATGCAAAATGCGTAACATAATAAGGGGAAAAAAACCCAACCTGCCCACCCCCAAGCACATTTAAAAGGCCGCAGATTGTTTTAACAGTGAAAGAGGAACATTTTTGCCTGGTGCATAAAGATATTATCATGAGCCAGAGCCAGCAATTTAAAAAGCCCACCAGTATAGTTGAAGTTAACTCTTTAATCAAAGGAACCAAAACAGTTCAGGCCCAGTGATCCCAGCAACTGTTCCCAGTAGGTCTTGCCCCAATAAGGCAGTTGCAAGGACTGGAGGCCCCCTGCCTTCCCGCAGCTGCCTAAGTCCCCTCCTCTCCAGAGTTTGTTTCAAGCAAGCGGAGACTGTGGCAGGGGCGTACCCAGGATCAAAACTAGGGGGGGCAAGGGGGGCCCAAGGCATGGGAGGGGAGGGGCCACAAAGTGGGAACATGGGCGGGGCTACAGAGCCCAGGTGGAGCGCGCAGCCATGGGTGAGAGCGGCGCTGCTGGCGGGGCTGGTGGGCAGAGGCGGAGGCGGAGCACAGCCCAGCGGAGCGCGAGTTCGACATTCCTGCCCGCCGCGCCCTCCAGCTTCCCGTTGCACTCTCTGGTTCCCCGCCGCGCTTGGTCTTGCCGGAGGGCGCAACGGGGAGCTGGAGGGAGGGCGCAGTGCAGTGGGCGAGAACGCCGAACTCGCGCTCTGCCGGGCTGTGCTCCGCCTCCGCCTCTGCCCACCATCCCCGCCGGCAGCGCCGCCGGCCCTGCTTCTAGGGGGGCAGCTGCCCCCCCTGCCCATGGACTGTGGCAGCTCTCCTCCTCTGCCCTTTTCATTTCTCTGCATGTTCTGGGAGACCAGCAGGGAAGGGAGCTGGTTGCCGCAGGAGGGAGAGACCGCCTGGATTCTTCAGCAGCTGGTCTCCCCTCTGTCTCCTGCCTCTGAGTCTGGACTGCCCTCTGCCACAGCCTCTTCCTGCTCACTAAACCCGGTTGCCTCTTCACCTCCCAGCCTGTTCCCTCTGACCAGGCATCGTTGTCCAACCACCAGTTCCTGGGCTCTGAGCCTTCTTCCCCTGGGGGTTCCTCGGCTGGTGCCTCGCACCACTCCTCTGCATCCAGCCGCTGGTCCGTGACAGAAATGGAGTGAAAATGCCCGCCCGCCCCCAAAAAGCCTGATGGGAAAAGTAGGATACAAGACTCTGGAACAAACACTCTGGGAAGAGGCATAAAAGGAAGGTGGTGATCCCAAAGAGGTGTCCCAAAGCATCACCTTCTGAAGAGCAGCAAGAATGTTGGAAGATAATGCAGACTTTGGGTGCCTGATCTCAGGAGCCCTTTTGCTACACCCCGTCTAAGGCAGTCCAGCAGCTGCATGCCTATTTTTTGGGGGGGGGCAAGGCGGAGTGAGACTTGGTCAAAGGGGTGACCTAACCACCTGCGGAAGACCCGCCCCTGACCAGGGCACCTGGCACCTGCAGGATCTTTCCAATGGTGTGCTTTATTGTCCTGCGATTTTATTCTAGGGCTTGTTTACATTCCAAGAGGCTCTCTGCTCTAGAAACGACAGAGGGGAAGGACAGTTTTTTCCTGCTTTCATTCTCCCAACTCTTGGGGAATCGGGATCCTGAGATGTCTGGCAAGCACATCACAGCAGCATTCACAGAATTAAGGAACTGAGCGAGTTGTAACCCAAGGGTCATCTAGTCCAACCCCCTGCAATGGAAGGAGCTTTTGGCTGCCTCGCTCCTCCTCCTCTATGCTTGTTTAATTGTGCCTCACTTTTTGCAAAATGTCTCAAAGCAATTCATAAAATATTTAATATGCAGAACTTCGCAAAGATTTAAAAGCCGCAACAGAATAAAACCCTGGGTGGAATTCAGTGTAGTGCTAGGTGTGGGGGTCTGCTTGCACAGCAGGACTTCTCCCCTCACGCCTCTGTGGGGCTGCTGAACCCATTCTGGGGTATCGCCCAAACCTTCAGAGATTTAGCAGGTGAGGGATGTGAAGCGAGGAAAAAAAACTCCATGTGCAAGCAGACCTCCTTGTCCATGCAACAACTTAATTCCTGCCCCTTCCGTGCAGTGGGCCTGAACCTGTGGAACTCCCTGCTAGTTGAAATTAGGCACATGGCTAAGACTTCCTTGTTCCAGCAAACATTTTAAGGTAGTGTTCAGTTTTATGATAAGTTTTTATTCTTTTGCTGTCCCATTTTTGGTGGCTTGTTTTTATGTACCCCACTAAAGCAAGGAATGCAAACCTCCTGCAGTTCCCCAGACATGAGACACCCATGAAATCAGCCGGGGGGGGGGCAATGAGGCTGATTTAAAGTGGCTGTAGCAACTCCTTCGCAGGCAAAAGGGCCGCCTGTGGCAAAGAGAGCCTCGCCGAAGTTCTCTTGAGGGGCAGCTCACAGCAGAGACCCCTCAGCCACCCCCCTCTCTCATCCCCCCACCCACATGCATACCTCCTGAAGAGCCCCTGTCCCCTTTCCCCATCAATGACGCTACAGAGAAGTACCAGGGTGGACTGTCAAGCCCAAATGAATCGTTTAATAGAACAAAGGATTTGCTCTCCAATTCATTTTTTTAAAAAAAGAAATCAAATTTACAAACACGTTATGCAGAAATCAAGCCATTTCAAAACAGGTCCCAAAACTTCTGCTGCTGAATAATCAGTGTTCAGTACAGAGAGAGAGAGAGAGAAGGGGGTTTGCTGCCCCATCAGCGGCCAGGGCAGCAACAACTGCCCCACGGCGAGGGGAGACACCTGCTCCAAGATCTGCTGGCTGGGACGAGCAGGAGCTGGGGCAGACCCCCAACGCTCAGGCGGCAACACCCCCTGGCCCACTGAGAAACAACCACCTTGAGATGAGGGTTTACAGCATTTCTCTTTCAAAGTGCTATCACGGCAGAGGTCCTGGGCAATGCAGAGGGTCTCTTTTTCTAGTCCAGCTTCAGCATAAGCAAGTCCCCAAGGCAGAGCCTGGCCTTGGGGTTCAAACGCTGCCTGACCTTTGGGGCATTTCTGCCTCCGGCAGCGAGGCCAGGCAGGCCATGGCTTCTCCTGGTCAAAGGCACACGGGGAGAGCAGCCTCCATGGGGGGGGCGGAGTGGGGGGAGAGACCTTCAACGCAGGCCCCAGCGGAGCTAGGAGCGCAACGCCAGCAGCCGGGAGGCTCCCGGCAAGCAGCAACGACCCCCTGGCTGTGCAGGCCTGAGGACAGAGCGGAGGAGAGCCAAAGGCAACTGAGGGAGGAAGGCACCAGGGGGCAAAAAGGAAGGAAGCCCCCGCAGGGCAACAGGCTCCGTGGGTTGGGCAGGCAGCCCACAGATCTGATGCACAGCGTCAAAGAACACAGATCGACTGCCTCCACTGGGCAAGCAGCACACACACACAAAAACACCTTTCCATGGTGGGGATCACAACCTATGAACAGCACATGGGATTCAGGCGGCGGCCCCGCTGCAGGGGCTCTCGTGGCTCCAACCTCCAAGGCTCACACAGCTCCAGTCTTCCATGAGCGAGAGAGAGAGGCAGGGGGGCTCTGGGCTGCTGCCAGTTGAGCCGGGAAGAGGGCTGAGTTCCAAGACCCAGGTGGAATGGAGAGGCAAGGGGGGAGGCTAGGCAAACCCACAAGCATTGCATGGCTGCGCCCCAAAAGCTGCTCAGGTGGGACGCAGCTCTTGCTGCCGTCACAGGGGGCTCTCAAAGAACACAGACCCCCATATGGCTTTGCTCAAAGGCCGGCCAGCCAGTGTAGCAGCCAAGGGCCAGCAGGCAGCAAAGACTCTCAGCTGCTTGTTCTCAGAAGGGGAAGGTGGGGGGGCAGCCACAGAAGCCCGCCCCTGCCCTGCCCCTTGTGCTTCACTGTCCGCTTGGCTCATCTTGGCAGCCCTTGGTGCTGCAGCCGGGACTAAGACACATCCCCCCTGCGAGGCTGGGAGAGGCAGTGGTGGCGATGGCGGCCCAGCTCTGAGGTGGCTATGAGAACTCCGAGGAGAGGTGGATAAAGTCGTCCGGGGTTCCCAGGCTGTGGGCACAGGGCACAGCGGAACCGTCTTCTCTCCTTCCTTTTTCCTGCCACAAGAGAAAGAAGAAAGAAGAGAAGAGAGTCGTCAGGTGCTGCTGCCGCCACCACTGCTGCTGCCGCCAGAGATTGCTGCCTGGAGCCTCCTGCACCTTCACCACCACCCACACCCACCCCAGAATGGACTGCAGCCCTCCCTCCCTCAGGCCAGGCCAGACCAGGCCCAACCTCCCTGGAAAGCACAGGAGGTGAAGGGCAGAGCCCAAGAGATTTTGAAATTCTATTCTTTTTCTGGTGCACTCTACAACATGTTTTGCCTATTTACTTAGAATGTGATGAAAACAATGCACTAAAAAAATACCACCGGCGAAACATTAAAAGGGTCAACCAAATCATAATTAGTATCTCATTATTTCAGAAAATGAATCAAGCAAGAACTAAATTATTTATTATTATTAGTCATTATAGATTATATTATTATTATGTTATTATATATTATATAAATTATTATTATATAAACATCAGCTACATAGTTGGGGAGCAGGAGTTGGCCAGTATGCTAGACCCTTAGCTCCCCATCTGTCAACCAGCTGACGTCACCATGACGTTGGGAGACCACTTCATGGGGAGGGAGGGGGAGATACTGACATGGGGCTTTTTCCTCCCTCCCTTTGCAGGCAGAGATTGTGCCCAAAGATGTTTAAACTCAAAGGTGTGACGTCGGCCATGACAGAGGGGAAGGGGGAACCAGGCCTCCTGGAAGTGGACTCCAGGCACCTGCAGCCTCGGAAGCAGGACGTGTTCATTTCCACCCTGCTTCCACCCCATGCAGCAGTTTTATTCCGTAATTTATACTCCACTTGTAAACCACAATGGCTTCTGGCCAGTGCAGAACTTAAGTGATTTTGGATGAACACTTTTTAAAGCATATTTCTTATTATGTAAATTTATAGCACCTCTCTTGTAAATAGCTCTTTGGTTGTGTGAAGTGATCAATAAATTTAATAAGCTGAACTTACCATCATCATCATCATCATCTAACTAGAAATGCCAGAATTAAGAAGAATCTGCATGAAGACTCTACGAGGAAATTTGAAACGGCAAGTGCCTCTCAAATGGGGAATCCTTTTGAAAGCCTCCAGAACACAGTTGGGAAGCTGGCTTCCTGGATTGCTACCAGCCACAAGGACGATGTTTCCTGCCCTCAGAATAACACCAGGTGCTGGGAGGAATCGCAAGTGGGGAGAGTGTTGCTGCCGCCTTCAGATCCTGCCTGTGGGCTTCCCAGAAGAGGCAGCTGGTTGTCCACTAGGGCAACAGCTGGCTGAGCTGGACAGGCTCCCCTTGGCAGGAGACTTCTGGGGTTCTTAAGGAGCTGAATAAGGAGAGGGAGCTGGAGAAGAGAGCCAACAAAGCTGGGAGCTTCAGACCCCTGCAGGGAGCTTCTCCAGCAGCCTGTGAGGCACAGGAAGGGAGCTACACCCAGACACCTACCTTCTGGTACTGCAAGATGCCCTCCTTCTCCTGCTGCATCCGCCACAGCTCCACCTCATCCGGCCTGTAGCTCCCGGGAACCACATAGTTGGCAGGCCGGTCTGTGCTGCACATCTCACAGCCGGGCCGGGTGGGCTTGTTGATGAAGGTGCAGGTGGGGCAAGACCAGCCAGTCTGCAATGGGAGACGAGGAGCAGGAAGAGGAGGCTGCTAGACGTGGCGCCTGCAAGGATAGCCCCTGTCCAAGAGGCCGTGGGCCAGGATGCAGCCACGCGATGAGGCCCACCCCAGAAGGCGCTCTGGCCCCTTTCTTGAGCAGACTACAGGGAGCCCAGGGGAATGGGAAGCCCAGGGACTGGGAAAGAGAGGGGGGGGCGTATCTATGGGGAGACGGCTGCCTTGAGTTTTGCCACTTAGCAGAGGGAGTACGTACCGGCACAGGAGAGGGAGGAGGGGCGGCAGCCGGGGGCGGAGGGGCTCGAGAGTGGCCAGGGAGGAATTTCCCCAGGAAGTGGCTGCTCTCGCCCACATCCCTCTTCCTGTTAGAATTTTTCACACCTGCAACAGAAAAAGAAGGCTTAGAAGAAGGAGGTCTAAGAACGTCACTATTGCAAAGTTTCTCTTAAACAAAAGCCAGGTTAATATTGATCAGTCTGATTAATGATTGTTCACAAGCTTTGTTTAAACAAATAAATGTTGTCCCTATGGTTAACCTCTAAACTCTTCCAGATACATTAAAGGAGGCTTTTTTAGGAACATGAAAAACTGGTATGCAAATTTGCACTCTAACAAAAATCATATCCGTTTCCTTTTCAGGAAATAAAGTCCTCCCGACTCCCAGAAGCCATCAAGCCTGACTGCCACCTAGTGGTCACAGGAAGGTCATTTTTGTTGCTGTTTGTTTCCTCTTTTTGGGGTGACGGGGTGGGGGGGGGTGGGCCAAGGCAGAGCAAAACAAGAAAGAGCACCAGGGACAAGAAGAGGGAGGAGCGAAGAGTGCTCAGCACACAAGTTCCTATGTCCCTCCCTCCCTCAGCCAAGCCTAAGCCCCTCCCCAGCACAAAGGGGAAAGATTCCTATTAGCATCATTTATGGATTTATACCGTTTTAGGATTAGACCGTTAACCACACACTGTCACAAGCTATGTATCCAGATGTAACAAAGAGATGCAAAGCTTGGCGACAGTAAGAGCTGTTCGGCAGTGGAATTTGCTACCAAGGAGTGTGGTGGAGTCTCCTTCTTTGGAGGTCTTTAAGCAGAGGCTTGACAGGCATATGTCAAGAATGCTTTGATGGTGTTTCCTGCTTGGCAGGGGGTTGGACTGGATGACCCTTGTGGTCTCTTCCAACTCTACGATTCTATGATTCTATGTAAGGATGAAACGTTAACCATCTGTCATTTAGTTGTAAATTAGTGGTCAGATTTGCACCACAGAGTAGGAAAGATATGAATAAATGAGGAGCTGGACTTTAGTAACTGAATGTGGCCTTTTGTCTTCCTGATTTAAATTGCCTTGACTTGCAGGCAGACAAGCTGTTGGGGAGAGGTGTAACCTCCTTCCAGAGAGGTTCTGAGGGTCCCGAAATGAACCCCCTGCTTCTAGCCAGATGCAAGCTCTTCCCCTTTTTTCCTAAGGAGCCCCCGCCATCCCCCAAAGCGCTCCCTGCCTGCTCACTTTTCTTGGGCAGGCAGGTGGGCAAGGTGCTGCATTTGTGCCTGGCGTCTGTGTTGTCTGCGAGGGGCGAGGGAGGCGGCTGCAACAACACCCAGTCCCTGTCCTCCTTGAAGCGCTGCTCAGAGAGGTGGGCGCCCTTTGCCGAGAGCAGGTAGAGGAAGGCCGTGTCGCCGTCCTTCTGGATCCCGTAAGAGCCAACGGTTCGGTCAGCCACACAGAGACACTGGCCAATAATCCAGCGCTGGACGCTGGGGTGGAATCCGTAATCCTGGAAGACCTGGGGGAAGCAGAGACGGGCTCAGTGGGAGTTAGCTCTGAAGGCCTCCGCAGCAGGCCAAGCAGCCAGGCAGTTGTGGGCCCTTTCCCCCCAGAAGCTGCCCCAGGGAAGGAGCCAGAAGACGGCCTCCCTGCCCCTGAAAAGCTGTGCCCGGGTTACCTTCTGCCTGAGCCCTGCAATGGTGGTGTAGGTGTGGACCCGGGTGGTGATGCTCGTCGAGCAAGTGGCGTCTTCCACCTGCACCTTCATGCTAAAAGGGAGGGAATCAATCGGCCAGTGAGACAAGCACAGCACGTCCCGCAATCGGCCATCTTCAGAAGAGGAGGCGTGCAGGGAACCGGCCCCAAATAACCCAGCCTTCTCCAAAGACACCTGCTCCCTGCCCAGCCCTCCCTCCTCTCATACCTGATCTCGCTCGTGGGGTAGCAGGACTCCTTCAGCAGGATCCGCAGAGCAGCGTGTTGCTGGGCGAGCAGCGTGGCACAGCGCATGGCCTCCTCCTCGTCCCCGAGCTCAATAGCAGTGGACAGGTGGAGCGCCAGGTCCTCTGAGGAGGAGACAAAGCCAGGCATGAGCTGGCCAGGTCAAGTTTTGCGCCACCCGTCTCAGGCAAGCCTCCCCCCCCCACCCCCGTTCTCTAAGGTCTGTGATGGAAATCCTCCTAGGGAGCCACCTACTGTTGAGCAAGAGCTCTCCAAAGCAGCCCCACCCCCTGCCCCAAACCTGGCCCAAGACTTCCTTTCAAGTGAGTTGTAGAAGCTTTCTTCTCTTATTCTGATTTTGAGCATTTGCACCCTGCTCTTTTCTTAGTCACACAGAGGCCTCGTGCAGCTATTGGATTGGTTTTCGTTGTCTTCAGTTCCAGTAGAACTTGGACTAGGACCTGGGAGGCCAGGGTTCGAATCCCCAGTCAGCCACAAAGCTCACTGGGTGTGGACCTAGGCCAGTCATCCACCCTCAGACTAGCCTACCTCAAAGGGTTCCTGTGAGGATAAAATGGGGAGGAGGGGACCTGCAATAAATGACACTCTTCTCTTCATTTATGTTGACTGGTTGGTTTTTTACCTTTTTAAAAAAATGAAAAAAAGCTGGGGCAGTTGGAGGGGCTTGCAAGGGCAGCCCCCTCTTCCTCATCCAGCTCAAGCAGCCGCTCTTTCAGGGCATATATGCTGCTCTGGTGGCAAGCCCCAAAGCATGGCTGGGGAACCTCCAACCCAAGCATTGGATGCGGCCTCCTACTTAACTGCATCTGGCCCCTGGGTATTTCCAGCAACTCCTCACCACTGAGGGGGTGGATCAAGCAGGCACTCAGGGAAGAGGTCAACAGAAAAGGAAATAAAACCAACCAAGTGCGTTTAATGCAATCAATAAATGAAGACTTGCATGGGCACCAAATGAAACCCCCACCCCAGTGGATTACCATCAATGGGAAGGAAAGGTTCAACAGGAAGTATAAACATAGCTTGCTTTTTAAATAGATATTATTTATTCCTCTGTTTACCTCTTGCTTGCCAAAATGGCTTCTGAGCCATAGAAATATGGGGGAGATTTTGGGCAATTACTGAAACCAAGTTCTCTCTCAATTCACCTTCTCAACAATACGTCACGAAATGCCCCCATTCCTCATTACCACGGTGCAACAAAACCAGATGCCTAACCTGATACAGGCAGAGGGAAATTTCAAGTATGCAAACATCACATTTCCTGGCAGCTGTGTAGCTTTTATGATGCGTCTTCAAGGGCACACTGTCCTGTGCCATCAGCCACCCACCTTTCCTGGCAAGCTCCAAGGGCAGAGAGACATTGGTGTCTGACAGAGAGTTGAAAAGTGCCAAGGGAAGGGGAGAAGGCCGTCCTGTCAGCAAACCGCTTCTCTCAGTAGCTGGGGAGAGAAAAGACACAGAACATAAGAAGATAAAACTAGCCTGCTGGATCAGGCTGATGGCCCATCTAGTCCAGCATCCTGTTCTCACAGTGGCCAATCAGATGCCAGTGGGAAACCCACAAGCAGGATTCGAGCACCAGAGCCTATTCAGAGACTACTCCATTGACACAGGAAATGATTATGCTTCAGAATACAGTAATAAGCAGGAGGGTTTACGAAAGAATAAAGATGCAGAATTACCGGTAACCCGTTTCCCTCAGGGGTTTTCTCGAGGGCACAGCAAGTCTGTCTCCACCCTCCTGCCCCACCAGGTTTCATCACTCTTGGTCAGCATTGCAAATGCAGCTAGACATCAGGTGGCTATAGCACAGCTTACTTAGGAGCAGAATCAGCCCTGGAAAAGGAGACTATGGCACAGCTCACGTGGGTAGCTGGATGCGAGAGCCTGGGGGCGGCACAGAGGCACATTGTTTCCCCCACGCCAGAGCTGTTCAGCCACAACAACCCATTTTCTCCACCTTCTTGCTATACTAACGGCCCTACAGATCAAGGCAGGTGCATCTGATTGCATCGAGAGGGCAGGCCTCTCCTCTGCTGACCACCTCTTCAGAACTGACAGGCCATGGCTTGTAGAAGAGTCATGCCCTCTCTCGCTCCCAGAAGCTGCAAGCTGGACCCTGGCATGGTAAGTGCCTTCTGGGGCAGGAGCTGACCTTTCTGGAGCTCCTGGAGGGAGCTGCTGACGACTGTCCACCACTTCTGTGCCTCATGCTCATCTTCAAAGTGGAAAACAAGGGGGTCGTCTGGGCGGGCCAAGAACTTCAGCTCATGACAAGTGGCAGTCTTCACCTCATAGCAAATGTCTCTGAGGTTGTACTCAACAAGGCCCTAGGAGTAGAAAAACATTAGTGGGCGAGTGCAAAGTCCTATAGCTCCTGTTGAGGCCTCTTTACCTCAAGCAACACAGGGGTGAAAGCACCCGTTTCATTCTTCAGACAAGTCTCATCAGGCTCCCCCTCATCAGTGCTCATGCTGAAAGCTGTTTCCCCTGTTAAATAGCTCAAAGGATGGACCTCTCCTTGAACAACAGGACTTCCCCCCTTCCTCTCCCCCCTCGGTGCAAAGCTGCTCGAGACGTTCTCTCATCCCTCCAGAGCTGATTTTGAGGGTGTCTAGTGGACGGCAGGGGAGAGAGGGAGGAGGGGAAAGTTCCATTCTACAAGTGGAACTCCTAAGAACAGAAGGAGAACCTGCTGAATCGGGCCAATGGCCCATCTAGTCCAAAATCTGGTTCTTACAGTGGCCAACTAGATGCCTGCAGGAAAGCCACAAGCAGGATTCAAGCCCAAGAGCCCCGTCCCCTCCTGTGGTTTCCAGCACCTGCTATTCAGAAGCATGGCTGCCTCTGACTGCAAAGGCAGAGCTTAGCCATGATGACTAGTAGCCATCGATAGCCCTCTCCTTTGTTAATTTGTCCAGTCCTCTTTCAAAAACACCCAAGTCTCTTGCAGGAACACTGGATACTGCCTCAGGGTGGGGATGTCTTTAGAACTTCACTGGAAGAAGCAAGAGGAGCCTGCCTGTCCCTTCCTGTTCTGCCCTATTTGTTTACAGCCCCTCATGATGAGTGCAAGGCCTGTGTATGGTGGGCAGGGTATACGGAGGTATACAAGGAGGTATACGAGGCACAATCCCCAAACACCACTAACCAAAGCAGTTTCAGTGCTGTGCCCAGACCCAAAGCCAGACTTAAATGGGTCCAGATAATCCGTTTCCTCCAAGTATGCCTTGAGCTGGACCACCAATACCGTCTCAAGGACTCTTCAACATGTTGACTGCAAGCCATTTTGGGTACTGCTGTATGCGATGGAAAGGTGGGGATGTAACTGTTTTTAATGAATAGTACATTATGGGACGCGGGTGGCGCTGTGGTCTAAGCCATAGAGCCTAGGGCTTGCCAATCAGAAAGTTGGTGGTTCGAATCCCCGCAACAGGGTGAGCTCCTGTTGCTCGGTCCCTGCTCCTGCCAACCTAGCCGTCACATCAAAGTGCAAGAAAATAAATAGGTACCGCTCTGGCGGGGAGGTAAACTGCGTTTCCGTGCACTACTCTGGCTCGCCAGAAACAGCTTAGTCATGCTGGCCACATGACCCAGAAGCTGTACGCCGGCTCCTTCGGACAGTAAAGCGAGATGAGCGCCGCAACCCCAGAGTCGTTCGTGACTGGACCTAATGGTCAGGGGTCCTTTTACCTTTAGCTTTACCTTATGAGCAGGTATACTTGAAGCACACAATGGACCAAGGCATGTTGAGGAACGGACCTGGCCTTTCTACTTAATCCAATAAATCAGTGCATTTAACAAATGGAAGTGCAAGGGAAACGGAAACAGGTTGCTACCATGATCCTTGCTTGGCTATATGAGCTGGATATCATATGATCAAATCCCTGGATGTTGTTTGTTGTTGTTGTTAATTAACAAACACTTAGGAGGCAGCTAATTCTTTTTCTAAGCATTGTTCATACATTGAGACATCCTGTAAAATGCGGGGTGGGTGGGGAGAAACAGATCTTGTAAAAGAAGGGGTGACTTTGCCGGCCTCTTGGGCACCTCTTGTGAAAGAGGCAAAGCAGTCAGCGCCACTCAGAGAAGAGGGACATTTTTCAGCAAAGGCCAACAGCGGCCCAAAGGCCCCAAACAGCCTGGGCTTTGCCCCTGGCGTTGCTTCCCCATGGCTGGGCAGCCCCCTCCAGCAGCTGAAATGCACCCACTCCAGTCTGACGGGTTGGGGCAGCTGCCGGCCCCTGAGCTTCAACAGCCTGTGAGGAAGAAAGGCAGGGAGGAGGAGGAGGAAGAGGAGGAGGAGGCAGCCGCCTCTGGGAAGCTGGCGAGACAAGCCTGTGTGGCAGGGCCAGAGGGTCGGACCAGGGCCTGGGTTCAAATTCCCGTTGGGCCACAGAGCTCAGTGGGCGTGACCTTGGGGGCCAGTCGGCCTATCCCTACCTCGCAGGGTTGTTGTTGGGGTAATGAGAGGAGGAGGAGGAGGAGGAGGAGGAGGAGGAGGAGGAGGCCCATATGCCCCCGTTGAGCTCCTTGGAGAAGGAAGGCGCGACGCAAAGCCAAGGGCGGCCCAAGGCGCCCGCGGAGCAACCTCCCCGAAGGTATCCTGCTGCCTCCCCGCTCCACGATGTCGCTGCCTCCGCCCGAGACCCGGAGCCCCTCCCCTCCCCGTCCCCTCTCACCCCTTCGCCTCCCGACTCCGCCGCGCTCCTCAAGCCGAATCGAAAGCGCTCGGGGCCGGGCGCCGCGCTCAGCTGGAGCCGGAAGAGGCGCCGCGCTTCCCGGCCGCCCGGCGAGGCCGCGGACAAGGCCGACGGCGGCGGAGAGGGCGCATCCGGCGAGCGCGGCACCCAGGCCTTCGCCGAGGCCAGCAGCACCAGGCCCGACGGGGACGGCGAGCAGCCCGGCGCCGCCGCCATCGAGTCGCCGCCCGGAACCGGAAGCCGAGCGCGGACGCTTCCGGCTCGGCTCCATCCGCTTCCCCGCCGCCGGAGGGAAACTGCCGCCCGACTCCAAGGTTCCGGGCCAGGAGATATATTTTGGACCAATTAGGTCCATAAATTACCATATAGCATATATTCAGCACAAAAAACAGCAACAATTTGTTGCTGACAAAGGACATATAAAGGGCCCCATTACCTTCAGGAGCTTAGGGCCTCATCAAACCTAAATCCGGCTCTGGCCTTCCTATATATATATATATATGGACAGCATGTTCGATGCGGCACTTGGGCTTCTTAAAAGATGGTTGCGGCCACCCCCTGGAGTTGCTGCAGCCTGGAAAGAACTCGCCTGCCTTCCGCATTTCAACGCCCAGCCCTCCTGGCTGGGGCTGATGGGAGTTGTAGTCCAAGGCTACCTAGATGGCCCTTGGGAACCCTTCCAACCCTACAATTCTACGATGCTATGCTAGCACCTTGTGAGCAAAATCTGCTACCCCCTTGGGAGGGCAGGCCTTGTGCCAAGCTCTCAGGCTGGTGTGGAGCAGCACTGTCAACAGGGAGCATGGGCTGTGCCCCCTCTGCACTACAGTAGGCTCCTTCCGCCAGCACCACACTTTTCTGCCCATTGGCAAAGGAGCGTGTTTGGGGAGTTACACCAAAGGAGACTTCTGTCACCTCCAAGAACCCCTCTGCAGCTGGGCTTTCTGGTTAGTACAGCCCTCTGAAAGAACTTAACACCAGCATTTGTTTGCAATCCAAATTGCCACAGGAGAGATCTAGTTCTAGTGTCCTGTCGTGTTTATTAATAGGCAGCCCTGTTTAGGGAAGCTTTGAATGTTTAATAAATTATTGTATTTTAATACTTCTGTTGGAAGCCGCCCAGAGTGGCTGGGGAAACCCAGCCAGATGGGTGGGGTATAAATATAATAATAATAATAATAATAATAATAATAATAATAATAATAATAATAATAATAAGTGACTGACTGCTATGACTTCTATGAAAGAGGGCAACCAAAACTGATCGCAATATGTTTGCCCACAATAGACACATCTCGCAGGCTTGAAGGATGGCCTTCTACCAGGGGAGCCGACTTCCATGCTAAATCCTTCCTCAGAGGCTTGCTGCCACATACTCACCCCTGACAAGACCCATGGGCTTGTCGGTGGTGGTGGTGCCAATTTTGTAGAACTCCCTCCTGAGGGATGCGAGCCTAATGTTCCTTCTCTGGTATCCCAATACAGTGGCTAGGGCTGTGTCACTCTATAATGCTTTTGGACTAGTGAGCCATCTGGAGCAGAATTGTGCTTTATTATTCCTTTCGATGAATTTGCGCTGGTTTTGCGGAGATATTCTAGATTTGGTTTTAAATTATTATCATCTTTCTTGTGGCTGCTTCATATGGAAAAAGCAGCGAGCAATTTTAAAAATGAAATGAATAATCCTGGTCATTTAGAAGATTGCATTAAATGCTTGGCGTTCCCAAAAGGAAAAGAATTGCGGCTGCATTGGAAAAGCATATCCAAATTCTGCTGCTAGACACATGCTGGTCCCATCACCTCCTGGCAAATAGAAGGGGAAGAAATGGAGGCAGTGAGAGATTTTACTTTCTTGGGCTCCTTGATCACTGCAGATGGTGACAGCAGTCACGAAATTAAAAGACGCCTGCTTCTTGGGAGAAAAGCAATGACAAACCTAGACAGCATCTTAAAAAGCAGAGACATCACCTTGCCGACAAAGGTCCGTATAGTTAAAGCTATGGTTTTCCCAGTAGTGATGTATGGAAGTGAGAGCTGGACCATAAAGAAGGCTGATCGCCGAAGAATTGATGCTTTTGAATTATGGTGCTGGAGGAGACTCTTGAGAGTCCCATGGACTGCAAGAAGATCAAACCTATCCATTCTTAAGGAAATCAGCCCTGAGTGCTCCCTGGAAGGACAGATCGTGAAGCTGAGGCTCCAATACTTTGGCCACCTCATGAGAAGAGAAGAATCCTTGGAAAATACCCTGATGTTGGGAAAGATGGAGGGCACAAGGAGATGGGGACGACAGAGGACAAGATGGTTGGACAGTGTTCTCGAAGCTACGAACATGAGTTTGACCAAACTGCGGGAGGCAGTGCAAGACAGGAGTGCCTGGCGTGCTCTGGTCCATGGGGTCACGAAGAGTCGGACACGACTAGACGACTAAACAACAACAAACAAGACACACGCGCAATACAGTATAGTATGTGTCTGAGAGACGGCGCCCTCCCCCGCCCTTAGGGAAAGGGGGCGTGGCCCCTCCCGTTGAGTGACAGCTGCCCCGCCCCTTCTTTGTTCCCCACTCGGCTCAACAGCGCCTTGAGGCGGCCGCCCATGACAGCCCGGCTCTATCCCTACGGGTGGGGCTGGACCCATGCCGTTGATTAGCGTGTAGGTGAGCCACTGGGATGCGTCAGCCCTAGTGATGGGCACCCGTTTCCTCCAATAGAGACGGCGAAACTGGCTGGCGCCCAATCGCTGCCCGCGCGGGGCGGAGCCGCTCGCTCTTGTTGTCGTCCTCTGCTCAAAGCCCGAAGAGTCAAGTCGGTCGCTTCGCTTGGCAGGAAAGAAGGAAGGAAGGAAGGAAAGAAAGACAGAAGGAAGGGAGGGAAGGAGGCCGGAAGGGCGACTCAGAATCGGGCGCTCGACTAGCAGGCCTCGTCGTGCCAAACAAGCGGGGCCATGGCAGGGTTGGTGGGGCCCCTGAGGGCCGCCTGGCGGAGAGGGGCCGAGGCGGCGGCTGAGGCGGCGGTGGCTGAGGCGGCGACGCCCGGTTCGAGTTCCCCCCGCGGCCTGCGCTGCTCGACGGCGCGCAACCCCTGAAGGCCCGGAAAGCGGCGGCGGCGGCAGGTGGGTAACGGGGCCCCGGGGGCCTGTCAGGGCCTCGAGGGGCGGGACTGCGCTTCCCGGCATGCCCCGCGCGGGGGCAGCCTCGGCAGGCGCCGTCGTTGGTGCCGCGGGGCGTCATGGGAAGCCGAGTCTCTCGGAGGCCCGGCCTGGGGAAGAAAGGCTTGGCGGCGGGGCGCTGGGCAGGACGGGAAGTGGTGTTTGCTTCCCGTCTCCTTCGCGGGGGGGGGGGGGTGAGCCGGAGGGCGGGCGAGGGGCGGGCCTCGCGGGAAGGGCGGCGCTGTGCCGCAGCTCCCGGGCCCTCCCTGGGGCGGCTGGGAGTCGGAGTCCCCCCCCCCAATCTCGAGGGCGGGGCGGGCGTTCCTCCCCCGAGGTTGAAGCAACAACCCAAGCTCATCGGGGGGCCTGGCCGGTCTTCTGATTCCTGCACCGCGGGGATTGGACTAGATGACTCTGGGGGTCCCTTCTAAATCCCCCGTTCTTCTGTGTACCCTCTTTCCCATTCCAGCCAGAGGTGACTTTAGGACTAGTGTTTGCCTCTCACCCAGGCTATGCATGAGCGTCCGCGGGAATTTTCCCGAAGGTGGGGGAGCGCAAAGTAAATGCTCGCTAGCACCGGAGAAC